>NC_058523.1:281789834-282433084 GCF_904849725.1 Hordeum vulgare subsp. vulgare
CTCTCTCCCTACCTCACCCGTCCCCTCTCTATGTTTTCTCTGTCAGGAACAAGTCGCCGCTGCAAAGCATGGGTCACCACTCGGAGCTCCGATCCGCGCCTCCCCTTGTCGGATCTGGACCTAGGCAGCACCCCGCTGTCCATTCCAGCCGTTCCCGGCATCCCCCGCGACGTGCTGGTCTGCTGCCGCCGCAAGGTCGCAGCCCAGCCGCGCCATGTCCATGTCGCACAAGAACTGGCACTTTCCCACTCGAACGTAGAGAGGACCCAGCGACCCAGACCAGACCCATTAGCCATTCGCGACCTGCCCTGCAAGCACATCACCAGCATATGACTGCGTCCCCGAGCCGGCCAAGCACGCCTGAAGGTCCACCTTCTTCTTCATTTCCCTTGTATATGCGTAGAAGAAAGGCATGGCATTTGCCTTAGTTCAAAATGTCGTGTCCCTGTAGCTGGTTAAACACACCACCTAGCCGAGTTGGTCAACCAAGCGAACCAGCGCCCCGAGGACCTCGGGTAGAATCCTAAGGAGCATTAGTGATTTTCCGTGTGTTAATTTTTATCAAGAGCACACCCGGCCACTTAGGACGATTCTACTCGTGGGCCACTGCATTGTGTTGTTTTTGACATGTGTAGTATTTTTTTCTATGTATAATATTCATCCATTTTATTATGAGGAAATTGCATATTCACGCAAAATGCCATGTTTTTTAAATGTGGATAGCTAAATATCCATGCATCCAAATTAAACATGTCCAATATCTAAAATGTTCAAAATTTTAAGTAGTTTCACAATTTCCAACTCTCACATGTGTTGAACACATTTAAACTTGATGTTTGATTAAATTTGCGTTAGTGACATATTAAAATTATTTAAGTCAAGAGCACACCCGACCACTTGGGACGATTCTACTCGTGGGCCACTGCACTATGCTGTTTTTTACCTGCGTAGTATTTTTTCCAATGTTTAGGATTTATCCATTTTAGTATGAGGGAATTGCATATTCACGCAAAATGCCATGTTTTTAAAATGTGGATAGCTAAATATCCGTACATCCAAATTAAACATGTCTGATATGTAAAATGTTCTGAATTTTAAGTAGCTTCACAATTTCCAACTCTCACATGTGTTGAAAACATTTAAACTTGATGTTTGATTAAATTTGCATTAGTGACATATTAAAATGATTTTAGTCATAACTAAATAACCGTTGCTCCAATTAAAATGGTCTATGTATGTAACTTGCCTAGAAAACATGTAGAATTACATGGTTCACTTATTTTTTTTTGTAACAAATATAATTATGTTTAAGAAAAATAGGACCATATTCATATTATGCATATGGGGTAGCTTTGAAAATACCATATATTGTTTCTGACCTCATTTAAAATGTCAAGATATATAGTTTATTTATTCTTCACCTCTTGCCTTGTTTAATAAAATTTAATATTATCATGTAGCTAAACATGAGTGAACTAAATAATCCAACTATGGAGTTTTGTTAATATGCAACTCGTTTCATACTGAGCTTCACTTAATGCGTAGAAGTTGATTGTTGTACTTTGCCATGACATGCATAATTAAATGGACATGTATCATATTTGATTGTGCATAATGTCATGAATATGTTGTGGTGCTTACCATGTCAATTGTTTGTTTCCGGATTGCTTCATCTCGATAGAGTTCTGAAACCGGTTCAGAATCTGAGGATTCATTTGACTACGCCCGCTCATCTACTGCACAGATTCGTTCTTCTTTCAAGCGAGATCTCGAGCAATATGACCATTTTCCTGGATACCACTACTATCATGGATATGCTAGTTGTCTCGCTTCTATTGTTATGTCTCGATACCTACCACTTAAAGGCAAGCCTTCCAGCATTGCCATGAAAAGCCTCTAACCCCTCCACATCGTAGCAAACCATTGTTTGGCTAAGTTACCGCTTGCTCATCCCTTCTTATAGTGTTGCTAGTTGCGGGTGTAGGTTGTTCCATGTGATAACATGGATATCTTGGGATATCAAAATTTTATTGCTATTTAATTTAATGCTCATATATAATTGGTGAAAGGTGGAAGGCTTGGCCTTTTTCTCGGTGTTTTGTTCCACCTTTGTCTCCCTAGTTACTTGTGTACGAGTGTTATGTTCCATATTGAGTGTTCCTAACATGCTTAGGGTTGTTATAGGGACCCCTTGATTTTCATTTTGGGATAAAACTCTTCTGACAAGGCCTAACATTGGAACTATATTTTCCTAATAACTAATAAACCTGCATAGGGAGTAATTAACCCGTGGATAATTAGTCAACAACCTGGGCTAGTGGTCCTCATGAGTGTTGGTCCAACCTGTCAACCGCTCCGGGCAGCCATGGGCAATTGTGTGATTGGCCTACGTGAAGTTTGGACAATCAGGCGTGTCCTGAGAACGACATACATGGCTCCTATCGAAATCATTTAGACTCCAAACGACCTTCCTAGATTTGTTTTACCCTTCTTG
Organism: Hordeum vulgare subsp. vulgare; assembly: GCF_904849725.1. Taxonomy (NCBI): domain Eukaryota; kingdom Viridiplantae; phylum Streptophyta; class Magnoliopsida; order Poales; family Poaceae; genus Hordeum; species Hordeum vulgare. The sequence goes on from NC_058523.1 coordinate 281,792,329, forward strand.
AATGTCTTGTGCACTAGGATTTCTAGGATACCTTGGATATCGCAAGGTTGAAATTTTCCAGAGCAGCTTGTGGCTAGTTTGTGATGGATGAGTTGGAGCACCATTGACGTATCCGGCTAGGATTCTTGTTATCCTAGGCCTGCGATGCATTATATAAACCGAGGCCAGGCTAGTCAATAGATGATTAAATCATACACCACATCTCAACCCCTAGGGTTTAGCCCACAACCTCATGATCTCGAGGTAGATTGGCCCTTTAATTGCTACAACATCAATACAACAAGAGCATGACGTATGGTTTTAACTCCATCGAGAGGGGCTGAACTTGGGTAAAATCTTCTTGTTCTATGTCTCATGTTACCATTGATCCGCTCTTAGAGCTTGCCCCCTACCGGAGGTGTGCATGTTTTGATACTGATATTGATGCTTTCATTGAATGACCGATGTGTGATCTCAAAGGATCAGTGGCTCATCCCCAGATTGGCAGCAATTTTGTTTTCTGGACAACGGACTCAAGCTCGACGTCCCCGTCTTCCTGAGCATCACTTTGAAGATTGTTTTCACGGAATTGGGAGGAAATAAATCTACAACAATTCTATAAAATTTTATCGTGTTTCGACGGTGGAATCTCTGGGAATCTATGATATACCGGAGCCGTGTTGAATCTGGACGAGAATCTGGGTGAGTTCAGGACAAGGGATCCACTAGCTAGCTAGGACATCCGTTGGAAAATCCCAACATACTTCAGTTGTGGAATTCCTATATCGACCGCTGCTCAAACTTTCAGATTGATCCGACCGTACAAACTCCGGAAAACATCCGATGAGTACAACAATTTTCAGATTTAGTTTGTGCACAAAAACGAATCAAACCCAAGTTCCTCATTTTTGTGAACGGGTCATGGGGGATCCTTTTTTAAGGATATTTTGAAGTGGTGTGTTCTTCTGGAACACATTCCCGCAAATTTTGATCCTTTCCAAGGCAATCTTCACCATCACGATCGTGTCAAACCTACCCAACAACGTTCCTCCAAGGCTTCTAGTTTGCGCCACCATTGGTTGCACGGTCGCTCCATCAAGCCACCGACAACCACCTCGGATCATAACCTGAGCAAGCACGCCAGGAGATTGGCGTTGCCAAGGCAAAAATAATCGTCAAGACAATATCATGGCCCCATGCATTGCATTGGTCGGGAGGCCGGCATCACCGCATGGTCACTTCATCAATCCGACATTAACAATGTCACAAGCTCCATCCTGCATCGGCATCGCCGGACATTGCTTCTTGAGGTTGATGACCACCATGCCGACCTACTTTGACACCTCGATTGGCATGGGGCTGCAACATCACCTTAAAGACCTGCCCGGTCACCTCGGCTAGACCGAGGACGCTACCATGTATCAATCAACCTACTCCGAGGACTTCGATGTCACCAGCTGACCAACTACATTACCTTGCCTGGACCAGGGGTTCGCCTCACCACATTGAATGTGTTGTGTTGCCACTTCACCAAGCCTAGCTCTTCGCTCAGGCATGTCGGTACTGGCTTGGGGCCTGGGACCTTGACCCACTACAAGCTCGGCCCACGTCATCAACACCGAGCACATTAACCAATTAGTCGCTCCCATGCCCAACTTTTCAAAAAAATTATTAATGTGCGGTTCAACCGAGCAATATATTTGTTAATTTTTTTTGTTAAAACAACTGTTTGGTGAAAATGATGCTTGTCAAAAACAACTCTCTTTACCCAACTTAACCGGGGGCTCTTAAATTTATATGAGTTGCTTTATAACAAATGTGTTTTCTTCTTAATCGTTGCAAAGTATTTCTCTACTACTCCTTTTTCCGGCACGAGTGTGTCGTCAATAACCAGATAGCCTCGTTTCTCTTTAAAGCCTCTCGAATTTAGTGTGCTAAACCGGCCTGAGAAATACTCGGCCTTCAGGATAGGAGGTTGTAGCCGAAGGCTAGTCCACTTGAAGTGTGGAGATCGGATGTATCATGTTAAAGCAAGACAGAAGCTGACACGTCTCACATGTATTGATAATTTATGAAGTATTCATGCCATATTCACCTATATGTTTACAATAATTTTATATGGTTTTGATGCATTTTATATGATTTATTTAGAAATAACCCGTACTAACGCTATTTTCAGCAAAATTACTTCAGTGTTGTTTATATGCAGAAAAAAGTTCTTTGAATCGCCCAAAACTTTTTGACAATTTTTTATGGACAATATGAGAAATACCAGAGCAAATAACCACCAAAGGGGGCCACCTGTGGGTGACAAGACAACATGGTGTGCCCTATGAGCTTGTAGGGCCCATGTGGCTCCGTTTGACGTGATTAGAACGCTGAGAAATCCTATAAATCGAGAACCCCCGAAGGTTAACCTAGAACTGCCACTCCAGCACCGCAACTCTCTGTATCGAAGAAAAAGCCATCTAGAGACTTTCCGGTACCCAGCCGGAGGGGGAAATCATCACTGGTGTCCATCTTCATCATCCTGACAGAGGCCATGACGAGAAGGGAGTAGTTCACCCTCAGGGCTAAGGGTGTTTTCCCGTAGCTATGCACTCGATCTCTCTCTCTTGTTCTCGAGGTGTCACGATCTTGATGTATCATGAGCCTTGTTAATATAGTTGGATCATATGGTGTTCGTCCCTTGCTATCTTGATGTGATGTATTGAATCTTTCCCTTTGAGATTATGTGGGATGTAATATTCGATTTGAGATCAGTTGGTACATCTATTGCATGTGGATACCCGTGGTGACAATGGGGTGTTCTATGGGTTCACTTAATGTACGTGTGGTACTCAACTCGCGAATTCCCGAGGTGACATTGGGATATTTTACGCATAGGGGTTGGTACACGTTCTTGTCCTACTTTCTTCGGTAGAAATCTTGGGGTACCCTTTGAAGTTCCTAGTGTTGGATTGAATATGATGAATCTGAAATTGTTTGATACTTGTCGAATAATTGACCCACGAATACTTGAAGTGACATTGGAGTATCTAGGATGACATTAGGGTTGATTGATACGTGTGATAGGTGTTATTCTAGTACGAACTCTAGGGTTGTTTCTAACACATACAGGAATGGCTCCGTAGATTGATCCAAAAGAATAATTTTGAGGTGGTTTTGCTACCTACAACAATTTCATCTTATGTTCTCCTCTAGATAGTAACTTAGGAGTGACTCTTTGTTACACGTTGAGGTATGACCATATGATTCTACTATGTGAGTATTGTCGAGAGATTGCACTAGTGAAAGTATGAACCCTAGGCCTTATTTCCAAGAATTTATATAAATTTTTGCTCATTGTTTACTACTTGTTACCTTGCTGCTTTTATTTATTCAGATTATAAAAATCTATTTATACTATCCACACTACACTTGTATCATCATCTCTTTGCCGAACTAGTGCACGCATACAATTTTCCATTGTGTTGGGTGTGTTGGGGACACAAGAAATTTCTTGCATTTGATTGCAACATTGTTTGAGCGAGATCATCTTCATCCTACACCTCCCACAGATTGATCAACCTTAGGTCATCCAGTTGAGGGAAATTTGTTGTTGTCCTACAAAACTCTGCACTTGTAGGCCCAAAAACCGTTACAAGAATAAAGTTGTGTAGTAGACATCAAGCTCTTTTCTGGCACCATTGCCGAGGAGGTGAGTGGTTAAAAGTATATCTTTAGATCTTGTAACTAAATATTTTAGTTTCTTGTTTATCACTAGTTTGGTTTATAAAATAAAAACTAAAAACGGAATTTAGTCTACCTCAATTACTTCGCCTTTATTTGTCTTTCGTCAAAATCATGGTTCGAAAAATGGTGCTCAATTGTTAGAGGAAGAATTTATAAAAATACATAATGTGAAATCCTTGGAGGATGAGAATGATAGAAATATTGTTGGTATGAATTCTGTGAATATCCATGATGCTAATGATTATTGAACTAGTCATGATTATAAGGTTTCCTGTAGGCATGTCATTTTTTTGGAGTTAATAAAATGTGTGAAGACATGACTTATAGGGATGATAGATTTTGTAAGAAGAATAAACATGATAAAACCAATTGATTGCTTAAAGTGATAGATGAATTTGCCACAAGATTATGATCTCTTCATCCCATTACTTGTGAACTTTTCAATAGGGTTGGTAATATTAATTTCGAATGTATGCATTCTCATGATCAAACTGTTTCCAAGTATTGTGATAATTTGATCTCCAGTGAACTCCATAATGAACTTTGTTTATTTTTTGGGTGTGAAGAATTAACAAATAAAAATGATTGGTTTGATATATTCCTTATCACTAATGATAATAAAACTAATCTATAGCAAATCTATATGTTTTTAATAGTAAATTGCAATGAGAATATTGATATCGCCAACTATAGAAAGGCAGGAAAGCCAATAGAATATAAAAGGAATACTAATGAAAGGGTAAAGTTCTCTTGATACGTCCCCAACGTATCTATAATTTTTGGTTGTTCCATGCTGATATATTATCATCCTAGACTAATTTTGGGGTATTTATTTATGAATTTAAATTATTTTTGAGATCTAACCTATTGACCAAGTGCCTAGTGCCAGTTGTTGTTTTCTGCATGTTTTTCACTTTTCTGGTTTTCCATACCAAATGAAGTCCATTTTCCCTGAAACTTTTTGGTGACTTCTTCTAGACAAAAACAAGGATGTAAGCCTCATGAGGGGATGACAAGCCAATAGGGCATGACCTCGGCGGCGCCCTGATGGCTTGTGCCTTCCTTGTGGCCCCTCCAACTTCGTTCTTTGCCTTATAAATCCTCATCTACCCTAAAAACCCTAGGGGAGTCCTGAAACAATTTTTATGCAGTCGCGTGTCTCTGTTCCGATGGGAGGCCATCTAGAGCTCCGTTCCCGTTCCCTACCGGACGGGGGATCGATCATGAGGGGCTTGTTCATCAACCTTTCTACCCTCATGATGATGTGTCAGTAGTTCACCACAGACCTACGGGTCCATAGTCAGTACGTAGATGGCAATCTCTCTCTTTGATCTTCAATACAAGGATCACCATATTTTCGCTTTGATCCTTATGATGTAATTCCTTTTGTGTTATGTGTTTTTTGGGAACCAATGAACAGTGGGTTTACGTTCAGATTATTCGTGATAAATATTTGAGTCTCCTCTGAATACTTATATGATTCTTATGTGCATGATTATGATAGCTACGTAATTCTCTCCGATCTATTGAAATAGTTTGGCCAACTAGATCGATATTTCTTTGGTGAGAGAGGTGCGTTGTGGTAGGTTAAACCAGATGAATTTTTGTATCACAGTGAGAGAAAGGGAAAAGAGGCGTCTTTGTGTTGTTGCTACTAAGGATAAAACAACGAGGTTTAGTCATATTGCTTTAGTTTACTTTGTCTACATCGTGTCATTATTCTCCATGCATCACTCTATTTTACATAATACTCTAGATGAATGCTGGAAAGCGGTATATGAGTGGAGTAGTCGTAATAGGTGCAGGCAGGAGTCGGCCTATTTTTTATTGATGTGATGCCTATATACACATGATCATTATCGTGAATATCACATAACTATCCACTTTTCTGTCAATTGCCCAACCGCTAGTTTTCATGAGAGATGCCATTAGGGAAAGCTATGACCCGGGTCTATTCACAACATATTTATAAAACCTTCATTACTTTGCTGCCATTAACTTGTTTTTATTTTATCTTGCTATCTAAAGTTATCTCGCACCATACTTGCTTGCAAATAAGAAGACAAGAGGATTGACAACCCTCTTGCCCGCTTTGGGTGCAAGTTGATTGTTCTTTTGTGCGCAGACACGGAAGATGGTTGTGGTTGATATTCCCATTGGTTCGATAAACCTTGGCTTCATAACTGAGGGAAATACTTACACATATTGTTCTGTAATAAGTCTTTCCTCTTCACGTAAAACTCAATGCATATCACAAGTATCAAGAAGGATATCTCACGCCGTTGCCGAGGAATGTCATCACCAACTACCAAGTAACTCCACACAAAATTCCATTCTTTGTTACTCTTTTTATTTGCTCGTATATTTAGTTTTTATCATAAAAATTAAAAATACAAAAAATATATCTTCGCTTGTCACTTGTCTTTTTGTTTCAAGTCACGGCTAGTTCTTCCTTTGTTCGTGTTACTTCCAATAATGATGTTGTCAATTTTAAACAAAGGGGAGGAGAAAGTTTGAAAGATGCTTGGTATACGATTTTCTACGCTCAAAATAAATCAACTAATAAGCTATCTACTACTACCTTGGTCCATAAGTTTTATGTTGGTGTGACAACTTGGTATAGGTTTGTCCTTGACAACATCACCGGTGGGAATTTCCATATTTGTCACACTCTCTATGCCTATGATTCCATCCAGAATCTTGTTGGAACACCACCCATTATCATTAATGAAACCAACTTAGCCCTAGAACATCTTATACAAAGACTTGTAATGCTATCAAAAGGAAAATGGTTACTCACAAACCAATTGATGGTTTAGATAAAAAAATGCATAATGATATCACTCAACTTGGGTCACGTGTAGGAATGACTTTGAAAACCTTAAAGGAAAAGGACACCGTTATAGATGAGAGGGTAGAATAAGGTTTGAGGATGGTTGATAAAATGGAGGAGTTGTTCACAAAGTAGGTTCTGCCTTTACACTTTCTAAAACAAATTCTAGTACTTCTCGAGACAAAAGGCCCATGTTCATATACGTTCCTAAGAGCATTAGTACACCTTCCACCAAAATAAATAAAGATCTAAAAACAATTAGTGCTCACCCCAACTTCATAGACATGATAAAGGATCCCATTTTGTTGCCTCCTATTGTTCCTACTATCCATGGTTGTATTATTAAGGATCTTGATGACAAAGATGATAACACTTGAAACTATGCAATTGATAGGTCCATTTTGCATCATTCTTTCATGTTGATGTTTATCGCTTTATGGACTGTTATTACACTTCACGGTACAATACTTATGCCTTTTCTCTCTTATTTTACGAGGTTTACATGAAGAGGGAGAATGCCGGCAGCTGGAATTCTGGCCTGAAAAAGAAGCAAGTTTGAGATACCTATTCCGCGCAACACCAAAAGCCATCAAAATCAACGAGGAATCATTTTGGAATTTATAAAAAATACTAGTCGGAACAAGTACCAGAGGGGAGCCACCAGGAGGCCACAAGCCTGCTAGGCGCGGCCTACCCCCTGGCCGCGCCTAGGGTGCTTGTGGGCTCCCTGTTGGCCCTCTGGCTCCCCTCTTTTGCTATAAGAAGGGTTTCATTCCAAAAAAAATCAGGAGGAGGATTTCGGGAGGAATCGCCACCGCCATGGGGCGGAACTTGAGCAGAACTAATCTAGAGCTCCGACAGGGTCGTCCTGCCGGGGAAACTTCCCTCCCGGAGGGGAAAATCGTCACCATCGTCATCACCAACACTCCTCTCATCGGAGAGGACTCATCAGCATCAACATCTTCATCAGCATCATCTCATCTCCAAACCCTAGTTCATCTCTCGTAACCAATCTCCGTCTCGCGACTACGATTGGTACTTGTAAGGTTACTAGTAGTGTTAATTACTCTTTGTAGTTGATGCTAGTTGGATTACTCGGTGGAAGATTATATGTTCAGATCCTTGATGCTATTCACTACCTCTTTGGTCATGAATATGATTATGCTTTGTGAGTAGTCACTTTTGTTCCTGAGGACATGGGATAAGTCTTGCTATAAGTAGTCATGTGAATTTGGTATTCGTTCGATATTTTGATGCGTTGTATGTAGTTTTTGCTCTAGTGGTATTATGTGAACGTCGACTACATAACACTTCACCATTATTTGGGCCAAGAGGAAGGCATTGGGAAGTAACAAGTAGATGATGGGTTGCTAGAGTGACAGAAGCTTAAACCCTAGTTCATGCGTTGCTTCGTAAGGGGCTGATTTGGATCCACTAGTTTAATGCTATGGTTAGACTTTGTCTTAATTCTTATTTCGTAGTTGCAAATGCTTGCAAGAGGGGTTAATCATAAGTGGGATATTTGTCCAAGTAAGGGCAACACCCAAGCACCGGTCCACCCACATATCAAACTATCAAAGTAGGAAACGTGAATCTTATGAACATGATGAAAACTAGCTTGACAGAAATTCCCATGTGTCCTCGGGAGTGCTTTACCTCCTATAAGAGTTTGTCCAGGCTTGTCCCTTGCTACAAAAGGGATTGGGCCATCTTGCTGCACCTTTGTTGCTATTGCTACTTGTTACTTGCTACTTGTTACGAATCATCTTATCACACAACTATCTTTACCGATAATTTCAGTGCTTGCAAAGATTACCTTGCTGAAAACCACTTGTCAGATCCTTCTACTCCTCGTTGGGTTCAACACTCTTACTTATCAAAAAGACTACGATAGATCCCCTACACTTGTGGGTCATCAGCTATATGCCTAGCTTGGGGCGTAAAACAATAACACTTGTTGGGAGGAAACCCAATAGTTATCTTTATTTTTTGTTTTTAATTTCTGTTTGTTTGTGATGACATGATTATTGCCTCTGTTATCATTGTGTTTTCATGTTTCAGTTAGTGTTTGTGCCAAGTAAAGCCTTTGGGATGATTTGCATGATGAGTGGAATTGATAAGGTGCAAAAATTGAAACTTTGATGTCCAGTGCAGAATTTATCTAATTTTAATGGAATGTATTTTTAATCTGAATGTTTTACACAATATTTCTATACAAATATCTCAGGTATTCCTAATATTTCTGAATTTTTGAAGTTACATAAGTACAAGTTCATTATAGATTACTACATGTTGTTTTGTTTCAGTCAGATTCTATTTTTGGCATGCGTAATTTAATTGTTTTGATGATGCTATAGATTGTATCGCGGGGGGGGGGGGGGGGTTATAAGCAATGGAGGAGTTAAGAAACAGTACCATATGCTAAAATAAAATAAGAATCAACTTGTAATAGCACGTGAAAGTATTTGATATGTTGCTTATACTAACGGATCACATGAAGTTTTGTTGAATTTTATGTGATTAAGTTTTGAAGTTTTGGGCGTTGTCCCGATGGACAAGGGATTGAAGAGAAGCAAAATACTATGCTTGGGGATTCTCAAGGCACCCCAAGGTAATATTCTAGGAAGACTCAAGTGTCTAAGCTTGGGGATGCCCTGCAAGGCATCCCCTCTTTTCGTCTCAATCCATCGTTATGTTACTTGGAGCTATATTTTTATTCCACACATGAAATGAGTTTTTCTTGGAATGTCGTTTGGTTTTGTTTTCTTTTACTTTAAGTTTACCACAATCATCGTTTGCTGGACCCACCTATTTGAGAGTGATACCATATCATTACAATTTGTTAGAACACTCTATATAGTTCACTTATATCTTTTGAGCTTCGTAGTTGATGTAGTACTTCACTTATATCTTTTTGAGCACGGTGGCATGTATATTTTATAGAAAATTATGATCTCGTTCTTCATGTATATATGTTTGAGATATGGATAAATAGTAACGGTTATTTGCAAGGGTCATAAAACTAGATTAAAAATAATGAGTATTCAGTGAGTGATAATAAAAACCATCATCTAGCACATATAGAGAAATTGTGCGTTAATAATATTGTTGTGGTAATATGAAAAAGGCGTGAGTGTGTTATTATTAACTCAGATAGGTGTCGATATGAAGAGATGTTAAACTTCTTGTTCATCTAAAAAATTAAAAAGGCATGGTGATGATGTGTGAGCATTTCTATTACTCGTTGAAGTTCAAGTGTTGTGTTGAGTCGGACTCGCACGATGGTTAATTCCTACCAACCCACTCCCTCGGGGCATGTGTGTAGTACTTTAATTTGTGACAAAACTAATAAAACTTTTCAATAAGTTTATGAGTTCTTCACGACTAAGGTGACCCCATGGACATAAGCAATCTCACCTCGTCGTATTTGCTAGCCTATTCGGTACTTTGCATCGCCCGTTCTCACCTTGATGATCGGTGCAACTTTCACCGATGCATCCAAACCCCGTGACATGACACGCTCTATTGCACATAAACTTTGTTTATCCTCCTCAAAACAGCCACCGTACCTACCTATCATGGCACTTCCATAGCAATTTCGACATATATTGCCATGCCAATGCCATCGTCACTTCACATGACTTGTTCATTCATCATCATTATGCTTTGCATGATCACATGGAGTTGGCATAGTATTTGAAGAAAAGCTACAATTCATCATATTTTTTATACCTGTCACGCTAGATCTCTGCACATCCTGGTACACTGCCAGAGGCATTCATTGAGAGTCATATCGTCCTATTACTTTTCGTATTGAGTCGTAAGTAAATAAAAGTGTGATGATCATCATTATTAGAGCATTGTCCTAGTGAGGAAATAAAAATGGGGTAGGCCAAATGATACCTTCATAATAAAAAAACTAATAAGAGAAAAAGAGAGAAGGAACTTTGCTACTATCCTTTACCACACTTGTGCCTCAAAGTGGCACCTTGTTCTACATAAAGAGAGTCTCATGTTATATCATCACATGCTAGTGGGAATAGATTTTTCATAAACTTGTCTTGTATATTCTGATGATGGGCTTCCTCAAATTCCCAAGGTCTTCATGAGAAAGGAAGTTGGATTCACAACCAACTTAGCTTCAGTGGAGCTTTCATACACTTATAGCTCTTGTGCATCATTTGCATGGAAATCCCTAATCCTCACATCAATATCTATTGACGATCATCTCCATAGCTCGCTAGTAGGCCTAGTTGATGTGAGACTATCTTCTCCACTTTTACCCCTTTGAAACCTAGCACCATATTCTATTCCACCTTTATGCTATGTCGAGTGGTTCATGCTCATGTATTGCGTGAAAAATAAAAATTTGATGCATATTGAAAAAGTACAATCCAATTTCGTGACATGGACACCGTGGTGCTTTACATTTGAATTAATGTGGTGGATATGGAGCCATGCCTTGCTAATATAATAAAGATGGATGTGGTGTAAAAGAATCTTTGAGGATCGTAAACTTTGAAAAATTAATGATTTGCTGCTTATACATGTATGTCGTGTTAATATGTGTTAATTCATCATTTCTCATTGAGAAAACATGCATAAGGTTACATCATGGATAGAATTTCACATAAAAAATTCTATTTTTATCATTTACCTACTTCAGGATGAGTAGGAACTAAGCTTGGGAATGCTTGATCGTCTCCAATGTGTGTATAATTTTTGATTGTTCCATGGTGATATATTATCATTCTAGAATACTTTTGGGGTAATTATTTAGCAATTTATATTATTTTTGAGCACTAAACTATTGACCCAATGCCGAATGCGAGTTGCTTTTTTCTATGTGTTTTTCACTTTTCAGGTTTTCCATACCAAACGAAGTCCAATTGCCATCAAACATTTTGGTGTGTTTTTTGTACCAAAAGAAGACCAACGAGCATCAGAAGGATGGAGGCCTCATGAGGGCCCCCCAATACAACATGGCGCGTCCTCGGGGCGCCCTGATTTCTTATGCCTCCCTCGTGGCATTCCTGACTCTGTTCTTTGGCTTATAAATTCTCATCTACCCAAAAACACCAGGGGGAGTCCTGAAAGACATTTTACGTCGCGACAAGTCTCTATTCCGACAGGAGGCCATCTGGAGCTCCATTCCGGCACCTTGCTGCCCTCACGATGATGTGTGAGTAGTTCACCGCAGACCTACGGGTCCATAGTCAGTAGCAAGATGGCAATCTCTCTCTCTTTGATCTCCAATACAACGACCATCACATATTCGCTTTCATTCGTATGATGTAATTTCTTTTGTGCGGTGCGTTTGTTGGGATCCGATGAATTGCAGTTTTATGTTCAGATTATTCAGGATAAATATTTGAGTCTCCTCTCAACACTTATATGATTCTTATGTGCATGATTATGATAGCTTCATAATTCTCCCCGATCTATTGAAATAGTTTGGCCAACTAGATCAATATTTCTTCGGTGAGGGAGGTGCATTGTTGTAGGTTCAACCTGGAAAATTTATATATCCAAGTGACAGAAGGGGACAATATGTGTCTTCGTATTGCTGCTACTAAGGATAAAATGATTTGGTTTATTTCCCTACAGTAGCTTGTCAAAAAAATGATTGGGTTTATACATATTACTTGAGTTTACTTTGTCTACATCATGTCATTGTTCCCCATGCACTACTCTATTTTACTTAATACTCTAGATGCATGCTGGATAACTTCTATTTTTGTAGCACTTTTATTTCTGCCTGCTTTGTGGCTTACTATGGTTGCTTCTGATGATAGTTGACGGGTAGACGGAGTTCTCGGAGTTGGAGCGGAAGACCTCGAAGACCCGAGGACTTATGTGAGCAAAGGCAAGCAACCCTTTGACCATGACTGAGCATATGTTATATTGCATGTTAAAAATAGCAAGTATTTCCATTGCATATGATCATAAGTGCCGGTAAATCATTTGATGTGATGTTACCGATAGATCCTCCGGAGCACATGCATTGAGCTTGATCTTACCATTGAGGATCATGCTAGTATCATGCTGACAAGTAATGCTAGAGTAAACAAGCATGAGCATGTTGTTGGCATTAAACAAGGATTTATGAAAACAACGTCGGGTGCCACTAATGCCCGAGGGTCCCGAGAGGGGAATATTCGCTCTTCATCATCACCAACCCTCCTTCATTACCAATTCCATGATGCTCTTACCGGGAGTGATTAATCACTTCGTAGGCTTGATGGTCAGTGAGAGCTGGATGAGATTCATCATGTAATCGAGTTAATTTTGTTAGGGCTCGATCCTTTGTATCCACTATGTTCGAAGATAGATGTTGCTATGACTTTTCCATGCTTAATGCTTGACACTAGGGCCTGGGTGCCATGAGTTCATATCTAAATCATTTATCTATATCTTTCAAGTTATATGAACCTACTACGTGTTAGGATCCGCATACCCCAAAGTGACAATAACTGGGATTATTTTCGGTGATTACCGTAGTATGAGGAGTTCATGTATTCACTATGTGTTAATGCTTTGTTATGGTTCTCTATTAAAAGGAGGCCTAAACATCCCTTAGTTTCCTTATGGACCCCGGAGCCATGGGAGGGTAGGAAAAAAATGTCATGCAAGTTCTTTTCCATAAGCATGTATGACTGTTTATGGAATACATGCCTATATTACATCGATGAATGGGAGGTAGTTCTTGGTCGCCCTATGTTATGACTGATACATGATGAATATTATCCAACAGTATCTACGATCCAATGCCTATGAGTTTTCAACATATTGTTCTTGCCAAGTTACTAGTTTTGCTACTTCTGTTAGAACTGCCACAAAACTAGTATCACTGTTACTGTTACTGCTGCTACTGTTACCACTCCTATCAAAACTATCAAATTACTGTGCTACTAATCACTGTGTTGCACATACTAAATCTCCAAGTGTGGTTTAATTAACAACTCAATTGCTAATACCTACAAATATTCTTTGCCCCCCTTTGTGCCGAGTCTATCAATTTGGGTTGAATACTCTACCGTCGACAACTATTGCGATCCCATATACTTGTGGGTTATCAATAATGTTTTCTTGCGCCAATGCCGGGGACCATAGCGATATTTACTGAGTCACTTGGGATATGTATTTATTGATCACTATGAAGAATCTAAAAGATACAAGAACCAAGATCGTTCCGTCTAAGACGAGGGGAGGTAATGAACAAACATCTAGCTCTGCCCTTGATTCACCTGCTATTTTCAATAGACTTGCAAGACCCCCACCATATGCTATTAATCCTGATATGTCGCAAGTTATTGATGATGCTGCCTCTGCTATGAATGATGCTTATGATGATGCTAGTACCTTGCTTGATGATATTGTGCCACTAGGTGAATTTTTTATGAACAACTTGCTAAAGGTAAAGAAATTGAGCATGCTAAAACTGATGATACAATTGAAACTGGTGAAGTTTTTGCAACTGGAAATATTGAAATACCTTTTAGACATGACTATCCTAGAACTGAAAAGCCTGAAATAACTGAAGGTTATGTTATGAATGAAGAAATAGCTACAGACTTTCTTGCTTGTGAGGATAGAGAAGATCTTAATAGACTACTACGCAAGTTGAAAGAAAAATCCTTGAATGCTAGAATGAAATATGATCCTAAGTTTGGTACTTCACCTATTTTTGTTATGGATAAGGATTATGAATTCTCTAGCGACCCACAGATAATTACTTTGGTTGAATCTGATCCTTTTCAGGGCTATGATAATGAAACTGTTGTGGCACATCTCACTAAGTTAAATGATATAGCCACCCTATTTGCTCACGATGAGAAAATTTGCTACTACTATATTGTAATTGTTTCCATTCTCATTAAAGGGTGATGCTATTATTTGGTACAATACTCTTCTTCATGGTTGTGTGCGTAGTCCCTAGGATATGGTTTATTACTTCTGTGAAAAATATTTTCTGCTCACAAGAAAGAAGCTGCCTTACAGGGAATATTTAACTTTGTGCAAATTGTAGAATAGTCTCCCACAAGCTTGGGGAAGGCTTCTCCAATTACTTCATGGTTTGCCTGATCATCCTCTTAAGAATAATGAAATACTTGATATATTTTTATAATGGACTAACTAATGCTTCTAGGGACCACCTAGATAGTTGTGCTGGTTGTGTTTTCAGGGAACAAACTGTCAAACAAGCTGAGGAATTATTGACTAATATATTCAAGAATCATGATGAATGGACACTTTCTGAACCACCGCCTAAACCTATTCCAAAGAAGAGGGGTATATTATTCCTTAGTCCTGAAACTATGCAAGAGGCAAAGAATGTATGAAGGAAAAAGGCATTAAAGCTGAAGATGTTAAGAATTTACCACATATCAAAGTTCTCAAAACTCCACCATGTGTGGTGGAGGTAAATTCTGTTTTAAAGTTTGATGAAGGTGACATCCCTTACAATAAACATGCTACTCAATGCTTATATGAGTTTGTTAATTATATTAGAAAGCAAGATCATTTCAACTTCTATGTTATGAAATAATTGAAACAAAACTCTGATATGATTGTTCGCTTAAGTGACTTGTTATTTTGAACCTCCAATGATGTAAGAGGTGTAGGAAAACATGCTTCTATGGTTCAAATCCAACTAGAAGAAGTTGCTAAATCTCAAAGTGAGTTACTTCATGAAGTGAATAAAAATATTCCTCCTCTTTAAAAATATTCTTATTAATTGTGGGGTGCAACACTCTTTTCTTTTAATTTATTTTCCTTTTATTTTATTTAAAAATAGAGCCCGTTTTCAAATAAAAGAATTGCTTTATGTACTTCTAAAAATGCCTCACTTATTTTTATAAATAGTGGTAACATTTTAGAAGCCCAAAGATAATTTTATTTTTTTCAAAACCCTTTTTATTTTGGCCGTTGTAATATTTCAATCAAACCTGGTTCCGTTTTATTCAAAAGAAACCTTTTTCCAGGGAGAGAGAGAACGCGGCCTAGTGCAGTTAGTTGCAGCCGAGAGCCCACTAACGCGTCCCTCTTCTTCCTTCGTCGACGTCAGCTTCATATGATGCCATGACAGTCACCTGATCGACCTTCCCCTCCATCAGATGTCCCTCGCTCATGACCCGAGTGTTATAATCAACCCAACGCCTCCCCAACCCTAACCCTTGCATCTCTCCCCTCCTCTCTCCCCCCTCGCGCCGTGAGGGTGACCGCAGAGCGCCACTGTCGCCATGGGAAGCTTCGGCCCGAGCTCGTTGCCGGCGTAGGGCGGCGTCTCCCTCCTCCCCGACCCAGCCAGGAGCAAGAGGACACCAGGGGCATTCCATTTTCGAGGGATCACACGCCAAGGGTCTCCTTCCCCCACGTCCATGACGGCCGGCTCCTTCCTCACCTCCGACGAGCACCCATGCAGCAGATCGTTGCGCTTCGTCCTCTCCAGCGCCGGATGTCCTTCTCTGGCCCCATAGGTGAGCAGCCGCATCTTCATTCTGTTGTCTTCTGAAAGTGCGTATGCAGCTGTACAGGCGTGCCTACGAAATTCTTGCTTCGGCCGGCTACTTGACGGAACTTGCGTAACTAGCGACACGAATAAAAATGATCGATGGATTTGATGGCTAAAGGCCCGTGTCGAGCCTTTGCTTTGTATTGCTTTTCATTTTTCTGGTGTTACAATCAACACCCCTAGGGTGTCTTTTATACACCTCCACAAGGGACTATGGAAATAGACTAGGACTAGGAATCCTAATACTACTAGGACTCGATTTGGCTTTCTTTCCTAATCCTAAAGAAACAACATGATTAACTTCTACATTCACCTCCTTAATCTTGTTGCTTGACTTCACTTCTTGCACTCCGACTTTCCTCCTCATATCGATGAACTTCTGTCGACCGAGGGACTTGGTGAAAATATCGGAAAGTTGGTCTTTCGTGTTCACATGTTGAACCTCGATCAACCCTTCTTCAATGCACTCCCGGATATGGTGGAACCAGGTATCTATGTGCTTGCTCCTTTCGTGATGAACCAGATTTTTGCACAACGAGATTGCAGCTTGGTTATCGATCTTCAGTGACACCATCTGCACCTCCCGCGTTGCCAGAATAGCTAGGAGTCTTCTCAGCCACACTACTTGACAAGTCGCCGTGCTTGCCGCTATGTATTCTGCCTCGCATGAAGACAGTGCCACCACCTTTTGCTTCTGAGAATTCCAGCTAATCAGATTCGGGCCAAGGTAGAAAACCATGCCCGTTGTGCTCTTTCGGTCATCAACATCACCTACCATGTCACTATCTGAATATCCACGAAGGATCAATCCTTCCTTTCCCTTTTTGTACGTGCAACCAAGATTAATGGTGCCTTTCACATAGCGCAAGATTTGATTGACCGCGCTCATGTGCTCGGTTGTCGGATTCTCCATGAAACGACTCACGATCCCAACTGAATAAGCCAAGTCAGGTCGGGTATGCACCAAATATCTTAGGCTGCCCACGACGCTTCGATACATTGTGGTGTCCACCGGCGGATTTGAGCTACGCTTGCTCAACTTGTGACGTTGGTCCATTGGAACTTGTGTCTCGTAGCAATCTGACATGCCAGACTTTTCCAATAACTTGATCATATAAGCCGATTGACATAGGGATATCTCTCTGGAGCTTTGCTTCACTTCGATGCCCAAGTAATAGCTGAGTAATCCCAGATCGCTCATGCTAAACTTGTTCTTCATTTGCGCCTTGAAAAGTTCAATTTCTTGTACGCTATCTCCGGTGATAATCAGATCGTCGACATAAACTCCAACCAGCAGGTTTGAGCCTTTGGAGTTCTTTGTATAGACTGCGTGCTCGAGGGGACATCTCTTGAACCCGAGCGAGACCAAACTCCGGTCTAACTTTGAGTTCCAAGCTCTTGGCGCTTGCTTCAACCCGTAAAGTGCCTTCTTGAGCTTGTAAACTTTCCCTTCTTCACCTTTCTTCTCGTAGTCGAGGGGTTGTTCCACGTACACTTCTTCTGTGAGATCGCCGTTGAGGAAAGCGGATTTAACATCCATATGATGAACCTTCCAATCCTCTTGTGCTGCCAAAGCTAGGAGCACTCTCACCGTCTCGAGTCGAGCAACCGGTGCAAACACCTCATCATAGTCAACTCCTTGACGTTGTATGTAGCCCTTTGCAACGAATCTTGCTTTGTACTTCACAATGGCACCCTCCGTGTCCTTCTTTAACTTGTAAACCCACTTCAAACCTGTCGTCTTTTGGTTTGGAGGTCGGGTTACCAAAGTCCACATGCCATTGCTCTCAATCGCCTTCATCTCCTCATCCATGGCGTGCGTCCAGCTAGGACTTTTGCTCGCCTCTACAAAGTTCGCCGGTCCTCAACTCCGAACAGACATAGTCCGGAGTATTCGAGCGTAACTGGCTTTGTGTACTTGTAGACTTTCTTGAGGGTCTTGTAGCGACGAGGCCCTGAGGAGTCCGTTGGGGCTTGCGAAGGAGGCGAGACACATTGTGTCGATGTTGATGCACTTGAGGAAGATGGCTGAGTCTCGGGCGTGTCATCGGCATCCGCGTCGTCGGCGTAGTCGTCGTGATTATGACCATCATCTTGATTGTCATCGTCACTATGCGCCTCGTTGTCGATGTTGTCATCGAGATCTCCACCCGTGTCGTGTGCTTCGTTGTCACTATCTCCTTACGACCTATGCACGTCGTCGTCGGTGTCGGCACCATGATGATCACTACCATTGTGGTCACCTTGGTTGGGAATCTTGCCAACCACCTGGAATCCTCCCCTGCATCATCATCAGTTGGAAATTCAACCGTGAATATGTTACAGTTTGGAGCATGGTCGGCTGCGGCGCTCCAATTCCACGCTTGGTTTTCTTTAAACACGACGTCGCGTGAAATCCGTAGATGCTTGGTTTGTGGATCATAGAAGCGGTATGCTTTGGTGCCGGAACTTCTCTCGTATCCGATGAACACCATCTTGGTGCTACGATCGGCAAGCATTGAGAGATGCGGCTCCGCCGTCTTCACATGTGCCACACACCCGAACGTCTGTAGATGAGATACATTCAGCTTACGTCCATAAATTGCTTCATACGGAGTCTTGCCGACCACCGCCTTTGTTGGAGCCCGGTTGAGAAGATAGACCACCGTCGAAACAGCTTCTCCCCAAAAAGTCCCCGGCAGGTTCTTGCTCTTGAGTAAACTCCTTGCCATGTCAACGACAGTTCGATTGCGCCTTTCAACGACCCCGTTCTGCTGCGGCGTGTAAGGTGCCGTGAGGAACCTTTTTATGCCAATCTTCTCGCAGTAATCGTTGAATTCGTTCGACGTAAATTCTCCGCTGCGATCTGTCCGTAGAGCCCGAACCTTCAACTTGTGTTCCATCTCCGTTGCAGCCTTCAACTTCTTGAACGCTTCAAACGCCTCATCTTTAGTCATAGGAGAACGACTCACATATATCTCGAGTAGTCGTCTACCACGAGGAAGAAATACTTCTTTCCCGCGTGAGTTGCTGGGGTGATAGGGCCACATATATCACCATGGAGCAGCTCGAGTGCATCACTTGCACGATAGGTAGACTGAGCAGTGAACGGACGGCGGTGCTGTTTTCCAACCAAGCACCCATCACATACTTGATCAACATGGTCGATAAATGGCATCCTAGATACCATCTCCACCTTTCACATCTTCTTCAAGGCGTAGAAGTTAACGTGTCCAAATCTAGCATGCCATAACCACGAAACATCATCACTCTTGGCGAGCCAACACTCTGGTTGAGATTGATCAAGGTTGAGGATATAGAGCCTATTCTGTGTGCGATTAACACGAGCTAGCACGTTTCGGAGGTTGTCGAAGATCGTCATCAGTCTGTTCTCGATATTCACCTTGCATCCATTCTCGTCAAGCTTCCCAATAGAGATAATGTTGTTGCGAAGCCGTGGGATGTAGTACACTCCGGTGAGTATGCCATGTTCGTCTGTGAGACCCTCGAATAGGATAGATCCTTCCCCGCAAATATCCACTGTTGAACCATGACCGAACTTGACCGAGCCTTCAACATCATATTCCAGCTCGAGAAATTTCTCCTTGCATCCCGTCATGTGGTTACTGGCACCCGTGTCGAGATACCACGACACATTGTGATCCCCGGATAACTTAGGTGTCACATTCTTCTCATGAAGTTGCACCTTCCGTTTCAGCGAGATCACAAACTTCGGCCATCAGAAGACCTGGACCTTCGTCTTCCTGCTTTGCCAAATTTGCCTTGATCTCCCGCTTGTTAGGCTTCGGACAATCCTTTGCAAAGTGACCCATCTCGTTGCAGTTATAGCACTTAACCTCGGATAAATCCAAGTTCCATGGCTTCCGCCCTTTGGATTGGTCCGCCTTACCACGACCTTGTGGCTTGCCTTTTCCTTTTCCTTTTCCGGTTTGTCCGTCGCGCTTCACGTTGCTTGAGCCTTCGCGACCATCACGCCTTCCTTTGCTACTTGGGGCCTCCCAATCTGCGCGCGAGTACATGAGTTGGTCACTACCTCCTCCTTTACCTTTGCGACAGCCACGAGCATTCTCTTCCCATGTCCGCAAGCGTCCAATCGCCTCCCTTATGGTCATGTCATCGATGTCGTAAAGCTGCTCGAGCGTGCCGATGATGTACGTGAATTTATCATTCACTGAACTAAAAAACTTCTCCACGATCTTGGTCTCCTCGAGCTTTGAACCAAGTGCGCGGATCTATCCCACCAGAGTAGTAAGATGCAAGGCATAGTCGTTCACCGATTCAGTTTCCTACCATCTGCAACTTGTGAAATTGGCGTTCCAGCATTTGTGCCCGAGCCTTGGTGATGCGATCTTCTCCGATCCTCATCTCCTTGAATGCGTTCCACGCCTCTCTTGCCGTCTCAAACTCCACCAATGTCATTAGTACGGAATCCGGCACGGACTGGGCTATGGCGGCCATGGCACCTTTGTCGGACTCGTCATCGACGTCGTCGTCTGTGATTTCCTGCCACACTCGAAGGGTTCAGAGAATAATTTTCATCTTCACCGCCCACACGCCGTAGTTGGCGTCGGTGAACATCGGGTACTGGATGGGGATGCTGCGATGCGCCTGGACGTTGGCGCCGCTTGTTCCTCCGCCACTGGTTGCTGACTTGACGCCCTTCTTCACCTTGTCATCGTTCTTGTTCGCCTTGGCACCGCCCTTACCGGATTTGACCGACTTAGCGTCGCTGTCCGTCATCGTAGATCGTCGAGGCTCTAGATACCAATTGTTGGCTTTTGAACGTGCGTATGCAGCTGTACAGGCATGCCTACGTGATTCTTGCTTCGGCCGGCTACTTGACGGAACTTGCGTAACTAGCAACACGAATAAAACTGATCGATGGATTTGATGGCTAAAGGCCCGTGTCGAGCCTTTGCTTTGTATTGCTTTTCGTTTTTCTGGTGTTACAATCAACACCCCTAGGGTGTCTTTTATACACCTCCACAAGGGACTATGGAAATAGACTAGGACTAAGAATCCTAATAATACTAGGACTCGGTTTGGCTTTCTTTCCTAATCCTAAAGAAACAACATGATTAACTTCAACACATTCCCCCCTCGTTGTCCGT
This sequence comes from Hordeum vulgare subsp. vulgare, assembly GCF_904849725.1. Classification (NCBI taxonomy): domain Eukaryota; kingdom Viridiplantae; phylum Streptophyta; class Magnoliopsida; order Poales; family Poaceae; genus Hordeum; species Hordeum vulgare. The sequence continues at coordinate 281,813,501 of NC_058523.1, forward strand.
AGCCTCGATGTAGCCCGCGTCGCCGGCATGTTTCTCTGCCGAGCGGCCCTACAGCAGCAGTAGCAAGAGCTCGCGTAGTGCAGTGGTAGCAGCAGCTTCAGATAGCAGCAGCATCAGCGCAACAACTTTGCTTGGCCAGCAAACGCTGCTTCATGGCATGCGTCGCGTACGGTAGTTTCCCAGCATAGCCGTCGGCGTGCGTGCCATCGTGCACAGGTGAGAGACGTCGTCGGCGTTCCTCTGTTATCAGAGAGCAAGCGCCCCCTTTTTTGTGTTACCTAGCGTGGCTCCTCCCCTCTAGACAGAACCACCGCACCAACTCAGCTGGCTTTGTCTGGGTTTGTGACCGAGCGCCCCCTTTTTGGTTTCTGTATTTTCACGTGGTAGTTTATAGAGCAGGGCGGGTTCATCCTGCCTGCTGCTCTGTTAGTGCAGAGACACCTTGCTACCGTAGTGGCAACAGAGCCATGGTTGTCGTGTTGATCGTGGATTCGAGTCCCCCTGGCGCATCCCTTTTTGGGTTGTTGTTTTCCTCGTGTTGCTAAGTAGCAGACAAGGCATATCTGCAGTGCTACCCATAGTAGTGCAGATACACACTTGTAGCCCAGTGGTAGTTCTGGTGTGATGCAGCAAAGAGGTTGTGGTTTTGAGCCCCCCCTGCACCTTTATTTTTTCCTTGTGTTCCCTGTGTTGCAGCTATGCCACTGACAAGTGGGCCAGAAGGCCCACATGTCATGCACTAAGGGTCCCTGGTACCTATGACCAATGGGGCCCTTGTCAAATTAGGATTGCGGTATTTTTTATTCTGTTTGATGTCATAATTCCATTTTTGGAATAGCCAAGAAATGGAATTTTCCTAATATGGTATATACAAAATCTGGCAGGTGCAAGAACATCACATGTTCTTGACATAAGTAGTTTAGGATCCTGTGTAGTTTTTCTTTACCGTTTTGTGGTGTTTTTCTGCATGCAAGTATAGTAGTATGATATATGCATTTGGGGTAGAAAACCCCATGAATCCAATGGTGGCACTGGATTTCAGTTCTGAGCAGTTCTACAAAAGTGCCATTTTGTGACGATGTGGCACTTGGTCATTTGAGTAGAATTATTTATGTGCGTGCCTTGAAGTGTGTGCATGCATGCATCATATTGTTTGTTGCAATATCATTTGCTGGTGTTTATTTGATGTTTGTTTCTTTGGGTAGCACCGAGTACGGGAAACGAGTTCGAGGAGTCGGGTGAGTTCATTCAGGAAGATCAGGAACAGTTCCACTCTGAAGATATCACAAGCAAGATGATCATGACCTTGACACCATTTATAGATTTATTATGCATAGGTTATTCGTTTCCATCATTATTTCTCCGCTGGCTACCACATGATATATAGGCCATCAAACATTGCCATGAAACCTCACAGACCTCCCCTCCTAGCAAATATTGTTTGGCTAAGTTAGGCATGCTCAATCATTCTTCTTAGCGTTGCTAAATGCAGGTGCAAGCTGGTCCATGTGATAACATGGGTAATTAGATATCATCTTATTTAAATGGTATATAATTAAAGCACCTATATAGTTGGAAAAGAGCGGAAGGCCGGGCCTTTTGCCTGATGATTTGTTCTGGTTTTGCCGCCCTAGTTTCGGCTGCCAGTGTTTTATTCCATAAGTGAGCGCTTTTAACACGTTCGGGGTTGTTATGGGGACCCCCTTGGTAAATCGTTTAGTCTATGGCTTGTCTGGCAAGACCCAACTTTGGTGTTAAATTTTCTAAACAACTTAATAAAAAGCATAGGGAATAGCTACCCCGAGGAACTTAATCAACCCCGGGGCCAGTGCTCCTCATGAGTGTTGGTCCAACCTAGAGTAGCTTATTAACGCTCCCCAGGGCAACTCAGTGTTTTTTCATGGTAACCATCGCTCATCTGTCGTGTCCTGAGATCGAGATACACGGCTCCTATCGAGTTCATCGACACGTTGGGAGGTCTTGCTGGACTTGTCTTACCATAACGATATATCTTGTACATTGGGATTCCGGTGAGACTTTGGGTCTTCTCAGAGTTGAGGTTTTCCTCTAAGGAATCCGACGAGATACCTAGTTTCATGGTCGAGGATTACTATGAGTCTTGTGGCAATTTCTGATGGATTAGTTGGAACACCCCTGCAAGGTTAAACCCTTCGGAAAGCCATGCCCACGGTTATATGGCAATCATGGATATTTTGTTAACATCCAGTTCTAGATAACTTAAAGTAACTAGTTTAAAACTTGCCAACTTTGTGCATAACCGTGATTGTTTCTTTCAGAGCTCCTTCTCTGATCGAGAACACGGTGGGGTTATGACTGACGCAAGTAGGTGTTGAGGATCACTTAGTGAATATATTAGTTAATGACCGTCATGCGTAGACCACTCAATTATTCTTGTTCAACGCAAGTTAGCCACCATAAATGCTTAGGTTGCTGCAAACTCAAACACATACCCCAACCTCACCTAATAACTTAGTTAGAGTCGATACCAAGGTCATGAGATTGCTGAGTCCTTGTTGCTCACACTATACTTCAAGCACCCACAGGTACATGTGAAGGAGAGGCAGGTTCATTCGATCCTACTGAACTCAAGTGGGAGTTTGACGAGGACAGTGGCCGGATGTATGGGACGTATCCCGAGGATTAGAGGCACTTGGTCATGATCGTGAGCCTAGCAAGGCGGGATGGCATTGTCGGGACCCCGACCCTAGGTCATAAGAACCCAGCCTGTAACACATCACATCACTTTGCGGCCTCACGCACGGTAAACTCCACGGGTGCCACTTACCTTGGCCGGGACCGTTTGCGTCTTTTGGCTCACGTATATGAATGTGTCGCTACCGTTCAAACGACAAGAAACCGGGTCGACATGACTAGTTATAAACCCAAGTGGTACATCCGTACAAGGACAGGCATACATAACCCAACAAAGCAGGTGTCGGTCATCAGCGTGTGTAGACGAGTCGTAGCAAGCTACAAGGACTCCATTACACCGCATGACATTTCCCCGAGGGGACAGACACAGCATTAAAGAAGGATACATGCCGGTCAATCAATGTGTTCCGAGCAGTAGCAAGCTACCAAGGCCCGATGGAAACACAAAGAGGCATTTCCCTGTAAAGAGTACTACTAAAGGCAAACAACTAGGAGCCGAATCCCACACATATAATGCATTTCAAACATACACACATTATGCACGATATCTATAGATACAACATGGCATCACAACATAACTCTATGACTCAAGCATTTATTAAAGACTCATAAGAGTCAACATAGTATGATATTACAAACAGGGGTCACATGACCCGGCACTCAAGTCATACAAGCATCAAGCGGAAGCAAATCATGTCTGGGTACAGACATCTACTAAAAGTGGCTGGAAGAGCGTGAAAAGCTACTACGACCCTACCAAAGGAGCCAGATCTCTGTCTGGGATTCCCAAGCTATTCCGGTCAACATCGAACACATCGCGTAGAACCTTTTAATGAGTCTAAGTCTTCTCTACAAAAACATAAATAAAGCAACCGTGAGTACAAGGTACTCAGCAAGTCTTACATCACAACTATCCACATATGCATCATGTTTCAATGAAAGGATTGTGGGGTTTGATTGCAGCAAGCCAGCTTTGACTGTTGGCTAACCTGTACTACGACTACAAGTTCTTTCTTTGAGGTGGGATAGCGCACACGAGTCCACATATTCACCAATGCAATACACCACTATGGATCCACTCTCGTCTCCCTACGAGAAGGCCTTCCATAGCACCCACACTTATCTTGCATGATTTAGAGTATCCATTTAAATTGTCTATGTACCACGTAATGTTTCCAAGCAGTCCATATCCGAGGACGCGGCTATTCGAACAGATTGATTCACCCTACAGGGGTATACTTCTTCACACATGCTCTAACCACTTAGCACCATATGCACATCATGCATCTCGGCAACCTTCAAGCGGAAGTACTGGCGTGGGTGTTAGCCATGACCGTTAACCACACAAGACCATAGTCCAGGTTTATCGCCTATTTGAGAATGAACCCGCAAGGAAGTCCGGCCGAGGTTTCCTCTACGGCCCCAAACAATGTGCGCAGGGTTCCCAAGCCCACCATCCGGGTTCCACTTGGTACACCATGCCACTATGTATCTACCGCAGAGAAGCCTACCCCGTCAGGTAGAGCTAAACACGGCCGCCAACACTTTTCCTACAAACACCAGAAACTAATTGCAACTCCTAGACAGGGATCTAGGCAATTAATAAGCCGAACGGGGTCATATTTCAGGGCCCAATGCATGGTAGTATCTTGTCTTGGATAACATACACAGAACTCAGTTCTTAAGGACGGTCCCAATGACACAACCCACCATGTACTCCTACATGGCCTCTCATCGCTACCTTTACCAAATCGAATTCACACTTTTACTCTCACACTGTAGGGCATGACCACAACCATTCCGATTCATCATCCAGATGGATCAGACCCGACACGACTCTAAGCATAGAAGGCATTGTAAGCAAGCATGGATGAGTAAGCACAACAAGGCTCAAGCAGTTACTACTCATGCTAAGTGGTTTCAATTATTTACTGTGAGAGAATCAGGTCATGCAGAGGAATGGGTTCAACTACCGATAAGATGTACACTTGAATCGTGTTTGTCCTAATGCAGTAAAGAGAACAGGAGCGAGAGAGTGAGTTTATATCAATATGCTCAAGGGGGTTTGCTTGCCTGACACGTCTCAAGATAGCAATGAGTCTTCATCAATGTCAACGATCACATCGTCGGAAACATCGTTTACCGAGAGGGAACAACACCGGCAAAAAAGAAAGAACAACAATTACTTCACGGAAATGCAACACTATGATGCATGCTCAAGACATTAAATGTAAGGTGACAGGGCTAATGTGGCTATCATTTCTTAAGGTGAAGCTGGGTTTGAATCAGGATTCAAACATCACTTCAACAAGGTATTTTCCGGATACCGTCTTAATTGGTTCGACCTGATGCTCATAACAAATTGTTCCAACATGTATGGAGTTAGTATTTTGAGGTACTGATTTGCATTGACCAATTTTTGATCATAGTAATTGAAGTGGAATTCAAATAGGAATCAAATTCCAACTTCAAACTATTTATTAAATTTACCCTATTCATCATTTTGCCTATTTGGTGATCTTAACTTTTTCAAACATGCATGAAAATGCCATAATTAGATTCTTTGTATTTTTCTGATCATTTTTCATATATAAATTATTTCCATCTGAGTTATATTTTATTTTCTATGAATTTTTGAAGTTTTGCTATTATTCTGGAATTAATTAAAATCAGAAAAAGCTATTACTGCTTCAGGCTGATGTCATCCCCGCGTCAGCAGGTCAACTAGCCGGTCCAGGTCAAACCCTGACCAGTGGGGCCCACTTGTCAGTGACCCAGAGGCTAACCCCGCGCTGACCAGCCCCTAATTGGGGTTTGACCAGGCGTGGGGCCCTATGGCAGTGGCTCTAAGGCCTGATTAGTGGCGGGTTAAGGTGGCCACGTCGGCCCCCATCGGAGGGTGGTCGCCGGCGACCATAGCCGCGGTGGAGGGCTCGCCGGAGACGACCTAAACGGCACTACAAGGCACCAAATCGGGCGCGGTTTGTAGCTACGGGACGCTGGCGAACCGCCCGATCTGGTAGGGGCATCAGGAGAGGCTAGGGTGGCCGGGAGAGGTGCCGACGACGGGCGTGCGCGGTGGCCGGAAGTCGTGCTCGTCGGGGAGGAGCTTAGGGGGACGCTATCCTGCGGGGAAGAGAGGGGAAAGGAGCAGGGGCTCACTAGGTATCCATTTCTGGCATCGGGGAGGTGAGAGAGAGTCGCTGGCCGGCGAATCGAGGTGGGGAGCTCCGGCGACCGGAGGAGGAAGAAGGTGGCGATGGAGACGCTGCAGTGGCTCGGGTGCTCGGGGAGGTTGACGGTGAGGAGCTTCTCGGCGAGGCGGAGCTAATGAACCGGTCAGGAAGGCGAGGGGTGGCCGGAGACGAGCTGGAGGCGAGCTCGGCGATCTCGGCAATGGCGGCAATGAGGAAAAGCAGAGAGAGAAGAGGGAACTCGAGAGAGAAGAGGAGGATGAGCTCGAGGGGGTCTGGGCATCTCCGGGCGAGGAGATGAGGAAGGGGCGAGCAGGAGGTGGCAAGCAGGAGGTGGCAAGCAGGAGGTGGAGCCGGCGCACGCGCTGCTGCCACGCAGCTGCTCGGGGAAGACGACGAGCACGGGGAGGCCCTGGTGGGCTGGGCCGACCAGGTGAGCGCAGGTTAGTTCTTTTTTTTTCTTGTATTCTTTTTGTTTGATATTTATGACATTTCTTTTACTTTGTTTTGGATCCAACTAAAACAAGAAAAAGTGAAAATATTGTTGGGGTGTTAGTTGTAATATTTTCTACCACATATAAAAGATTCAACATTTTTTAGAATCTGAATTATTTGAAATGAAATATATAGTTGATTTTAGTGACTTTTATATTTAAAATAAAATGCCCAAAAGTATTTTGAAAATATATAGCACCCCTGATATTTTCTTTCCAACATTTATCAAAAATGATGGACTCCTAGGAAAACCATTTTGGTCCATTAATTTGTCACCACTTTTGAATTGTTTTGCATATAGAGTTGCGAGGGTTTTGTTTTGAATATGGAGTAGCTAGGATTTTTCTCTTGTTGAACCTATTTGGATGTTGTTTGGTGTTAGGGTTTGGTCATCCCATTTGTAGAACATCCAAATTTGAATTAAATTGATTTGAATGCATTCGTGAATGCCTACTGATGCAACTAACTACAAGCTATATTCTAGGGTTGTGACAAGCATTGGCTTTTGTCGTTTATCTTGTCCGTAGTGTGACCCTGTTTTCCTATTTGAATAATGTATGACTGTGTGACTCTGTAATTTAGCTTGTGGCGAGTGTAAGCCAAATCTTATTACTCTTCCATCTATTATTTAATGCAATGTTTATCCTGCTTGCGAGACATTTAGAAGCGACTCTTTCCCCTTTCGAGGCCTTGCCCCCAAATAACGAAAGTGCCGCATCTTAGCCGTTACACGAAGACCACGGTGAAAATGTTGAGTGGCTCTCATATGCATTGTTATTGATCTAACAAAGAGCCCATACTACCTTGTATTTTCCTTTTGAAATTAATGTTGCATATTCCATCTTATTCCATGACACTCTTGCATTATTATTATTTTCATATCGTTCGGTCATGCAAGTGGAAGGCAATAATGGCGATAGTTGATGAAGTGACTGTCATAGAGAGAAGCGGGTATGAACTCAACTTGTTTTTATTTTTGTTTTGTAAATATGTTTACATGAGTAACAATGATGTAGCATATTACGACCAAACATGTTTGCAATGAAAATTACAGATTATAGTTGTTCATACCATGCTCAAGTAGCTAGGAGTGGATTGTGATTTAACTTGTATGTCAACATGCATTAAAATGGTTGTGATGTAGTATGATGATATGGTTTCCTCCTCTGAATGTTCAAGTGGCTTGTCTTGGCAGAAGTTCAAGCATTTAGTTGAATCCAAACCAACATAGCCTCCACCATATTTATGTTCATGGTGTTTATATCCTACTCATGCGAGTACGCAACGATAATTATTCATAAGTATGTTCATGACCGTCTTCGCTCTCTAGTTGGTCACTTAGAAACTATTTGCTAGCCTTCGCTTGTACTAAGCAGGAATACTGCTCGTGCATCAAAATCCTGGAAACAATGTATTTCCAGCTGAGTCCACTATATCTACCTATATGCGGTATTACCCTGCAGTTCCAAGTAAATTTGCATATGCCACGTCTAATACTTTGAATGAACTTTTGTTTTGTGTGCCTGGACCACTCATGGAGCGACAGGGGGTAGTCAATATCTTCCATGCTAAGAAAGTTATTCTCATGGTGAGAGTTTATTCACTCGTCCTTGCACGAGAGGGGCTGGTAAAAGGGACTCGCAATCCTGAAATCTTAAATCGCAAATAATTAAACAAAAACCCCTGGATTGTTGTTGGTATGGACGACACCTGTGGATTTGGCTAGTCGTGGAGTGTGTTTGTTGGTGGAGGGGGAGTAAACCTTTACTTTTACCGCTTGGGAACCGCCGCTAATTTGTTTAGCATGGAAGATACCGATAACTCTTGGTCGTAACGTTGACAGGAATGGTGTACCTCCCAAGATGATTTATCTCTAATTTTTGCTTTGAGCTCGCGAACACTACAAATCCCTTCTTCCCTTCGCGAAAGGGACTTCCTATTTACTTTCATGTTATTTTATTTTTACTTTGAGTCATCACCTTCTCAAACAACTACTCGACCTGAGAGCACTGCTATCATCCTCATGCATTGTGTCTAGTTAGATGTTATTTGCAGCATGATTGGATCTCTGCTACCATGAATTACAATGTCTATTCCCTTCTTGAAATTTGGAGGTGCTATGCATTTATGTCTTGTAGTCTTAGAAAGGGCTAGCGAGATACCATTGTTGTCCTATTATATCATGTTTGTTTTGACTAAGTGTTGGCGTTTGAGTTATCTTATTATTGCTTGCTAGTTGATTATGACATTTATATGAGCTAATATAATTTCTAAGGGTTATTGACGATATTATTAGTCATGATTTATGCTAAAAATCTAGGTCCTCTCTAAGCATGTATATGTAAACAAGAAGAAACGAGTTCGTAAAGGTTCATCCTTATTACTTTCAGTTTGTCAACTGAATTGCTTGACGACAAGCAATGGGTTAAGCTTTTGGGATTTGATATGTCTCCATCGTATCTCCTTTTCCTAACGCTTTTTCTCTTGTTTTGGACTCTAATTTGCGTGGTTTCAATGAAAATAACCCAGACTAACATTGTTTTTAGCGGAATTACCATGGTGTTGTTTTTTGTGCAGAAATAAAATTCTTCGAATTTAGTGAAACTTTCTGGGGATTTTTTATGGAACAAAAGAAAAACAACGGAACCAAGACTCACTGGAGGGGGGGTCCAAGCGCCCACTAGGCACTAGGGCACGCCACCCCCCCCCCCCGCTGGCGCAGCATGGTGGTAGTGGGGCCCACGGGGCTCCGTTGACCCTAACTCCATAGCTATAAAATCCTATATTCGGAGAAAAAAGAAAGAGAGGAATTTTCATTGCGTTTCATGATACGGAGCCGCCGCCACCCTCGTGTTCTTCGTCGGGAGGCTAAATCTAGAGTCTTTTGAGGCTCCGGAGAGGGGAATCTTCAGTCTTCGTCATCACCAACCTTCTTTCATTGCCAATTCCATGATGCTCTCTGACGAGAGTGAGTAATCCCTTTGTAGGCTTGTTGGTTGGTGAAGAGCTGATGAGATTCTTCATGTAATCATGTTAGTTTTGTTTGGGCTTGATCCTTAGAATCCACTATGTTCGGAGGTTGATGTTGCTATGACATTGCCATGCTTAATGCTTGTCAATAGGGCGAGAGTGCCATGATTTAATATTTGAACCATTTATTTTTTCACCATTATATCTATGTTTTTTATCCAATCTTGCAAGTTATGTTGACCTACTACGTGTTATGATCCGCATACGCCCAAAGTGACAATATTTGGGATTTTTTTCGGTGATTACCCTAGTATGAGGAGTTCATGTATTCACTATGTGTTAATGCTTGGTTCCGGTTCTCTATTAAAAGGAGGCCTTAATATCCCTTAGTTTCCTTATGGACCTCGCTGCCATGGGAGGGTAGGACAAAACATATTATGCAAGTTCTTCTCCATAAGCACGCATGACTAATTATGGAATACATGCCTAAATTATATCGATGAATGGGAGCTAGTTATGTGTTGCCCTTTGTTTTGACTAGTACATGTTGAATATTATCTAGCAATATCTCCGATCCAGTGCCTACGAGTTTTCCACATATTGTTCTTGCTAAGTTACTACTGTTGCTACTTTTGTTACAACTACAAAACTGCTATCATTGTTACTGTTATTGCTGCTACTATTACCACTCCTATAAAAACTATCATATTATTGTGCTACTGATGTCTGTGCTGCAGATATGAACATACAAGTGTGGTTGAATTGACAACTCAGCTACTAATACCTGCGAATATTCTTTGGCCCCCTTGTGTCAAATCTATAAATTTGGGTTGAATACTCTACACTTGAAAACTATTGCGATCCCATGTACTTGTCTGTTATTAGTAAGCTTGTTGTACGGCGATGTGTTGGATGAGATCCATCATGTAATCGAATTATTTTTGTTAGGGTTTGATCCTTAGAATCCACTATGTTCTGAGATTGATGTTGCTATGACTTTGTTGCTATGCTTAATGCTTGTCACTAGGGCCCAAATGCCACGATTTTAGATGTGAATGTTTAATGTTTTCACAAATATATTTGTGTTTAGCTCCTACCATGCAAGTTATATTCACCTATTATGTGTTATGATCCGCATACCCCAAGGTGACAATAATTGGGATTGTTTCTGGTGATGACTGTAGTTTGAGGAGTTCATGTATTCACTCGATGTTAATGCTTTGTTCCAGATCTCTATTAAAAGGAGGCCTTAACATCCCTTAGTTTCCTAATGTACCCACTACCACGGAACGATAGGACAAAAGATGGCATTCAAATTCTTTTCCATAAGCACATATGACTATACAGAATACGTGCCTATATTATATTGACGAATTGGAGCAAGTTATGTGTCCCCTAGGTTATGACTGTTACATGATGAATGTTACCAACGTTATCACCGATCCAATGCCTTTGAGCTTTTCACATATTTAGCTTTGCTAAGTTACTACTGTTGCTTCTACTGCTAGAATTGCTACAAAACTACTACTCTTACACTACTATTACTATTGTTATCAAACTATCATACTATTGTGCTACAGATCACTCTGGTGCAGATATTTAGTCTCCAGGTGTGGTTGAATTGACAACTCAACAGCTAATACTTACAAATATTCTTTGGCTCCCCTTGTGTCGAATCAATAAATATGGGTTGAATACTCTACCCTCGAAAACTGTTGTGATCCCCTATACTTGTGGGTTATCAACTATGGTAAAAGCCTATGATGGAAAACTTGAGCTAGAAGTCTCTATACCAATAAAGTTGTATGATGAATGGTAACCCACTCTTAAAACTAATATTAAATAATATGAATGCAATGCCTTGTGTGACTTAGGTGCTAGTGTTTGAACTATACCTAAGTCTTTATAAATTATGAGTGTTCCCTGAATCTATATCTTGCAGACTCTACTATCAAGAAACCTTTGGGAAGAATAAATTATATTCTCATAATTTCTAGTAGAAATTATGTGCCTATAGAATTTATAGTTCTTGATATTTATTGCAACCCATCTTGTCCAATAATACCTGGGAGAACGTTTCTACGAACTATAGGTGCCTAAATTGATATGAAAGAGGGAAATATACGGTTCCAATTCCCATCGAGAAAAGGGTTGGAACACTTCCCTAGAAATATAATCAAACCACCTTATGAATCTATCATAAGGCATACTTATGGGTGGAGTGTCAAAGATTACAACATTTGAATCGTTTGCATTTTGCCTATCTAGGGGCTAAAATAATACCGCTAGTTGGGAGGCAACCCAATAGTTATCTTAAATTTTTCTCTTTACTTTCTGTTTGTGTGTCATGACATGGTTTGATCCTATTTTATAATTATTATTTTGTGTTTAAATTAGTGTTTGTGCCAAGTAAAGCCTTTGGGATGATTTCGATAATAGTAGAATTGATGCAGCGCAAAAACAAAAAATTTAGCGTCCAGTGTAGAATTTCTTTGATTTTTCCTGGAATGTCCTTATAATATGATATTATACACAGTATTGCTGTAAAAATGCCCCAGGTTTTCGTAGTAGTTTAGAATTTGTGGAGTTAGATAAGTTTGGTAATTAACGGTATGATTACAGACTGATTTGTCTTAGACGTATTCTATTTTTGCTTGCATAGTTTGCTTGTTTGGACTTAGCCTCATTTGAGCTTTCATACTCTTATAGCTCTAGTGCATCCATTGCATAGAAATCCCTACTCCTCGCTTTGATATCTGTTGATGGGCATCTCCATAGCCCATTGATATGCCTAGTTGATGCGAGACTTTCTTCTCCACTTTCACCCCTTTGAAACCTAGAACCATATTCTATTCCACCTTTAGGCTATATCCATGATTCACGCTCATATATTGTGCAAGTAATAAAAAGCTGAAGCGCATTAAAAAAGCACGGTCCACTTGCATGACTTGACATCATGGTGCTTAACATTTGTATTTATGTGGTGATGACGGAGCCATGCTATATTTATATGATAAAAAGAATAGTGGGTGAACATTCTTTAAGGATCGTATGCTTTGAAACTTGATGACTATGTTGCTTGTGTTTATAAGCATTGCTATGTTGATGTTTGTTAATTCATCATTTCTCAATGATGAAACCGGCAATAGCTTACATGTTGGGTAGTACGTCACATCAAAAATTCTGTTTTCATCATTTACATACTCGAGGACGGGCAAGAATTAAGTTTCGGTATGCTGATATGTCTCCAACGTATCTATAATTTTTGATTGTTCCATGCTATTATAGTATCTTTCTAGTATACTTTTTGGGTATTTATACACCAATTTATATTACTTTTCAGGACTAACCTACTGACCCAGTGCGACGTGCTGGTTTCTATTTTCTACGTGTTTTTCGCTTTTCAGGTTTACTATACCAAACAAAGTCCAATAGACACAAAACTTTTTTGTGATTTTTTCTAGACCAAAAGAAGACGTGGAAGCTTCCGTAGAAGGCCTGAAGCATCATGAGAGGACTACCACACAACAGGGTGCGCCTAGAGGGGGCGCTCTAATGCCTCGTGCTCCCCTGGGTTGACTCCTGGCATATCTCTTTGTCCTATAAACTCAAATTATTCCCAAAAACTTTTGGACCAACCCGAAACACTTTTTCCACCATCGCAAGTCTTTGTTCCGCCGTGAGGCCATGTTAAGCCCTTCTCGGTGCCCTGCCGGATGGGGAATCAATCACGAAGGACCTATACATCAACCTCGCTGCTCCCATGATGACGTGTGAGTAGTTCACCAAAGACCTACAGTTCCGTAGTTAGTACTTAGATGGCTATCTCTCTCTCTCTCTCTCTCTCTATCTATCTATCTCTCTTGATCTTCAATACAATTATCATTGCATCTTCACTTTGATCTACCCGATGTGACTCTTTTGTGCGGTGCGTTTGTTGGGATCCGATGAATTGTGGGTTTATGTTCAAATAATTCATGATAAATATTTGAGTCTTCTATGAATTATAAATAGGATTCTTATGTGGATGATCATCATAGCTTCGTAATTATCTGTGATCTACCGATTTGCTTTGGACTAGTAGATTGATCTTTCTTCACTGAGAGAGGTGCGTTATAGTGTGTTCAATTTGACGGATTTCTATATCCCAGTGACATAGTAGGGGCAATATACGTCTTTGTATTATTGCCACTAAGGATAAAACAATGGGGTTAATTCATATTAGTTGAGTTCCCTTTGTCTACATCATGTCAGCATTTTCCAAGCATTACTCTGTTTTACTTAATATTGTAGATGCATACTGGATAGAGGTCGATGGGTGGAGTAATAGTAATAGGTGGAGGCAAAAGTTGGCCTATTTTCTATAGACGGGATGCCTATATACATATGATCATTGCCATGAATATCGCACAATTATCCGCTTTTCCATGTGTTTCCCAACAATAATTTATCTACCCACCGTATGCTTGCTTTCTTGTGAGATGCCACTAGGGAACACTATGGACCCCGGGTCTATTCACTTATAAATTTACAAACACTACAATTTCCTGGCTGACTTGAGTTACTTGTTATTTAATTTTCAGTTTGCAACTTTGAACAACACAAATTATTTGCTTGCCAATAACGAGACAAGGGGATTGACAACCCTCTTACCCACGTTGAGTGCAAGTGTCTATTTTTTTGTGTGTAGCTACTGAAGAAGGGGTTGGTTTTCACTCCTATTGGTTCAATAAAACTTGGTTCTTTACTGAGGGAAATACTTACCTATACTGTGATCCATCACCCGTTCCTCTTCATGGAAAACCCAACAAAGATCACAAGCATCAGCAAGGATTTCCGACGTCGTTTCTGGGGAGTATCATCAACCTACTATCAATCCACTTTACATAAAGTATCATTCACTTGTTCTTCTTTATATTTGTTGTTATATTTTTTTTCTCCACAAAAATCAAAAATACAATAATATTTATCTTTGCTTGTTGCTAGTTTAATGCTTTGCTCGCTTTATTTCCTTGTTTTCTTGTCCTGCTTGTCACCTTGCTTTCTAGGTCACCATATATCAAGATACTACTAAGTTGTGTGACATATAAAAGATTAACAATAATTATTTTATTAGTACTCCTATACCTCCCACCACTAGTGTGGAGGCTTCTGATATAAATTTTGCCTTGTTGAATCTTGACATGAAAGAACAATTTTTAGGAGGTCCTAATGAGGATCCCGCTGCTCAAATAAATACCTTTGTTGAAATTTGTGATAAGATAAAATAAAAAGGGCATGGATAATGATATTTGTGAAGTTAAAGTTATGTCCTTTTCTACTAAGAGATAAAGCTAAATCTTGTGTTTCATCTTTACCGTGTAATAGTATTGGAACATGGGATAAGTGTAAAGATGCCTTTATTACAAAGTATTTTCCTCCTACTAAGATCATCTCTCTTAGAAATACAATAATGGATTTTAAACAACATGATCATTAACATGTTTCGTAAGATGGGGACAGGATGAAATTTATGATAAGAAATTGCCCTACTCATGGATTAAACTTGTGGATGAGTATCCGAAACTTCTATGTTGGGCTAAACTTTTACGTAGAAATGTTCTAGATTTTGCCTCATGTGGTACCTTCATTGAGGTGACCTTAGGAGAGGTCACCAAATTTCTGGACTACATCATGACCAACTACTCTCAATGGCATATCGAAAGAGCTCCAACTACTAAGAAGGTAAACTCCGTTGAGGAGATCGCTACCTTGAGTGAAAAAGGTGATGCTCTTATGAATGTGGTTGCTAAAAAATGCTCATGTTGATACTAATGACATCCTCTTGTCTACTTCTAGTGAGCAAAATTATAATGCCGTTGATGTGAATTTAATTTTGCGAAATAGTTTTAGCAACAATGCATATAGAGGTAATTTTAATGCTAGGCCATATCCTGGTAACTCTTCTACTGGTTATGAGAGATCTTATGGTAATTCGGATGGAAATCCATCTGCCAATAATAGTAATTTATCCTCTGATCTTGAAAACACCATTAAAGAATTTATTATTTCTCAAAAAAATTCAACACTACGGTAGAGGAAAAGCTGCATAAGGTTGATGATTTACCTAGGAACATTGATATAATTGCCCTTGATGTGGAAACTCTTAAATGTAAAAAATTTCCACCAAAGCAAGAATTTAATGAGACTATTAAATCTATCCAAATATCTTTGAATAAAAGTAGGCAGAGGGCCGCCAAGTTGAAAGCTAAGTGGGTATTCCTAGAAAAATCTCTTCTACCCGGTCTTTACCGAACTCATGATGAAGATCTCAAAATGCTTGGTACTTATTCTATTGTATTGTTGCTTAATTATCTGAATATGAATGATAATGGGATTGGATATGAGTCAACTCTAGCTATAGAGCATCTGAATTGCTTGGAGGGTGACGATTTTAATGTTGAAACTGGAAAAAGTGGGTTTGGAGAGGTCACAACTTTAACTAGTGACGTGTCCACTATCTTGATCCCAAGGACTTTAATTATGATAATTTCTATTTAGTAGAATGTATTTCCTTGCTTCAATACATTATTATATCACCCAATGCTTATGAACAAAATAAAGCTATCACTCAACATATAGTGGAAGCTATGATAAAAGCCTAGGATGAAAAACTGTAGCTAGAAGTCTCTATCCCTAGAAATTATATGATGAATGGGAACCCGCTATCAAAATTAAGATTATAGATGAATGCAATCCCTTGTGTTATTTACTTTCTAGTGTTTCAACTATACCTAAGTCTTTATGTGACGGTCTTGGTCTTCCTAATATTCATGAATGTTCCCTTAATCTACATCTTGCGGACTCTACTATCAATAAATCTTTGGGAGGAATAAATGATGTTCTCGTAATTGCTAATAGAAATTATATGCATGTATATTTTATAGTTATTGATATTTATTGCAACCCATCTTGTCCAATAATACGTGGGAGACCTTATCTAGAAACTATAGGTGCATTAATTTATATGAAAGAGGGAAATATATGGTTCCAATTCCCATTGAGAAAAGGGATGGAACTCTTCCCTATAAATAGAGTCAAACTACCTTATGAAAGTTTCATGAGGGATACATATGGGTGGAGTGTCAAAATAACAACACTTTAATCATTTGCATTATGCCTAGCTAGGGGCGTAAAACAATAGCGCTAGTTAGGAGGCAACCCAATAGTTATCGTAATTTTTGCTTTTTACTTTCTGTTTGTGTGTAATTACATGATTGTTGCCTCTGTAATAATTATTTTTTGGCATTTAAATTAGTGTGTGTGCCAAGTAAATCCTTTGGAATGATTTGGATAATAGTAGAATTAATGCAGTGTAGAATTTCTCTGATTTTTCTGGAACGTCTTTTTAATCTGAAATTTGTACACAATATTGCTACACAAATGCGTGAGGTATTTGTAATATTTCATAATTTTTGGATTTACGTAAGTTTGGTAATCAATGATATGATTACAGATTGTTTTGATTTAGACAAATTCTATTTTTTGTATGCATAGTTTGTTTGTTTTGATGTTGTTATGGATTAGATCAGGGGGTATAAGTAATAGAGAAGGTATAATATGGTACGTTTTGCACTAATAAAATATGAATCAATTTATAACATTACCTAAAGTATTTGTTATGTCTATTATACTAACGGATCTCACGATGTTTTTGTGGAGTTTTGTGTTGTGAAGTTTCCAAGTTTTAGGTGTTATCGCGATGGATGAAGGAATAAGGAGCGGCAAGAGCCTAAGTATGGGGATGCTCATGGAACCCCAAGGAAATATTCCAAGGAAGACTCAAGCGTCTAATACTGGGGAAGCCCCGGAAGGCATCCCCTCTTTCATCTCAATCCATCGGTATGTCATTTGGAGCTACTTTTATATTCATCACATGATATGAATTTTTCTTGGAGTGTTATTTGATTTTGTTTTATTTTTGTTTTGGTTTCCCACAATCATTGTTCCCCGAATACACCTTGATTTCGAGAGAGACACACGATCACCAAGATTTGTTAGAATACTCTTTGTGCTTCACTTATATCTTTTCAGCTTACTAGTTCTTTAGTACTTCACTTATATCTTTTAAAGCATGATTCCATATAGATTTTATGGAAATAATTGAACTCATGTTCTTCACTTATATTTGTTTGAGAGTTAATAAATAGTGACAGTAATCTCCACAGGTTATAAGATTAATTAAAAAATAATAGGTATTCATAGAATGCATAACCAAAACCACATGTATTACATAGAAGATAAATCATGGTTAATGATATTAATGTGGTTATGGTTATATGAAAAAGCACGAGTTCCCGATCATTGATTAACAGGAGTATCCTGAATTAGAGGTGTTAGCTTGTTGTTCTACCAAATATTTTTACGGCATGGTGATGATGTGTGAGTATACTTATTCCTCGTTGAAATCCTAGTGTAGTATTAGTCGGGGGCGGGCGATGGTTAACTCCTACCATCCTCCTCCCTCAGGGCATGCATGTATTTCTTTGCTTAGACAAAGCTAATAATATCTGGAAATAAGAATGTGAGTTCTTTATGCATAATGTGAACCCATGGATATACGCACTGTCGCCTCCACATATTTGCTAGCCTCTTCGGTACCGTGCATTGCTCATTCTCGCCTCGAGGATCGGTGCAACTTTTGCAGGTTCATCCAAAACCAGTGACAACATATGCTCTGTTGCACATAACCCTCTTCTCCAAACACTCACCATACCTACCTATGATGGCATTTCCATAGTCATTCCGAGATATATTGCCATGCAATTTCCACCAGCAATTCATATGATTATACTTCCATTGTCATATTGCTTTGCATGATCCTAAGATAGCGAGCATGATATTTATATGGCTTGTCCGTTTTTGGATATATTTTTCTACGCTAGATCATTGCACATCCTAGTACACTACGATAGGCATTCATATAGACTCATATCATATCGGCCTTCATGTTGAGTTGTAAGTAAATAAAAGTGTGATGATCATCATTATTAGGGCACTATCTTAGTGATGAAAGAATGATGGAGACAATAAATCCCCCACAAGTCGGGATGATACTCCGGACGAAAAATAAAAGAAGAAGAAAGAAAGAAAAAACAAAATGATAAATAAGGAAAAAAGAATAAAGGAAAATAAAATAAAATGGAATAAATGACAGTAAAGATAGAAAGGACAATGCTACTACCTCTTATTCCACATTTGTGCCTCAAAGTGGCACCATGTTCTTCGTATAGAGAATCTCCTGACTAGTTAGTTCCATATGCTAATAGGAATTTTTCATTATATAACTTGGATTGCATATTCCGATGACATGATTCCTCAAATGCCCGAGGTCTTTATGAGCAAGCAATTTGGATGCACACCCCCTTAGCTTCATTTGGTATCTATTCATGGGCATCTCCATATAGCAAATTGGATGCACACACACTTATAGCACAAGTGCATCTGTTGCATGGCAATCCCTACTCGTCGCATTAATATCTATCGAGGGGCATGTCTATATCCCATTGATATGCCTAGATGATGATAAAGTTTCTTCTCCACTTTCACCCGTCCGAAACCTACCAACATATTCTATTCTACCTTTATGTTACATCCATGGTTCACACTCATATATCGCGTAGGTAATAAAAAGCAGAAACACATTAAGAAGTACGATCCAATTTCCTGACTTGACACTGTGGTGCTTAACATTTGTATTTATGTGGTGAGGACAGAGCCATGTTGTATTTATATGATAAAATGAATAGTGGGAGAACATTCTTTAAGGATCGTATGCTTTGGAACTTGATGACTATGTTGCTTGTGTTTATGCGCATTTTTTGTTGATATTTGTTAACTCATTGTTTCCCAATAATCAAACATGCAATAGATTATACATTGGGTAGCATGTCAAATCAAAAATTCTGTTTTTATCATTTACCTCCTCGAGGATGAGCAGGAATTAAGCTTGGGGATCCTCAAACTTCTCCAACGTATCTATAATATTTTATTGTTCCATGCTATTAGATTATCTTTATAGGACAATTTTTGGGTACTTATACACCAATTTATATGACTTTTGAGCACTCACATATTGACCCAGTGCACAGTCCTAGTTGTTGTTTTCTGCGTGTTTTTAGATTTTCAGGTTATAGTACACAACAAAGTCCAATTGCCATCAAACTTTTTGGTGATATTTTTGGACCAAAAGAAGAACCGGATGCTTCGGGCGGAGGCAACAAGCATCACGAGAGGAGCATCACACAACAGGTCCTGCCCAGGGCGGGTGGTCGCGCCCTGTTGCCTTGTGCTCCCCTCAGATGCCTCCTAGCATACCTCTTCCTCCTATAAATTCACATTAGTCCCAAAAACCCAAGGGACAACCCCAAAACACTTTTTCCGCCGCCGCAAGTCCGCATACCGCTGCGAGGCCAACTTGAGCCCTTTTCCAGTGTCTTGTCTAAGGGGGAATCGATTAGAGAGGACCTATAATTATCCTTGTGGCTCCCATGGTGATGTGTGAGTAGTTCACCACACACTTGCTGGTCGATAGTACCTAGATAGCTCTCTCTCTCTCTCTCTCTTTTGATCTTCCATACAATGATCATCACATCTTCGCTTTGATCTATCCGATGAATTGTGGGTTTATGTTCAGATTATTCATGATAAATATTTGAGTCTTCTCTAAATTAGAAATATGATTCTTATGTGCATGATCATCATAGCTTCGTAAATCTCTCTCATCTATTGATTTGCTTTGGCCAAGTTGATTGATCTTTCTTCACTGAGAGAGGTGCGTTGTAGCGGGTCCAATCTGATGGATTTCTATATCCAAGTGTGTCGGAGTGTTTGACCGATGATCCATGGGACCAGTAGGGTCCCTTTGTTACGGTTCTATGGGGATTACGGATGCACAAAGAGCATCACCGACATCAACGTACACAGGTGGTATAGACAGGTTTGGGCCACACGGAGCGTAAATCCCTATCACATTTCCCCTTGGATGTTGTATTTCTAGCATGAGGGTGGAAGTCGTTTGCACGTTCTCGGGGCATGGGTCCAGAGCATCTTCTTCACATCTGGTTCAACGGGGAGACCATGCTCTGGGTCAGGTTCTTCAGGTGTTTTGGCAGTCGGCTAGGTTGTTTTGCATAAAGCTCCAGCAACAGCGGGAAAGACACGCCCAACAATAATGAGGACGACGGTAGACTCCCGGGTGCCAAGCTCGAGGGAGACGACTCTGGGTAGCCCCGACGGTGCCGCCGCAGGATTTGGAAGGCATCATCTCGTCCTCGCTTGGCTGGTTGAACTTGGCGCTCCATCCGTGAGGCCTCGTTTCCGGACGAGATGCCATATCATAGTTGTAGATGTCCTCTCTCGTTGAGGTAGCATCCTATGTAATCCTGTGAGGAATTATCCAAAGAAAACACTGGGTGTTTGCCCTGTTAAATTTTACAAATTCACATTGTTTTTTGATGAAAACGTCAGGAACACATGGTGTGAACCTTCTTGTCTTTCTCTGTTGTAAACCCACACTTGTGTGTACCTATTTCTTACCCTTCTCAGGAACACTTGCGAACGTGTCGCCGGTAGTATCATCCCACCGTTCTTGCCACGAATTCTTGAGATGTTTAGCCAAAACACCTAAGTGCACAACAATCCTGACACGGGTCCTATGCGTCGCTTGCCGGGGCATACATTCATCGTTAGCGGGATCGACTCCTTAGTATCCCAGCAGTAATGCCGCCGCCGGCAAGTCCTCTTTGACATCCTTTCCGTGGTTTCTTTGCGTGTCGAGAGGGCTTAGAACACTTAAACGTGCAACAATTCTGACGAAGGCGCTCCGTGTGCAGGTCTTTTTACACGAGTGTCGCCCGGTTTACGGGAAAGTTTTTAGAAAATTTTTGACTTAGCTTTTTCTTTGCCGTTTTATTGTCGCAAGATGGTTGTTGTCACGTCCCTATGGGTCCATTTCATCCTCCCCCGGTAGGCCTATATGCTCGGGATGGGGGGCGGGCTTCTTTTCCTTTTGAGAAAAAGAAAGAACAGAAAATAGAGGAGCCAACAAACCTTGTCGGTCCCGTATACACCTTGGATAGCCATGAGCGAGCACCATGGTTCATGTAAAAATACATAACATAAATACTAATGACAAAAATACTATGAGTGGAATAAGTACTCAAGTGCATGCAAAACATAGGAGTCGCATATTCATCGGGATGAAATGAAACATACACAAAGCACATGTAGCGTGTACACAGGATAAGCAGGTGAAGAACAAGGTGACTCAAGAATTTGAAATGAGTAAATTGAGAAAGTCATCTGTCAAACACTTCAAACAGCAGCAATCAATTTCGTTGATTAAATTATTCATGGTTGTGACACTCGAAGTAAAGGAGTTGAGGAAATAGAACCAGGAGCTTGATGAAGACAATGATTTGATGACCCAGTTGCAACTATTGTGACAGTCGTACGTCTGTTGTTGAAGGGCTTGGCATTTAAGCCAAAAGGCACATAGTCCGAGGAGAAACAGTCCTTACCGTATTCTTCTTGAGATAAGATCACACAAACCTCGCCCAACAATCGTGGTATGTATTTAGGACAGACTTCCAAACCCTTACAAACTCGGTCACCCAGCAATCGTTAATTTACTTTTGTATGCACTATACCATTAACTCCTAAACGTCTAAAAGATACACAATCTTCAAAGGTAACAAGCGTCGGTTCAACACAAGAACAATCTCTTCACGGAAGCTCAATCACTTTTGGTTTTGGTGTTGGTTTGGGTTTTGGGGTTTGTTCTCGCTGATGATTTTCTCTAAATTCCTCGGAGTGTAGGATGCCCTCAAATGACAAGTGTCAAGTTCTCTCTCACATCTCCCAACCAGGGAGAAATCCCGACATGATATGACATAAATGCCCCTAATGATATGACCATTATTTGGATAAGGTTCTGGGGACATTTGGCGCAAAGTACAACAACGGTCGGAATTTTCGAACTATGAAAATTGTTAATTCTATCATGTTCTTCACTTGTAAGCAATTCACTCGCGAAATCCTATCACTTCAGGAAGTACAATTTTCTGAGAGATGAGAAGAACTTTGTCTCTGTTACTCAAGAAATTGACTGAACTGCATGAAATTTCCAGGCTTCACTCGAAGGATTGGTTATGTGTAGGCTTTGAGAAGAGCATCAGTTCGAAATTTTTCCTTAGTATTACCTTGATCCCTTTAACAATATAGTGTTTCTATGACTCAAAAGAAAAGAAACAAAACTATGAAAACAAAACTCTTCACGCTTCAAAGTCCTGACATTAGTATCTTCAAGGACACAACAATTTCCTCACCTTCAAAGTCCTCAGGAAAGTATCGAATTCTTCAGTTGAAGGCATGCATTTTTATGGGTCGACATTCTTTGAATATATCAAATTCCTCAACGACTTATAGAGCATGTGTGCACTCACAAACATATTAGTCCCTTAACCTATAAGTCTTTAACACACCAAAATCACTAAGGGGTACTAGATGCACTTACAATCTACCCTTTGTTGGTTATTGATGACAAATAGGTTAAGTTTTCAACGGGGATTAGCAAACGACATCTAAGTACTGAGTTTGAGGGATTTAATTGCAAGATATAGAGAAACCCCCCCTGAAGATGTGCATATCTGAGGAATTTTCTTTGGATTTAAAATACATATTGTAGATTAACATCATAGAGATACCTCTTATATCTTGTAATCCATACACATGGCGTATATCATGAGGAAATTGAAATGCATGACGGAAAGTGGTGTCTGCCGAAATTCAGCATGTGTGCATTAATAAGCATGAGGAATAAGCTTGCGAGAAAGTAGTTCAAAAGTGTCAGACCACCACCGGACTTGAGTTTACAACTCATACAACAAAACAATTCAGAACAAGGAGAGTTGCAACTTAACAAAACCACAAACCATATAGGTAGACCCACTTGAATAGTAACTCAAATTTCTCCCCTTTGTCATCAAGTAACGAAAAGGGATGAAATTCAGGACTAACGCCCCAGAAGAATATCATATTGATGGTGGTGCAGGAGCACCAACACTGTCGGGGTCGTTTGTCGATGAAGGGCGTGTAGTAGTGTAGTCAAGATCCTCGGCTTCATTCATCGAGCGTGATGAAGAAAATGAGCTAGTGACCAGCAAAGGAACTTGAACTTTCTTGAATTCTGCTTTGGCGGATAAGACCAGTCGAAGTCCTGCTGAAATTCCATCTCTTATAGTTTTTTTGGAGTCTTGAGGTGAGACACAATGGCCTATTTGCGGTCGAAGATTTCATGGAGATAATATTGATTCTTCCTCATAGAGTTATGCGTGACAGTCATGACACAAAGAATTGCACCAAACCGAACTTTCACCCACTTGTGGTTGCGATCGACCTTCTTATGAAGACTTAGAAGAAGATTACGATTGGTCATCAGTCGTGGGGCATTTTATCGAGGAACATGAGGTGAGGCTTTTGGTGTAGAATCTTGTGATGACGTGTAATCTTTGGTGGATTAAGAAGCATCTTGACGAAATTGTCCATCCAGGGGGTGTGATCCTTCATCAATGACAGTTTTTCCCTTACCTTTAATTGAGGAGAATGACTTGTTGATGACTTGAAGTGGGGAAAAATGGAAATGATTTTCAAAATCCGCTTGATAAGGGATTGAGGATCTTGCTCTGATGAACTTCATGATCCAGGAAGCATATGGCTTTAGTTCAAACGGTGGCAGAGCAATGTTGTCCATAGTCCTCATGAAGAAATTGTGAAAGTTTATGGGAATCACATGAATAACGTTGAACAACAGATTCTTCATGATTGCCACCGCATCTTCTGCTTCAAAATTATGACCCTTGATAGGACTGAGGGTTTTGGCCAAGATGAGATAGGCCATTCTTGGAACATAGAGCATGTCCTTCACTAGGAAGGTGGTTTGGGGAGCTTGGCTTGGTGCCAAAGGCTTCATCAGCACCTGCATCGGATGATTTGACAAGTCAGGATCATCGTAGATGCATCTTGCCCCTTCTAAGGGAATACCAAGTGAGACCACATGAAGCAATTCAGTTGTTGGAGTAGTATAGTGTGTGTCTTCGGTGATCCAGTGAAGTATCTAGGTGTTGATATCTTGTGCTTCACCAGAAATTTGCAGAGTTGCATATAATTTAAAAATTAGTTCTTCATTCCAGTCCGAGATATCAACGCAAAATGGCAACAATCCAGCTTCATGAAGAACATTGAGTAATGGGGTAAAGCACGGAATAAACTCCATATCTCCATGAGGAATTTGACGGTGTTGGAAGATTTTGTTCTTCTCAAAGATCACAACACCGTAAAATTTGATATGAGTTGATGTCCAGAACCTCTTGCGCTTTATCCTCAAACATTAATAGGGATTTTCATCCGTGAATAAATGATGCTCGTTATAGAAATTCTCCTCGAGGAATTTGTGTCGCTTTGTTCCTTTGTATGGCCGAATTATCTTGGGCTGATGATTTGGCTTGTATATTCCAACAAGTCCTCTTGGTACAATAGTTGTTTGAGGAGCTTGTGCCACAACAAATGATGTCTGAGGAGTTTGAACTATGGGCTCATCGGCAGCAATCTCAGAATTGATGATATCAACCTGAGGTTCCTCAACTATTGGCACAAGAATTTGAGGTGTTGTTTATTCAGCCACTCCTTCTTCAGGGTGAGGAATATGTGCAACAATAACTTCAATCCTGTTTTCTATTGTGTGAGTAGTTTGATCAACAGATTCTTCAGTTGATGCATCTGGTATCTCCTCCAAAATAGACTGCATCGGAGTAGGACATCCATCAGACTCTATATTAATTTCTTCAGTTTGAGCAGGGACTAAAGAGTTTGTTGGAGTGTGGGGGCTTGTGGTGAATTTGGGTGTGCAGTTTCCAAATATTCATGACTAGTAACTGGGGTGATGCGGCCAATTTCCACGTATTCTTCCATTTCTTCAACACGAGCCTCTTCAGCAGTCAACTAAGGCTGGGGCGATGATACCCGAGGGGGTGAAGTGTTCACATCCACCTCAATTTCTTCGTCGATCAACTCTGAGGAAGTAGCAGATCGATTTTCGTCATCCTCTTCAGGGATGCCATATTCTTCACCCAACGGTACCATTTCATAAGAGGGTACCCAAGTGATGAGAGTTGCATCAATGGGCTCATGCGAGGAACTTGGCAAACTCCTCAAGCTTTTGACTTCTGAGGATTCTACCGTGGTTGATGCCTTTCATTTTTGTGCAGCTTCATTTTCTGTAGCTTTTGTTTTGTTCGTTTCTGATGTAGAAGGAAGTATCAATATCTTCATCCTTGAAGATATTGAAGTTGGAGCACAGGTTGAAATTGATGCATATTCTTCAAGCACGACTGATGCAGTCATCCTGACAAGAGCATTTTCTTAAGGCGCAACAGTTTCTTCAGCTTGCCTAATTGTATCTTCAGGAACTACATCTTCTTGAGCAGTCCTGGCAATTTCTTCAGCCGCTCGAACTTCTTCAGTGGGTAGTAGTTACTTCAGGCCGAGCAGAAGAGCTATCGTGAGTAGTTAATGTTTGCGATGGAGTTGCAACTATAGTGTTGTGGTTAGTTATGGCCTTTGTCGCTACATTGATGAACCTAACCTTGGCGCCTTTCGAGTAAGCATGGTATCGACTATAATCTTCACTGAGATTTTTTATCTCACTCTGTGCTGAAATGACTTTTTCAGGAGTAATGGAGAAAACGTTATTCTTCAGAAATCGTTCCTTCATGGTTTACTCCTTTCTGGTCCTTTCGTCCTTTATAAACTTCCATTTTTCTTTGGTGATGAATGCCGTCAGCACATGGCTTGGATTAGGTGGGAGTTTCAGATTGTGAGTTGATGTTTGAGGACCCTCGTACAAAAAATCAATAAAGTCTAGCACATCTGTGGGGGTTCAACATAAGAGGAATGTTAGTGCCCTTTGCCTGAGCCACTCTTTCCTATCTGCTTTTGATGATTTATGTGAGTTCTTCATCATCAGCTTCATTATCCTCATATCCTAAGGGTACATATAAAACCACCTTGTGAATACTTGGTCTTTTGCCTCATCCAACAGTCATCTTTTTTTTCATGGTTGTGACACTCGAAGAGGTGAGTGCGGAGGTAGTTGCAGAGGTCCGTGAGGAAATTGTGTATCCCATGGTTCGCTCACATGTAGCGAGGTGCGCTGGCATTGAGGACTTCATGGTAGTTGCTCAGGAAGTTGCAGCCACAATTAGAGGTGATTGAGGAATTTTCTATGTGGGAATTGTAGTTTAAGACTTTGTCTTCACATCAAATTTCTTCAGGAGAGCTCGCTTTTGAGCTCTAGCAGTGGCAGGTGCTTCAATAGCAGATGAGTTGGCTGTAGCAGCACTCTCAAGGTTGAATTTCCTCACTGCCTCTGCTAAAATCTTCTTCAGCTTGGTTTGACACTTGGCCCACTTTTTTGGAAATTCTTCACCATTTATGATACTGGTGGGATCAGCAACTTGGCCTTCTGCGAGTGGAGGTCTTGGGCATGGAGGATTTACTCCGAATTTCTTCTTGTACTAAGGAGTAACATATATGTAATCCATTCATTCCTTTGCCCATCTCCTCTCAATTTTATGGATACACGATTTGTGCTCCTCGTTGGTCTCCTTTCCATAAATTTCCTCATCGCGAGCGCAGTATTCATCATATACATCCTCAGGGATATCAAAAGCATTGTTGGTTTCTACCTTCTTTTCTCCTTTTTGAGGTCTTTTTCCTTCAATCATTTTGTTCACTTGAGGAATTTGTACTTCTGATGATTCTAAGCAAGTATGCAAATTTTATTCTAGGAACTCTGCAAATGAGTTAACTTGATGAGATCCTAGAGATTCATCAACGGACATTTTGTACCAATGAACAAATTATAGGTGCAAAGAATTTGAAGAGGCCATATGTGTTCTCAATTTTTTTCAAAAGTATATCAAGTTAAGGAATTTGGCCATAGGTGTCTTGAAGAATTTTGTTGTGTTCTTGCTTTAGGTTTGAGAGTTGTGCAGATTCAAAAATTTACACAACTGAGGAATCTTTGAATAAATTCATGACTTAATGAAATAGTTCAATGGAAGTGAAGTTGATTGAGGTGTTTACTGGATTGATTGTGGAGAAATAAACACCTTTCGAAGTATAGGGCAGTAAAATCAGATTTTATTTACCCTTCTCGAAGAAGTGAAAGAGAAGGAGTCTGTTCATTCAGAAATCATGTGCCCTAAGTCGACGGTAAAGACAACTACGACACCGGCGGAGTGAAGATTTCCGCGGCTAGTGTGAGTATGACAATGAAGAGGTTGAGGCAGCTAAGCTCTTCCTCTCCAACAATGATGTAGAGCAGGAATGACGCTGGGTCTAAGCTCGAGTAGGAGGAGAGGTGTGATCGAGCGAAGTAACTGAGACAGTGAAGGGGGTGAAGGGTTATTTTCGGAGATGTAAAAACCGTTCGGACCAACCATTATGTACCTATTTACCCCAACCCTTCCTATCCATGCGACATGTGTCACCCACATACAGAGAGGTGGCTATTGTGGGCGGATCGTGCGTTATACAATCGTGGGAATTGTGAGCGGTTTTGAACGGCACCCCCGAATATTTTATCAAATATTTCTAAATTTTCATTCGCAAATTCTTCAGCTGACAAGGATCCAATGAAGACTTTGAACTAGTTTCAACTAGAACGCGTATGAACAATTTGTGAATAGACTGGGTTGTGCTTAGAATAGAGGCTGAATGGTTCCAATCACATTCAATTAGATGAAAATAAATTTGAAGAAATAGCAATAAGTGAATGTTGTTGAGGAGTTTGTGTCGGATTTCGGGCTCTGTAAAACCCTAAGGATCCAAACACAGGGGCGTGTACGGCGATCGCTCTCGGCTCGACCTAACCTAGCCCGCTACTCGATGGAGACAGCGAAGAACTCACTCGATGGTGAGGGGAACACATAACACAACAGTTTACCCAGGTTTAGGCTGTTGTGAAGCGTAAAACCCTACTTCTCCTTTTAGTGGATTGCTTCTCACGGAGGTTGGTCGATGAACTAGTACAACACTCTCGAGCCTCCGGAGGCCAAGTGGCTAGGCGTGTTGCTCAAGAGTTTCAATGATCCGATCCCTTTGCCAAGTATCCTACCCTCCCTATTTATAGTGGAGGCCCGGGTCCTCTTCCCTTATTGTAGGCGGGAAGGGATCCCACAATGACCAGTTTCGGTGGGGGGAAGGGAACATGCTTCCCCTGTCAAAAGAGGTCTTCACCTGCAAAGCAGCTGCCAGTGCCGCAGAGGTGGGCGCAGGGATGACGTTCGTCCTGCCGCCGAGCGGCCGTGGTCTTGTTGCACCGGAAGGGAAACCCTTGGGAGATGCCTTTGGGGCCCTGATACATTCCTTCCTCTTTTTCACTAATGGGAAAACTGCCCCGTCCTCCCATATGCTGCTCGCCTGTCCTTCCATGGTGTCACCCTCGACTCTTGAGGCCTGACCTTGCCTTGAAATATCCACCGCTCCGCACGGGTCCTGAGGAGGACGCTTGCGGGTCTTGAAGTCGCTCTTCCTCACGAGGCTTGGCCCCTCGCGAGGGCCTTATTCAGGGTGGTGCTATTCCTTGCCGATCTTGCGTTGATGAAGTGGGACAACCTTGGACCGCAGGCAGGCAGGTCTGGGTAACCCCATTCCTAGAACACCGACACTAGCCTCCGGGCCCAAGGCGTGCCTCGGTTGGCTTCTCGGTGAAGCCTTGAAGACGGCCCGAAACGTCGTGGTACCCATTGGCCTGCGGGTCAGGCAACCCACGTGTCCTGAAGCTGTGCGGCGAAGCTCTCGGTCCTCGAGGAGCCCGGATGGTGCTAGGTCACGACGATGCGATTCTGAAGAGTCGCGCAAGCCATCATGTTGCTCAATAAATGTGACCACACACAATGGCCCTCTTGGATGTGACCGATCGGTGGACAGGTGAGGCGACGTGGGCGGTGGCGCCTTCGTCGGCCCACCTCGCGGCCCTCGTGGGGCGTGCGATGCCCACACTCCCATGATGGTTGGTGGCCATGGCTCGCTTGTAAATTCGCCAAGCCTCATTCGGGGGAGGGGGCACCGCAACCTGGAGCTTCTTCTCCGCTTTATCCGTCCGCCGCGAGAAAACCTCTTCTCTCCTTCGCCCTTCGTCTTCATGGCATCCCCTGGAGACGGTTCTCGCCAGGGGAAGCATGTGGCGCCTCCTACGCCTTCGTCCGCCCCCAGGGCCAGCGGCGGAGGGCCCTATGGGCCCTCTCGCGTCCGCCACCGCTGGGTTATGGCTGCTGAGTAAGCCCTTCATTGCGTATCTTTGCTTGTTGCTTCATATGTCGTCCCGCGGTTGATCTTCCTTCTTCTTCAGCGCGCCCTCCTCCAAGAAGCCAAAAATTGAAGGGCTTCAGGAGGGCGTGGAGGGGCTGCAGGCCCGACTCGCGGATGCCGAAGCTGCCCTTCGGGCTGGCCGTGGGGACGAGGCACATGCAGTGGCAGAGTTGGCGTCGTTGCGAAAGCAGGTCTAGGAGGCAACCGACGCTGTCCTGGCTGCCAAGGGCGAGGCGTAAAACGCCCGAACGATAGCGCACCAGCGCGCCAGGGAGTTCACCGGAATCGCTAGCCGGGCGGTCGATGCGACGCGCCGGCCAATGAAAAGACATAGGAAAATGAAAAGAAAGAAGCTAATTATGTCATTTCGTAGGATAATTAGCCAAGTATAGGTCATTTTTTATTAAATAGGTCATTTTGGAGCTAACTAAGCTAATTATGTCATTTACATGGATAATTAGCCAATTTAGGCTTTCTTGGATGAGTCTAAGCTACATAGAAGAAGAGAAAGAGAAGAAGAAGTAAAAGAAGGGGGAGGAGGAGGAGGAGCAGGAGAAGGGGAAGGAAGAGGAGAAGAAGAAGAAAAGAAGAAGGAGAAGGAGAAGGAGGAAGAAGTAGGAAGAAGAAGGAGAAGGAGGAGCTCCTTCTCCTTCTTCTCCTCCTTCTTCTCCTTCTTCTTATCCTCCTCCCTCTCCTTCTTCTTCTCCTCTTCTTCTTCTTCCTTCCTTTCATTTTTCCTCTTTCTTCTCCTCTTGTCCTCTTCTTCGGGCTAAATTGGCTAAGAATGCCTTTTTGGAGCTAATTATGTCATTTCAAGGATAATTAGCTAAGTATAGGTCATTTTTTATTAAATAAGTCATTTTGGAGCTAACTAAGCTAATTATGTCATTTAGATATATAATTAGCCAATTTATCCTTTCTTGGATGAGTCTAAGCTACGTAGAAGAAGAGAAAGAGAAGAAGAAGTAAAAGAAGGAGGAGGAGGAGGAGGAGAAGGAGAAGGAGAGGAGAAGAAGAAGAAAAGAAGAAGGAGAAGGAGAAGGAGGAAGAAGAAGGAGAAGGAGGAGCTCCTTCTCCTTCTTCTCCTCCTTCTTGTCCTTCTTCTTATCCTCCTCCCTCTCCTTCTTCTTCTTCTCCTCTTCTTCTTCTTCCTTCCTTTCATTTTTCCTCTTTCTTCTCCTCTTGTCTCCTTCTTCGGGCTAAGTTGGCTAAGAATGCCTTTTTGGAGCTAAGTATGTCATTTCGAGGATAATTAGCTAAGTATAGGTCATTTTTTATTAAATAGGTCATTTTGGAGCTAACTAAGCTAATTATGTCATTTAGATGGATAATTAGCCAATTTAGCGTTTGTTGGATGAGTCTAAGCTACGTAGAAGAAGAGAAGGAGAAGAAGAAGTAAAAGAAGGAGGAGGAGGAGGAGGAGGAGAAGGAGAAGGAAGAGGAGAAGAAGAAGAAAAGAAGAAGGAGAAGGAGAAGGAGGAAGAAGGAAGAAGAAGAAGGAGAAGGAGGAGCTCCTTCTCCTTCTTCTCCTCCTTCTTCTCCTTCTTCTTATCGTCCTCCCTCTCCTTCTTCTTCTTCTCCTCTTCGTCTTCTTCCTTCCTTTCATTTTTCCTCTTTCTTCTCCTCTCATCCCCTTCTTCGGTCTAAGTTGGCTAAGAATGCCTTTTTGGAGCTAATTTTGTCATTTCGAGGATAATTAGCAAAGTATAGGTCATTTTTTATTAAATAGGTCATTTTGGAGCTAACTAAGCTAATTATGTCATTTAGATGGATAATTAGCCAATTTAGCCTTTGTTGGATGAGTCTAAGCTACGTAGAAGAAGAGAAGGAGAAGAAGAAGTAAAAGAAGGAGGAGGAGGAGAAGGAGAAGGAAGAGGAGAAGAAGAAGAAAAGAAGCAGGAGAAGGAGGAAGAAGGAGGTAGAAGAAGAAGAAGGAGGAGCTCCTTCTCGTTCTTATCCTCCTTCTTCTGCTTCTTCTTATCCTCCTCCCTCTCCTTCTTCTTCTTCTCCTCTTCTTCTTCTTCCTTCCTTTTGTTTTTCCACTTTCTTCTCCTCTCGTCCCCTTCTTCGGGCTAAATTGGCTAAGAATGCCTTTTTGGAGCTAATTATGTCATTCCGAGGATAATTAGCTAAGTATAGGTCATTTTTTATTAAATAGGTCATTTTGGAGCTAACTAAGCTAATTATGTCATTTAGTTGGATAATTAGCTAATTTAGCCTTTCTTGGATGAGTCTAAGCTACGTAGAAGAAGAGAAAGAGAAAAAGAAGTAAAAGAAGGAGGAGGAGGGGGAGGAGGAGGAGAAGGAGAAGGAAGAGGAGAAGAAGAAGAAAAGAAGAAGGAGAAGGAGAAGGAGGAAGAAGGAGTAAGAAGAAGGAGAAGGAGGAGCTCCTTCTCCTTCTTCTCCTCTTTCTTCTCCTTCTTCTTATCCTCCTCCCTCTCCTTCTTCTTCTTCTCCTCTTGTTCATCTTCCTTCCTTTCATTTTTCCTCTTTCTTCTCCTCTCGTCCCCTTCTTCGGGCTAAATTGGCTAAGAATGCCTTTTTGGAGCTAATTATGTCATTTCGAGGATAATTAGCTAAGTATAGGTCATTTTTTATTAAATAGGTCATTTTGGAGCTAACTAAGCTAATTATGTCATTTAGATGGATAATTAGCCAATTTAGGCTTTCTTGGATGAGTCTAAGCTAAGTAGAAGAAGAGAAAGAGAAGAAGAAGTAAAAGAAGGAGGAGGAGGAGGAGGAGGTGGAGAAGGAAGAGGAGAAGAAGAAGAAAAGAAGAAGGAGAAGGAGAAGGAGGAAGAAGGAGGAAGAAGAAGGAGAAGGAGAAGCTCCTTCTCCTTCTTCTCCTCCTTCTTCTCCTTCTTCTTATCCTCCTCCATCTCCTTCTTCTTCTCCTCTTCCTCTTCTTCCTTCGTTTCATTTTCCCTCTTTCTTCTCCTCTCGTCCCCTTCTTCGGGCTAAATTGGCTAAGAATGCCTTTTTGGAGCTAATTATGTCATTTCGAGGATAATTAGCTAAGTTAGGTCATTTTTTATTAAATAGGTCATTTTGGAGCTAACTAAGCTAATTATTTCATTTAGATGGTAATTAGCCAATTTAGGATTTCTTGGATGAGTCTAAGCTACGTAGAAGAAGAGAAAGAGAAGAAGAAGTAAAAGAAGGAGAAGGAGGAGGAGGAGGAGGAGAAGGAGAAGGAAGAGGAGAAGAACAAGAAAAGAAGAAGGAGAAGGAGAAGGAGAAAGAAGGAGGAAGAAGAAGGAGAAGGAGGAAGAAGGAGGAAGAAGAAGGAGAAGGAGGAGCTCCTTCTCCTTCTTCTCCTCCTTCTTCTCCTTCTTCTTATCCTCCTCCCTCTCCTTCTTCTTGTTCTCCTCTTCTTCTTCTTCCTTCCTTACATTTTTCCTCTTTCTTCTCCTCTCGTCCCGTTCTTCGGGCTAAATCGGCTAAGAATGCCTTTTTGGAGCTAATTATGTCATTTCGAGGATAATTAGCTAAGTATAGGTCATCTTTCATATTTTTCATTGTGACAACCTCTTAATATTTTCAGCCATCTCTTCATACGTACTACTAACCTGGAGGTCTTTATTATGTAGTCCAGTTTCTTCATGCTTGAATTTGTCCATATTTCTCTTTTATTTTCACCCTTGAGAAGTTAAGATGTTGGTTTGGACGATATTCTGATCTTGGTTAGTAAGAGTAGGATATTCTGATGTAGTTGATCGTTTCCAGGCTAGAGTTCATTGGAAAATATATATTGGAACTACCATCTATGATGCTAGACGATGATAATGGTTTATTCTGTTTGACGCGAGATGAGCTAATCCGGGTGCTTGGTCTACAAGGTTAAGATGGTGGATGATGAGAATGATTCTTTTGAACATAAAAGTACACCAGAGATTCTCTCCTGACAATTGGAACACCACATTACCAAATGTTTTGGTCAGCTTGGTTTCGATTTTTTAGTGATATTACTATCTGTACTTTTCTCTCAATGATGATTAGCGCTGGTTTACGAGTACGGCGGCTCGATCATTGTCTGTTCATAGTCATTCAGGCATATTTTTTAAAAGAAAAAGAATCATGTGAAGCCTAAACATGACATGTGAAGCCTAAATAAATGACACACTATATGTCTATACTATATACTATCTATTGTGTATGTAAAATCAAATGTGTCATTTAACTGAATCATAAGATGTGTCTTATAGAGACGTGCGTGCACGTGCAAGGCTACTAGTTTAAAAGAAAAAAACAGGAAATAAAGAAAAAAGAAAAAAAACTTACCTGTAGTGGGAGGAGGGCAGTGGGAGGAGGGGAGGGCGAGCGCCGGCCCTGGGCGGCGGGGAGGAGGGGCGTGGGGAGGACGTGCGCGGGGAGGAGGGGAGGGCGAGCTCCGGCCGTGGGGGTGGCACCCCTTTGCGGGGAGGAGGGGAGCGGGGAGCTCCGGTCATGGGCGGCGGGGAGGAGGGCTGCGGGGAGGAGGGCCGCAGGGAGGAGGGACGCGAGGAGGAGGGGAGCGGGGAGCTCCGGTCGTGGGCGGCGGCGGTGGGCCGGAGCAGCGCAGGTGGTGGTGGCGGCGGCGCTGGAGTGGGCAGGGGTGCGCGAGAGAGAGGCATGAGATCGAGGGGAGCGGGGGTGGAACGTTCCGTTAGGGGAGCGGGGGTGGGGGCTGGGTGCCGTTAGGGGGAGCCCCCCTTTGCCGTCTGGAGAAGCTGGGAGGCAGACGGCAAAGGGGTGGGTGGGGTGGGGCGGGCTTCGGCCGTTAGGGTGGCGCCCCTTTGCCGTCTGGGTGCTCTTTGTCGTCCTCCTCTGGGGCCTTTGCCATGCGTCAGCAGACGGCAAAGAGGTGGCCGACGGCAAATAAAACCTTTGCCATCAGCAACCTCTTTGTCGTCTCCTTTGTGTTAGCTGACGGCAAAGAGGATCTTTGCCATGCGTGAGCAGACGGCAAAGGCATGGCAGATGGAAAATTTCTTAATTCCAGTAGCGGTGCCATTAGATAAGAACCAGGACAGACGTCCGATCTACTAGTTTAGGCCTATGTGAGATTGGTTGTAACTACTAATTGAATGCTTCCTAACTGCTCCCGCAACCCACGCTCGGGTTATTACCTCTCTCCATCTGTTTTGTGTTTCTAGGACGTTGCCTCCTTGTTGTATGCTTCCTTATATCATGCTGTGTTACCATATTCAAGCACCAAAGTGCTGGAGGCATTTCTCGTTAGAACCACCACATCTAGTCTTTAGGAAACAAATTTTCTAAATTCTAGGGTATAAATCTCATAAATGATGCTTATTATAGGTGAAAAATCTCCAAAATACTGCCTGATTGATTCTTTTCCATAACACATATGACAATGGAAGCATTTTCTCAGGAGGTGGAAACAATTTATTTAGCTATTGATGCGAACATTTTTCCGAACAAAATACTGCCCAATTGTATCGATTCCATAACTAAACATTTATCACATTATATGGAAGTTATTGATGCATACACTTTTTCAGCAGATGAACGAGTTATGTTTTGTAATGAAAACATTTTTCAGTGTCAATGCAACACCTCTGCAGGTCGGTGGAAACATATTCCATGTGAGTCGCTTCATACGGAACTTCATAGAGCATCGTTGCTTATCAACCGATGTGTTCGCATGAATGTGTCATTTAATTGCATCATAGAAAAATAAGAAAAGTTTCATTGCTTATCGTCTATGATTTGGTGCAAAAATACAACTTACAGAAGCTTCACCAAAACTCAATATATTCTGCAATGGCACACGAAAACATATGTAGTATAACATTAATTGCTTCTAATTGTATAAACATTGCTTCAAAACTTTCTAACGGATGCTTCAAGAGACTAGATCGCATGCACCATACCCATCAGACATGGGAAGGTTGCCGACATCATGTCTCACCGAACCGGCGGCAGAGGCAACGGTGGCGGCACACAAGTGGCTATGAATTACCCCGACTTTCTCCGAAATTAGATTTTTCCACTTGGTGGGAAGACCAAGGACAATATCGGCTCTAAAAAAACCTTGATTCATTGTTGAGTGTCAGCTGAGAACATACAAAATGCACTCATTGTGTGATGAAAATACTTGTATGGAAGCAGTGAATTAGAACAACCTTGATTGTTGAGTGAAATACAACAAGAATGTAGGAAGCATGAAAATAAGGGAACTCGATATTAGTAGACAAGAAAGTAAGATTGGTATCATCCTGAGGATGCATCTGTTGTGTCGCCAACGCGCAAACTAAACCGATTATCACTTGATGTATCAAAGCTAGTTTATAGGCAAAAAAGTGAATGTTTACGAGAAGCATGAAAACATGGAAACTGAACGTCATGAATCTTGGTGTGGATCATAGAAAATTGAGCATGTGTGAAAATCTAAGCTTGGTAGCAAGATGGGGATGCATTCTTTGTGCTGCCAACTTCCAAAAAATAACCGAGTTTGTGTTGATTACGGCAAAAAAAAATTCTAGTCCACTGAAACAAAATAATTACAATACGGAAGTACCCAAGTAAGAAGCTAGGAAATAATACGGCACGTGCACAAGTGTTAGTTGGAAGCAATGAGTTTTGAAAAATCAATTCGCTGCTAGCTGCGGACGCATATTTGTGGAAGCTCTTTAAACAAGAACCAATTCAATATTTTTTTAGCCAACAATGCTCCTCTTAATTTTAAGCACCAATGATTGAAACTAGGGAATAAGCGCGATTGCCTGCCTACATATCTATGGGTGATTGAAGGATCCAAATACTCCAGCTACAATTTTTTTGATGAAATAATACATGTAACACAACAGTATTTGGCTGATAATGAACATGAATACAAGTTTGTCCTTCGCTCACTATGAATTACAAATAATATGCGGAAAATACAAATGTATCAAATCGGGGCAAACAAAACAGGTGCAATACCTTCAATTTCGAGACGGGGTGTGTTTCGATAGGTTGGATGCTAAAACCACCTTAGGTTCTCAGGCATCGGATCCCACCTC
This sequence comes from Hordeum vulgare subsp. vulgare, assembly GCF_904849725.1. Lineage (NCBI taxonomy): Eukaryota > Viridiplantae > Streptophyta > Magnoliopsida > Poales > Poaceae > Hordeum > Hordeum vulgare. Next base: position 281,850,249 of record NC_058523.1, read on the forward strand.
GCGAGCTAATTCAGCCTAGACAAAGAAACAAAATCTGGGGTGACATGGGGAGGAGTAGTGGAATGGATCTGGGGAGTGAGGAGAATGTGCTACTTGACGATGAGGTGAGTAGGGGCAGCTGAGCGTCGAGGTCGGAGAGGATGGGGCGGTTGACAGCAAGCTTGGGGAGATGCAGGCGACACGACGGAGAAGGGGATCTGGGCGGTGACGTGCTTCTGATGCTCGACGACCAGTTGAGAAGCAGGCATGACGTGAGCGCCGCTGCGCTGAGATGGAGGAAGCTGAGATGCTTCACTTGGCAATGAGATTAGGGAGGTTTACTGCAAGGCGAGTGATTAGGAGATAGTTGCGTGCGGATTATGCTCCCAGCTGATGGGGTCCTTTTTTGGGGAGAAATTTTGAGCCATGAAATTAGGATCATCTTTGACCGTAAGATTCTACTATAATCGACGACAGTCTAGCGGTCTGAGGTTGGCCTCCTACCAGACTACAAATAAGAAGGATTTCCCTTTGTTAGGAGTAGTATTGAGTTGTTTACTCCAAACACCGGTTTCCCATGTTGTTCGTCGAACACGAGCGAAATCCGCTTGTTGGATGCTTGTGTGATCCGGCTAGTCAGTAATTTTGATGTACTGTGTGATGATGAAACATGTTGTTGGCTACCTCATATTTTGGACATCTGGACGGACTAATTCATCTACCATTTAAATACATAAAGTTGTATCCATTAAGTTTATGTTTGTAAGTACATATTAATTTATATGAGAACAATTACTCTCGCATGTAGTATTTCTACGCAGCGCATTTATTTCAAACAAAAGTGGAGCTATACCGCTGACACGTCATTCTGCACCGGCGTTTGTTTGTGCCATGCTCCACGACGGACAAGCATGCAAGCCGCCGCCCTTGCGACCGACTCGTGCGTCCGCACCGTCTTACGACGCCGCGTGTGACTCACGCGACCGCGCTGACCGCCAACACCGATGGTCATAGGAATAATATTTGCTCAAGCTTCAAGCTAGAAGGCTCTTCATTTTATATTTGTGAGAAATCACCTTTGAGTCCATAGGAAAGCCAATACTACTAAAATGGGGTGAGGTAGTAAAATGAACTGACTGCTCAAATGCTCAAAGTTAGCCACGAAAACACTCAGTCATTTTTCCCACATATTCACTCTATCAAGTTCCTCATACACAAATTTGGTGCAACCGACATTGCCACTTAGGATCCACCTAGTTTGAACCTCAGACAGAACCCTAGCCATTCCCACTAAATTGGTGCAACCGAAACTGCATCGGTGCTACCGAGTTCAGTGTGACCAATATTCTGTTGCCAAGATACACAAAATCAGAATTTCCGAGTTTGAGTACCGGTGCCACCGAGTTTGGGCATCTTACCTTTAGTCACCTTTTAAGTGCCACCGTGCTCTATATATCGGTCTCACCGAGATTCAAAGTTCACACTTTTAGTATTAGTCGGTACCACCGAGTTGTCCACTTTGGTGTCACTGAGTTTGCACTTTTGTGTTTAACGATTTGATTTTGGCTGCTGCCTATATATACCCTTCACCCATGTATCATTCGTGGGAGAAGTACTTAGGACACATACTTCATTTCCTGATCCATTTTCTGAGAGAGAACCACCTACTCATGTGTGGAGACCAAGATATTCCAATCCAATCCTTTGAAACTTGATCTCTAGCCTCCCCAAACTGCTTTCCACCAAATCAACCTCTCCTACGTACTCATATTCTATGAGAGAGTGATTTGTGTTGAGGAGACTATCTTTAGAAGCACAAGAGCAAGGTGTTCACTGATCTACCACATCTATTACCTTTTGGAGGGTGGTGCCTGCTAGATTGGTTAGGTGTCGCTTGGGAGCCTCCTACCGTGTGTTGTGGAGTTGAACCAAGATTTTCGTAAGGGCAAGGATATCGCCTACTTCATGAAGGTTTACCGTGACTGAGGCTAGTCCTGTGTGGACGTAAGCCGTGGTGGAATGGACAAGGCCGCTTCTTTGTGGACCCCTTGTGGGTGGAGCCCTGTGTGGACTCTCGCAGCCGTTACCGTCCGTGGGTTGAAGTGTCCACTAACATGGACATACGATAGCGCCACCTATCGGAACCATGCCAAAAATCGCCGTGTGAACCTCATGCGTTTGATCTCCCTTACTCCTCTACTTTACACTTGCACATTTTACTTTCCACTGCAATACTATCAGAACTGCATGTGTAGGGCATACTTGACGTGTTATAACTGTCGTAGCTGCCACTCAAGTAAAAGTGGGAAAAGACAAAAAAATTGTCTTGTCAAGTAGTCTAATCACCCCCTCTAGACATACTTTCGATCCTACAAGTGGTATCAGGGCTTTGGTCTCCATTTTATTGGTTTAGCAACCTAGGAGAGTATGGATTCTAGTGTGGGAAATTATCATTGTAGAGGTCCTTACTTTGATGGCACTAATTATGCTAGTTGGAAGCATAAAATGAAAATGCATATACTTGGATTTAATCCTCATGTTTGGGTTGTTATTCGTGTTGGTGTGCAAGGTAACTTCTTGGGAGAAGGGCATGAACCAGATCGTGATGTGACAACTGATGAACTAAAGATCCTGCAACTAAATGCTCAAGCCTGCGATATCATCTTCAACTGCCTCTGCCTCGAAAAATTCAACAAAATCAGTCGTCTTGAGAATGAAAAATAAATTTGGGATACTTTGGTTGATATGCACGAAGGTACTGATTCTGTTAGAGAATCTAAGTTGGATGTGCTTCAAATTCAGCTTGACAAGTTCAGGATGAAGGATGGTGAAGGAGTCGCTGAAATGTACTCTAGGCTAGCTCTCATCACCAATGATATTGCCGGCTTAGGAAGAGAAGAGATGACCGACAAGTTCATCATCTAGAAGATACTTAGAGCTCTTGATGGCAAGTATGACACAGTGTGCACATTGATCCAAAGGATGCCAAATTACAAAGATCTCAAGCCAACTGAAGTCATTGGTAGGATTGTTGCTCATGAGATGTCACTCAAGGACAAAGATGAGCTGCACAACAAGTCAAGCAGTTCTCATAAAGCATGATGTCATGCTCCCTCTACTTCAAAAGACAATCTTGTCACTGATGAAGAGATAAGCCTCATGGTCAGAAAATTCAACAAGTTCTAGAAGAGCAGAGGCAAAGAGAGAAGCTCAAGTTCAAGACATGATGAGAAGCGTTCGTCCAGTCGTCGCCGAAACTACTACAAGTGTGGGAATCCTGGGCACTACTCAAATGAGTGCTCGACTCCTTACAAGAGAATAGAAGAGTCACCTTGAACACGAAGCTCAAGAGATGAGTCACCTCGTGCAGATAGAAGGAGTAGAGAAGATCACTATGAAGGAACACACTCACGGAGAGGTAAGGAATCGGAGAAGAAGGACAAATACACCAAGAGCAGTTCAAGAAGAAGACATCAACCTCATGTTGGTGAATGGTCTCTCGCTTCGAGTTTGATCATCACTCCGAGAGAAGATATCACACCAACTCCGACTATAGTCAAGATGAAGGTGTTGCCGGGATTGCGCTTGTTTCCACCAACTCCTACGACCTATTTGATTCACCAAACGAGGGAGTCGGAAACTGCTTCATGGCTAAAGGCCCCATGGTATCACATCCCGAGTATCTTGATTTTAATGGTTATGAGGATGTCTTGTTAGGAGAAGATGACTTGCTTCTAGATAAAGCTAGTGAATGCACTGAAAATGAACTTCCTATTTATCATGCTAGTCAAGAGAAATCGAATGATGATGATAAGAAAGAAATTGAACAACTAACTCAAGAATTAAAAACTCTTAAGTTAGCTCATGAGACTACTCTAAAAGATCATAGAGAGCTTGCAAGAACCCATGAGAAGCTACACTTTGAGAAGCTCAACTTGGAGAAACAACATGAGTTCTTAAAAGCAATCCATGATGATCTTTGAAAGAAGAGTTCTTCTTATCTAGCCAAAGGATTTCTCTTTTCTAACTTTGTTCCACAAGTTAAACCTAGGAACACTAGTAACAAACGCAAGAAGGTTTCTTCATCTAGTAATAACAATGGTAAAGATAAATCCAATAATGTTGTTGCTAGTACCTCTATTGATTCCACTAATGATTCTCTTAGCCAAGTTACACTTGAGCAACAAAATGATCTATCGACTAGGATTATAGAGAGAGATGTCTTTAAGAGTCTTGCCGGAAGTAAACAATTTGAGGAAATTGTGCACAAGCAAGGAGGACATCGGAAGAAACAAGGTGTTGGCTACTTTGACATCAACGGAGATGTTTGGGAAGAAGGTCCATATCCCACTCCCAAGAGGAGAATTCCACTCCTTCTGAAGGAACAAGCTCACAACATGGCCTTCTACCACAAGACCACAAAGGCAAGGGAAAGCTTGAAGATGACATTGACCTATTTGAAGAAGAACCCCAAGCCAAGGTCAAGTGGGTTCCTAAGGACACTACTAGCTCTACCTCGGCAAGTGCTACCACAACTCCAAGGATTACCATCAATTTGGTGTGGATTTCCAAGAGAAAGAACTAGAAGTTCTTGAGGGGTGACTCTACCAATGAAATTCACTCTTACTCATATTGGCAATAACTACATGCATTCAACCTCAACCATATGCATTAGTTCGATGAGTCACACATTCCCTCAAAGGTAAGCAAGGAACAAGGTAATAAATGCATCTTTGGACATTATCCCATGTGTGCTTCACTCCATGTCCATAGATATTCTTGCATATGTTCTATTTGCTTTGGGACTAACCCATGTAGGTGAGAAGAGTATGAAAATAATAAGGATTGCTCCCTACTAAAGATGATCTTCATCAACATTGATCATCTGCCACTACTTCACCTACTTGAAGTCTTCTACGACAAAACCCAAGGTTAGTTGATCCCTCTTACTGGGGATGTCATATCAAGCGGGAGCTTTACTCTAAGACTTGAGTATAAACATATACTAAGGATATGAACACATTAATGCTTATGTAAAAGTGGTAACCCCACTTGTGCTTAACGATGAGTATGACATATGATCAAGTACTCTTACTTGGCTCCTAAGTCAATATACTCATATATAGATGACTTTGTCATTGCCCAAGTGCTTGATAGCTGCTAGGATGTGTGTGCATGTTCAACATGTTTTATTCATCATTCTTAGTGTGTGAGCATGTTGGTGTGCATGATTTCGATCATTCGAGGACATCCAATTGTTGTTATTTGGCTTTTGATTTATCTTTTGCCAATTGGATGGACAAGAATGCCTAGGACCCTTCTCTAGCTATCTATGCTACTCATCTCAAGTTGTATTCATGCTTCATCACAATACATGAACAAGCAATTGTCGATCCCTTTGTGTGAAGGTGCACTTGGATTTTCGTATCATCAAATGCTGCCTTTCGAAACCTCTTTGAAAAACTCGGTGTGACGAACTACTCACGGTGCCACCGATTTTTCAAAGTTGATCAGGTTATCAATCTCAGTACCACCGAAATTGCCAACTCGATTACACCGAGTTTTCCTGTCTACTTATAGTTGAGGAACGTGGTGGCACCGATTTTGCCATCTCGGTGACACCGACAGTGCATGGGTATATATACATGCGGACCGAATCTTTGACATCAGTTTGTAAAAACATTTTGTTTGCCAAAACCCTCACTGCCCTTGAGAACGCACGTCATCGCCCTTGACTCCCCGAGCGCCGCCACCTTTGATATTCTCCACCATCGACGCAATCTACCCCGCCGTCGTCGCCTAGCCGAACCGCACCGATCTAGGTTATGGTTCGATCTGCCTTGCGTTCCCCGTCTGATTCTTATGCATTGGGACAGTTTCTTCTTCGAGCCACCATGTGCAAACCCTTCTTTCCACTAGATAAACCTCGTAGAGTAGAACAAGTAGATATTCTGGATCTGACCTGCCGTAGCATACAATTCGGTGAGACCGAGTTTGCAAAATCGGTTCCACTGATTCCTGTTTTAGGGTGCATTAGAGGAAACTCGGTGAGACCGAGCAACTCTTTTCGGTGCCACCGAAAATGACTACCAAGTCTCTGTTAAGAGAGTTAGCCTTCTCGGTGACTCCAAAATTGCCAACTCGGTGCCACTGATTTACATTCTGCAGAAGATCATATTCTGAGTTTCAAAACTTCAAATTTTCAAAAAAAAAATCTGAATTTTGTGATGCTCATCCATTCTGCCTTTCCTATATCCAATTCACATTATCTGCTTTTGCTGCTGAGCGTGTTTGTCAGTATGTGAGGTTCAGATGACAGTCAGAATGATTTCAGGGAACCAAGTGTTGACTTGGAAGCTGGTACTAGTCCAGAGAGGACAGACTCTTACCATGGATCATAGAGTTCTCATGGCTTTCCCAAGGCAACCACCAGGCAAAGGAGGTAGCTAAATTCTGATGAGGAGGACTTAGTGTTTTTGCCAGAAGAAACTTCTTCCCCTCCTAAGGCTCCTCCAAGGAATGTTGTCAGAAAAATGTCTGCCAGTGTTGTTGAACAGAGAGAACCTGATTATGCCAAGAAGGGCAAAGGTATTGCCAAGGATGCACCTGCAAAGAAGACTGGTGTGAAGAGGCATAGGAAGAGAACTATCCATCTTATAGGAAGAAAGACTTCTATGTTTTAAGACCCAGAAGAAGTTGAAGAAGAAGCTCGTGAGGAAATCTCAGTTCCTCCCAAGAAGAAGAAGCTGATGGGAGATGCAATGAAGTCTGCTCCAAAGCCTGCTGCTACAGCAAAGAAGGGTGTAGCTTCCAGGAAGACCACCAAAGATATACCTGCAGCTGCTAGGAGCAAAGGCCCTACATCAAGTTCCCATGCTGCAGAAGAAGAATATGAGAATGATTCAGTTCTCAGGAAGCTCAGACCATACATATCATTCCATAATGATGCTCATCCTGTAGCAGAAGACTTGAAGAAGAGGAAGGATGACAATTTAAGAAAGTCGAGAGTTGTTGATCCATATGCTGTCAGAAGAAGAACTATTGTTGATCCAAGGTTTCACACCAAGGAACAACAAGATTTTATGAGACTGTCTTGTATGTAAAGAGTCCTGCTGTCAGTGATATGAGGTATGTCGTCTCGGCATACATCAAGGAGAATGAGAATTTCTTTCCTCATGTTCAAGAGAACTTCAGGCTAGTTGACATAGAAGACTTTGTTGGGAAAGATATGACCCCACAGAATGACGAGATGATCATGCAATTCTATGCAACAATACATTTCTATGAAGACACTTTAGTCTGGATGATCAATGGTCATAGGTACGACGCTACAATTGTTGAATGGGCTGCAATCATTGGTGTTCCCAAGCACAAAGAAGCAGATGTAGATGTGTATGCATATGCTAAGAAGAATCACAACTCCATGGCCAACATGTACAATACCATTCCACATCAGTATTTGGCTAGTCACAAGTTTGGTTCAGTGTATTTTCTACAAATTGGTATTCCCACGACAAACACTATACTACGATACACTCTTGTGACTAAGTCAGGAGATAATAAGATGATCAGAGGATATTCAATCAACCTGTTGTACCTACTTGATTCTCATACCGAATTTAGAGTGATGAATTTGATAGTTGAGACTATGTGAAGGACTCCTGCGGATAAGAATAGATCATGTGGATATGCACCCTATATTCAGATGCTCATCAATGCCAAGCTAGGCAAGCATGCATATCAACTTGATCGCCCACAGCTACCTCTTCAGCCAGAATTTGAAGATAATGAGGTTGTGATGGATGACAATCATCCCAACTCAACTCCAGCAAGAATGGCTGCAGAGGCAGTAGAGACTGAAGGTGCTTGAAATAGGCCACCTCCAGTTCCACAGCTCAGAACTCAAGATGAGCAAATGGCATTTCTAGTGAGCATTATCCAAGGCATGGAGAAGAACATTCAGGAGATTATGTAGAATCAAAAGGGCCTTGAGAGATTTGTGGAGACATAATTCCACAACATGGTTGTGAAGGTAACTGACTTGAGCACCATTGTCAGACAACTTCGACATTAAGTTGACTCTATGGAGATTCCACGCTCATAGGATGAAGATGAATATGAAGATGATGATGATGTCTCTCCTCCTCCCAATACCACAAGGTTCAACACACAACCTCGGTCAGTTCATGTTTCTGCTATGGAGACAAGACAAACAGCTTCAGGACAAATTTCAGCACCTTCAGCACCAGTTCCAGCTCAAGCTCCTTCAGTATCAACTCCTTCAGCTCTAGGGACGTCAGCAGAAGCCTTCACCGACGTTGTTTTATCGACTCCATCATCAGCTGAACAGAGGGACGAGTAGTTCTATACTTTTGAACTTTTTGGTAACTTGTTGCCAAAGGGGAGAAATGTATAGATCATTGACGTTGTGTGAGAGAGAGCTTTTCATTTTGTTTGCTCTCATTTGGATTTAAAAACTTTGGCTTTTGGATGACTTTATCCTATCTCTGTGTGTGATCATACGTTTTATCCTGTGTGATGCTACTATATTATCCTTTAGTTATCCTTGTGATGATCACTCACTTATCTTGTTGGTGTCATGTGCATTACTTTTACTTTTATGCACCACCAAGATGTATGTGACATGGAAGAGTAACCCATGATCCTAATTGATTGTGCATTTGCATTCAAACGCAAATTTCAAATAATGCACAAATTTAGGGGGGCTCTTGCTTTTCACATACTTCTCAAAGCGTTGATGCTAATCATTGATTTTATCTTTTGTCAAAGCTTTGATCTATATGTTGTCATAAATTACCAAAAAGGGGGAGACTGAAAGCACAATTGCTCCATAGGGTGGTTTTAATAATTGACCACAACATATGCATCATTGGTCTAATGTGTTTTCCAAGTGTATTTCAGAAAAGTTCAAAAGATTCTATGGCTTAAGGTCTATGTGGAGATACCCCTGGATACAAGAAATGAATAATGTTGGCTCAAGCTTCAAGCTAGAAGACTCTTCATTTTATATTTCTGAGAAATCACTTTTGAGTCTATATGAAAGCCAATACTATTAAAAGGGGTGAGGTTGTAAAATGAACTGACTTCTCAAATGATCAAATTAGCCACAAAACACTAAGTCATTTTTCCCACATATCCACCGTGTCAAGTTCCTCATACACAAATTTGGTGCAACCAACATTGCCACTTTGGACCCATCGAGTTTGAACCTCAGAAAGAACCTTAGCCATTCCCACCAAATTGGTTCAACCGAAACTGCATCGGTGCTACCGAGTTCAGTGTGACCAACATTTTGTTGTAAAGATACACAAAATCGGAATTTTCGAGTTTGAGCATCGGCGCCACCGAGTTTGGGCATCTAACCATTAGTCACCTTTTCGGTGCCACCGAGTTCTATATATCAGTCTCACCGAGATTCAAAGTTCACACTTTTAGTACTAGTCGGTACCACCGAGTTTTTCACTTCGGTGTCATCGAGTTTACACTTCTGTGTGTAATCGTTGGATTTTGGTCGCTGCCTATATATACCCCTTCACCACCTCTCAATAGTGGGACAAGCACTCGAAAAACACACTTCATTTCCAGATCCATTTTCTGAGAGAGAACGAGCTACTCATGTGTTGAGACCAAGATCTCCCAATCCAATCCTTTGAAACCTTATCTCTAGACTCCCCAAACTCCTTTCCACCAAATCAGCCTCTCCTACCCACTCATATTCTATGAGAGGGTGATTTGTGTTGAGGAGCCTATATTTAGAAGTACAAGAGCAAGGATTTCATTGATCTACCACATTTATTACCTTTTGGAGGGTGGTGCCTCCTAGATTGGTTAGGTGTTGCTTGGAAGCCTCCTACTGTGTGTTGTGGAGTTGAACCAAGATGTTTGTAAGGGAAAGGAGATCACCTACCTAGCCCCCATGCCTATTTAAACAACCTCCCTGCCTAATTTAGACAGCCAAACCACCCCACCTCGATTCCAATGCCGAAACCCTAGCCGCCGGACAGCCACTCCCACCTTCTCCAATTGATCCGGCCCGCCGGACCTAGATCTGGCCCACCCGGGCACGACCTGGGCCAGCACCATCTGCCGCCGGCTTCTCCGAGCTGCTGCCCGGGGGAGGAGCTCCCGAGCAGATCACTTCCATGGACACAGCCCTCGAGCCATAGATCCCTAGCTCCCGCAAAACTCCGCTACTCCTGTCGGTTGTCGAGCCTATCGGCGTTATGGGAATAGGGGTACCGAGACCTGCCTGCCTGCGGCTCAGGGCTGGCCCACTTCATCAATGCAAGATCGACAAGGAACAACACCATCCCAAACGAGGCCCTCGCGAGGGGCCAAGCTTTGCGAGGAAGAGAGACATCAAGACCCGCAGGGGGCCTCCTAAGGACCCCTCCGGAGCAGATATTTCAAGGCAAGGCCGGGCCTCATGAGTCAAGGATGACGCCATGGGAGGACAGGCGAGCAGTAGATGGCAGGACGGGGCAGTCTCCCGTTTAGTGCAAAAGTAGAAGAAATGTATCAGGGTCCCAAAGGAATCTTCCAAAGGTTTCCTTTCCGGTGCAACGAGACCATGGCCGCCCGCCGGCTGGACGAGCGTCATCCCTGCTCCCACCTCTACGGCGATGGCAGTTGCTTTGCAGGCGAAGACCACTTTTGGCATGGGAAGCATGTTCCCTTGTCTCCCATCGAAACTTGTTGTTGTGGGGTCCCTTCCTGAGTACGGTAAGGGAAGAGGACCTGGGCCTCCATTATAAATAGAAAGGGAGGATACTTGGCAACGTGGCAAATCATTCGAAACCCCAGACCAATACGCCTAGCAACTTGGCCTCCGGAGGCTCGAAAGCACTATACTAGTTCATCCACCAACCATCGTGAAAGGCAATCCACCAAAAGAAGGAGTAGGGTTTTACGCTTCGCAACGGCCCGAACCTGGGTAAACTATTGTGTTATGTGTTCTCCTCACCATCGTGTGAGTTGTCCGTTGTTTCCATCGAGTAGCAGGCTAGGAAAGGTCGAGCCGAGAGAGATCGCCGCACACGCCCCTGTGTTCAAATCCTGTGGTTTTGCGGAGCCCAAAATCCGACTACGCCGTTGCCCCGCCGCTATGCCGCCGCCCTCCACGGGCTGCAGCCTCGGCCATAGCCCCTGCCGCCGGAGCCCAACCGCCGCCCGCAACCTGCCATGGCCCGTTCGTCCCGCCGCCATTGACCATGCAGGTCGCCGGAGCCCATTGCCTCTAGCTAGGATCCGGCCCCCTCGGTCTCCCATCGCACTCGCACCTCTCCGGAACCGCGACCACCGCCGTCAAGTGGATCCATCCCGATCTGATCGGGAGGGATAGCTCATCCCGCTTCCTGCCTCGTTGACCATCTCGCCAGCTCCTTGGGCCCGAGGCAGTCGGCCTAGCCAGGCTAGTCTGCTGGCCCAGCCGGCCCATCTCAAGCGCCTCCACAGGCGGGCCGCACCCCTCGCCAACCTGGGCCAAGGCCCGCAAAGGAGAGCCAGCGCCCAACCCGTTATCTGTCGCGTGGGCGTAGTATAATTATACTGCGCTCTAGCTCTATAAGGCCGCAGTAGCAGATTCGGCCCATTATCGGTTTTTTTTCGCATTCTGTGATTTTTCAATTAACCGGGGAATTTCAGGTTTTTAGGAAAATGCATATTTTCAAATGCTCGTAGTTTTTAAACCGTGCGTTCGAGCGCAACAAATTATATATGAAAGACATGTAGAATTTTGCGTAGAGTAATATTTTCTAACTTGCATGCATAGTTAAAACTGATAGCCATGCTGTTTGCATTGGTTTGCGTGTTGGCATGGTAGAGACGGTTTAGTTTGTACTTATTTAATGGTAGCTCCGTTGGAGATGTGCCATATATGTAAATGGAGTAGAACGATGAGTGGAAAAACGGGGATAACAAAAATAAAATGCAGTTAGGACAGATCTGATCAGATTACAAAGTTAACGTGTGGGTCCTTTCGGAAATGCTATATGCCGTTCCCCACCTCATTTAAAATCCGTTGATAGGTAGTTTATTTGTGCTTCACCCCTTGCCATGTTTAAAAACATTTAATACTGCTGTGTACCCAAACGGGAGCAAACTAAATAATTAAACACGAAGTTTTGTCAATATGCAACTCGTTGCATATTGAGATTCACTTAACGTGTAGTGTTTGATTGTTTTGAATTGCCATGACGTGCCTTGCATGATTTAAATGAGCATGCTTCATATGTGTTGTCCATTATGTCGTGCATGTGCCATGGTGAATATTGTGTGTTGATTCTTGTTTCTGATTTGCTTCGTCTTGATAGAGTTCTGCAAGCGTGTGGGAATGTGAGGATCCGTTCGACTACGTCGTTTCGTCTACTTCATGGCTTGGTTCTTCTTCCAAGCGGGATGTCAGGCAAGATGAACATTTCCCTAGATACCATTACTATCATTACCATGCTAGTTGTTTTGTTTCTAGAGCTATGTCTCGATGCCTACCACCTATTTAATAAGACTATCAACATTGGCATGAAAACCTTCAACCCTTCGACAACCTAGCAAACCACTGTTTGGCTATGTTACAGGTGCAGGTGCAGTTGCTTCCATGTGATAACCTGGGTTCCTTGCGATATCACCACATTAATGCTATATAATTGGTAAAAGGTGGAATGCTCGGTTTTCTAGCCTGGTGTTTTGTTCCACCTTTGCCGCCTTAGTTTCGGCTATTGGTGTTATATTCCATAATTGAGTTCTCGTAACACGATCAGGGTTGTTATGTTGGCCACCTTGATAATTTGTTTTTGTCTAATAATGGTCTGGCAAGGCCCAACTTTGGTACTACATTTGCCTAATAACTAATGAACCACATAGGGAGTAATTAACCCGAGGAAATTTAATGAACCCCCGGGCCAGTCCTCCTCATGAGTGTTGGTCCAACCCAGAGCAGCTTATTAACTCCCCCCGAGGCAACCCGATGTTTAGGCGTGGTAACCATAGCTCATCCGTCGTGTCCTGGAAATGAGATACGCGACTCCTATCGGGTTCGTCGACATGTCAGGTGGCCTTGCTGGATTACTTTTACCTTTTATGAAATATATTGTGCATCGGGATTCCATTGATGCTTTGGGTCTTCTCAAAGTTGAGTTTTTTCCACTAAGGAATTTGAGGAGATCAGGAGTTTCATGATCGAGGCTTTCTATACGGCTTGTGGTAATTTGTGATGGACTAGTTGGAGCACCCCTGTAGGGTTAAATCTTTCGGAAAGACGTGCCCGCGGTTATGTGGTATCGTGTCAACTTTGTTTAACATCCGGTTCTAGATGACCTGAAGTAAACTTAATTAAAATTGGCCAACTGAGTGCGGAACTGTGATTGTCTCTTTCGCAATATTATTCTCCGATCGAGTACATGGTGCGGTTATGTCTGACCTAAGTAGGTGTTGAGGATCATTCATTTTATGATCAGTAGTTTACGTCTTCTTTCCGCAGATAATCCCCCGCTTTTATTATTGTACTCGTAAGTTAGGCACCTCAAATATATGCTTAGTCACTTTCTGTAGCCTCACCACTTAACCATACCTCACCCATTAAGCTTTGCTAGTCTGACCTAAGTGAATGTTTACGAGAAGCATGAAAACATGGAAACTGAACATCATGAATCTTGGTGTGGATCATAGAAAATTGAGCATGTATGAAAATCTAAGCTTGGTAGCAAGATGGGGATGCATTCTTTGTGCTGCCAACTTCCAAAAAATAACCGAGTTTGTGTTGATTAGTCACTTTCTATAGCCTCACCACTTAACCATACCTCACCCATTAAGCTTTGCTAGTCTTGCTACCTTTGGAAATCAGATTCCTGAGTCCCTGTGGCTCACAGATTACTACAACACCATTTGTAGGTACAAATAAAGTGATAATATGACGTGAGCGCGATGATTGGGCTTTGGAGTTTCTTCTTCTTCTTCCTCTTCATCGATCTAGGATGGGCTCCAGGCCGGTAACCTGGGATAGCAAGGATAGACGTCGTTATTTAATCATTTGTTTTTGTCCGTAGTCGGACCCTGCTCTTCTTCATGATGACTGGTTGTGTTGTATTGATGTGACTCCGATGTAGCATTTGGCAAGTGTAAGCCAAGTCCATATACTCATCTATTATGTACATGTACTTGTAACAATATCCATTCTGGCGAAACGACGAGATGCGCTTCTATCCATGTCAAGGCCCTCGTGTCAAAATAAGGATAGGGTCGCATCTTGGGCGTTACAAGTTGGTATCAGAGCAGTACCGACCTAGGAGCCCCTTGATTGATCGAACTTGGCCGAGTTGATTCTAGTGAAAAACGGCTTTGAGTCTACTTACGTCAAAGAGTTGGATTCTTTTTTCTCCTCTTCTCTGCTCTGGTGAGGAATCTTGACGTAAGAATTTTAATTCTACTCCTCTTCTAAAAAAATTAGGATCACTCAGATATTTTTGGAATCTATATGATGTCGATGTGACGGAGTTCTGGCTTGGTGCCTCCTGGTGTGTTGATTTTAATCCAAGGAGTTGAGCTCCAGGGGATTCTTGAGCACATCGTTATCATTCAGATTTCATAGTAACACAGGACAGAAGATGTTTGAAATTGCTTCAATACTGGTAGTGGCGAGATAACCCCGACATCCCCAGTACTGGTGCAGACAGTTCGGGGGTACTGCCATACTTAGTATTGTTGTGTTTTCGAGAATCCGAGATACATGAGTTTCCGAGATTTCTGGTTATGTGTTGACAGATGTGATACACTATACGAGTAGTGTTATTTCTAGGAGTTTACTGATGGATTTTACTACTTGTATCCGTGGACCGGATTGCATGACCAGAAATTTTGGGAGTTCTTAGGTGGGAATTCAAGTAGTTACTTATAGAGCAATCTTCCAACAGATGGATGATATGTGGTTGGAGTTTGACATCTAGTGGTTCGATTGTTCACGGTCGTCTTACAGCGGTTCTCATCGTGTATTAAGGAGTCCTTGTAGCTTGCTACGCCTTTGGGACGTTTCGTATGTCGTGTGCACTGCCTTGTACATGATGGCTACTATAGGATAGAGCCTATGCATTCGTATCCACGAAAATATCGAATGAAATATTTGTCAAGAATTTGTTTTGGCTTGTGTTGTAACCCTCATCCTTTGTTTTGCTTTGATATGGTAAAAAGAGTTGCTTCGATGTCAAGTGGTGATTTCATAACTTTCCTAAGTGGTGTTCTCATTTGTTATGGGAATGCAAATACTTCTACTCAATCAACTTGTCTTTTCAATTCTATTCAAACGAAGTCATCATTTTAATTCTTTTCCAACCGGAGTGCTTCTATTCAAGGCAATTCAATCCTTTTTCAATATATGCAAGATCAATCTCTCATTTCTTTCTGGAGTTCATCCCATCTATCCCAAGTTGTCTTTGTTTTTCCCCACCCTCCCGCCCTTTTCTTCAGTCATTAGATTATCATACTAGTGCCTTCCTTTTCAGTGTTGCTTCCGCTATCTTGTCTTCTATGTTGTTTCTGGTGATTCTTAGTGAAAATTCTTGGGAGTTTTGAGTTCATCTTTCTTCATTCTTGTTGTCTCTCTCGTGGATTCAATTCAAGTTATAGGTGTTCATCATATCCTTTTCATCCTTTAAATTCTTTCCCATGTTTGTAATTCGTATCATGTCTTTGTTGTTTTAAATCTTACTCTATTCTATCTGGAGTGTTCAAGATATCTCAGAGTTTCTTGTTTTCAATCCTTCCAACTAATTCGAGGTGCTATCCTCATCAAGTTTTCATATGTACCGACGCAATCAATATTTCTTAGTAATCCATTCATCTGGTATTTTCTTTCAGTGGGCCCATAACCCACAGGATTTCCCACGATCTTATCTCGCTCTTCTAATCTTTTCCGGGAGATCTCTAATTCTTTTTAATTATGAAGTAAGTATGAATCCCATCAGTCATATTAATTCTTCAATATTGCTACAAATTTATTTCTTGTCATTGGGTTAACTTTTCCTTTTTCATTATTCCGGAGAGTCTCAGTAATTTTGGTGGTGTTCTCTTCTTCATTTTTAGCTTGGAAGACTGAGGAGGTGTCTTTTCTCAAGTCTTTTTTCATTCTTTCAAGATTGTCATTGCAGCTTCGTGTTATCCTCTCATTTGTTTTCAATCATGAGAAATTCTCGATATCTATCTGATGCATTTCAGATTTGTTATCATTCTCGATGCACCGAATACCATCATTTCAGAAGATGTCTTCGCTCTTAGCTTTTAGCTTTCATTCTCAAATTCTTCTCATATGTGTCTGTCCGTTCGTCTCTCAATTATTTTGGTGACTTGTTCGAGTTTCTTCTTGGCGGATCATGATCTCTTAATTCTCAATGTGTTCTTCAAGATTCTTGTTTGATAACCTCAAGTATTCTTTGTCTTTCATTTCAAAGTTCAATTCTTCCTCGTTTTGCTTTGGCGTGGAGCAGTCTCAAAGAGAATTTGTCTCAAGAATGAGATATTTAAAACCACCAATTCTTTGATCATGAGATATTTCAACCCATGATTCTTCATTGAAGTTATCTGGATTTATATTTCACCTAAATCTCTTCCTAAGGATTGCGGCTATTATGGTAATTATCATTGATCCAAGTTCTCAATGTATCCTCTTGGTGTAAGAAGTTGTGTATTTGTTGTTGCATCCAATCAATCCTTGTTTCTATACTGGTTGGTTGTCCCCTCATAATTGTTGATATGGTTTTCATAAGTCCACTACAAGCTTGTTCTTACCGTTGTTGGTTTGCCAACAACTCCGTTCAATTCTTATCGCAAGGCTGCTTGTCAAATTGAATTGTGGTAGTAGTTGTCATTTCTTATCCGTTATTTTCTTCCCAATGATCTAGTTTCTATTCTCTTGTTCCAAAGTTGTGGTGACATTGTTCTCTTTTATCCATTATCTAGTTTTGTCAAGATCGTGTTCTTTCCTTCCTTATTCAATTAACCGTTGTGTTGTGTCTTCTTTCTTGTTCTTTCCTTGCATATCAATGTGGTTGGTTTGTTGTGAATCTTTTCAAGATCTTTCCATCTTATCAAATTTTGTCCTCTTTCCTACTGAAGTGGAGCCGGATTCTTTTGTGAATTCTGTCTTGTTCCTCATATCATTCTTCATCTCTTTGCAAGCTTCAAGATTCATTGGTTTCACTCGTTTGCCAAAGAAGCGACTATGTTTTACCTATTGCTCTTTCTCTTCCTCTCCCCCTTTCATTATTAGATCTTGGGGTGAGATCTCTTGTTAGTGTTGGAGAGTTGTGACAGCCCGAGACTGACGCTCCAAAAGATTCCCCTTTATTTCATTGCCACCACGTGATTATTTTGTTTGTCGCATTCATCATCGCATCATCTCCACTGCATCCGCACTCCGTTGACGCCTGTTTTCAAAACGTGCATCAGTTAGTAGTTGCCGGTTCTCTTTATTTTTGTCGTTGACCATTTTGAGCCCGACCACACAAGCACGCATCCGCGGCACTGATGTTAACTGTTCTTCCCCTAGCAACGGCACCAGAAGAATGCTGCTAGGACTCTCCGGCAATCGAAACTAGAAGAATGTTGTTGACGGCCCACAAGCGCATGGGATCGCATCAGTTTTCGAGGGTACAGTATTCAACCCAAATTTGTTGATTGCCTATAGGAGGTGAGAGGATACTCTCGAGTATTAGCAGCTGAATATGTCAGATTCAACCACACCTGAAAGATTAGTATGTGCAAGCAAAGTATCAGTAACAAAGTAGTATGATAACAACTTGCAAGATCGGATCTAAAACACACATATATTGGTGACAACATAATAATTTCAGATCTGAAATCATGGCACTCGGGCCCTAGTGACAAGCATTAAGCATGGCAAAGTAGTAGCAACATCAATCTCACAACATAGTGGATACTAGGGATCAATCCCCATCGAAACTAACTCGATTACATGATTGATCTCATCCTACCCATCACCGCCCAGCGAGCCTACGAATAGATTACTCACGAACGACGAAGAGCTTCATGGAATTGGAGAGGGAAGAAGGTTGATGATGATGATGGGAACGATTTCCCCTCTCCGGAGACCAAGACGGACTCCAGATCTACCCTCCAGATGAAGAACAGGTGGTGGCGGCGCCTCCATACCGCAAACGCGATGAAAACTTCTCTTTTTATTTTTTCTGGGACGAAAGGGGACTTATAGAATTGAGGTTGGGGGCGACAGAGCCGTGTGGGCCCCAGATGCCTGCCCACCGCCACCAGGGGGGTGGTGGCGGAGCCAGGGCTTGTGGCCCACTGGCCCACCCCCTCAGGTGGAACTTGGCGCAGATATTTTTCTTATTTTCCAAAACTGCTCCCCGTAAATTTTCAGGACGTTTGGAGAACTTTGATTTCTGCACAAAAATAACACCAAGGCAATTCTGCTGAAAACAACGTCAGTCCAGGTTAGTTCCATTCAAATCATGCAAATTAGAGTCGAAAACAAGGACAAAAGAGTTTGGAAAAGTAGATACGATGGAGACGTATTAGGCACTGTTAAAAAATTGCTTTAAAATGTGTGTTTAAAATATTCTCGGATTGCGTTGAAACTTGACGTGCGGTCTTATTTTTGTATAGGTAGGCTGCTTGCCAAATTTCATCGCAATCGGAGTCCGTTTGATACCCGAACGGTTGACTGTAGCGGCATCGTCATTGGTTTATCGTCGGACGTTTTTTAGTTTGTCACACCCTGTTTTTGCTATCACTTGTCTGTATTGTAAAATTCTGAGCTTGTTAAAACTTTTTCAAAACTAATTTTGTGAGTGCCATGATTGACAATGTATGCTTGTATGCTGGATCATGCGAGGATTTAAAACCCTAAATTCCTTTGGTATTATACTAATTTCCAAAAACCTTTGCTTATTGCTAACCAAAGTAAAACCACCTTGAGTTGCACTACATGACCTTGATAGCAAGCAGTGCTTCTACTCATATTTGGTAATCTGATTTTTACCTATCTTTATATTTCAAAACCACAAAAATATTTATTTTTGTGATTATTTTCCTAATTAAATAACCTGTCCATTTCTAAGGTGAGAATTGCTATTCCAACATGGAAAAATACTTTTCTGCTTTGGAAAAATCTGATTAAATTTAGAGATGATCAGAAGGACATATATTTTCCATACATAGGATTTTGAACCCCATTTTATATTATATTTATTGATTAAAACTATAAAGCTATTTCTGTCTGTTTTGGCATTTTGAAATATTTCCAAAGGAAATATTCTCAAAAATTCCTAGAAAATTCCAGTGATATCCCTAAGCCTTGTTTGGTGTCCACATAAAGTTTCACCTTGATCAAAGGAGGATAAGGACCCCAAATAACCCTAAAACCCTATCTCTCCAGAATCAAGTTAGAATAACTCTACATAGCAAAGTTTGTCCAATGATGCTAAAACTTTGCAGAAGTGCTTAATACCTCAAATGAGGGTTCCACACCAAAAATGGGATTTGTGGGACTTAGTTTGCCCACACTCCCTTTGGAAGGAACATATCTGGTCATATTGTAGTGTTTTCAAGTTTACAAAGCTAAACTTGTCCTTTGGAGCTCAAATTTGGTGCAACTCCATGGTTTACCACCAAACCCAAACCTGTTAAGTTGCAACACCAGTGGTGGAGTGCAACCCCCAAACCCACTGTCGAACACCTTCTAACAGATAGGAAAAAGCCACCTTAGCCACGGCTAAACCAAACTCCTTTTCTTCGAACTCTTAGATTAAATGGCCAACACCTGTGTCTAACCCCAGTCAACTGGCACCTCACTGGTTCAAAGTGGAAAGGCCAAAAACCCCAATTTAGATCTCAGTTCTTGACCGACACAACCAGTATTTCTTGCCTCCCTTGACCAGCCTAAGCTCCCACAAGAACCAAACGGCTAGCCACACCCCCAGGCAGTGCCAGGACATGCTAGACACGTCCAAAGTGCCTCAGAGCGCACCAGCATGCTGTGGCATGCCAAAAATGCGCTCTGGACGCGCTACAGGGAGTCACCAAGGTGGGGGCGACGCCCTCGGCCAGTTCCAGCCTCCCCCGAGATGTCCAACCTCTTCCCCCACAACCCTTCTGCGTCGAGCAAGCCTCAGGCCCCCTCCTCTCCCGCGCTAGAGCTCGCGCGACGCGTGCCCGCGCGCACCAGAACTGACCAAGGTTGCGCGGCCGTGAATGCTCGACTTCTCTCTCCCTCTCCGCTGCAGATGCTTCGGGAGGTCCAAAACCACATCCTGAGACCGTGGTTTCGACCCCAACCTCTGTCTATGCCCCCATGCACGCCACGGTGAGTCACCGGTGCTCCCGAATCTGCTCACCATCGCTGCCCTATAAATAGCCCTCCCCCTCGCTCCAGCACCCCTCAGATAGCCTCACCAGGATCACTAGTACCTCCCTAGCCACCCCAGAAAACTAGTAGAGCCCCGGTGCTCGAGATCGACCGAGGCCCCTCCGCCTCGGAGCTCCGGTCGATCTCCGGCTACACGACGGCTCCTGCGCCTCTCGACCCACCAAACTGACCCCTCGATCCCAAGAAGCTTTCCCCCAACTCGCCCGAGCTTTCCCGTGTCTCTAACCACCCCCTCGTCCACCTCCCGAAACTCCTCCGCCACGGCCTCCTCGTCGCCGGCGAACCCCTGCCTCCCCGTCGTTGTTTCGACCACCAGCAGGGAGGCGACGGTCAGGCAAACCCATTCCTGTCGGTGGCCCAACCTCCTCCCCCGCGCTGGACTAGGACACTGACCGTAGGGCCAAGCCAGGCCGGGAGTTAGCCTGTTTTTCTTTTTATTTTAAACCTTGGTTTCTAAGATTTTTATAAAAACATTTAACCAGTGTAAAAATATAACTCTTCCACTGTTATTCTTCTAAAAATGCTAGTATTTAATGGTATGCTTTGGTGAATTTTTCCAATAACTATTCTATTTTATATTAATAAAAAGGACTAAAATGAAATAGTTTCGCTTCTGTTTGGTTGTTTAAAAAAATATTCCTTCAAGGAAAACTAAGGCAGATATTTTTAAAATTATATATTAGATTTATCCGTAATAGAGAACATTTTTAAAGAACTTTGTGGACTGTTTCTGTGTGAGCTATTTCTTATTTATTGTCTTATCGACGATAGAAAATTCGTGTGATGAGGGAATCAGAGCAGAAGACCTCGAAGACGCCGGATACTTAGTTGACCAAGGCAAGCAACCCTTTGACCATGACTGAGCATATGTTACTTTGCATGTTAAAATAGCAAGTACACCCGTTGCATATGATCATAAGTGCCGGTAATCATTAGATACGATTTTACCAAAGGCTCCTCCGGAGCATTTGCATTGAGCTTGACTCTACCCCTTGAGGGTCATGCTAATACCAGGTTGACAAGTAAAGATAGAAGTAGTATTATCATGAGCATGTTGTTGACATAAAGCAAGAGTTTACTAAAACCCCGTCGGGTGCCAGTAATGCCCGAGGATGCTGATGAGATAGGTGGTCACTTTTGGGGAAGTGATGCACCCGATACTTGTGTGAGTAAGGTTTCGGAAATCGGATTAGATTTATGATGTGTCGACCGTCCCAACCTTACCAGTACGACCGCGTTACGCCTTATGGGACGGGGCTATGTTAATTACTCTGGTCGGTGCTAGCAAAGAGCCACATTACCAGTGGCGGGAGTGATGTGTGGTCACTCTCGTGATGGGGTCGTGCCGGGTAGGACGACTATGCCATTTTTATGAGTTCCAGTCACACTGTTGGTCCCCGCATGGTTGGTACTGTCCAGAGTTGGTGCTCGTAAGACGTACAACATGTGGGCTGGGTACCAATCGAGTGGACCTCTTTGTCTAGTATCGTTAGGGGAAAGGCATTGATCGGGTACTTACCTCGGGTATGTGATATACCGCGAGTCGTGGAAGACATGGAAGTTTCCCGGATCTCGTGGGTCTAACGTACTACCTCTGCAGAGTGTAAACTATTCGAATAGCCGTGTCCACGGTCAAGGACAGTTGGGTAATCCTGCTTAAACTACGTCCTAAGATTTCCGCATAAACCAAGTGTGCGTGAGTGTGTGTGTGTGTGGTGATGAGAAAGGTGTTGCTATAATAGCAATAATATGACCAAGTTCGATGACTTGGCACATAAGGCGAACCCGGATGGTTCAGCCCTCGGTAGATATATTGATAATTCCCAACCTGTTCTTCAAGAGTAATTCTTTAACTTGATGCATATTCTTGATCATTCGACCCAGATGAGTTACACTAGAGATGCATGATATTGTTATCCTTCACTTTCGTTGAATATATCATGGGCTATTTGCGAGTACATTCCAAGTACTCATTAGCTTGCCAGTGGTTAAGTTATTGACCAGACATGGAAGGACCGGAGTTTGGAGATGAGCACGTCTTCGGAGACACCCTTGCGAACTAGGACGCTTCCGAGTCAGATTACCTGTCGGTGTAGGCTTGATAGCATGGGCACCGCTTAGCCCCTTTGTTTTACGCTATTAGTGTACTCGTGTGATTTGGCCTTAGGCCCTGTCTTCTGAACTTGACCCTTCGGTCACGTATTGTAATAATCGGTACTTGGATGTAAGACTCTTTATTCAGTATCTATGTTCGGTGAGCATTGATCTTTGGGATTACTGAGCACGGCGATTCTCAACTAGTAAGTCGGGATCCCCACATAGTGTTTAAAAAATATTGTTCCGGCCCGTAGATCTCCCTCTCTTCTTAGTCCAACCCTCCCTCTACACAGCCAGTAAGCAACCTAGCCTAAGCCCGCGACCGGAGCCGTCCGATCGCGACCGCGTGGTCGATACCAGAGCTAAAACCACTAACCCTAGCCCCCATGCCTATTTAAACAACATCCCTGCCTAATTTAGAGAGCCAAACCATCCCAACTAGATTCCCATGCCGGAACCTTAACCGCCGGACAGCCACTCCCACCTCCTCTAGTCGATCCGGCCCGCCGGACCCAGATCTGGCCCACCCAGGCTCGATCCAGGCCAGCACCAGCCGCTTCCACGGCCATAGCCCTCGAGCCACACATCCCTAGCTGCCGCGCCGCCCCGCTCCTCGTGTCGGTCCCCACCCTTGCCCCGCCACCATGCCGCCACCCTCCATCGGCTGGATCCCCGACCACAACCTCGGCCGCCGGAGCCGAACCGTCGCCCGCAACCTGCCATGGCCCGTTCGCCCCGCCGCTGGCGGTCACGCACCTCGCCGGAGCCCGCCGCCTCCGGCTAGGTCCGGCCCACTCAGTCGCCCGTCGCCCTCGCACCTCACTGGAACCGCGACCGCCGCTGGGGAGTGGCTCCATCCCGATCGGATCGGGAGGGTGAGCTCTCCTCGCTTCCTTCCTCACCAGGAGCCTGCTGGCCCAGCTGGCCCATCTCCAGCGCCTCCACAGGTAGGCCGCACCACTCGCCTACCTGGGCCAAGGCCCGCAAAGGTGGGCCAGCGCCCAGCGCATTATCTGTCCCGTGGGTGCAGTATAATTCTTATACTACGCTCTATCTCTATTAGGTCGCAGTAGCAGATTCGGCCCATTAGGGGTTTTTTCCGCATTCTGCGATTTTTCAGTTAACCGAGGAATTTTAGGTTTTCAGAAAAATGCATATTTTCAAACAACCGTAGTTTTTAAACCGTCCGTCGGATCACGACAAATTATATATGGAAAACGTGTAGAATTTCGCGTAGAAGAAAACTGTTAGCCATGCAGTTTGCATCAGTTTGCGTGTCGGCATGGTAGAAACGGTTTAGACCGTAGTTATTTAATCGTAGCTCCGTTGGAGATGACCCATATATGTAAATGGTCTAGAACTACTAGTGCAATCACGTTAACCACTTTGATTTGCCATTTAACAAACATAAAATGCAGTTAGTACAGATCTGATAAGAATACAAAGTTAACGTGTGGGCTCATTTCGGAAATGCTATATGCCGTTCCCGACCTCATTTAAAATGCGTAAATAGGTAGTTTTTTTGTGCTTCACCCCTTGCCAAGTTTAACAACATTTAATATTGCCGTGTACCCAAACGGGATCGAACTAAATAATTAAACGTGGAGTTTCGTCAATATGCAACTTGTTGCATATTGAGCTTCACTTAACGTTTAGTGTTTGGTTGTTGTGAATTGCCATGCCGTGGCTTGCAGGATTAAAACGAGCATGCATAATATGTGTTGTGGATTATGTCGTGCATGTGTCGAGGTGAATATTGCGTTTGATTCTTGTTTCTGGTTTGCTTCGTCTCGATAGAGTTCTGCAAGCGTGTCGGAATGTGAGAATCCGTTCGACTACATCGGTTCGTCTGCTTCACGGATTCGTTCTTCTTCTAAGTAGGATCTCAGGCAAGATGAGCATTTCCGTAGATACCATTACTATCATTGCCATGCTAGTTATTCCGTTTCTATTGATATGCCTTGATGCCTACCACCTGATTAATAAGCCTCCCAACATTGCCATGAAAACCTTCAACCCTTCTACAACCTAGCAAACCACTGTTTGGTTATGTTACCGCTTGTTTAACCATGTGTTAGCATTGCTAGTTGCAGGTGCAGTTGCTTCCATGTGATAACATGGGTTCGATGCTATATCACTACAAAAGGTGGAAGGATCGGCTTTCTAGCCTGGTGTTTTGTTCCACCTTTGTCGCCTTAGTTTCGGCTACCGGTGTTATATTCCATAATTGAGCGCTCCAAACACGATCGGGGATGTCATGGGGACACCCTTGATAATTCGTGTTACTCTAATACTGGTCTGCCAAGGCCCAAATTTGGTACTACATTTGTCTAATAACTAATGAACCACATAGGGAGTAATTAACCCGAGGAAATTAAATCAACCCCCGGGCCAGTGTTCCTCATGAGTGTTGGTCCAACCCAGAGCATCTTATTAATGCCACCCGAGGCAACCCGGTGTTTAGGCGTGGTAACCATAGCTCATCCGCCGTGTCCTGAGAATGAGATACACAGCTCCTATCGGGCTCGTCGACACGTCAGGCGGCTTTGCTGGACTAGTATTACCTTTTATGAAATATCTTGTGCGTCGGGATTCTGGTGATGCTTTTGGTCTTCTCAAAGTTGAGGTTTTTCGACTAAGGAGATCGAGGAGATCATGAGTTTCGTGATCGAGGATTTCTACGCGGCTTGTGGTAATTTGTGATGGACTAGTTGTAGCACCCTTGCAGGGTTAAATCTTTCGGAAAGCCGTGACCGCGGTTATGTGGCATCATGTAAACTTTGTTTAACATCTGGTTCAAGATGACCTGAAGTAAACTTAATTAAAACTTACCAACTCAGTGCGTAACCATGGCTGTCTCCTTGGCGAGCTCCTTCTCCGATCGAGGGCAGAATGGGGTTATGTCTGACATAAGTAGGTGTTCAGGATCATTCATTTTATCATCAGTAGTTCACGTCCGCTGTGCGTAGATAATCCCCCTCTTTTATTCTTGTACTCATAATTTATCCACCTCAAATATATGCTTAGTCGCTTGCTGCAGCCTCACCACTTAACCATACCTCACCCATTATGCTTTGCTAGTCTTGAAACCTTCGGAAATGAGATTGTTATGTCCTTGTGGCTCACAGATTACTACAACACCAGTTGCTGGTACAGGTAAAGTGATATTATGACGTGAGCACGATGATTGTGCTTTGGCGTTTCTTCTTCTTCTTCCTCATCGATCTAGGATGGGCTCCAAGCCGGCAGCCTCGGATAGCAAGGATGGACATTGTTTTTTTATCGTTTGTTTTCGTCCATAGTCGGACCGTGCTCTTCTTCATGATGACTAATTATGTGTTCATGTGACTCAGATTTAGCTTGTGGCAAGTGTAAGCCAGTTCCATATAGTCATCTATTCCGTACATGTACTTGTATCAGTATCCATTCTTGCAAAACGACGAGATGCGCTTCTATCCCCGTCGAGGACCTCGTGCCAAAATACAGATAGGATCGCATCTTGGGCGTTACAGAAATACTAGCTCAACATATTTCTATCTACCTGAAGCATTGAATGACCGGCTCAGCATCACACCGATTTCTTTATTCCCAATAATTTTATCAAGTCCACTAGAGTGCAGTTGTTTGACCTGGTGTCACCAACAATCATGACTCGACATTATCAAAGACCATGAATCGGTAGAGTCTATACAAGCAACCCGGCTTCACAAGTTTCAAGTGGTTTAACAACAGACGAATTTTTATTCCCAGTACTTTTCATGAAAACCGAAGCAATGGAAGCCGGCTCAACTTCATATGGTTTTCTTATCTCTAATGTTTTCATCAAGCCAAAGCATTGGAGGCCGACTCAAATACATATGGGTGTTTTATTCCCAATATTTCATTGCAAAGGACATTGACCAACAAGATGATTGTTAAGACAACTCGAGAAAACCAGGATTTTCAAGGAGCCACTTCATTGAAATAACCCGACCAAGGAGCAAGTCGTTCCCTTAACATATTTATTATTCTTATTTCAGGAGATTACCATGAATAAATTCAATCTAACCTAGGGGGTAATGTTAGGGATATACCCCACTTTTGACCCGACTAGGAGGTTTGACCCGACCAGGATGTATGACCCGACCACTAGGTATGACTCAGCCCATCAGCTGGCGGCTCGTGGGTCACCCCGCTCGTTGGATCATCCTGGACGACGATGAACAAGGTCGAGTGTGCAAGCCGGCGTAAGGGGGCTCATGGAGAGGCCAGGAAGGCGGCTCATAGAGAAGGCCCAAGAAGAGGAGGAATACCCTCCGATGAGAAACAAGACCTGAATTAGGATTGAAGAGAAACTAGTCCTAGTCCTAGTAGGGATCTATGTAAGCCTACCTCTTCAACTTATATAAGTATAGGAAGGGCACCCGAAGAGGTACAAGATATGTTAAGTCTAGACAAGACAAATCGTAAGATAGATAGATTAGACACCCTCGAGATTAGAAGTAGCGATTCAGCACCCTTGTAATCGAGATCATCACTATTATCAATGTAACACAAGCATGACGTAGGCGTTTACCTCCATTGGAGGGGACGAACCTGGGTAAACTCGCTTCAACCCCTCTCAAGCCACCACATAGTTGCGATGGCCTCAGACCTAAGTTCTCTGATGAGGACATGTGCTGTGACAAAACGACGACAGTGACTGAGGTGAGTTTTTCTTCGGCATCTTCTGCTCATGTTACTAAGCTGGCCTTTTCTTCATTTAAGGCCTTCATTTGTTCCAAATGAGTATCCAATTTGATTAAAGAATCTTGGAGACGAGCCGCTACAAGTTCTACATCACATCTCAATCTATTATCTTTCTTGAGTTGTTTGATCAAGTCGGATGAGATATATTGGATCTCTTTCAACAACACTTGCAAAACGCATTACTATGAGAATAAAATTTATAAAGGCCCGAGCCATCGCAAGCACACGACCTAACTCTTGGAGGCTACAGTAGATGCACGCATTCTCCATGGCACTTGGGGGCTAATGCAAGTCGCTTATTTCAAAAATTATAACAAGACCCGATTATCTCAAAGTGATAAGCCGCCCCTTGGGAGCTATTGATCCAGTTTAGCTGGTAGGTGGCATATTGTTAAGTGATAGAAAGACCCGGATATCTCAACTAGATGAGCCGACCCTTGGGGGCTACATTCGGCGCTATTTTTAGAAAGACCCAGCTATCTCAAAGAGATAAGCTGGCCCTTGGGACCTACTAGGAAATTTTTTTGTTTGAAAATGATTTAAGTGTAAAATAAAGTATCGGCTCATTATTATCATAATGAACCGGACCTTGAGGGCTACAATTGGTTATTCACATGTTTTAGAAGACCAAGTTCACCACCTATTGTACTATGCTGGCTCTTGGGGGCTATAGTAGTTACATGATAAATGTGATAGTATATTTTTTTACCTCATATTTGGTTCTCAAGGTACTGACCAAGTTCAACTCAATTTCCCGGCTCTCAAATAGCCGGGTCACATATTGCTGGTGCAACCCATTGATATCCAACTTATGTAATTCTGGAAGTTCTAGCTTGACCTTTCCTTTCTTAAAATTCGATGTCTCATCCTTGGTCACAATTTTCGCCAAATTAGACAAAGTACCACGTTCTTGAAATCCTTCTCCCACAATAGCCACTTCTGCATTGTCCATGGCAACTGGTGGCTCATTATCATTGCCATGGGACATAGGACTTGAAGGACGAGGAGGACTAGGAGGTTGAGCCGCCGACTAATTGGGTGTGCCTTGGGTGTCAACAACTATTTTCGTGATAACTCGTTCTTCAGTATGGGCCACCTCCACATCACGGGCCGACTTAGTACCCAATTCCGGCTCAGTTTGGACAGATGAGTGAACTTGAGCCACCACTTTAATTATCAGGGAAATTTGAGCAGTGCGATCCATAGCAGCGGAAGAAGACTCTATTGCCTTTTTGCACACGAAATCTTTGGCTCCGTTAGTTATGAAAATACTTTTTTCAATCAAAGAAATGACAAGTGATGGCATAGTAAATGAAACCAGTTTAAATATAAGACTTACCCACGAATGATGTGAAAACCAGAAGCTGCATTGCTGTTGAGTCACCTGAGGAAGGTGGTGACTCCTGATAAAGCGAATTAGATGAACTAAGTTGTTGTTTAAAAACATCGGCTTGAGGGTGAGAAGCAGTTGTTCTATGTGGCACCTCAAGACGTTGCCTGCGGGCGGCCAGCTCATGGGAAGTAGAGGAGATCGAAATTACCATAACATCACCATCTTGACTAGTTTCAGTATTGTCCTCGGGAAATTGAACATTGGCAAGTTCAACAAAGAGATGGCCAAGCGACTCAAGTTCTACCTCAGATTCTCCTTCCGGGGCGGCTTCATGTGTTCGATCATCGATTGTACTATGAGGGGAATGAACAGGGGTTCTGGTCCACGCTCTCCAAACAACGGAATTTTCCTACAACAAAAGCATAAGCCAGGAACATAAGTTCCCTCGTGAAAAAAGTTAAGATAAAGAAAGTAGACAAGCTCAAAAAGTACACTTACTGGTGGAACCCGGATAGTCCCACAATTGGAGCTAGGCTAATCATGCTGCACTTCTCTTTTGAGTCGCAAAACATCTTCTTGGTGGCTTTGTTGACTTCATTGTTAGGAAAATCCATTTGGATAAAGTGTTGGGAGTCCCTTGACTTGCCAGTATAATTGCACATCAAATCACACATTAAACTAAGGGACTGAATCCTCCATCTTAACCAACACTAGACTAGATCAATTCCGGTGAGACCATGAGCTGTTAAAACTTTCAGCCTTAAGATTGTGGGTGCCAGCAGTCTCTGCTCTTTCTCTCTTGGCCAACCATGAAATCCGCTCATGGTGTTAAGCCGGTCAGGTCCGTAACCCAGCAGGGGATTCTGACCTCCTGGAGAAGTGTACTTGCAGTAAAACCAAGTGGCGTTCCAACCTTTAGGATGACTCACCAACTTTGTTTCCTGAAAAGTAGTATTCTTTCTTGTCTGAATTGAAATCCCACCAAGATCAACACTTCGGCCATTCTTCACCTTAGTTTGGAGGTTGATGTAGAAGAACTACCTAAAGAGAGTGACGATAGGTTCAATTTGGAGATACACCTCACAAAGAACTTGAAACTGATAGACATTGGTCATAGAATTGGGACCAATGTCTTAGTGCCTGAGCTGGAAGAAGTGGAGTAAATATCTGACGAATTTCGTGTTGGTAATAAGCCCTAGAGGCAATAATAAATTGGTTATTATCATATTTCCTTGTTCAATATAATCATTTATTACCCATGCTATAATTGTCTTGATTGGAAACTCAAATACATGTATGGATACATAAACAACAAAGCAACCTTAGTAAGCCTCTACTAGACTAGCTCGTTGATCAAACATGGTTAAGGTTTCCTAGCCATAGACATGAGTTATCATTTGATAACACATTGTTAGGAGAATGATGTGATGGAAAAGACCGAAACCGTAAGCATAGCATTTGATCGTATGACTAAGTTTATTGCTATTGCTTTCTACATGTCAATGGATCTGTTGCTTTGACCATGAGATCATGCAACTCCTTGGCACCGGAGGAATGCCTTGTGTGTATCAAATGTCACAACGTAACTGGGTGATTATAAACATGCTCTACAAGTAACTCCGAGGGTGTTTGTAGGGTTGGCATGGATCGAGACTCCGATTTGTCACTCCGTATGACAGAGAGGTATCTCTGGGCCCACTCGGTAATCACTGTTCAAGAATTCATCCGATTAACCAATTAACTTGCCGATTAATCCATAATCATATGTTCACCAAGCAACCAACTAGTAGATAAATCACCCGATTAAGTGATTAAAGGACTAATTAACTTGCCAGTTAGCCTATTAATCCTCTACTCGCCAACCAACCGAGTAGCTACGAGTTAACAATTTCCTCAACAATTTCGGTAATACAACATCACAACAAGATTGCAATCAATGTGACTAAGGAGTTAGTCATGTGATCTTGTATTACGGAACGAGTAGAGAGACTTGCAGGTAACGAGATTCAAATAGGTACGGATATACTGACAACCGAATCTCGGGCAAGTAACATACCCCTAGACAAAGGGAACTGCATACAGGATTGACTGAAACCTTGACATCGTGGTTCGACCGACAATGATCTTTTTGGAATATGTGGGAACCAATATGGGTATCGAGATCCTGTTATTTGTAGTTGACCTAGAGGTGTCTCGGTCATGTCCACATGATCCTCGAACCCTTAGGGTCCGCACGCTTAATGCTCGATTGACGCTAGACTAGTATTGGGATATGTACATTTGTGACCAAATGTTGTTCGGTGTCCTGGATGAGTTTCGGACCTCATGAAGAGTTACAAAATGGTCTCGCGTTAAAGAATTATATACGAGAAGTCCTATTTTGCCTATCAGAAAAGTTCCAGGCATTATGAGTAGTGTACGGGGTGCTGAAAGGGTTCTGCGAGTCCACTGGGGGGTGTACCTGCCTCGTGGGCCCACATGAGCTGTAGGGGTGTCTCCCTAGCCACCCTAGGCCACGGTCACCAGCCCCAAGAGGAGAATTGAGATTCTGGGCCACTCCCATAGGTGCCTTGGAGGAGGGGGACTCCTCCCTTCCTTGTGGAGGGAGGACCCCACCTGGCCGCCATCCCTCCTTGGAGGAGGGCCAAGGGCTGCAACCTACCCCTTCCCATTGCCTCCTATAAATAGTATATGAGAGGGGTAGATCTGGACACAACAATTTCCATGCCCCACGTCCTCCCATCCCTCCCGTTTTTCCTCGTTCGCAATTCCATAGGCGCTTGGCGAAGCTCTACTCTGATTGCTCCACCACCATCTCCACAATGGCGTCATGCTGGTTGAGATCCCATCTAATTATCCTTCCTCTCTTGCTATATCAAGTGGGAGGAGACAACATCGAGCTGCACGTGTGCTGAACGCGGAGGTGCTGTCCGTTCGGCACTTTATCGGGACGAATAGCGATTGGATTGTGAAGACGTATGACTACATCAATCACGTTTCTTAACTGTTCCGCTAAGCGATCTGCAAGGGTATGTAGGTGCATTTCCCATCACATAGCTCTTCTTCTCCATAGATAGATCTCGGTTGTAGGAAATGTTTTGTTTCCCATGCAAAGTTCCCCAACATTTTGACCTGGGCGGCCGAAAACCCCTAAGCAGATGATCAGCAAAAATGAAAACTTCTCCCTGTCTGGGATGTGGAGTAGCTTCTTGTTCACGGACTCGCCACACGATTTGGTCTTGAGCCGACAAAAGCCCTTGGACTACGAGCTCCTCCAAAGTGAGCAGTGATTCTCTAGACATGACCCAACCGACAATTTTGTTGGTCTTGGGAGCCATTGCGATTGTTGTAGCAACACTACGAGGATATAAGAAATAAACGGGAAAGACTAAATGAGCCGAAGGCATACAAGAAAGCGATTGATGACCGGATATGCCAGTGGATTAATTCATTTCCAAAGCTGGTGAAAATAGAGAAGGCATGAGTTAACCCGGTCAAATGGTGAAGGCATGATTTAAGCCGGTCTAATAGTGAAGGCATGAGTTAAGCCAGTCAAATGGCGAAATATGAGTTGAGCCGGCTAAATAAGCGAAGCACGAGCTCCAGGGGACTTAGCGCAATTTATGAGCAGAAACTACTTTCTACCAAAGCAACAAGACAGATGGATCTAATAAATCATGGAAAAATAAATATAAATGTTCTTACAACAACAGATGTATCGAACGTGACGTAAACTTAAGATCTTATAGGGCACATTGGATCTATCATATAGCAATGGACGGAGGGGATTAGGTCAAAACTACATGGACTAGGGAACAAAAAGATCTCGGATCTACCGCTGTTACTACTAATAGGAACTCCGACGAACACGAAGGACTCCACCGGAAAAACCTAATGGAAGAAGCTCATAACCCCACCGTTTCCTAAACACCTACTTACCAGTTAAACATAACCCCACCATGTCCTCTCTCACATTAATAACTCACGAATAGAGACAATCATAGTTATGCACACAATTGGTGTATTTTATTTTAGTTTACTTGAAGTTTGCTATGCTCGAGTGTTAAACAAACTTTCCAAGTTTCCACACAACCGCATGCACGACTCCAAAAAGATTTATCCCTGCACGGGTGCTCCAACCAATCCGTCACAAACAAGGCATAAGCTGCGTGGAAAACCTCAACCATGGAAAACCAGTAGTCTGCTGGGAATCCCGGTGGAAAACCTCAACCTCGAGATAGCCCAAAGTATCCTCGAAATCCCGGTGCACAAGACATCCGAGAAAGGTAAAACAAATCCAGAAAGACCGTCTGGTAGGCCAGGTCCCAATAGGAGCCGCGCATATCTCTTTCTTAGCGCTCTTCAAAATGAGCACTACGTATGGTGGCCAGATAGAAATCCTCCGAGTTGCCCCAGGTGGCCCCGCGGGTGGCTCAATTTTAGACCAACACTTAGGAGGAGCGCTGGCCCGGGGGCTGATTATTTTTCTACGGGTGCCGATAGGTCCCTATGATTTCTATTAAGTACTAGATAAATGTAGTAACAACGTTGGGCCTTGCCGGAATAGTTTTATCACAAAACAAAAATCAAGGGTGTCCCCATAACAACGCCAAGCATGTTAGGAGCGGTCATATGGAACGTAACACTATTACACAAGTAACAAGGGCATCAAAGTTGGAACAAAACACTGAGTCAAAACACCAAGCATTCCACCTTTTACCAAGTATATAGGTGCATTAAACTCGATAGCAATAATATTGTGATATATCAAGGAATACATGTTGACACACTGAAACCAGCTGCACCTACAACTAGCAACGATATAAGAAGTCTGATCAAGCAGTAACACAGCCATCCAGTGGTTTGCTGGGATGTGGAAGGGGCTAGAGGCTTTCATGGCAATGTTTGGAGGCTTCACATTTAACTGGTTGGTAACGAGACATAACGGTAGAAGTGAGACAACTAGAAAAACAATGATAGTAGTGGTATCAAGGGAAATTATCATCTTGCCTGAGATCCCGCTTGGAAGAAGAACTAATCCATGAAGTAGACGAACAAACATAGTTGAACGAATTCTCACAATCTGAAGCAGTTTCGGAACTCTATAGAGAAGAAACAATCCGGCAAGAACAATCATGACACGACAAACACCACAACATATGCATGACATGATACACAAACAATTACTATGCATGTCCATACGATTATGCAAGGCATGACAATCACAACAATAAATACTACACATTGTGAAGTTCAATATGCAATGAGTTGCATACTGACGAAACTCTACATTTGAATTACTTAGTTCACTCCCGTTTAGGTACACGACAATGTTAAATGTGGTTAAACATGGCAAGAGGTGAAGCACAAATAAATTATCTATCTAGGAATTTTAAATGAGGTCAGAAACAACATATAGTATTTCCGAAACGACCCCATATGTTAAATTCGAAATTGGTCCACATATGGATTAAACACATTTTGTATTTACGTGATTTTACATGTCATTCTAGTCGATTTACATATATGGATCATCTAAAACAGAATTACGGTATAAAAGATATGACAAACACAAGATAATATGTCATGAATGCAAAATATATGCAAATGACAACCGTAAACATACCAAATCATGGATACAACAAGATTTATGAAACTACGTGAAATTCTAGGCAAGTTTCACATATGGTATGCTCAAAACAAAGCAACGGTTCCAAAAATACAACCAGTACAAGATACTGTGATAATCTGCAGAAAACAACAACATGGCACTTTAGAAACACCAAAATAGTATGCTACAAGAATGTAAAATGCACAAACAGGACATGAGGCAGTAGTTCACATGACAACAACAAGCTATGTCTAGTTGCTGTTAGATGCCATGCCTTTGGTTGCCATGTAAATTATCATTCACATGTTCATTCGTTGCTCTAAATGTGCTATCATACTAAAACTACTAATCTGTTTTCATAAAGTTCCATTTTGCGAATCTCGAATGAAGCAAACCATGCCTCTTTTGAATGTGTGACAATGGAGTGATTTCTAGTGTGCTATGTCTAGTTGTTGTTAGTAGGTTTACCATGCCATGTATATCATGCTTAGCTATAGTTTTCGTAATGTGAAATTGCATTGAAAATGTTTTTGTTTCTAGGGTTAAAATAATTCTATATCTGGAATCCTCTATACTTTGTTGCTATGTTTCCATGCCTGTTGCTAGTGATCTACAACCCCTTTGTGGTTGGTGTAATGGAATGAAATGAAGTGCACCATGCCTAATACCTTGCTGTAAATATTCATGCCATTATATGTCATGTAGCATATATTTTTCTTGCTACCAACATGCATTCATAATAAAACTGCTATGTTGAAAAGTCGCTATGAGTTCATTCCATGCCTGAAAGTGTGTTCAAGTAGCCATCTTGTGACCTCATTTCCTAGTGATCCATGCTTCTATTGAATTTCTATTATGAGTTGAACGGTTGTGCATCATGTCATCTACTATGTCATGGCTTGATTGTGCATTTTACATTCTTATAGCCTAATATTTAGGTGTGTGTAAAATGCCATGTTGTTGTTTTTGGCAGATTATCACTATATCTTGTATTAGTTGTATTTGTGGAACCGTTGCTCCGTTTTGAGCATGCCATATATCAAACTTGCCTAAAATTTCATGTGGTTTCATAATATTTTGTTGCATCCATAATTTTTATGTTTTTGGTTGTCGTTTTCGCATACATTTTGCATTCATCGCATATTATCTTGTGTTGGTCATCTCTTTTAGACTGTAACTCAGTTTTAGATGATGTATATATGTAAATCAACTAGAATGACGTGTAGAATCACATGGTGAAATTTCTTTCCCTGTTTAATAATTATAAAATGTATTTAGTTCAGATCTGGACTGATTTCAAATTTAACATATGGGGTTATTTCGGAAATGTTATATGTTGTTTCCAACCTCATTTAAAATGTCTAGACAGATAATTTATTTATGCTTCACCTCTTGCCATGTTTAACCATATTTAACATTGTCATGTACCTAAAAGGGAGTGAAATAAGTAATTCAAATGTGGAGTTTCGTCAATATGCAACTATTTGCATATTAAATTTCACTTAATGTCTAGTATTTATTGTGATGCTTGTCATGCCTTGCACAATCGTATGGACATGCATCATAATTGTTTCTGCATTATGGCATGCATATGTTGTGGTGTTTATGGTGTGTTGATTGTTTTTTATAGATTGTTTCTTCTCGATAGAGTTCCGAAGCTGCTTCAGAGTGTGATGATTCGTTCGACTATGTTGGTCCGTCTACTTCATGGATTCATTCTTTTTCCAAGCAGGATCTTAGGCAAGATGCTCATTTCCCTTGATACCACTACTATCATTGCTTTTCTAGTTGTCTCTCTTATACCGTTATGTCTCATTACCTCCCACTTAAATGTCAAGCCTCCAAACATTCCCATAAAGCCTATTATCTCCTCCAGGTCCCAGTAAATCACTGTTTGCTACGTTACCGCTTGCTCAGCCTTCTTATAGCGTTGCTAGTTGCAGGTGCAGTTGCTTTCCATCTGTCAACATGGATTCTTTGATATATCACAATATTATTGCTATTTAATTTAATGGACCTATATACTTGGTAAAAGGTGGAAGGCTTAACCATTTGGGTGTTTTGTTCCACCTTTGCCACCCAAGTTACTTGTGTACCGGTGTTATGTTCCATATTGAACGTTCCTAACATGCTTGTGGTTGTTATGGGGACCACCTTGATTTTGTTTTGGGATAAAACTCTCCTGGCGAGGCCCAACATTGGTTCTACATTTGTCTAACAACTAATAAAAAGCATAAGGACCGTCCGTCACACGCGAATAATTAACCAACCCCAAGACCAGTGCTCCTCATGGGTGTTGGTCCAAAACAGAGAAACTTGTGGGGCCACATGGGGAAACTTCGGGGATTTCCATCCATCCACCATGCGTTGTGGTCATCTAGTAGTGCCCTGAGAAAGAGATACGTGCGACTCCTATTGGGATCTGGCCTGCTTGGCATTCTTGTTGGATTTGTTTTACCTTTCTCGGACATCTTGTGCATCATCATTGCGAGGATACTTTGGGATATCTTGAGGTTGAGGTTTTCCCTCAGGATTCTGAGGAGACCGCGGGTTTTCTGTGGTTGAGGTTTTCCACACAGCTTGTGGCTAGGTTGTGATGTATGGGATGGAGCACCCCTCTAGTTCTAAATCTTTCTGAGAGTCGTGCCCGTGGTTATGTGGCAACTTGGAAACATTGTTTAATTCCCAGTCATAGAAAACTTGAAGTAAGCTCAAATAAAATACACTAACTTTGTGTGCAACCGTGACTGTCTCTACTCATGAGTTCTGAATCTGAGAGAGGATACAGTGGGTTAATGTTGACTTGTAAGTAGGTGTTCAGGATCACTTCTTGATCATTCTAGTTCACGTTCGTTTATGCGTAGATCACCCCCTCTTATTCTTACACTCATAAGTTAGCCACACAAACGAACTCTTAGTGCTTGCTGAAGCCTCAACACTTAACCATAGGCCAGCCATTAAGATTTGCTAGTATTCATACCTTCAGAAATGAGATTGTTGAATCCCTGTGGCTCACAGATTAATACAACAATAGTTGCGGGTACATGTAATGAAATGATTTGACATGAGAGTGATTCTTGTTTGATTTGGAGTTATTCTGCTTCTTCTTCATCCATCTAGGATGGGATACAAGCTGGCAGCCTGGGATAGCATGGATGGACATTGTTTTTTCCTTGTTTGATTTCGTCTATAGTGTGATCGTGCTCTTCTGAATGGCGATTGAATGTATCTTTGTCGCGAGTGTAAGCCAATTCCATATACTGATCTCTTCTTTACATGTACTTGTACTGCTATCCATTCTTGTGAAGCGACGAGATGTGCTTCTATCCCTATCGAGGCCCTTAACCCAAAATAAGGATAGGATCGCATCTTGGGCGCTACAAGTTTGTATTAGAGCAGTACAGACCTAGGAGCCCCCTTGATTGATCGCACTTGGCCGAGTCGAGTCTAGTGAAAAACTACTTTGAGTCTAGTTATATATAGGAGAGTAGGATTCCTTGATGGCGTTGTGCATTAGGGGAAGTCCTACGAACCCGAGTCCCAAATCACTAGGCCGACCGGTCGTGGAGCACTCTATATATGCCACCCCGGGCTCGTGAGAAAGGGTTCAACATTTTGTACTATTTCATACATTTTAATCCAACACCAGCCACTGAGGCTCGAGACATAGGGTCGTTACCACTCCCGAGTGGGGCCTCAACTCATACATCTGAGTGTATTCTCTATGCCCTATCTAGGCTTCGCCCCTCATTCGTACCACCAGTACTATTGTGAGGATCATTCTGACGAAAGTTGGCACCCATCATGGAGCCGCGCGTCTAGCAAATCTGGCGCAGTAGGAGTTTTTAAGTTTTCCAACGACACGATGACACTTGGTGGAGAGATCCTCTTCGGCTCCCTCAGCTTCGTCATCGATGACTCAGCATGGCTGCATGATGCGCCACTGGACACCGACGCCCTCCCTGCTTGAGGTATGTGTCATTTCAGCGCAGTTGCGCACGGAGTCCTGATACAACTCCCATCGATGTCGTATCACTCGATGCCCCCACACCCTGCTCCATTTTTTCGTAAGCGCTCGAGGAATTCGCGGCTATAGCGGTGGATCAAGCATGCCATGGCCCGTCAGGACATCTCGGGGTAGGTGGGTATGCTCAATTTTGATGAGCCCACCTGCGGCTTTTTCCATCATCGAGCAAAGATTCAGTTGGCAACTCTGACTGCAAAAGAAGTGGAGACGCCGCTGAGGTCTTGACGTCCGACATGACCAGGGGAGGTGGCCCTGCTTTCATCGGGGAGAATTCTCCTGGGTGTGATAGTGGAGAGCGTCACCACGACGATGACAGCCACCACGTACCGCACCCGCTCACAGAGAAACAACAGGAGGAACTTCAACACAGTTGTGAACACGCTCTCCGCACCCCCCATCACCGGGAATGCCCTGGAAGATATAGTGTTGGAGAACGCACGTTCGGCCGAGCGCGAGTGTCTCGAGCGACCTCAGCAGTCAGTCGATACTAGGGCTGCGAGCGACCAGCTTGGCTCTGGTCGCAATCACTATAAGTTATTCATGAACAATAGGCTCCGCCACATCGAGGTGGTGAGAACGTGTGTGCTAAATTGTCCCTCCACTACTCGGATGTCTGATTCCATGAAGCCGAGTGAGTCTGCGGACGGAGAAGGAATTCGACAGACCCAGGCTCTGCTAAAGACTGCCACGCAACAAAACTATGCAGTGTTGCAGTCACGACATCGTACCCATAGTAGGTCCGTTCAGGCAGACACAGTGCAGTCGGCTCACAGCCCGCATGCACTCGAAAGTCATCAAAAAATCTCCTCCTCTTTTGAGAGTCCTGCACGGAGATCGGTGACATGAACATCGAGACATAGATATCCTCTTCGGCTCCCTGAGCTTCGTCATAGATGACTCAGTGTGGCTGCACGATGCGCCACTGGACACCGACGCCCTCCCTGCTCGAGGGATGTGGCATTTCAGCGCAGTTGCGCACGGAGTCCTCATCAAGAAGCCATCGATGTCGTACAATCTGTGCCCCCACACCCTGCTACAGTTTGTTGTAAGCGCTCGAGGAATTCGCAGTTGTAGCGGTGGATCAAGCAGGCCATGGCCCGTCAGGCCATCTCGAGGTAGGTGGGTATGCTCAATTTTGATGAGCTCACCGTCAGCCTTTTTCCATCATCGAGCAAATAATTACTTGGCAACTCACACTGCGGAATCAGTGGAAACGCCACTGAGGTGTTGATGTCCAACATGACGAGGGGAGGTGGCCCTGGTTTCATGGGGGAGAATTCTCCTGTACGTGATAGTGGAGAGTGTTGCCACAGCGATGACAGCCACCATGTACCGCAGCCGCTCATATAGCAACAGTAGGAGGAACTTCAAAGAGGTGTGAACACGCTCTCCCCACCCCCATCACCACGAACGCCCCAGAAGATATAGCATTGGAGAAGCACGTTAGGCCACTTTGGCCGAGCGCAAGTGTCTCGAGAGACTTCAGCAGTCACTTGATACTCGGGCTGCGAGGGACCAGCTTGGCTCCGGTCGCAATCACTAGGAGTTGTTTTCGAACAACCGGCCCCGCCACATTGAGGTGGTGAGAACGTGTGTGCTAAATTTGGCCGCAGCCACTCGGATTGCTGATTCCATTCAACCGAGTGAGTCTGCGGCTGGAGAAGGAATTCGGCAGACCCAGGCTCTGCTAAAGACAGCCACGCAGGAAAACTATGCCGTGTCGCAGTCACAACATCGTATCCATAGTAGGTCCGTTCAGGTGGACACGGTGCAGTCGGCTCATAGCCCGCATGCACTCGGAAGGCGTAAAAAAATCTCCTCCTCTTCTGAGAGGCCCGCACGGAGATCGGTGACATGAACATCGAGACATAGAGATCCTCTTCTGCTCCCTCAGCTTCATCATCGATGACTCAACGTGGTTGCACGATGCGCCACTCGACACCGACGCCCTCCCTGCTCGAGGTATGTGGCATTTCAGTGCAGTTGCACACAGAGTCCTGATCCAGCACCCATCGATGCCGTACCACTCGGTGCCCCCACACCCTACTACAGTTCTAACTGTGAAAGCAGTGGAGACGACGTTGATGTCTTGATGTCCGACATGACTAGGGGAGGTGGCCCTGGTTTCATCGGGGAGAATTCTCCTGGGCGTGATAGTGGAGAGCGTCTCCACGGTAACGATAGCCACCATGTACCGTAGCCGCGCACAGAGCAACAGCCGGAGGAACTTCAGCAGAGGTCTGAACATGGTCTCCGCACCCCCATCACAGGGGACGCCCCGGAAGATATAGCATTGGAGAACGCACGTTAGCCCACTTTGGCCGAGCGTGAGCTTCTCGAGCGACTTCAACAGTCACTCGATACTCGGGCTGCGAGGGACCAGCTTGGCTCCGGTCGGAATCACTAGGAGCTGGTTCCGGACAACCGGCCCCGCCACATCGAGTTGGTGGGAATGCATGTGCTAAATTTGGCCGCCGCCACTCGGATTGCTGATTCCATTCAACCGAGTGAGTCTGCGGCCGGAGAAGGGATTCGAGAGAACCAGGCTCTGTTAAAGACTGCCACGTGGCAAAACTCTGCAGTGTCGTAGTCACGACATCGTATCCATAGTAGGGGTGTCCAGGCGGACACAGTGGAGTCGGCTCACAGCCCGCATGCACTCGAAAGGTGTCAAAAAATCTCCTCCTCTTTTGAGAGGCCCGCATGGAGATCGGTGACATGAACATTGAATCAGTAGGAGAACACCTCCTCTGAGGAGTGGTTCACTCGGACACCGTCCCCATTACCGCAGGACAAGCCCCAATCGGCATAGGGGTTATGAGAATAACGGTTACCGCCCCCCTCGATTCAATGCAAGGTCCATTATCACGCAGAACATGGTTGATCGATCTCGGGCCGGCTGTGGAGTATCAGTCCTCAAGCGTCTCAGTCGGCACAGTTGTGAAGCGAATCCAAGAGAGTGACTCGGCTCAAGGATTTCCGAGTGGCTGTCCAGATAGGTGGTGGTGACGACTTTGTTTCAATGAAGCATCTATCTCTCATGCTCGAGGGATCGGCGTGGGCCTGGCTCAACCAGCTTCCCTCCAGCAGTATCCACAGCTCGGGAGACTTACGTCGAGTGTTCGTCAAAACATTCTAGGGCACATACAAGCTCCCGGGCGGTTTCACCGAGCTATAACACTGTGTTCCAAAGAGCAACGAGACCATCCGGGAGTACATCCAGAAGTGGACAACCTTTCACAACATGATGGGAAACGTCACCTAGCATCAGGCTGTGTGCGCTTTCAAAGCGGGCACTCGGTACAGGGAGCTCATCCTTAAGTTTTGTCGATCGGGGGATCTGTCCCTCAATCGGGCAATGGAGATCGCCAATCGATATGTGAATGGCGGAGAAGAAGACCGCCTCTGCAGCGGCAAAGGCCAAGCCGGCGAAGCCACTCAGTAGGGAAATACCGGGAAGTAACACGAGCGAAAAGGCAATAATCGGGCAAAGCCGAGGTAGCGGTTGTCCCAGGGAAGAGTCAAAGCAAGCCCAATAAGAAAAGAATGATTGGGCAGGCAAGAAGAAGGTCGAGTTCAAAAGCCACCTTATGGACCAGCCATGTCTGTTCCATGCTAGGAAGGATGAAGAGGGGGATATCATCCCCACTAAGCACACGGCTTGAGACTATCGCCTGCTCTAGTAGGAGATAGGCGGAGATCCCTCCGGGGACAAGAGTGATGAGGATGATCAATAGGTTACCCCCGGTTATGCGAACATCGAGAAGGTTCTCATGATCTTCGTTGATGCGGAGAGCACGAGCCGATTGAAAGTCATCAATCGGGAGGTAAACATGGCGGCTCCGGCCACCACGAAATACCTCGATAGGGCGAAATCACTCATCACGTTCGATCAGTCAGACCATCCGGCCAATATCGGCGCCCCTGGGAGGTAGGCTTTTGTCATCGACTCAAC
Organism: Hordeum vulgare subsp. vulgare; assembly: GCF_904849725.1. Lineage (NCBI taxonomy): Eukaryota > Viridiplantae > Streptophyta > Magnoliopsida > Poales > Poaceae > Hordeum > Hordeum vulgare. Next base: position 281,892,386 of record NC_058523.1, read on the forward strand.
TGTCAACGGGGTCCGACTGCGAAAGGTCCTCATGGACGACGGCAGCGGCCTCATAATCATCTATGTTGACACGCTCACAGCAATGGACATTCCATTGTCCCAACTGAGCAAGAGCAACATGCATTTTCATGGGGTCATCCCTAGGAAGATGGCTGAAGCACTCGCCAGATCACCCTACATATCGTATTCGGCGGTTAGAAGAATTACAGAAAAGAAAGACCAACCTTCAAGGTCGTCGACTTCAAAAGCACTTATCACGCCTTCCTGGGTAGGCCTGCCTACGCATGTTCCATGGCCCGATCATGTTACGTATATATTAAACTTAAGATGCCAAGGCTGAAAGGTGTGATAACAGTGACTGACAAACGGAATGTAGCCGAAGAATGCGTGCAACAGGGCTCTCGAATCGGTAATGAAAAATTCCTGGCGGCCGAGCTTGAAGGGTACAAGAAGGCGGTAGAAACTGCCGATTTGCTCAAGTCCAAGCAGCCAACAACTAAGTCAGCCTTCGAGTCGGCCAACGAGACGAGGCAGGTCCATGTCCAGCCGACCGATCTGAGTGCTTCTCCAACAAACATCTCCACTTCACTTGGCGACAAAGATGAAGCCGAGATCATCTAGTTCCTCCGTGAGAACTCGAACAACATTGGATGGAAGCCTTCTGACATCTCGGGTGTTCCGAGGGAACTGGCTGAGCACCGCCTCCGAGTGGTCTCCAAAGTCAATCCCGTTAAGGAACACTTGCACCGCTCCTCCATGGAGAAGCGCAATGCAATCAGCAAATTGATCACAAGGCTCCTAGCTACCGAGTTCATCCGTGAGGTATAACACTCCCAGTGGTTGACGAACGTGGTCATGGTGCCTAAGAAGAACAATTCACTTAGAATGTGTATTGACTTCAAGCACCTCAATCGGGCCTGCCCGAAAGACCACTTCCCTCTACCTAGGATAGATCAAATCATAGATTTAACCATTGGATGTGAACGCATGTCGTTCCTCAATGCGTACTCTGGGTACCACCAGATCCGAATGTACGGTCCTCATGAAATAAAAACGGCCTTCATCACCCTATTCGGGTGTTTTTGCTACATCACCATGCCATTCGGCCTCAAAAACACTAAGCCACTTTTCAACGCATGATCCAAAAGTGTATGCAGGAACAAATTTGTCGGAATGTTGAAGCGTACATGGATGACATTGTGGTTAAGTCCAGAAAGGTTTCGACCTCCTCACTGACCTTGCTGAAACCTTTGCAAACCTCAGTGCTTTGGGATCAAGCTCAATCCGGCCAAGTGCACTTCCATAGTGTTGGCTGGTAAATTACCTGGTTTCCTCATTTTCAAACGAGGTTTCGATGCCATAGTCCAAATGAGACGTCCAGAGCGCATCCATGATGTGCAAAGGCTTATAGGCTACCTCGCAGCCCTGAGCTGCTTCATCTCAAGACTCGGTGAGAAGGCACTGCCTCTTTACCGGCTGATGAAGAAATCAGACGGATTTGAGTGGTCGAACAATGTGCAAGTGGCTTTCGACTAGCTCAAAGCCTTGCTATCCAACCAGCCAGTGTTAGCTGCTCTGAGCAGCCTGGAGCCCTTACTCGTGTACATCGCCGCTACTAGCCAAGTGGTTAGCACTGTTCTCACCATGGAACTTAAAGAAGCGGGCAAGGCATATAAGGTAGAAAGGCCCGTCTATTGCATCTCAGAGGTACTGACTCCCTTCAAACAGAGGTATCCGCATTACCAGAAGGTTGTTTACGGTATTTAGCTCACTGTGAAGAAGGTAGTCGATTACTTTCAAGGTCACTCGGGAACTGTCATGAATGATGCTCCCTTAGCAGAAATCCTGCGTAATAGGGATGCTACTCGCCGAGTGGCTAAATGGGTAATCGAACTTCTTCCTCTCGAGATCAAGTTTGAAGCCAAAAAAGCAATCAAGTATGAGACCTTGGTCGACTTCCTTGCCAATGGATAGAACAAGAGCAACTGGCTCCTAGTATCCCCGAATGTTGGACCATGTTCTTCGAAGGATCCAAGATGCTCCATTGTTTAGGGGCCGGAGTGGCTCTCATTTCCCCCTGGGAGACCGATTGAACTATGTGCTCCAAATCAATTTTGACTCATCTAACAACGAGGCGAGGTACGAAGCACTCTTGTATAGGTTCCACATGGCCATCTCTGCGTGTGTGCGATGATTAATGATTTACGGTGACTCGGACCTTGTCGTCAACCAGGTTATAAAGGAATGGGACTTTCAGATCCCATCCATGACAGTCTACTACAATGCAGTCACAAAGTTAGAGAAGAACTTCAAAGGGTTGGAGTTGCACCACGTGCCCCGAGCCAAGAATCAAGCGGATGATGACTTGGCAAAAATCGGACCAATCAGAAAGTTGTTTCGAAAGGCGTGTTCCTCGAGCACATGCGAACCCCCTCAATCAAAGAGGATCCTTTTATAGAAGAGCCTCCGCAATGAGTCGGCATGTCCAATCCGATTGAAATTGATGTCTAGGTTATGGTCGACCTCATCCACGAGATGGTGGTCATCACACCCGAATGCACTCAACCTTATCTATCTTTCTTCCTCCGGCTAGAGCTCCCTGATGACGAAGACGAAGCCCGCGAGATAGTTCGGCGGTCTAAAGATTTCGAAGTCCTCTGAGACAAACTATACAAGAAGAGTGTTAGAGGAGTTAGTCAAAAGTGCATTTCCCCGGAGGAAGGACTACACGTCTTGCACGAGATCCACTCAGGAACTTGTGGACATCACACGTCCTCTCGAACCCTAGTGGCCAAGGCTTTCCGGGTAGGTTTTCATTGGCCCTGAGATTATGAGGTAGAAAAAGACTTGGTCAAACTGTGCGCCGGATGCCAGTTCTACAAAAATCAGTCGCACAAGCCTACATCTGCGCGGAAAACGATTCTGCTCACCTGGCCATTCATTGTGTGGGGCCTTGACAGGGTCGGTCCTTTGCGCACTTGTACAAGTGGATTCACCCACCTACTAGGTGCGGTGGATAAGTTCACCAAGGGGGTCCAAGTGAAACCCATCAAAAGCCTGGACGCAGCTACTACGGTCACCTTCATTTGGCATATTATTTTCATATTAGGAGTCCATCACGACATCATCACCGACAATGGAACTAATTTCGAATCAGAGGAATTCCGTGAGTTCTGTAACTCCCAAGGCACTTGGGTTAATTATGCCTCCGTGGCTTACCCGCAGTCGAATGGGCAGGCAGAACGGGCGAATGGTATGATACTACAGGGATTGAAACCCGGACTGATGAGAGATCTCAAAAACTTCGCGGGTGCATGGGTTGAAGAGCTACCATCCGTCTTGTGGGGTATGCGAACAACTTCGAATCATTCAACCAATCGTACTCCTTTCTTCAAGGTGTATGGTTTGGAAGATGTTCTCCCGAGTGACCTACGTCCCAACTCCCCCCGAGTGGAGTAATACAACGAAGCTGATACCGAAGTAGCACGCCAAGAACGTTTAGATATCCTGGAGGAATGGAGGGAGCTAACCCTCACTCGGTCCATACTGTACCAGCAAGACCTACGATACTACCATGACAAGAAAGTCAGCAGCCGAGCGTTTTAAGAAGAGGACTTGGTCCTCGGATTGTACCAAAAAAACCCACAAGCTGGCTCCTCCGTGGCAAGGGCCATATGCCATCTCGAAAGTACGGCACAATGGAGCTTATCGATTGTACAACCTCGATGACAGGGTGGAAGAATCCATAACTCGGAACGTGGACCTCCTCCACAAGTTCTACACTTAGAACATATCATTTCATTCAAGGCCGGTAATCCACAAGTTCCATAACTCGGAACCGTGGTAATGAACTCGAATGATTAGAAGAATAAAATATTTCCTTGCTTCGACTATTACTAAACATATCACTCCGGTGAAAAGACCCCGCGTGGGCAAAAAATATTTCTTGGTAGTGAACCTATTTTCTCCTAAGGAACAAAAACCGCCTCCGAGTGAGGAGAACCTCCACGCTCGAAGACTTAGCTCCGAACCAGCTTTCTCCTATGTTAAAACAGTTCCGAATGTAGAAAGCTCTTCATTCGGTCGCCAAGATGAACAAAACAATCATTTCTTCGTAGCAAACCTGTTTTCACCTAAGAAACACAAACCGACCCCGAGTGAATTCGGTCGCGAAGATGAACAGAACAATCATTTCTTGGTAGCGAACTTTCTTTCGCCTAAGGAACAAAAAACAGCCCCAAGTGAGGACAACCTCCATGCTCGGGGACTTAGCTGCGAACCAGCTGTCTCCTAAGTTAAAACGGTTCTGAACGTAGCAAGCTCTTCATTTGGTTACCAAGATGAATAGAACAATTATTTCTTGATAGAGAACCTGTTTTCACCTAATGAACAAAAACCGGCCCCAAGTGAGGAGAACCTCCATGCTTGGGGACTTAGCTGCGAACAAGATTTCTCCTAAACTAAAATGGTTCTGAATGTAGCAAGCTCTTCATTCGGTCACCAAGATGAGTAAATCCATCCCGAGTGAGGACAATTATCACACTCGGGGACTTCGCTATGAACCATCCTTTACCTAAGTTAAAATGGTTTCAAATGTAGCAAGATCTCATTCGGTCGCGAACATGAACAAAACCATCCTGTGTGAGAAAACTGTCCACACTCGGGGGCTTAGCTACGGACCAAGTTTCACCTAAGTCAAAAACAATCTCGCGTTAGTGTGGGCACCCCAGCATACGAGTCGAGATCGCCGAATGAATGTGCTCAGTGATCCTAGAGATCAATGCTCAACGAACACACAGAAATCAAATAACAACAGTCTTACATCCATACATATTGTCTTGATACAATAAATGACCATTTTGGTCAAGTATTATATATATAGGGCCCTGAAGACCAACACACCAAACTTGACCAATAGGGGAGATATTGGTTGAAAGCGTGAACCCATGCCATCAACCTTAACCTACAAGCATTCTGACTAGGAAGCGTCCTAGCTCGCAGGAACGTCACCAAGTTACTCTTCACCATTTCATGTTCTCTCATACTGGGTCATGAAATAACCAGTGGCAAGCCAATGAGTACGTTGAATGTACTCGCAAACTGCCCATGATATGGATAATGAACTTGGTACGATAATAAGTAATATGCAGCCTTTGCGGATAGTAGGTTTTGAATGTAAATAAACATGATCAATTGCTTGAATGGACATACATCACAAGCTAGATAGTATTTAGAAGAACAGGTCACAGATACCAACATATCTGCTGAGGGTTGAACACCACAGGTTCACCCTATATGCGAAGTCACTGAACTTGCCATAACACCTTTAAACACAAACACACACGCACACTTGGTTTATGCGGAAATGACTGTACATAGTTGAAGCAAGATTACCCAACTATCCTTGACCGTGGACACGGCTATTCGAATAGTTTTACACTCTGAAAGGTTGTACGCTATACCCACAATATCCGGGAAACTTTCTAGACCGTATCATCCATGCGGGAACCAACGGTGTGCCCGGAACACGTAAAAATGGCATAGTCGACCTACCCGGTACGACCCCATCACGAGAGTGACCACATATCAATCTCGCCACTAGTAATGTGGCTCTTTGCTAGCACCGACCAAAGTATTCAACAAAGCCCCATCCCATAAAGAGGTATAGTGGTCGTACATGTAAGGTTGGGACAGTCGACATATCATAAATCTAATCCCATTTCCGAAACCACTCAAACAAAACATTCCCAGTGCACCACTTCTTTCACAAGTGGTCACTTAACTGAACATCACCCTCGGGCATTAGTGGCACCCGACGGGGTTTTCGTAAAACCTTTGATATCAACTCCGTGTTACCATCATCATGCACATGCTCTTACTATGCCTAGCACTAGTGTCTACTTGTCAACATTTTATCAGGGTGACCATCGTAGATGGTAGGGCCATGCTCAATGCAAGTGCTCCAGAGGAGCTACCGAAAACACCAAGCTGGGGTGCACCGATAAATCTTAACTATATGCATCAGAATAAAGTCTTCAACTTGGGATGCATGAAAATGTTTTCTCAGACATGGTCAAAGGGCTCCTTGCCTTTTGCTCACATAGGTCCTCGGCGTCTTCCAGGTCTTTCATCCAACTCCGAGTACTCCGTCTACTCCGTCAACTGTCGTCGAAGACAAACAGAGTAAGCCACACAGCAAGCGGAAACAAAAGTACTACATAAATAGGAGTTTTATTTTTCTTGTACCTTTGTAGTTATAAGAAAAATATGTGAAGCTTCCTATAAGAGATTGGGACCATCAGGGATTTTTGAATGGATGAAAGGAAGAATAGATGATCCTTTATCAATCCAACAGAAAATATTCTGCTAAAAATGAGTGGAGGCACTCATTTGTTAGAGCATGATTTTAGAAACATTTAGGAAGTTGTTTCACTAGATTTGGAGTTGATATGCATATCCTATGGATTTTTATATCGACCAATTAGCAAAAGGGGCTATACTGTTTGATGCAACAAAAATATTGTAGATAAAAAATGTTGACTAATGCTCCAAAATTAGGACATGATGTTAGGGGACTCTGAAAATTGGAATCACTCCATTTGGGGTTGATTTGAATCCTCTAGGATTTTTGCAAGTGGTGTTTAAAATATTCAAATTGGTATTTGAATATTAACCTCACAGAGAAGTATTTTGTAAAAATGTGCCATGATTCTAGAAACCAGCAGAATTTTGAATCATCACACTTGGAGCTCACATGAATTTTTGATGGATTTATGAAGTTTATGAAAAATGAAAAGAGACTTTACCAGGGGCTTATAGTGCGCTCAGGGTGCAAGATAAGTAGATGGGCCGACCCAACGGCTCCAGCGGCGAGCAACCGGCTATGCCGAAAGCGTATTCTTCAGTATGCGCCTCCGCGCGAGGAAGACACCCACCAGCCAGGGCGCGACGACTTAAAACAGGGGGCCCGGCCGGTGTGTGGCTTACACGCGGGGCCTGCCATGCAGGTCCTTCTCCTTCCTCCAGCTCGATCTGAGAGCAACCAGGGAAGGCAGGGCCAGCCGGTGCAGGGGCTGGCTTCCGCGGCTCCAGCCACAACCCGACGGTGCATGGCAGCTCCTGGGGCAAGGGGGCATTCGGCCATGGTGGAGGCGAACGTCGGCAGAAGCGGTGAGGGTGTTGTGGCCGCCACGAGGAGAAAGGAAGGCGCGGGGCAACTTCGTGGTGGTGCAGGGCCACTTTGGAGGATGTAGGGAAGAGACAGGAGAGGCCGCCCGCCTCAATTTGAGTCGAGACCGAGGCGACGCCATGGTGGCCGAGGCAGCGTGGGAGCTTCAATGGGGGTCCTGGAGGTTGCTTGGAGGAAAGAGGGACTGAGGGAGAACCAGAGAGGTTCGGGGTGATGATATAAGAGAGGGGGTGATAGGGAGAGCTCGGGAGCTCTCGGGTGATCTCTGGCATGGGGGAACCCGCGTCACTGAAGGACCTTGGAGGCAAGCTGGTATTGGGAAGGGGTTGGACTGGTCAAGGGAGACCCCATGGCGCACTGAGACGAGCTGCAACAGCCGAACACAGCCTCGAAGATGAAGACAAGGTGCAGAGCACCATTCTTGCACGCTAGGGTGGTGGTCACTACCCCACTTAGTGTCTTGGGGCACCCCTTGGCCAGGCCCAGGTGTCAACAATGCAAGGCACGCGTGTTGCAAAGCACTAGTGGAGTATGGACCCAAGTGGAGCAGGTTTGAATTGGTTTTGACTGAAATTTAGTTTGCCGTAGCAAGCTAGGGATAGAAATGAGGGTACTTAATGCAGAGATGATGGGGTGAAACTATGTCTAGTAGACTTAGCCATGGGAGGACTACAGTGCTGCCAATTTTCAGCTCACGCGAAGGTGGGTAGCTAGTACTTGCAATTCAAGAAACATTTCAGCCAGAGATCAACTTTCAGATGTGTTTCTCATTTTTCCTACATGAGCATGCCATATCTTGGTTTCAAATGATGCCTTGGGATTCTAGGGGCTGTCTGTAAAGAGGTGGGGGCATTACCTTAAGCAGAGGTGGGGCGAGAGGGGTAAAAATGGTGCTGCCAAGGTAAAAATGAAGGGTAGCTACATGGAGTCACCCTCCAATAATTGACGAGTTGCCATGGCAAAGTTACTGGAGGTAAACGGTAACTATAGGGAGTTCTTGTAAATTTTAATCCTAGGGTAATAGTTGAAGAGGGCAAAGCAGCAACTTTGGTGAACGCACACAAGGTATTTAATGGGTGTTAGGGCTACGAGATGGATTCGAGTTGATATGAAACTTAACACGATCACATAATAGATGAAAATAAGCTTGGACACCAAGTTTGGGATTTGGTGGAGAAGGTTTCCAATGTAGACTTGAAAAACCCATGAAATGGGCAGAAACGACCTTCTGCCTACACAACCATGCAAATGAATCCCCACAAATCCACATAGAGCATTGTTTGAGCATTAAAGCAAGCCCAAAAGTATGGGATAAATTGGACAAATATTATAATGTAAATTTTCACAAAGTTAGAAATCAATAGAGAGGGTTTTGTGGGTCTTTGGACAAGTTGGATTGAGATGAAACTTGCCAAGATCATCACATATATTATATCTGACATTCTAGAATTTTACACGAATTTGTGGAGAATATTTCCTATAGAAATATTCCAAAAGCTTGAAATAGGTAGGAAGGGTTTTGAAGGGTTTTCCCAATATTTTGAACATGGCCACGTGTTTAAAATCATATATATGGAATATATATGTCCACTGAGTTTCCCTAAATTTTCTCAAATACTTTGAAAACAATAAAAATAACTTTCTGGTCCTAAATCAAGGAGAATTAAAACACACGGTGTTACAAGGAAATGCTTTTTGGTCAAAATCAAGGAAATGCTTTTTGGTCAAAATAATGTTTGGTCAAAATGTTTTCTGGTCCTAACACATGGCATGATCATTAGGCAAGGGTTTGGGTTAAGGAGGTGAGTCTGGAGAGTAGCATGAACACTGAATCAATTAAAAGAAACATGTAAGCAAACAACCATCACATCAAGCATCTCAAGCAATCACAAAAAAATTAATTGGCCCTTATTTTTTAAATAATTTAATTAGTTAGGAGAGTTAAAACACATGGTGTTAAAGTGAGAACACCGTCCATACTCGGGGGCTTAGCTGCAGACCATATTTCATGTAAGTCAAAAAAACATTCTGAGTGAGGACAACGTCTACACTCGGGGGCTTAGCTGTGGACCAGCTTTCGCCTAAGTCTAAAACCATCCCTAGGGAGGACAACTTGCACACTCGGGGAATCGAATGCGAACTAGCTTTCGACCGAGTAAAAGTGGCCCCGAATAAAGACGACCAAGAAAATAAGATCCAAACTCGACTATCAATAAAAATAACCAAGTTCAGCAAAAGGCGTATATAAGAGAGAGTTGAAGGCTCACTCAAAATTTGGGGTTACATAAAACCTCTCAGCATCCCGAGGAGAATTGGAACTTAAATATTTTTTTCCTCCGAGTATCACACAGAGGCTGAAGATTCCACTGTTCCACGAAATTGTCGAGGGCGATTCGTTCCGTAATCCGGGTGGCGGCCGCCATAAACGACTCTATGAATTCTTCGACCTTGGCGCTTTTCCTGTTGATGAGCCGCTGACTCTTTAGCTTCTCTTCATCGACTCCTTTACAATGGATGCGGACGAGTGAGAGGGCGATATTGGCTTCAGCCCTCGTCGATGACTTCTTCCAAGATTTGAGTTCTCTAGGGATAGCCTTCACTTGGTTCACGATGGTGTGGGCGTCCTTTGGGAGTGCACTGTAAGGAGCTTTCTGTTGATCTATCCCCCCAATGGCTGACTGGAGCCATTTGAAACAGCCCAATACATAGTCGACCCGAGCTTCTACTATCAGAAGAGCCAAGGCAACGCTGACCTTTAGGAGCCCTCTCTTGGGGTCAATATCTTTGTCTATTCGCGTCGTATCATCTTCAACACCAATGGTGAAGGCTGGATTCAGTCGGAAAACAAAAATATGAGTAAGTATCGCTCGGAAAGTGCAAAGCTACAGTGAGAGATCAATGTATAGCATCCCTTTAAGCTTCTCAAAGTGTTCCATGCTAAAGTTTCCAATGAACTTATCTTGTTCAGCTCTCTTGGTGCTGACCTTCTCAAATTTGGCCTCCCACTTGGCATAGTGCTTCTTCAGCTCGGCGAGTTCCGCAACAGATTTCTACGCAACAGCCTTCAGAAGTCATTTCTCTTCTTCAAGTGTCCCGACCGTCTTAAGCTTGGCTTCGGCCGCCTGGGTTTTCTACTTGGCCTCCTTCCAAGCCGACGCAAGTTCTACATCCCTCTTCTCGAGGGCGTCCTTCATGGTAACTAGAGAAATGGAATTCTTCAGCCTCTCAGACAACGAAAGCTTACCTTCACCTGTGCGTTTCTCTGGTCCGAGACACTTATTCTTGGCCTTTTCTATTGGGGAACGTTGCATGGGAAACAAAAATTTTCCTACGCACACGCAAGACCTATCCATGGTTATGACCATCTAAGAGAGGGGAGAGTGTATCTACATACCCTTGCAGATGTCTAAGCGGAAAAGTATATAACGTGGTTGATGTAGTCGAGCGTCTTTGCAATCCAATCACGATCCGTCCCGTGATCCCATCGCGATACGTCCCGCGATCTCATCATGATACGTCCCGCGATCTCATCACGATCGTTCCCGATCAAGTGCCGAACGGACGGCACCTCCTCGTTCACCACACGTACAACTCGATGACGATCTACACCTTCTTGATCCGCCAATAGGGGCGGAGAGGTAGACGAGTTCTCTATACCTAGTTCAATATCGTTACCGGCAAGTCTCTTTACTCGCTCCGTAATACAAGATCCCGTGACTAACTCCTTAGTCACATTGCTTAAAAGGCTTATTGTGATATTGTATTATCGAGTGGGCCCCGAGGTACCTCTCCGTCACATGGAGTGACAAATCCCAGTCTTGATCCATGCCAACCGAACAGACACCTTCAGAGATACCTGTAGAGCACCTTTATTGTCACCAGTTACATTGCGACATTTGATACACACAAGGTATTCCTCCGGTGTCCGAGAGTTGCATGATCTCATTGTCATAGGAGCACATACATTGACATGCAGAAAACAGTAGCAATAAACTGACACGATCATATGCTATGTTCATAGTTTGCGTCCTGTCCATCACATCATTGTCCTAATGATGTGATCCCATTATGAAAAGACATCTTATGTCTATGTCTAGGAAACCTTGACCAACTTTGATCAACAAGCTAGTCAACTAGAGGCTTACTAGGGATAGTGTGTTCTCTATGTATCCACACATGTATTTGAGTTTCCAATCAATACATTTATAGCATGGATAATAAACGATTATCATGAACAAGGAAATATAATAATAACTAATTTATTATTGCCTTTAGGGCGTATTTCCAACAGTCTCCGACTTGCACTAGAGTCAATAATCTAGTTCACATCACTATGTGATTGTAATGAATCTAACACCCATATAGTTCAGGGGTTTGATCATTTCTTGCTTATGAGAGAGATTTTTAGTCAACGGGTCTGAAACATTCAGATCCTTGTGTACTTTACAAATATCTATGTCATACTGTAGATGCTTCTACCATGCTTCACTTGGAACAAACCAAATGACTTCTCCACTATACGAATCCTGTTTACTACTCACAGTCATCCGGATTTTTGTCAAAGCTCGCATCAACGTAACCCTTTACGACTAAGTCTTTTATCACCTCCACAATCGGGAAAAATTCCTTAGTCCATTAGTTACTAAGGATTACTTTTGACGGTTGTCCAGTAATTCGTTCCTAGATCACTTTTGTACCCCTCAACGGATTTATGGCAAGTCTCACATCAGGTGCGGTATAAAGCATGGCATACTGTAGAGACTATGGCTAAGGCAAAGAGGATGACCTTCGTCCTTTCTATTTCTTATGCAGTGGTCGGGCTTTCAGTCTTAATTAAATTCACACCTCACAATACAATCAAGAACTTCTTCTTTGACTAATCCGTTTTGAACTCCTTCAAAAACTTATCAAGGTATGTATTCGTTTAAAGTTTTATCAAGCGTCTTGATCTATCTCTATAGATCTTGATGCGCAATGTTAAAGTTGCTCAATCCAGGTTTCCCTTTGAAAAACTACTTTCAAACAACCCTTTATGCTTTCCATAAATCGTACAGTATATCCGATCAACAATATGTCAACCACATATACTCATTAGAAATTCTATAGTGCTCCCCCTCACTTTCTTGGAAATACAAGTTTCTCATAAACTTTCTATAAATCCAAAAGCTTTGATCATCTTATCAGAGTGTGTATTCCAACTCTGAGATGCTTGCTCCAGTCCATAGAAGGATCGATGGAGCTTGCATACTTGTTAGCAGCCTTAGGATCGACAAAACCTTCTGGTTGTACCACATACAACCTTTCCTCAAGGAAATCGTTGAGGAAAAAATGTTTTGACATCCTATCTCCAAGATTTCATTAATAATGCAGCAACTGCTAACATAATTCCAACAGACTTTTAGCATCTCTACGAGTGAGAAAGTCCCATCATAGTCAACTCTTTGAAATTATCGGAAACATCTTTGCGACAAGTGGAGCTTTCTTAATGGTGACATTTACCATCATCTTTCGTCTTCCTTTTAAAATCCATCTGTACCTAACAGCCTTACAACCATCAAGTAGTTCTTACAAAGTCTACACTTTGTTTTCATACAAGGATCATATCTCAGATTTCATGGCCTTCGGTCATTCGTTGGAATCCGGGCCCAACATTGATTCTCCATAGCTCATAGGTTAATTGTTGTCCAGCAACATGACCTCCAAGATAGGATTACCGTACCACTTTGGAGAAGTACGTTTCCTTGTGGACCTACGAGGTTTGGTAGTAACTTAATATAAAGCTTCATGATCATCATCATCAGCTTTCCACTTCAACTAGTGTAGGCGCCACAGGAACATCTTCATGCACCCTCCTACTCATTGGTTGAAGTGATGGTTCATTAACCTCATCAAGTTTCTACCATCCTCCCACTCAATTGTTTCGAGAGAAACTTTTCTCGAGAAAGGACCCATTTCTAGAAACGAACACTTTGCTTTGATCTGAGATAGGAGGTATACCCAAATGTTTTGGGTGTCCTATGAAGTTGCATTTATCCGCTTTGGGTTCGAGCTTATCATGCTGAAACTTTTTCACATAAGCGTCACAACCCCTAACTTTTAAGAAACAACAACTTAGATTTCTCCAAACCATAGTTCATATGGTGTCATGTCAACGGAATTACATGGTGCCCTATTTAAAGTGAATGTGGTTGTCTCTAGTACCTAACCCAAAAATGATGGTGGTAATTTGATAAGAGACATTATAGTATGCAACATATCTAATAGGGCGCAACAATGACGTTCGGACAAACCATCACACTAGGGTGTTCCAGGTGGCATGATTTGTGAAACAATTTTCACATTGTCTTCAATGTTTACCAAACTTGCAACTCGAATATATTTACCTCCACGATCACATCGTACACATATTATCCTCTTGTCACGACGATCTTCAACTTCACTTTGAAATAGTTTAAACTTTCAACTTTTCAGACTTGTGATTCACCAAGCTAATACTCTTGTATCTACTCAAATCGTAAGTGAAGTAAGAACATAACGATATCCAATGCATGCCTCAGCACTCATTGGACTGCATACATCAAAATGTATTATTTCCAACAAGTCACTTGCTCATTCCATCTTACTGAAAATGAGGCATTCAGTCATCTTGCCCATGTGGCATGATTTGCATGTCTCAAGTGATTCAAAATCAAGTGAGTCTAAACAATCCATCTTCATGGAGTTTCTTCATACGTTTATACCAATAGGCATGGTTCGCATGTCTCAAACAGTTAAAAAACTAATGAGTCAAAGATCCATTAACATGGAACTTCTTCATGTGTTCTATACCAATATGACTCAAGCTGTAGTGCCACAAGTAAGTGGCACTACCATTACCACTTTGTATATTTTGGCATCAATATTATGAACATGTTTATCACTATGATCGAGATCCAATAAACCATTCATATTAGGTGCATGACCATTGAAGGTATTATTCAGGTAAACAGAGTAACCTTTATTCAATTTAAATGAATAATTGTTTTGCAATAAACATGATCCAATCATGTTCACGCTCAACGCAAACACCAATCAATATTTGGGTTTAACACTAATCCCGAAGGTAGAGGGAGCGTGCGATGTTGATCACATCAACCTTGGAATTACTACCAACACACATCGTCACCTCAGCCTTGCTACTATCCTTTTAGTCCGTAACTATAATTTCGAGTTACTAACACTTAGCAACTGCACTGGTATCTAATACTTCGGTGCTACTAGGAGTACTTATAAGGTACACTTCAATATAATGTATATCCAATATACTTTTGTCCACTTTCTAGACTTCTCATCTACCAAGTATCTAGGGTATTTCCGCTTGATTGACCGTTCCCCTCATAACAGAAGCACTTGGTCTCGTGTTTGGGTTCAACCTTTGTTTTCTTTACTACAGCAGCAACTAGTTTGCCATTCATGATTTATTCCTTCTTGCTCTTGACATTCTTGAAACTAGTGGTTTCCTAACCATCAGTAATTGATGCTCCTACTTGATTGCTACTTTCGCGGTGTCAAATATCGCGAATAACTCGGGGATCATCATCTCTATCCCTCACACATTATATTTCATCACGAATCTCAGTAGCTTGGTGGTAGTGACTTTGGAGAACAATGTCAATCTCTATATTATCTGGAAGATCAACTCCAACTCAATTCAAGCGATTGTAGTACTCAAACAATCTGAGCACATGATCAACGATTGAGCTTTTCTCCCTTACTTCGCAGGCCAAGAATCTTGTCGGAGGTCTCATACCTCTCAATGCGGGCACGAGCCTGAAATCCCAATTTAAGCTCTTGGAACATCTCATATGTTCAGCGATGTTCAAAACTTCTTCGGTGCCTCAATTCTATGCGTTTAAGCATTACACATTGAACTATCACGTAGACATAAAAACGTGTATGTGAGATGTTCGCAACATCCATAGACGATGGTCGGGGTTCAACACACCGAGCGGTGCATTAATGACATAAGCCTTCAACGCAGCAATGAGGACAATCCTTAGTTTACGGACCCAGTCCGCATAATTGCTACTATCATCTTTGAACTAAGTTTTCTCCAGGAAGATATCAAAAACAGTAGAGCTACAACGCAAGCTACAACATAGTTTGCAAATAAATTTTTTACTATGTTCAAGATAATAAGTTCAATTAATCATATTAGTTAAGAACTCCCATTCAAATTGACATCCCTCTAGTCATTCGAGTGACACATGATCCAAATTCACCAACTCAAGTCTGATCATCACGTGAGTTAAGTTGGTTTCATTGGTGAACATCTCTATGTTGATCATATCTACTATATGACTCATGTTTGACCTTTCGGTATCTTGTGTTCCGAGGCAATGTATGTACATGCTAGGCTCATCAAGTTTAACCTGAGTGTTCCGCGTGTGCAACTGTTTTGCACCCGTTGTATGTGAATGTAGAGTCTATCACACCGATCATCATGTTTTGTCTCGAAATGACGAACTATCGCAATGGTGCACACTCGGGGAGAACACAATTTTGTCTTGAAATTTTAGTGAGGGATCACCTTATAATGCTACCCTCGTCCTAAGAAAAATAAGGTGCATAAAAGTATTAACATCACATGCAAATCATAAGTGACATGAGATGGCCATGAACTTGTGCTTCTTGATTTCCGTCACCAAAGCACCAGCATGATCTCCATCATCACCGGCGCCCCACCATGATATCCATCATCATGATCTCCATCATTGTGGTGCCATCGAGGTTGTCGCACCACCTATGTTGTTACTTCTAAAGCTACTGAACTAGTGACAAAATAAAGCATCATCAGGCGCAAAAATAATTAAGGACAACCCTATGGATCCTGCCAGTTGCCGTAGCATCGACGTGCAAGTCGATCTTTAACTATTACAACATGATCATCTCATACATCAAATATATCATATCATGTATTTGGCCATATCACATTACAACATACCCGGCAACAAGTTAGACGTCCTCTAATTTGTTGTTGCATGTTTTACGTGGCTCCTATGTGTATCTAGTATGACCGCATCTTACTTACGCAAAACCACAACGGTGATATGCAAGTTGCTATTTAACCTTCTCCAAGGACCACCTCAGTCAAATCCTATTCAACTAAAGTTGGAGAAACAGACACGCGCTAGTCATCTTCATGCAACAAGTTGCATGATAGTCGATGAAATCGGTCTCTCGTAAGCGTACGAGTAATGTTTGTCCCGGCCGCTTCATCCAACAATACCGCCGAATCAAGAAAATACTAACGACGGCAGCAATCTAAATTTCAACGCCCACAAACTCCTTCGTGTTCGACTTGAGATGCCATCTACGCATATACCTAGCTCATGATGTCACTGTTGGGGAACGTTGCATGGGAAGCAAAAAATTTCCTACGGACACGCAAGACTGATACGTCTCAAACGTAATTATAATTTTTGATGGTTTCACGCTGTTATCTTGTCTTCTTTGGTTGTTTTATGTACCTTTTATATCTTTTTTGGGACAAACTTATTAATTCAGTGCCAAGTGCCACTTCCTGTTTTTTCCGTGTTTTGGACTCTTTTCAGATCTGATTTTGGAACGGAGTCCAAATGGAATAAAAACCCCGAAATGATTTTTTCCCGAACGGTAGAAGACCAGGGGGCCTTTGGACCATGCCAGGTGGGCTCCAGGGAGCCCACAAGCTCCCACCAAGCCACCAGCGGGGGAGGCGGCGGTGGGCAAGCTTGTGGCCTCCCTGGCCGCCCCCTGACCTAGGTCTTTGGCCATTAAATTCCCAAATATTCCGCAAAAAATCAGGGGAGCCTCGAAAATACTTTTTCGCCGCCGCAAGCTTCCGTTTCCGCGAGATCTCATCTAGAGACCCTTCCAGGGACCCTGCCGGGGGGGACTTTGGAGTTGGCGGGCTTCTTCAACATCATCATAGCCCCTCCAATGACTCGTGAGTAGTTCACTTTAGACCTACGGGTCCGTAGTTAGTAGCTAGATGGCTTCTTCTCTCTCTTGGATCTTCAATGCAAATTTCTCCATGATCTTCATGCAGATCTATATGATGTAATCTTCTTTGGCGGTGTGTTTGTCGAGATCCGATGAATTGTGGATTTGTGATCAGATTATCTATGATACATATTTGAGTCTTTGCTGATTTCTTATATGCATGATTTGATATCCTTGTAAGTCTCTCCGAGTCTTGGGTTTTGTTTGGCCAACTAGATCTATGATTCTTGCAATGGGAGAAGTGCTTGGTTTTGGGTTCTACCATGTGGTGACCTTTCCCAGTGACAGTAGGGGCAGCAAGGCACACATCAAGTAGTTGCCATCAAGGGTAAAAAGATGGGGTTTTTATCATTGGTTTGAGATTATCCCTCTACATCATGTCATCTTGCTTAAGGCATTACTCTGTTCTTATGGACTTAATACACTAGATGCATGTTGGATAGCGGTCGACGTGTGGAGTAATAGTAGTAGATGCAGAAAGTATCGGTCTAGTTGTTTCGGACGTGATGCCTATAGATATAATCATCGCATAGATATCGTCACAACTTTGCGCGGTTCTATCAATTGCTCGGCAATAATTTGTTCACCCACCGTCTACTTGCTGTCATGAGAGAAGCCACTAGTAAACACTACGGCCCCCGGGTCTATTCACATCCATCGTTTACACCTCCGCTTTTACTTTGCTTTGTTACTTTGTTGCTTTCAATCTATAAGGGATTGACAACCCCTTCATAGCGTTGGGAGTAAGATTTTGTGTTTGTGCGGGATCTTGAGATACTCCTCCACTAGATTGATACCTTGGTTCTCAAATTGAGGGAAGTACTTACCACCGCTACGCTACATCACCCTTTCCGCTTCGAGGGAACACCAAGGCAAGGCTCCAAGGCCACGGGGGAAATCCTTTGCATACTTGCCTAGGAAGTCCCTTAAGGCGTAGCCGCAGCTGCAGGATTCCTGGTGCCGTTGCTGAGGAGTATCAAGCAACACTCCTATTTCTAGCGCCGTTGGAAGGTATTTTGTTGCAGTAGCAGAAGTATTTCGGGCGTCGTTGCTGGGGATGACAAATCAAGATATATCCAAGTAGGTCTCACAAACTCTTCTCTTGCACTTACTTTTGTTGCTAGTTGCCTCTCGTTTTCCTCTCCCCCACTTCACATTTGTCGTTTTCATTCGCCTTTCTCCTTCACCGTTTTCTTTTGCACTTGCCGTTTTCCTTTGCCGGTTTCTTGCTTGCTTGTGTGATTGTTTGTTTGTTGAAGACATAATGTCTTAAAACACCAAACTTTGTGACTTCTCGAGCACTAATAATAATGATTTTATTAGTACTCCGATTGCTCCCGCCACTAGTGCGAAATCGTATG
Source organism: Hordeum vulgare subsp. vulgare (assembly GCF_904849725.1). Classification (NCBI taxonomy): domain Eukaryota; kingdom Viridiplantae; phylum Streptophyta; class Magnoliopsida; order Poales; family Poaceae; genus Hordeum; species Hordeum vulgare. The sequence goes on from NC_058523.1 coordinate 281,910,959, forward strand.
AAATCAACGCAGGTTTGCCGAATCTTGTTATGAAAGAGCAATTCTCTGGCCTTCCTAGTGAAGATGCCGCATCCCATCTCAATAACTTCATTGAGCTTTGTGATATGCAAAAGAAAAGAGATGTGGATAATGATTTGATTAAGTTGAAACATTTTCCTTTCTCGTTGCGAGATCGCGCAAAAACTTGCTTTTCTTCTTTGCCTAAAAATAGTATCGATTCTTGGGATAGGTGCAAAGATGCTTACATATCCAAGTATTTTCCGCCGGCTAAGATCATCTCCTTACGTAACGATATCATGAATTTCAAGCAACTTGATCATGAACACGTTGCACAATCTTGGGAGAGGATGAAGCTTATGATTAGAAATTCTCCCGCTCATGGCTTGAGTTTGTGGATGATTATACAAATATTTTACGCTGGCTTGAATTTCGGTTCTCGCAATATCTTGGACTCCGCCTCAGGTGGAACATTCATGGAAATCACGTTAGGAGACGTTGCAGAACTCCTAGACAATTTCATGACCAACTACTCTCAGTGGCACACTGAAAGGTCGCCTGCTAGCAAAAAGGTGCACGCTATAGAGGAGATTAACTCGCTTAGTGCTAACATGGACGAGTTGATGAATTTGGTTGCTAGTAGGAATGCTACCGTAGATCCTAATGACATGCCACTATCTTCTTTGATTGAGAGTAGCAACGCTAGTTTGGACGTGAATTTTATTGGTACGAACAATTTTGGCAACAACAATGCTTTTAGAGGAAACTATGTTCCTAGGCCTTTTCCTAGTAACTCCTCTAACAATTATGGCAATTCCTACGGCAACACTTATGGAAATCACAACAAATTACCCTATGATTTAGAGAGTAATATCAAAGAGTACATCAACTCTCGAAAGATTTTCAATGCGTCCATAGAGGAAAAACTACTCAAAATAGACGATTTGGCTAAGAGCGTTGATAGGATGTCTTGTGATATTGATGCTTTGAAAGTTAGATGCGCTCCTCCCAAGATCAACTTGGATGAAACTTTGAAAGCTACGCGTATCTTCATGAATGAGAGCAAAGAAAGAACCGCCCAAGTTCGCGCTAGACATGAATGGTTTAGAAGGGTGCGTTCTAGTGATACAAATCACGAAGATCTTAAAGTGCTTGGTGTGTCTCCTCTTGAATCTTTGTTTTCGCATGTCAAACCTACTTATGGAGGGTCTGGATATGAATCCACTTTGGTTGAAAAATGCCCCAATGATTCGGAGTCCACCTGTCTTGATGATAAAGGTGTGGAGAGTGGAGTAGAAGAAGTGAAAATTTTGGGTAGTACTGGAACTCCCAATTTCGATTTCAAGGAATTCAATTATGATAATTGCTCCTTGTTTGAATGCATTTCTTTGATGCAATCCATTGCAAACTCTCCACATGCTTATAGCCAAAGCAAAGCCTTTACCGCGCATATCATAGATGCTATGATGAAATCTCTTGAAGAGAAGCTCGAACTAGAAGTCTCTATACCTAGAAAACTTCATGATGAGTGGGAACCTACTATCAAAATCAATATCAAAAACTATGAGTGCAATGCTTTGTGTGATTTGGGTGCTAGTGTTTCGGCGATTCCAAGTCTTTATGTGATATTCTTGGTTTTCATGACATTGAAGAGTGTTCTCTTAATTTGCATCTTGCGGATTCTACTGTCAAGAAACCCATGGGAAGGATTGATGATGTTCTTATTGTTGCAAATAAGAACTATGTACCCGTGGATTTCATTGTACTTGAAATAGATTGCAATCCTTCATGTCCCATTATTCTTGGTAGACCTTTCCTAAGGACTATTGGTGCTATCATCGATATGAAGGAAGGGAATATTAGATTTCAATTTCCTTTAAAGAAGGGCATGGAGCACTTTCCTAGAAAGAAAATAAGATTGCCTTATGAATCTATGATGAGGGCTACTTATGGTTTGAGCACCAAAGATGACTATACGTGATTTCATCACCTTTCGCCTAGCTAAGGGCGTTAGATAAAAGCGCTTGTTGGGAGGCAACCCAACGAATCTATCCTTTTTCTTTCTATTTTGTGTTTTCCACACTTTCATAATTATGTTATGATTGTGTTTTTTGTGTTTCTTTTTGCGTTTGTGCCAAGCAAAACCGTTATGATTAGTCTTGGGTATGATCGTTTGGTCATGCTGGAAAAGACAGAAACTTTCTGCTCATGAAAAGAATTTTACTTTTTTTTTCTGTAAGATATTTTGAGTTGATTCTTTTTGCTTCTGATTTCTACGCAAATTCTTAAGACTGTCGTAAGTTTTCAGAATTTTTGATGTAACAGAGGTATACGAAATATACAGATTGCTACACAGTGGTCTGCTGTTAACAGATTCTGTTTTTATTGTGTCGGTTGCTTATTTTGGTGAAACTATCGATAGTATCGGGGGTATTAGCCATGGAAGATTGAAAATACTGTAACTCAACATCAGCACAAGTAGAATTTAAGTTTTCTACAGTACCTAAGGAAGTGGTGGTTTGCTTTCTCATACTAATGTTATCACGAGTTTCTGTTTAAGTTTCGTGTTGTGAAGTTTTCAAGTTTTGGGTGAAGTTCTTATGGACAAAGAGATAAAGAGTGGCAAGAGCTCAAGCTTGGGGATGCCCAAGGCACCCCAAGAGATTCAAGGATGCCGTAAAAGCCTAAGCTTGGGGATGCCCCGGGAAGGCATCCCCTCTCTCGTCTTCAATCCATCGGGAACGTTACTTGGGGCTATATTTTTATTCACCACATGTTATGTGTTTTTGCTTGGAGCATCTTGTATCGTAGGAGTTCTATTTTTTTGTGTAACGATCATCCTTTCTGCAATCCTATAGAGAGAGACATCCACTCACCGTGATTTTGTCGAGCTTCACTTATATCTTTTGGTAGACAATTCAGCTCACATATTCTTCACGTATATCTTCTGAGCTAGATACTTTCGATATATGTGCTTCACTTATATATTTTAGAGCTCAGCGGTGCGTGGCTTGGTAGTTGATCTATTATTTGAAAGTAGTATCAAAAGGGGTAGTTTTCCAAAGGGATACGAAAACATCCACCTTCATGTGCATTGAATAGTTAGAGAAGTTTGATTCATCTCAATTAGTTTTGAGTTGTGGTTATGGTAATATTGAAGTCATGCTAGTAAGGTGTTGTGGATCTACAAATACTTGTGTTGAATTTAGTGATTCCCGTAGCATGCACGTATGGTGAACCGCTATGTGATGAAATCTGAGCATGACTAGTCTATTGATTGTCATCCTTTGCATGGCGGTTGGGATCGTGCGATGGTTTATACCTACCAACGCTTCCCCTAGGAGTATGTGTTGAATGCTTTGTTTCGATTAGTAATAAAACTTTTGCAACAAGTATATGAGTTCTTCATGACTAATGTTAAGTCCATGGTTTAGATGCACTTTCACCTTCCACCATCACTATCTTCTTAGTGCCGTGCAACTTTTGCCGGTGCACAAAACCCACCATTAGCCTCCCTCAAAACATCCACCATACCTACCTATTATGGATTTTTCAAAGTCATTCTGAGATATATTGCCATGCAAATACCAGCATGACATGTGCCACCATGTCTACTTTGCCTTTGCACGATCGTGAGATAGCTAGCATGATGTTTCCATTGATGTCTATGCCATGCTAGATCATTGCCACGGTACACTACCGAAGGCATTCCATATAGAGCCATCGTTACTCTAAGTTTTGAGTTGAAAGTGTGATGATCATCATTAATGGAGCATTGTTGCACGTGAGGAAGTAAAAGATGCCAAAGAAGCCAACCAAAAAAAGAGGCCAAAGAGCCCACCGAAATAAAAAAGTGAGAGAAAAAGTGAGAAGGGACAATGCTACCACTTTTTCCACACTTGTGCATATTAAGCACCATGATCTTCATGATTGAGAGTTTCTCGTTCTTTCACCACCATATAGCTAGTGGGAAATTTTCATTATATAACTTGGCTTGTATATTCCAATGATAGGCTTCGTCAAAATTGCCTTAGGTCTTCGTGAGCAAGCAATTGGATGCACACCCACTAGTTTTCTTTAAGAGCTTTCACATACTCGTAGCTCTAGTGCATCATTTGTATGGCAATCCCTACTCATTCACATTGATATCTATTGATGAGCATCTCCATAGCTCATTGATATGCCTAGTTAATGTGACTATCTTCTCCTTTTTGTCTTGCAACCTCCACTACATTCCACACCATCTATAGTGCTATAATCATGGCTCACGCTCATGTATTGCGTGAGAGTTGAAAATGTTTGAGAAAGTAAAGGTGTGGAACAATTACTTGGCCAATACCGGGGTTGTGCATGATTTAAATTCATTGTGCAATGATGATAGAGCATAGCCATACTATATGATTTTGTAGGGATAACTTTCTTTTGCCTTGTTATTTTGAAAGTTCATGATTACTTTGCTAGTTTGCTTCTATTATTATTGTTTCCACGTCAACAACAAACTATTGTTTTGAATCTAATGGATCTGAACATTCACGTCACATAAGAGGAATTAGAAAGGACACCTAGGTTAGGTAGCATGAAAGCATAAAAAAATCATTCTTATCACTTCCCTACTCGAGGACGAGCAGGAGTTAAGCTTGGGGATGCTTGATACGTCTCAAACGTATCTATAATTTTTGATGGTTTCACGTTGTTATCTTATCTTCTTTGGTTGTTTTATGTAACTTTTATATCTTTTTTGGTACTAACTTATTAATTCAGTGCCAAGTGCGAGTTCCTGTTTTTTCCGTGTTTTTGACTCTTTTCAGATCTGATTTTGGAACGGAGTCCAAACGGAATAAAAACCCCGAAATGATTTTTTCCCGAATGGAAGAAGACCAGGGGGGCTTTGGGCCAAGAAAGGTGGGCTCCAGGGAGCCCACAAGCTCCCACCACACCACCAGGGGGGAGGCGGCGGTGGGCAAGCTTGTGGCCTCCCTAGCAGCCCCCTGACCTAGGTCTTTGGCCTATAAATTCCCAAATATTCCGCAAAAAATTATGGGAGCCTCGAAAATACTTTTTTGCCGCCGCAAGCTTTGGTTTACGCGAGATCTCATCTAGAGACCCTTCCCGGCACCCTGCCGGAGGGGACTTTGGAGTTGGAGGGCTTCTTCATCATCATCATCGCCCCTCCAATGACTCGTGAGTAGTTCACTTCAGACCTACGGGTCCGTAGTTAGTAGCTAGATGGCTTCTTCTCTCTCTTGGATCTTCAATACAAAGTTCTCCATGACCTTCATGGAGATCTATCCGATGTAATCTTCTTTGGCGGTGTGTTTGTCAAGATCCGATGAATTGTGGATTTGTGATCAGATTATCTATGATATATATTTGAGTCTTTGCTGATTTCTTATATGCATGATTTGATATCCTTGTAAGTCTCTCCGAGTCTTGGGTTTTGTTTGGCCAACTAGATCTATGATTCTTCCAATGGGAGAAGTGCTTGGTTTTGGGTTCTACCATGTGGTGACCTTTCCTAGTGACTGTAGGGGCAGCAAGGCACACATCAAGTAGTTGCCATAAAGGGTAAATAGATGGGGTTTTTATCATTGGTTTGAGATTATCCCTCTACATCATGTCATCTTGGTTAAGGCGTTACTCTGTTCTTATGGACTTAATACACTAGATGCATGCTAGATAGCGGTCGACGTGTGGACTAATAGTAGTAGATGCAGAAAGTATCGGTCTAGTTGTTTCGAACGTGATGCCTATAGATATAATCATCGCATAGACATCGTCACGACTTTGCGCGGTTCTATCAATTGCTCGACAGTAATTTGTTCACCCACCGTCTACTTGCTTTCATGAGAGAAGCTATTAGTAAACACTACGGCCCCTGGGTCTATTCACATCCATCGTTTACGCCTTCGCTTTTACTTTGCTTTGTTTCTTTGTTGCTTTCAGTTCTCACTTGGCAAACAATCTATAAGGGATTGACAACCCCTTCATAGCGTTGGGAGCATGTTTTTGTGTTTGTGCAGGATCTTGAGATACTCCTCCACTGGATTGATACCTTGGTTCTCAAACTGAGGGAAGTACTTACCACCGCTACGCTACATCACCCTTTCCGCTTCGAGGGAACACCAACGCAAGGCTCCAAGGCCATGGGGGAAATCCTTTGCATACTTGCCTAGGAAGTCCCTTAAGGCATAGCCGCAGCTGAAGGATTCCTGGTGCCGTTGCTGAGGAGTATCAAGCAACACTCCTAATTCTAGCGCCGTTGGAAGGTCTTTTGTTGCAGTAGCAAAGACCTATCCTACGAGAGGGCAGAGTGCATCTACATATCCTTGTAGATCGCTCAGCAGAAGCGTATATAACACAATTGATGTAGTCGAACATCTTCGCGATCCAATCACGATCCGTCCCGCGATCCGTCCCGCGATCTCATCACGATCCGTCTCGCGATCTTATCACGATCCTTCCTGATCAAGTGCCGAAGGGATGGAACCTCCGTGTTCAGCACACGTACAACTCGATGATGATCTCCGCCTTCTTGATCCAGCAAGTGGGGCGGAGAGGTAGATGAGTTCTCCAGCACGGAGGTGTGGTGGTGGTGGTGGTGGTGGTGAACTAATCAAGCAGGGCTTCGCCAAGCTCTGCTAAACTAATCTAGAGGATAAAACCACCTAGAGAGAGAGAGGGCAGCACACTACTGGAATCCAGTTCTTTGCCGTCAGCCATGTGTTTGCCGTCTGCTGGCTGATGGCAAAGAACCTCTTTGCCACTAGTTGGCACAAGGCGGACGGCAAAGGGCTGACTGATGGCAAAAGTACTATTTGCCATGTGTCGGGCCTTTGCCGTCTGCCAGCGGACGGCAAAGGGACCAACGGAAGACGGCAAAGAGCACGGGTGGGTCCCATGCCTGCCGTGTCCGACGGAAGGCTAACTTTGCCATGGGTCGCCCTTTGCCGTCTGCCGTGGGGCCCTTTGCCGTCGGGGGGCGGACGGCAAAGGGGCCGACCGTGTAACGGCCGTCTTCTCCCCCTCGCGCTCACTGTATGTCTCTCCCCCCCCACAGTACTGTCTCTCTCTCCCCCTCGCGCTCACTGTTACTCGTCGCCGCCGCCGCCCCGCCTCGCTCCAACCGGCGACCCCCCCACCCCACCCCCCCTCCCCCCGCGGCCACCCCCTCCCCGCGGCCACAACCCTCCTGGCGACCCCTCGCTGCAGCCACCCCCCCCCCCCGCGGCCACACCCCTCCCGGCGGCCACACCCCTCCCTGCAGCCACCCCCTCCCCGCGGCCACATCCCTCCCGCGGCAACTTCCCTGGTGAGTTCATTTTCTTTCTTTTTTTTAATTTTTTTCATTTCAGTGCATCTGTTAGTTTAGGTTACTCTAAGTGTTAATTAGGTTAATGTTATTTCAGGTTAATTAGGTTACTATTAGTTTAATGTTAATTAGGTTATTGTTAGTTTAGGTTAATTAGGTTACTATTAGTTTAGTGTTAATTAGGTTAATGTTAGAAGAAGAGGAGGAGGAGGAGGAGAAAGAAGAAGAAGAAGAAGAAGAAGAAGAAGAAGAAGAGGAAGAAGAAGAAGAAGAAGAGGAAGAGGAAGAGGAAGAGGAGAGAAAAGAAGAAGAAGAAGAAGAAGAAGAAGAAGAGGAGGAGAAAGAAGAAGAAGAAGAAGAAGAGGAGAGAGGAGAGAGGAGAAGAAGAAAGAAAAGGACCCGACCCCCGACCCCTCGCCCACGACCCCCGATGCGTGACGCCACCAACCCCCGAGGCCCGACGCCACCAACCCCGGACCCTCGACCCCCGACCCCTGACGCCAGTGACAACCGACTCCCGACCCCCGACACCCGACACCACTGACCCCCGACACCAGACTACCGACCCCCGACGCCCGACGCCACCATCCCTCGACGCCCGACGCCACCAACCCCCGACCCTCGACCCCTGACCCCCGACACCACTGACACCCGACTCTTGACCCCCGACCCTAGACGCCCGACACCACTGACCCCCGACACCCAACTACCGACGCCCGACACCACTGACCCCCGACCCCCGACTCCCGACCCCCGACTCCCGACACAACTGACCCCCTACCCCCGACCGCCGACGCCACTGACCCTCGACCCCCGACCCCCGACGCCACTGACCCTCGACCCCCGACCCCTACCCCCGACACCGACGCCACTAACCCCCAACCCCGGGCCCCCGACACCTCTTTGGCCTCTTGTTGATCGAAAAGACCCCAACCCCTAACGCTAGTGACCCTCGACCCCCGACGACACTGACCCCCGACCATGGACGCATTTAACCCGACTCCCGACCACCGACACCCGACACGACCGACCCTCGACGGCACTGACTCCCGACGCCACTAAGCCCCGACCCACGACACCTCTTCTGCCTTCTTTTGAACGAGAAGGTGCTTTTCGGCCTTCGAGAGGTCCACGAGGTCATAGTTTTGTAAATTATGAGTTAGGTCACATATTTTCCGATTATGTTAATTATAAAAACATCGTATTTTTGTTGATCATGTGAATTTCAATGTGCAGTTGTTCGACGACCTGCACGTGCTTCGGACGAGCTCCGCCCTTGCGTTTGTTGGTGAGCATAAATGACTTCTCCTCCTACCCCCTTAATTTGCTCTGTCTCGGTCTTCGTGCCGATGAAACTTGCTAGCTATAGGTTTCTTCAATCATGAGTATGCGTGACTAGTATGCGTCTCCCGTTCGAAAGGGCGACGTCTATAAATATTCATTTCTTTGCATATTTATAACCGCCATCCTTTCGAATTGTCCAACATTATCCATGGACAGCCCGAGTATGTGTAGATTGGGTTTGTTTTCCCGTATGCTGTGCTCCGGATCCAATGCGGAATTTCGTCAGTGCCTCCCCTGTTGTTCTCCGAGTACACATCCTCTCTGCTTATTGCCGAGACGTGTATGAGGAGAACAGCGGGGAGGTGCTACCGAAATTCTGCGTCGCATCTGGAGCAGAGCATGGGAAAACGAACCCAGTCTGCACATACTCGGGTGGGATTAGGACCTATCTTTACCTATTAGCGTGTAGGTTGCATGGACGTAATAAAACTGACAAACTTGATTAGCGTATGAATATAGATGATGAATTATGTATTTATTTCTTGTGCCCCCATAGGTAGCTAGGCAACATGGCTGATCGTGCTTGGATGTACACTGGTCACCCTAGTTAGAAAGACATGACCCATGAATGGTTACCAAAAACCAGGGGGGTTTGTGAGAGCCGCATTTGCAAATGGCCAGCAAAAAACATGGTGCCCCTGTCGCAACTGCGACAACTGGAAAAAGCAGACAGAGTTTGAAATGGGTAAACACCTGAAGAAGTGGGGTTTTACGCCTAATTATACGGTATGGACTTTTCATGGTGAGTCTGACCAACATGCCAGAGCTGAGGTGATTCATCGATGCACCGACGAGCATGGTACCGGGATTGAAGACATTTTGCAAGACTTTGATGATGCTCGGGATTTGGACGATGAGATGGAGGAATCTGCAAAGGCCTTCTATGAAATGTTGGAGTCTTCAAAACGTCCGCTCCACGAGCAGACTGAGCTTTGTCAGCTGGATGCCATCGCGCAAGTAATGGCTCTGAAGGCTCAATTCAACCTAGGGAGAGAATGCTACAACGCGACGATGACGATATTTGGACGCTTTCTACCCAAAGGCCATGTACTGCCTGCAAACCTGTACTAGTCAGAGAAAATTCTCCGTGTACTTAAGATGCCCTATGAGAAGATACATGCCTGTGAAAATGGATGTGCCTTATTTAGGCTTGAACTATTGCCCCATTTGCAATTCTTCCAGGTATATTGTGGTAGACAACGGCATGGGTGAGAAGAATCAGACCAAAATCCCCATTAGTGTTCTTTGGTATTTGCCAATCGTACCAAGACTTCAACGTCTTTTCATGGTCGAAGAGACGGCCAGACAGATGACATGGCACAAATTGGGCAAAAGAACCGAACTAGATGCGGATGGGAACAAGATGCTGGTACACACTTCAGATGGTTTTGCGTGGAGGCACTTCGATGCATTACATAAGGATAAATCGGAAGATCCAAGGCAACCTAGAGTTGCCATCAGCACGGTTGGGTTCAATGTGTATGGTATGACGGCAACACAATACAGTTGTTGGCATGTATTTGTCATTCCACTAAATTTCCCATCCGGAGAGATTATGAAAAGAAAGAACATTTTCCTGACGTTTATAATTCCGGGGCCCAACTATCCAGCGAAGAATATGACTGTGTACATGCAGCCGCTTAAGATGAGTTGCAAGAAGCCTGGGATAATGGGATCAAGACCTACGACGCGGCTACCAAAACAAATTTCAAAATGCATGTGTGGTACATGTACTCGACGCATGATTATCCGGTGTTTGCGCTATTCGCTGGCTGATGTGTGCATGGAAGGTTCCCGTGCACCACATGCAAGGCAGCTCTTCAGTTCCGTCGGCTGCAGGCTGGTCGCAAGTATTCTTGCTTCGACAAGCATAGACAATTCCTGGATCCTGACCATAAGTTCAGAAAAGACAAGAAGAATTTCATCAAAGGGAGAGTTGTCAAAAACACTTCACCAGCTGTGTTGATAGGCCAACAGACCCTTGATCAGTTAAACGCTCTCGAGCCTGATCCTTTGGATCCAGGATACTTCAAAGGGTATAATACAAAACACGCCTGGACTCACAAGTCATGCTTATGGGATCTGCCTTACTTCAAAGACCTCCTTTGCCCACACAACATTGACGTGATGCACACTGAAAAGAATATTGCGGAGCCATTTTTGGTACATTGTTCGGCATAGAGGGGAAGTCAAAAGATAATCCTAAGGCTATAATCGACCTGGAGGCTCTATTCGATGGACCGTTGCAAAACTTGCGACAACAGAAAGGAAAGCCAAGCATAGCGAAGCCAAAGCCATAGTTCAATCTTGAAAGGCCAGCTATGAGGGAAATGCTATTGTGGGTGAAAATGCGGTTGATGTTCCCCGATGGGTATGCTGCGAATCTAAAGAGGGGAGCGAGTCTAGAGAAATTGAAAATATTTGGGCTCAAGAGTCATGACCTATACTTAGCTAATTATCCTCGAAATGACATAATTAGCTCCAAAAAGGCATTCTAAGCCAATTGAGCCCGAAGAAGGGGACAAGAGGAGAAGAAAGAGGAAAAATGAAAGGAAGGAAGAAGAAGAAGAGGAGAAGAAGAAGAAGGAGAGGGAGGAGGATAAGAAGAAGGAGAAGAAGGAGGCGAAGAAGGAGAAGGAGCTCCTCCTTCTCCTTCTTCTTCCTCCTTCTTCCTCCTTCTCCTTCTCCTTCTTCTTTTCTTATTCTTCTCCACTTCCTTCTCCTTCTCCTCCTCCTCCTCCTCCTCCTTCTTTTACTTCTTCTTCTCTTTCTCTTCTTCTACGTAGCTTAGATTCATCCATGAAATGCTAAATTGGCTAATTATCCTATGAAATGACATAATTAGCTTAGTTAGCTCCATAATAACCTATTTAATAAAAAATGACCTACAGTTAGCTAAGTTATCTCCTAAATGACATAATAAGGCTTACGTAGCTGCAAGATGACCTATTCCCCCGAACTTAGGTAATAAATGGCCTATAATTAGCCTAGCTAGATCCAAAATGGCTTAATAAGCATAGTTTGCTCCGGAATGACCTATTTTACCCAAGTTAGCTCCAAAATGACGTATAGTTAGCTAGGGTTCCACCTAGATGACATAATTAGATTAGTTTGCTCCTAAATGGTCTATGTAATAAAACATGACCTATACTTAGCTAATTATCCTTGAAATGACATAATTAGCTCCAAAAAGGCATTCTTAGCCAGTTTAGCACGAAGAAGGGGAGAAGAGGAGAAGAAATAGGAAAATGAAAGGAAGGAAGAAGAAGAAGAAGACAAGAAGAAGAAGGAGCGGGAGGAGGACAAGAAGAAGGAGAAGAAGGAGAAGGAGCTACTCCTTCTCCTTCTTCTTCCTCCTTCTTCCTCCTTCTCTTTCTCCTTCTTCTTTTCTTCTTCTTCTCCTCTTCCTTCTCCTTCTCCTTCTCCTCCTCCTCCTCCTCCTCCTCCTCCTCCTTATTTTACTTCTTCTTCTCTTTCTCTTCTTCTACATAGCTTAGACTCATCCAAGAAAGGATAAATTGGCTAATTATCCTACGAAATGACATAATTAGCTTAGTTAGCTCCAAAATGACCTATTTAATAAAAAATGACCTACAGTTAGCTAAGTTCTCTCCTAAATGACATAATAAGGCTTACGTAGCTGCAAGGTGACCTATTCCCCCTAACTTAGGTATTAAATGGACTATAATTAGCCTAGCTAGATCCAAAATGGCTTAATAAGCATAGTTTGCTCGGGAATGAGCAATTTTACCCAAGTTAGCTCGGAAACGACATATACTTAGCTAGGGTTCCACCTAGATGACATAATTAAGTTAGTTAGCTCCTAAATGGTCTATTTAATAAAACATGACCTATACTTAGCTAATTATCCTCGAAATGACATAATTAGCTCCAAAAAGGCATTCTAAGCCAATTTAGCCCGAAGAAGGGGACAAGAGGAGAAGAAAGAGGAAAAATGAAAGGAAGGAAGAAGAAGAAGAAGAGAAGAAGAAGAAGGAGAGGGAGGAGGATAAGAATAAGGAGAAGAAGGAGGAGAAGAAGGAGAAGGAGCTCCTCCTTCTCCTTCTTCTTCCTCCTTCTTCCTCCTTCTCCTTCTCCTTCTTCTTTTTTTATTCTTCTCCTCTTCCTTCTCCTTCTCCTCCTCCTCCTCCTCCTACTCCTTCTTTTACTTCTTCTTCTCTCCCTCTTCTTCTACGTAGCTTAGACTCATCCAAGAAAGGCTAAATTAGCTAATTATCCTACGAAATGAAATTATTAGCTTAGTTAGCTCCAAAATGACCTATTTAATAAAAAATGACCTAGAGTTAGCTAAGTTATCTCCTAAATGACATAATAAGGCTTACGTAGCTGCAAGATGACCTATTCCCCCTAACTTAGGTATTAAATGGCCTATAATTGGCCTAGCTAGATCCAAAATGGCTTAATAAGCATAGTTTGCTCCGGAATGACCTACTTTACCCAAGTTAGCTCTGAAACGATGTATAGTGAGCTAGGGTTCCACCTAGATGACATAATTAGCTTAGTTAGCTCCTAAATGGTCTCTTTACTAAAACATGACCTATACTTAGCTAATTATCCTTGAAATGACATAATTAGCTCCAAAAATGCATTCTTAGACAATTTAGCCCGAAGAAGGGGACAAGAGGCGAGGAAAGACGAGGAAAAATGAAAGGAAGGAAGAAGAAGAAGAAGAGAAGAAGAAGAAGAGAAGAAGAAGAAGGAGAGGGAGGTGTATAAGAAGAAGGAGAAGAAGGAGGAGAAGAAGGAGAAGGAGCTCCTCCTTCTCCCTCTTCTTCCTCCTTCTTCCTCCTTCTCCTTCTCCTTCTACTTTTCTTCTTCTTCTCCTCTTCCTTCTCCTTCTCCTCCTGCTCCCCCCTCCACTCTTTGCCGTCTGCCTCCTCCTCCCCCCTCCTCTGTGCCCTCTTCTTTGCCGTCTTCCCACCCTGGAGGTAGATTGCAAAGAGCCTATATAGACACCTCAGGATGCACAGCTGGGTGCCATGTGGCACCTTTGCCGTCTGCCAGCTGATGGCACAGGTCTTTGCCATCAGCTGGCAGACGGCAAAGAGCCCATATAGTACCTGTTTTTTTTGTTTTATATTATTTCACAGCATATATATATATATATTTGACAGCACATTTATATAATTCACCACAGATATATGATATATAGTTGACCACACATATACTTGCCAACACATATATATAATTCACCACACATATATGATATACATATAAATCAATGTACATCCCCATATATCGAAAGAACCAACATACAAAATATTGCACTGTTTATCCATATATATACATATAGTTCAACATTGTTCATCAACTCAAATGAAAACTAGTTGATATACATATAAAGTTCATCCACCGACATTGTTCAACTCCATGAATGCGAGCTTCCATGCATGTAGTATATCCAATCTGCAAAAATGTGAATAAGAAAGTTAGAAGAAGAACAAAATATGATGTTTTCGAGCTAATTATGTCATTTTTGCGGAAAACAAGCTAAGAATATAATATTCATGAGCTAACCAAGGTTCTTATGCCATCTTTAGCTTATTATGGCATTTTGGAGCTAAATGGGTTAATTATGTCATTGTTAGGGAAATAAAAGCAAGGATAATATGAAAGAGGAGAAGAAAGAGGAGGAGGAGGAGAAGAACAAGAAATCAAGAAGAAGGAGGAGAAGGAGGAGAAGGAGGAGGAGGAGAAGGACTAAAAGGTCCTTGGCCATCTTCTCCTCCTCCTCCTCCTTCTCCTTCTTCTCTTCTTCTTCTTCTTCTTCTTCTTCTTCTTTTTTCTTTTCATTTTTCCTATTTCTTCTCCTCTTCTCCTCTTGTTGGAGCTAAATTACCTAATTATGTATTTTTCGAGCTAAATGGGCTAATTATCCCATTTTAGAGGAAAACAAGCTAAGTATATAATATTCATGAGCTAACCAAGGTTCTTATGCCATTTTGAGCTTATTATGGCATTTTGGAGCTAGATGGGCTAACTATGTCATTGTTGGGGAAATTAAAGCAAGGATCATATGAAATAGGAGAAGAAAGAGGAGGAGGAGAATTAGAAGAAAACAAGAAGAAGGAGGAGAAGGAGGAGGAGGAGAAGGACTAGAAGGTCCTTGGCCTTCTCCTCCTCTTCCTCCTCCTCCTCCTTCTCCTTCTCTTCTTCTTCTTCTTCTTCTTCTTCTTTCTTTTCATTTTTCCTATTTCTTCTCCTCTTCTCCTCTTGTTGGAGCTAAATTACCTAATTATGTCTTTTCGGAGCTAAATGGGCTAATTATCCCATTTTAGAGGAAAACAAGCTAAGTATATAATATTCATGAGCTAACTAAGGTTCTTATGCCATTTTGAGGTTATTATGGCATTTTGGAGCTAAATGGGCTAATTATGTCATTGTTGGGGAAATTAAAGCAATGATAATATGAAAGAGGAGAAGAAAGAGGAGGAGGAGGAGAAGAAGAAGAAATCAAGAAGAAGGAGGACAAGGAGGAGAAGGAGGAGGAGGAGAAGGACTAGAAGGTCCTTGGCCATCTCCTTCTCCTCCTCCTTCTCCTCCTTCTCCTTCTTCTCTTCTTCTTCTTCTTCTTCTTCTTCTTTCTTTTCATTTTTCCTATTTCTTCTCCTCTTGTTGGAGCCAAATTACCTAATTATGTCATTTTGGAGCTAAATGGGCTAAGTATCCCATTTTAGAGGAAAACAAGCTAAGTATATATTATTCATGAGCTAACCAAGGTTCTTATGCCATTTCGATGTTATTATGGTATTTTGGAGCTAAATGGGATAATTATTTCATTGTTGGCGAAATTAAAGCAAGGATAATATGAAAGAGGAGAAAATAGAGGAGGAGGAGGAGGAGAAGAAGAAATCAAGAAGAAGCAGGAGAAGGAGGAGAAGGACTAGAACGTCCTTCTCCTTCTCCTCCTCCTCCTCCTCGTTCTCCTTCTCTTCTTCTTCTTCTTCTTCTTCTTCTTCTCCTTCTTTGTTTTCATTTTTCCTATTTCTTCTCCTATTCTCCTCTTCTTGGAGCTAAATTACCTAATTATGTCTTTTTGGAGCTAAATGGGCTAATTATCCCACTTTAGAGGAAAACAAGCTAAGTATATAATATTCATGAGCTAACCAAGGTACTTATGCCATTTTGAGGTTATTATGGTATTTTGGAGCTAAATGGGCTAATTATGTCATTGTTGGGGAAATTAAAGCAAGGATAATATGAAAGAGGAGAAGAAAGAGGAGGAGGAGGAGAAGAAGAGGAAATCAAGAAGATCGAGGATAAGGAGGAGAAGGAGGAGGAGAAGAAGGACTAGAAGGTCCATGGCCTTCTCCTCCTCCTCCTCCTCCTTCTTCTTCTCTTCTTCTTCTTCTTCTTCTTCTTCTTTCTTTTAATTTTTCCTATTTCTTATCCTCTTTTCCTCTTGTTGGAGATAAATTACCTAATTATGTCTTTTTGGAGCTAAATGGGCTAATTATCCCATTTTAGAGGAAAACAAGCTAAGTATAAAATATTCATGAGCTAACCAAGGTTCTTATGCCATTTTGAGGTTATTATGGCATTTTGGAGCTAAATGGTCTAATTATGTCATTGTTGGGGAAATTAAAACAAGGATAATATGAAAGAGGAGAAGAAAGAGGAGGAGGAGGAGAAGAAGAAGAAATCAAGAAGAAGGAGGAGAAGGAGGAGTAGGAGGAGGACTAGAAGGTCCTTGGCCTTCTCCTCCTCCTCCTCCGCCTTCTCCTTCTTCTCTTGTTCTTCTTTTTCTTCTTATTCTTTCTTTTCATTTTTCCTATTTCTTCTCCTCTTCTCCTCTTGTTGGAGCTAAATTACCTAATTATGTCAATTTGGAGCTAAATGGGCTAATTATCCCATTTTAGAGGGAAACAAGCTAAGTATATAATATTCATGAGATAACCAAGGTTCTTATTCCACTTTGAGTTTATTATGGCATTTGGAGCTAAATGGGCTAATTATGTCACTGTTGGGGAAATTAAAGCAAGGATAATATGAAAGAGGAGAACAAAGAGGAGGAGGAGGAGGAGAAGAAGCAGAAATCAAGAAGAAGGAGGAGAAGGAGGAGAAGGAGGAGGAGGAGATGGACTAGAAGGTCCTTGGCCTTCTCCTCCTCCTCCTCCTCCTCCTTCTCATTCTTCTCTTCTTCTTCTTCTTCTTCTTCTTCTTTCTTTTCCTTTTTCCTATTTCTTCTCCTCTTCTCCTCTTGTTGGAGCTAAATTAACTAATTATGTCTTTTTGGAGCTAAATGGGCTAATTATCCCATTTTAGAGGAAAACAAGCTAAGTATATAATATTCATGAGCTAACCAAGGTTCTTATGCCATTTTGAGGTTATTATGGTATTTTGGAGCTAAATGGGCTAATTATGTCATTGTTGGGGACATAAAAGCAAGGATAATATGAAAGAGGAGAGGAAAGAGGAGGAGGAGGAGAAGAAGAATAAATCAAGAAGAATGAGGATAAGGAGGCGAAGGAGGAGGAGGAGAAGGACTAGAAGGTCCATGGCCTTCTCCTCCTCCTCCTCCTCCTTCTCCTTGTTCTCTTCTTCTTCTTCTTCTTCTTCTTTATTTTCATTTTTCCTATTTCTTCTCCTATTTTCCTCTTGTAGGAGCTAAGTTACCTAATTATGTCTTTTTGGAGCTAAATGGGCTAATTATCCCATTTTAGAGGAAAACAAGGTAAGTATAAAATATTCATGAGCTAACCAAGGTTCTTATGCCATTTTGAGCTTATTATGGCATTTAGGAGCTAGATGCTCTAACTATGTCATTGTTGGGGAAATTAAAGCAAGGATAATATGAAAGAGGAGAAGAAAGAAGAGGAGGAGGAGAAGAAGAAGAAATCAAGAAGAAGGAGAAGAAGGAGGAGGAGGAGAAGTACTAGAAGGTCCCTGGCCTTCTCCTCCTCCTCCTCCACCTTCTCCTTCTTCTCTTCTTCTTCTTTTTCTTCTTATTCTTTCTTTTCATTTTTGCTATTTCTTCTCCTCTTCTCCTCTTCTTGGAGCTAAATTACCTAATTATGTCAATTTGGAGCTAAATGGGCTAATTATCACATTTTAGAGGAAAACAAGCTAAGTATATAATATTCATGAGATAACCAAGGTTCTTATGCCATTTTGATGTTATTATGGCATTTTGGAGCTAAATGGGCTAATTATGTCACTGTTGGGGAAATTAAAGCAAGGATAATATGAAAGAGGAGAATAAAGAGGAGGAGGAGGAGGAGGAGAAGAAGAAGAAATCAAGAAGAAGGAGGAGAAGGAGGAGAAGGAGGAGGAGGAGAAGGACTAGAAGGTCCTTGGCCTTCTCCTCCTCCTCCTCCTCCTTCTCCTTCTTCTCCTCTTCTTCTTCTTCTTCTTCTTCTTTCTTTTCCTTTTTCCTATTTCTTCTCCGTTTCTCCTCTTGTTGGACCTAAATTACCTAATTATGTCTTTTTGGAGCTAAATTGGCTAATTAACCCATTTTAGAGGAAAACAAGCTAAGTATATAATATTCATGAGATAACCAAGGTTCTTATGCCATTTTGAGGTTATTATGGCATTTTGGAGCTAAATGGGCCAATTATGTCACTGTTGGGGAAATTAAAGCAAGGATAATATGAAAGAGGAGAATAAGAGGAGGAGGAGGAGAAGAAGAAGAAGAAGAAATCAAGAAGAAGGAGGAGAAGGAGGAGAAGGAGGAGGAGGAGAAGGACTAGAAGGTCCTTGGCCTTCTCCTCCTCCTTCTCCTTCTCCTTCTTCTCTTCTTCTTCTTCTTCTTCTTCTTTCTTTTCCTTTTTCCGATTTCGTCTCCTCTTATCCTCTTGTTGGAGCTAAATTAACTAATTATGTCTTTTTGGAGCTAAATGGGCTAATTATCCCATTTTAGAGGAAAACAAGCTAAGTATATAATATTCATGAGCTAAGCAAGGTTCTTATGCCATTTTGAGGTTATTATGGTGTTTTGGAGCTAAATGGGCTAATTATGTCATTGTTGGGGAAATTAAAGCTTGGATAATATGAAAGAGGAGAAGAAATAGGAGGAGGAGGAGAAGAAGAATAAATCAAGAAGAACGAGGATAAGGAGGAGAAGGACTAGAAGGTCCATGGCCTTCTCCTCCTCCTCCTCCTCCTTCTCCTTGTTCTCTTCTTCTTCCTCTTCTTCTTCTGCTTTATTTTCATTTTTCCTATTTCTTCTCCTGTTTTCCTCTTGTAGGAGCTAAGTTACCTAATTATGTCTTTTTGGAGCTAAATGGGCTAATTATCCCATTTTAGAGGAAAACAAGGTAAGTATAAAATATTCATGAGCTAACCAAGGTTCTTATGCCATTTTGAGCTTATTATGGCATTTTGGAGCTAGATGGGCTAACTATGTCATTGTTGGGGAAATTAAAGCAAGGATAATATGAAAGAGGAGAAGAAAGAAGAGGAGGAGGAGAAGAAGAAGAAATCAAGAAGAAGGAGAAGAAGGAGGAGGAGGAGAAGGACTAGAAGGTCCTTGGCCTTCTCCTCCTCCTCCTCCGCCTTCTCCTTCTTCTCTTCTTCTTCTTTTTCTTCTTATTCTTTCTATTCATTTTTCCTATTTCTTCTCCTCTTCTCCTGTTCTTGGAGCTAAATTACCTAATTATGTCAATTTGGAGCTAAATGGGCTAATTATCCCATTTTAGAGGAAAACAAGCTAAGTATATAATATTCATGAGATAACCAAGGTTCTTATGCCATTTTGATGTTATTATGGCATTTTGGAGCTAAATGGGATAATTATGTCACTGTTGGGGAAATTAAAGCAAGGATAATATGAAAGAGGAGAATAAAGAGGAGGAGGAGGAGGAGGCGAAGAAGAAGAAATCAAGAAGAAGCAGGAGAAGGAGGAGAAGGAGGAGGACGAGAAGGACTATAAGGTCCTTCGCCTTCTGCTCCTCCTCCTTCTCCTTCTTCTCTTCTTATTCTTCTTCTTCTTCTTTCTTTTCCCTTTTCCTATTTCTTCTCCTCTTCTCCTCTTGTTGGAGCTAAATTACCTAATTATGTCTTTTTGGAGCTAAATGGGCTAATTATCCCATTTTAGAGGAAAACAAGCTAAGTATATAATATTCATGAGCTAACCAAGGTTATTCTGGCATTTTGGAGCTAAATGGGCTAATTATGTCACTGTTGGGGAAATTAAAGCAAGGATAATATGAAAGAGGAGAATAAAGAGGAGGAGGAGGAGGAGGAGAAGAAGAAGAAATCAAGAAGAAGGATGAGAAGGAGGAGAAGGAGGTGGAGGAGAACGACTAGAAGGTCCTTGGCCTTCTCCTCCTCCTCCTCCTCCTTCTCCTTCTTCTCTTCTTCTTCTTCTTCTTCTTCTTTCTTTTCCTTTTTCCGATTTCTTCTCCTCTTCTCCTCTTGTTGGAGCTAAATTAACTAATTATGTCTTTTTGGAGCTAAATGGGCTAATTATCGCATTTTAGAGGAAAACAAGCTAAGTACATAATATTCATGAGCTAACCAAGGTCCTTATGCCATTTTGAGCTTATTATGGCATTTTGGAGCTAGATGGGCTAACTATGTCATTGTTGGGGAAATTAATGCAAGGATAATATGAAAGAGGAGAAGAAAGAAGAGGAGGAGGAGAAGAAGAAGAAATCAAGAAGAAGGAGAAGAAGGAGGAGGAGGAGAAGGACTAGAAGGTCCCTGGCCTTCTCCTCCTCCTCCTCCGCCTTCTCCTTCTTCTCTTCTTCTTCTTTTTCTTCTTATTCTTTCTTTTCATTTTTCCTATTTCTTCTCCTCTTCTCCTCTTCTTGGAGCTAAATTACCTAATTATGTCAATTTGGAGCTAAATGGGCTAATTATCCCATTTTAGAGGAAAACAAGCTAAGTATATAATATTCATGAGATAACGAAGGTTCTTATGCCATTTTGATGTTATTATGGCATTTTGGAGCTAAATGGGCTAATTATGTCACTGTTGGGGAAATTAAAGCAAGGATAATATGAAAGAGGAGAATAAAGAGGAGGAGGAGGAGGAGGAGAAGAAGAAGAAATCAAGAAGAAGGAGGAGAAGGAGGAGAAGGAGGAGGAGGAGAAGGACTAGAAGGTCCTTGGCCTTCTCCTCCTCCTCCTCCTCCTTCTCCTTCTTCTCCTCTTCTTCTTCTTCTTCTTCTTTCTTTTCCTTTTTCCTATTTCTTCTCCTCTTCTCCTCTAGTTGGACCTAAATTACCTAATTATGTCTTTTTGGAGCTAAATTGGCCAATTATCCCATTTTAGAGGAAAACAAGCTAAGAATATAATATTGATGAGATAACCAAGGTTCTTATGCCATTTTGAGGTTATTATGGCATTTTGGAGCTAAATGGGCTAATTACGTCACTGTTGGGGAAATTAAAGCAAGGATAATATGAAAGAGGAGAATAAAGAGGAGGAGGAGGAGGAGGAGAAGAAGAAGAAATCAAGAAGAAGGAGGAGAAGGAGGAGAAGGAGGAGGAGGAGAAGGACTAGAAGGTCCTTGGCCTTCTCCTCCTCCTCCTCCTCCTTCTCCTTCTTCTCTTCTTCTTCTTCTTCTTCTTCTTCTTTCTTTTCCTTTTTCCGATTTCGTCTCCTCTTCTCCTCTTGTTGGAGCTAAATTAACTAATTATGTCTTTTTGGAGCTAAATGGGCTAATTATCCCATTTTAGAGGAAAACAAGCTAAGTATATAATATTCATGAGCTAAGCAAGGTTCTTATGCCATTTTGAGGTTATTATGGTATTTTGGAGATAAATGGGCTAATTATGTCATTGTTGGGGAAATTAAAGCTAGGATAATATGAAAGAGGAGAAGAAAGAGGAGGAGGAGGAGAAGATGAAGAAATCAAGAAGAACGAGGATAAGGAGGAGAAGGACTAGAAGGTCCATGGCCTTCTCCTCCTCCTCCTTCTCCTTCTCCTTCTTCTCTTCTTCTTCTTCTTATTATTATTATTATTATTATTATTTCTTTTCATTTTACCTATTTCTTCTCCTCATTTCCTCTTGTTGGAGCTAAGTTACCTAATTATGTCTTTTTGGAGCTAAATGGGCTAATTATCCCATTTTAGAGGAAAACAAGGTAAGTCTAAAATATTCATGAGCTAACCAAGGTTCTTATGCCATTTTGAGCTTATTATGGCATTTTGGAGCTAGATGGGCTAACTATGTCATTGTTGGGGAAATTAAAGCAAGGATAATATGAAAGAGGAGAAGAAAGAAGAGGAGGAGGAGAAGAAGAAGAAATCAAGAAGATGGAGGAGAAGGAGGAGGAGGAGAAGGACTAGAAGGTCCTTGGCCTTCTCCTCCTCCTCCTCCGCCTTCTCCTTCTTCTCTTCTTCTTCTTTTTCTTCTTATTCTTTCTTTTCATTTTTCCTATTTCTTCTCCTCTTCTCCTCTTCTTGGAGCTAAATTACCTAATTATGTCAATTTGGAGCTAAATGGGCTAATTATCCCATTTTAGAGGAAAACAAGCTAACTATATAATATTCATGAGATAACCAAGGTTCTTATGCCATTTTGATGTTATTATGGCATTTTGGAGCTAAATGGGATAATTATGTCACTCTTGGGGAAATTAAAGCAAGGATAATATGAAAGAGGAGAATAAAGAGGAGGAGGAGGAGGAGGCAAAGAAGAAGAAATCAAGAAGAAGGAGGAGAAGGAGGAGAAGGAGGAGGAGGAGAAGGACTAGAAGGTCCTTCACCTTCTGCTCCTCATCCTTCTCCTTCTTGTCTTCTTATTCTTCTTCTTCTTCTTCTTTCTTTTCCCTTTTCCTATTTCTTCTCCTCTTCTCCTCTTTTTGGAGCTAAATTACCTAATTATGTCTTTTTAGAGCTAAATGGGCTAATTATCCCATTTTAGAGGAAAACAAGCTAAGTATATAATATTCATGAGATAACCAAGGTTCTTATGCCATTTTGAGGTTATTCTGGCATTTTGGAGCTAAATGGGCTAATTATGTCATTGTTGGGGAAATTAAAGCAAGGATAATATGAAAGAGGAGAATAAAGAGGAGGAGGAGGAGGAGGAGGAGAAGAAGAAGAAATCAAGAAGAAGGAGGAGAAGGAGGAGAAGGAGGAGGAGGAGAAGGACTAGAAGGTCCTTGGCCTTCTCCTCCTCCTCCTCCTCCTTCTCCTTCTTCTCTTCTTCTTCTTCTTCTTTCTTTTCCTTTTTCCGATTTCTTCTCCTCTTCTCCTCTTATTGGAGCTAAATTAACTAATTATGTCTTTTTGGAGCTAAATGGGCTAATTATCCCATTTTAGAGGAAAACAAGCTAAGTACAGAATATTCATGAGCAAACCAAGGTCCTTATGCCATTTTGAGGTTATTATGGTATTTTGTAGCTAAATGGGCTAATTATGTCATTGTTGGGGAATTTAAAGCAAGGATAATATGAAAGAGGAGAAGAAAGAGGAGGAGGAGGAGAAGAATAATAAAGCAAGAAGAACGAGGATAAGTAGGAGAAGGAGGAGGAGGAGGAGGAGAAGGACTAGAAGGTCCATGGCCTTCTCCTCCTCCTCCTCCTCCTTCTCCTTCTTCTCTTCTTCTTCTTCTTCTTCTTCTTTCTTTTCATTTTTCCTTTTTCTTCTCCTCTTTTCCTCTTGTTGGAGCTAAATTACCTAATTATGTCTTTTTGGAGCTAAATGGGCTAATTTTCCCATTTTAGAGGAAAACAAGCTAAGTATAAAATATTCATGAGCTAACCAAGGTTCTTATGCCATTTTGAGCTTATTATGGCATTTTGGAGCTAGATGGGCTAACTATGTCATTGTTGGGTAAATTAAAGCAAGGATAATATGAAAGAGGAGAAGAAAGAAGAGGAGGAGGAGAAGAAGAAGAAATCAAGAAGAAGGTGGAGAAGGAGGAGGAGGAGAAGGACTAGAAGGTCCCTGGCCTTCTCCTCCTCCTCCGCCTTCTCCTTCTTCTCTTCTTCTTCTTTTTCTTCTTATTCTTTCTTTTCATTTTTCCTATTTCTTCTCCTCTTCTCCTCTTCTTGGAGCTAAATTACCTAATTATGTCAATTTGGAGCTAAATGGGCTAATTATCCCATTTTAGAGGAAAACAAGCTAAGTATATAATATTCATGAGATAACCAAGGTTCTTATGCCATTTTGATGTTATTATGGCATTTTGGAGCTAAATGGGATAATTATGTCACTGTTGGGGAAATTAAAGCAAGGATAATATGAAAGAGGAGAATAAAGAGGAGGAGGAGGAGGCGAAGAAGAAGAAATCAAGAAGAAGGAGGAGAAGGAGGAGAAGGAGGAGGAGGAGAAGGACTAGAAGGTCCTTCGCCTTCTGCTCCTCATCCTTCTCCTTCTTGTCTTCTTATTCTTCTTCTTCTTCTTCTTTCTTTTCCCTTTTCCTATTTCTTCTCCTCTTCTCCTCTTGTTGGAGCTAAATTACCTAATTATCTCTTTTTAGAGCTAAATGGGCTAATTATCCCATTTTAGAGGAAAACAAGCTAAGTATATAATATTCATGAGATAACCAAGGTTCTTATGCCATTTTGAGGTTATTCTGGCATTTTGGAGCTAAATGGGCTAATTATGTCATTGTTGGGGAAATTAAAGCAAGGATAATATGAAAGAGGAGAATAAAGAGGAGGAGGAGGAGGAGGAGGAGAAGAAGAAGAAATCAAGAAGAAGGAGGAGAAGGAGGAGAAGGAGGAGGAGGAGAAGGACTAGAAGGTCCTTGGCCTTCTCCTCCTCCTCCTCCTCCTTCTCCTTCTTCTCTTCTTCTTCTTCTTCTTCTTTCTTTTCCTTTTTCCGATTTCTTCTCCTCTTCTCCTCTTGTTGGAGCTAAATTAACTAATTATGTCTTTTTGGAGCTAAATGGGCTAATTATCCCATTTTAGAGGAAAACAAGCTAAGTACAGAATATTCATGAGCAAACCAAGGTCCTTATGCCATTTTGAGGTTATTATGGTATTTTGTAGCTAAATGGGCTAATTATGTCATTGTTGGGGAAATTAAAGCAAGGATAATATGAAAGAGGAGAAGAAAGAGGAGGAGGAGGAGAAGAATAATAAAGCAAGAAGAACGAGGATAAGTAGGAGAAGGAGGAGGAGGAGAAGGACTAGAAGGTCCATGGCCTTCTCCTCCTCCTCCTCCTCCTTCTCCTTCTTCTCTTCTTCTTCTTCTTCTTCTTCTTTCTTTTCATTTTTCCTTTTTCTTCTCCTCTTTTCCTCTTGTTGGAGCTAAATTACCTAATTATGTCTTTTTGGAGCTAAATGGGCTAATTTTCCCATTTTAGAGGAAAACAAGCTAAGTATAAAATATTCATGAGCTAACCAAGGTTCTTATGCCATTTTGAGCTTATTATGGCATTTTGGAGCTAGATGGGCTAACTATGTCATTGTTGGGTAAATTAAAGCAAGGATAATATGAAAGAGGAGAAGAAAGAAGAGGAGGAGGAGAAGAAGAAGAAATCAAGAAGAAGGTGGAGAAGGAGGAGGAGGAGAAGGACTAGAAGGTCCCTGGCCTTCTCCTCCTCCTCCGCCTTCTCCTTCTTCTCCTCTTCTTCTTTTTCTTCTTATTCTTTCTTTTCATTTTTCCTATTTCTTCTCCTCTTCTCCTCTTCTTGGAGCTAAATTACCTAATTATGTCAATTTGGAGCTAAATGGGCTAATTATCCCATTTTACAGGAAAACAAGCTAAGTATATAATATTCATGAGATAACCAAGGTTCTTATGCCATTTTGATGTTATTATGGCATTTTGGAGCTAAATGGGATAATTATGTCACTGTTGGGGAAATTAAAGCAAGGATAATATGAAAGAGGAGAATAAAGAGGAGGAGGAGGAGGCGAAGAAGAAGAAATCAAGAAGAAGGAGGAGAAGGAGGAGAAGGAGGAGGAGGAGAAGGACTAGAAGGTCCTTCGCCTTCTGCTCCTCATCCTTCTCCTTCTTGTCTTCTTATTCTTCTTCTTCTTCTTCTTTCTTTTCCCTTTTCCTATTTCTTCTCCTCTTCTCCTCTTGTTGGAGCTAAATTACCTAATTATGTCTTTTCAGAGCTAAATGGGCTAATTATCCCATTTTAGAGGAAAACAAGCTAAGTATATAATATTCATGAGATAACCAAGGTTCTTATGCCATTTTGAGGTTATTCTGGCATTTTGGAGCTAAATGGGCTAATTATGTCATTGTTGGGGAAATTAAAGCAAGGATAATATGAAAGAGGAGAATAAAGAGGAGGAGGAGGAGGAGGAGGAGAAGAAGAAGAAATCAAGAAGGAGGAGAAGGAGGAGAAGGAGGAGGAGGAGAAGGACTAGAAGGTCCTTGGCCTTCTCCTCCTCCTCCTCCTCCTTCTCCTTCTTCTCTTCTTCTTCTTCTTCTTTCTTTTCCTTTTTCCGATTTCTTCTCCTCTTCTCCTCTTGTTGGAGCTAAATTAACTAATTATGTCTTTTTGGAGCTAAATGGGCTAATTATCCCATTTTAGAGGAAAACAAGCTAAGTACAGAATATTCATGAGCAAACCAAGGTCCTTATGCCATTTTGAGGTTATTATGGTATTTTGTAGCTAAATGGGCTAATTATGTCATTGTTGGGGAAATTAAAGCAAGGATAATATGAAAGAGGAGAAGAAAGAGGAGGAGGAGGAGAAGAATAATAAAGCAAGAAGAACGAGGATAAGTAGGAGAAGGAGGAGGAGGAGAAGGACTAGAAGGTCCATGGCCTTCTCCTCCTCCTCCTCCTCCTTCTCCTTCTTCTCTTCTTCTTCTTCTTCTTCTTCTTTCTTTTCATTTTTCCTTTTTCTTCTCCTCTTTTCCTCTTGTTGGAGCTAAATTACCTAATTATGTCTTTTTGGAGCTAAATGGGCTAATTTTCCCATTTTAGAGGAAAACAA
The DNA here is from genome assembly GCF_904849725.1 of Hordeum vulgare subsp. vulgare. Lineage (NCBI taxonomy): Eukaryota > Viridiplantae > Streptophyta > Magnoliopsida > Poales > Poaceae > Hordeum > Hordeum vulgare. The sequence goes on from NC_058523.1 coordinate 281,937,434, forward strand.
GCTAAGTATAAAATATTCATGAGCTAACCAAGGTTCTTATGCCATTTTGAGCTTATTATGGCATTTTGGAGCTAGATGGGCTAACTATGTCATTGTTGGGTAAATTAAAGCAAGGATAATATGAAAGAGGAGAAGAAAGAAGAGGAGGAGGAGAAGAAGAAGAAATCAAGAAGAAGGTGGAGAAGGAGGAGGAGGAGAAGGACTAGAAGGTCCCTGGCCTTCTCCTCCTCCTCCGCCTTCTCCTTCTTCTCCTCTTCTTCTTTTTCTTCTTATTCTTTCTTTTCATTTTTCCTATTTCTTCTCCTCTTCTCCTCTTCTTGGAGCTAAATTACCTAATTATGTCAATTTGGAGCTAAATGGGCTAATTATCCCATTTTACAGGAAAACAAGCTAAGTATATAATATTCATGAGATAACCAAGGTTCTTATGCCATTTTGATGTTATTATGGCATTTTGGAGCTAAATGGGATAATTATGTCACTGTTGGGGAAATTAAAGCAAGGATAATATGAAAGAGGAGAATAAAGAGGAGGAGGAGGAGGCGAAGAAGAAGAAATCAAGAAGAAGGAGGAGAAGGAGGAGAAGGAGGAGGAGGAGAAGGACTAGAAGGTCCTTCGCCTTCTGCTCCTCATCCTTCTCCTTCTTGTCTTCTTATTCTTCTTCTTCTTCTTCTTTCTTTTCCCTTTTCCTATTTCTTCTCCTCTTCTCCTCTTGTTGGAGCTAAATTACCTAATTATGTCTTTTTAGAGCTAAATGGGCTAATTATCCCATTTTAGAGGAAAACAAGCTAAGTATATAATATTCATGAGATAACCAAGGTTCTTATGCCATTTTGAGGTTATTCTGGCATTTTGGAGCTAAATGGGCTAATTATGTCATTGTTGGGGAAATTAAAGCAAGGATAATATGAAAGAGGAGAATAAAGAGGAGGAGGAGGAGGAGGAGGAGAAGAAGAAGAAATCAAGAAGGAGGAGAAGGAGGAGAAGGAGGAGGAGGAGAAGGACTAGAAGGTCCTTGGCCTTCTCCTCCTCCTCCTCCTCCTTCTCCTTCTTCTCTTCTTCTTCTTCTTCTTTCTTTTCCTTTTTCCGATTTCTTCTCCTCTTCTCCTCTTGTTGGAGCTAAATTAACTAATTATGTCTTTTTGGAGCTAAATGGGCTAATTATCCCATTTTAGAGGAAAACAAGCTAAGTACAGAATATTCATGAGCAAACCAAGGTCCTTATGCCATTTTGAGGTTATTATGGTATTTTGTAGCTAAATGGGCTAATTATGTCATTGTTGGGGAAATTAAAGCAAGGATAATATGAAAGAGGAGAAGAAAGAGGAGGAGGAGGAGAAGAATAATAAAGCAAGAAGAACGAGGATAAGTAGGAGAAGGAGGAGGAGGAGAAGGACTAGAAGGTCCATGGCCTTCTCCTCCTCCTCCTCCTCCTTCTCCTTCTTCTCTTCTTCTTCTTCTTCTTCTTCTTTCTTTTCATTTTTCCTTTTTCTTCTCCTCTTTTCCTCTTGTTGGAGCTAAATTACCTAATTATGTCTTTTTGGAGCTAAATGGGCTAATTTTCCCATTTTAGAGGAAAACAAGCTAAGTATAAAATATTCATGAGCTAACCAAGGTTCTTATGCCATTTTGAGCTTATTATGGCATTTTGGAGCTAGATGGGCTAACTATGTCATTGTTGGGTAAATTAAAGCAAGGATAATATGAAAGAGGAGAAGAAAGAAGAGGAGGAGGAGAAGAAGAAGAAATCAAGAAGAAGGTGGAGAAGGAGGAGGAGGAGAAGGACTAGAAGGTCCCTGGCCTTCTCCTCCTCCTCCGCCTTCTCCTTCTTCTCCTCTTCTTCTTTTTCTTCTTATTCTTTCTTTTCATTTTTCCTATTTCTTCTCCTCTTCTCCTCTTCTTGGAGCTAAATTACCTAATTATGTCAATTTGGAGCTAAATGGGCTAATTATCCCATTTTACAGGAAAACAAGCTAAGTATATAATATTCATGAGATAACCAAGGTTCTTATGCCATTTTGATGTTATTATGGCATTTTGGAGCTAAATGGGATAATTATGTCACTGTTGGGGAAATTAAAGCAAGGATAATATGAAAGAGGAGAATAAAGAGGAGGAGGAGGAGGCGAAGAAGAAGAAATCAAGAAGAAGGAGGAGAAGGAGGAGAAGGAGGAGGAGGAGAAGGACTAGAAGGTCCTTCGCCTTCTGCTCCTCATCCTTCTCCTTCTTGTCTTCTTATTCTTCTTCTTCTTCTTCTTTCTTTTCCCTTTTCCTATTTCTTCTCCTCTTCTCCTCTTGTTGGAGCTAAATTACCTAATTATGTCTTTTTAGAGCTAAATGGGCTAATTATCCCATTTTAGAGGAAAACAAGCTAAGTATATAATATTCATGAGATAACCAAGGTTCTTATGCCATTTTGAGGTTATTCTGGCATTTTGGAGCTAAATGGGCTAATTATGTCATTGTTGGGGAAATTAAAGCAAGGATAATATGAAAGAGGAGAATAAAGAGGAGGAGGAGGAGGAGGAGGAGAAGAAGAAGAAATCAAGAAGAAGGAGGAGAAGGAGGAGAAGGAGGAGGAGGAGAAGGACTAGAAGGTCCTTGGCCTTCTCCTCCTCCTCCTCCTTCTCCTTCTTCTCTTCTTCTTCTTCTTCTTTCTTTTCCTTTTTCCGATTTCTTCTCCTCTTCTCCTCTTGTTGGAGCTAAATTAACTAATTATGTCTTTTTGGAGCTAAATGGGCTAATTATCCCATTTTAGAGGAAAACAAGCTAATTACATAATATTCATGAGCTAACCAAGGTCCTTATGCCATTTTGAGGTTATTATGGTATTTTGTAGCTAAATGGGCTAATTATGTCATTGTTGGGGAAATTAAAGCAAGGATAATATGAAAGAGGAGAAGAAAGAGGAGGAGGAGGAGAAGAATAATAAAGCAAGAAGAACGAGGATAAGTAGGAGAAGGAGGAGGAGGAGAAGGACTAGAAGGTCCATGGCCTTCTCCTCCTCCTCCTCCTCCTTCTCCTTCTTCTCTTCTTCTTCTTCTTCTTCTTCTTTCTTTTCATTTTTCCTTTTTCTTCTCCTCTTTTCCTCTTGTTGGAGCTAAATTACCTAATTATGTCTTTTTGGAGCTAAATGGGCTAATTTTCCCATTTTAGAGGAAAACAAGCTAAGTATAAAATATTCATGAGCTAACCAAGGTTCTTATGCCATTTTGAGCTTATTATGGCATTTTCGAGCTAGATGGGCTAACTATGTCATTGTTGGGTAAATTAAAGCAAGGATAATATGAAAGAGGAGAAGAAAGAAGAGGAGGAGGAGAAGAAGAAGAAATCAAGAAGAAGGTGGAGAAGGAGGAGGAGGAGAAGGACTAGAAGGTCCCTGGCCTTCTCCTCCTCCTCCGCCTTCTCCTTCTTCTCCTCTTCTTCTTTTTCTTCTTATTCTTTCTTTTCATTTTTCCTATTTCTTCTCCTCTTCTCCTCTTCTTGGAGCTAAATTACCTAATTATGTCAATTTGGAGCTAAATGGGCTAATTATCCCATTTTACAGGAAAACAAGCTAAGTATATAATATTCATGAGATAACCAAGGTTCTTATGCCATTTTGATGTTATTATGGCATTTTGGAGCTAAATGGGATAATTATGTCACTGTTGGGGAAATTAAAGCAAGGATAATATGAAAGAGGAGAATAAAGAGGAGGAGGAGGAGGCGAAGAAGAAGAAATCAAGAAGAAGGAGGAGAAGGAGGAGAAGGAGGAGGAGGAGAAGGACTAGAAGGTCCTTCGCCTTCTGCTCCTCATCCTTCTCCTTCTTTCTTCTTATTCTTCTTCTTCTTCTTCTTTCTTTTCCCTTTTCCTATTTCTTCTCCTCTTCTCCTCTTGTTGGAGCTAAATTACCTAATTATGTCTTTTTAGAGCTAAATGGGCTAATTATCCCATTTTAGAGGAAAACAAGCTAAGTATATAATATTCATGAGATAACCAAGGTTCTTATGCCATTTTGAGGTTATTCTGGCATTTTGGAGCTAAATGGGCTAATTATGTCATTGTTGGGGAAATTAAAGCAAGGATAATATGAAAGAGGAGAATAAAGAGGAGGAGGAGGAGGAGGAGAAGAAGAAGAAATCAAGAAGGAGGAGAAGGAGGAGAAGGAGGAGGAGGAGAAGGACTAGAAGGTCCTTGGCCTTCTCCTCCTCCTCCTCCCTCCCTTCTCCTTCTTCTCTTCTTCTTCTTCTTCTTTCTTTTCCTTTTTCCGATTTCTTCTCCTCTTCTCCTCTTGTTGGAGCTAAATTAACTAATTATGTCTTTTTGGAGCTAAATGGGCTAATTATCCCATTTTAGAGGAAAACAAGCTAAGTACAGAATATTCATGAGCAAACCAAGGTCCTTATGCCATTTTGAGGTTATTATGGTATTTTGTAGCTAAATGGGCTAATTATGTCATTGTTGGGGAAATTAAAGCAAGGATAATATGAAAGAGGAGAAGAAAGAGGAGGAGGAGGAGAAGAATAATAAAGCAAGAAGAACGAGGATAAGTAGGAGAAGGAGGAGGAGGAGAAGGACTAGAAGGTCCATGGCCTTCTCCTCCTCCTCCTCCTCCTTCTCCTTCTTCTCTTCTTCTTCTTCTTCTTCTTCTTTCTTTTCATTTTTCCTATTTCTTCTCCTCATTTCCTCTTGTTGGAGCTAAATTACCTAATTATGTCTTTTTGGAGCTAAATGGGCTAATTTTCCCATTTTAGAGGAAAACAAGCTAAGTATAAAATATTCATGAGCTAACCAAGGTTCTTATGCCATTTTGAGCTTATTATGGCATTTTGGAGCTAGATGGGCTAACTATGTCATTGTTGGGTAAATTAAAGCAAGGATAATATGAAAGAGGAGAAGAAAGAAGAGGAGGAGGAGAAGAAGAAGAAATCAAGAAGAAGGTGGAGAAGGAGGAGGAGGAGAAGGACTAGAAGGTCCCTGGCCTTCTCCTCCTCCTCCGCCTTCTCCTTCTTCTCCTCTTCTTCTTTTTCTTCTTATTCTTTCTTTTCATTTTTCCTATTTCTTCTCCTCTTCTCCTCTTCTTGGAGCTAAATTACCTAATTATGTCAATTTGGAGCTAAATGGGCTAATTATCCCATTTTACAGGAAAACAAGCTAAGTATATAATATTCATGAGATAACCAAGGTTCTTATGCCATTTTGATGTTATTATGGCATTTTGGAGCTAAATGGGATAATTATGTCACTGTTGGGGAAATTAAAGCAAGGATAATATGAAAGAGGAGAATAAAGAGGAGGAGGAGGAGGCGAAGAAGAAGAAATCAAGAAGAAGGAGGAGAAGGAGGAGAAGGAGGAGGAGGAGAAGGACTAGAAGGTCCTTCGCCTTCTGCTCCTCATCCTTCTCCTTCTTGTCTTCTTATTCTTCTTCTTCTTCTTCTTTCTTTTCCCTTTTCCTATTTCTTCTCCTCTTCTCCTCTTGTTGGAGCTAAATTACCTAATTATGTCTTTTTAGAGCTAAATGGGCTAATTATCCCATTTTAGAGGAAAACAAGCTAAGTATATAATATTCATGAGATAACCAAGGTTCTTATGCCATTTTGAGGTTATTCTGGCATTTTGGAGCTAAATGGGCTAATTATGTCATTGTTGGGGAAATTAAAGCAAGGATAATATGAAAGAGGAGAATAAAGAGGAGGAGGAGGAGGAGGAGAAGAAGAAGAAATCAAGAAGAAGGAGGAGAAGGAGGAGAAGGAGGAGGAGGAGAAGGACTAGAAGGTCCTTGGCCTTCTCCTCCTCCTCCTCCTTCTCCTTCTTCTCTTCTTCTTCTTCTTCTTTCTTTTCCTTTTTCCGATTTCTTCTCCTCTTCTCCTCTTGTTGGAGCTAAATTAACTAATTATGTCTTTTTGGAGCTAAATGGGCTAATTATCCCATTTTAGAGGAAAACAAGCTAATTACATAATATTCATGAGCTAACCAAGGTCCTTATGCCATTTTGAGGTTATTATGGTATTTTGTAGCTAAATGGGCTAATTATGTCATTGTTGGGGAAATTAAAGCAAGGATAATATGAAAGAGGAGAAGAAAGAGGAGGAGGAGGAGAAGAATAATAAAGCAAGAAGAACGAGGATAAGTAGGAGAAGGAGGAGGAGGAGAAGGACTAGAAGGTCCATGGCCTTCTCCTCCTCCTCCTCCTCCTTCTCCTTCTTCTCTTCTTCTTCTTCTTCTTCTTCTTTCTTTTCATTTTTCCTTTTTCTTCTCCTCTTTTCCTCTTGTTGGAGCTAAATTACCTAATTATGTCTTTTTGGAGCTAAATGGGCTAATTTTCCCATTTTAGAGGAAAACAAGCTAAGTATAAAATATTCATGAGCTAACCAAGGTTCTTATGCCATTTTGAGCTTATTATGGCATTTTCGAGCTAGATGGGCTAACTATGTCATTGTTGGGTAAATTAAAGCAAGGATAATATGAAAGAGGAGAAGAAAGAAGAGGAGGAGGAGAAGAAGAAGAAATCAAGAAGAAGGTGGAGAAGGAGGAGGAGGAGAAGGACTAGAAGGTCCCTGGCCTTCTCCTCCTCCTCCTCCGCCTTCTGCTTCTTCTCTTCTTCTTCTTTTTCTTCTTATTCTTTCTTTTCATTTTTCCTATTTCTTCTCCTCTTCTCCTCTTCTTGGAGCTAAATTACCTAATTATGTCAATTTGGAGCTAAATGGGCTAATTATCCCATTTTAGAGGAAAACAAGCTAAGTATATAATATTCATGAGATAACCAAGGTTCTTATGCCATTTTGATGTTATTATGGCATTTTGGAGCTTAATGGGCTAATTATGTCACTGTTGGGGAAATTAAAGCAAGGATAATATGAAAGAGGAGAATAAAGAGGAGGAGGAGGAGGAGGAGAAGAAGAATAAATCAAGAAGAAGGAGGAGAAGGAGGAGAAGGAGGAGGAGGAGAAGGACTAGAAGGTCCTTGGCCTTCTCCTCCTCCTCCTCCTCCTTCTCCTTCTTCTCCTCTTCTTCTTCTTCTTCTTCTTTCTTTTCCTTTTTCCTATTTCTTCTCCTCTTATCCTCTTGTTGGAGCTAAATTACCTAATTATGTCTTTTTGGAGCTAAATGGGCTAATTATCCCATTTTAGAGGAAAACAAGCTAAGTATATAATATTGATGAGATAACCAAGGTTCTTATGCCATTTTGAGGTTATTATGGCATTTTGGAGCTAAATGGGCTAATTACGTCACTGTTGGGGAAATTAAAGCAAGGATAATATGAAAGAGGAGAATAAAGAGGAGGAGGAGGAGGAGGAGAAGAAGAAGAAATCAAGAAGAAGGAGGAGAAGGAGGAGAAGGAGGAGGAGGAGAAGGACTAGAAGGTCCTTGGCCTTCTCCTCCTCCTCGTCGTCCTTCTCCTTCTTCTCTTCTTCTTCTTCTTCTTCTTCTTCTTCTTTCTTTTCCTTTTTCCGATTTCGTCTCCTCTTCTCCTCTTGTTGGAGCTAAATTAACTAATTATGTCTTTTTGGAGCTAAATGGGCTAATTATCCCATTTTAGAGGAAAACAAGCTAAGTATATAATATTCATGAGCTAAGCAAGGTTCTTATGCCATTTTGAGGTTATTATGGTATTTTGGAGATAAGTGGGCTAATTATGTCATTGTTGGGGAAATTAAAGCTAGGATAATATGAAAGAGGAGAAGAAAGAGGAGGAGGAGGAGAAGATGAATAAATCAAGAAGAACGAGGATAAGGAGGAGAAGGACTAGAAGGTCCATGGCCTTCTCCTCCTCCTCCTTCTCCTTCTCCTTCTTCTCTTCTTCTTCTTCTTCTTCTTCTTATTATTATTTCTTTTCATTTTTCCTATTTCTTCTCCTCATTTCCTCTTGTTGGAGCTAAGTTACCTAATTATGTCTTTTTGGAGCTAAATGGGCTAATTATCCCATTTTAGAGGAAAACAAGGTAAGTCTAAAATATTCATGAGCTAACCAAGGTTCTTATGCCATTTTGAGCTTATTATGGCATTTTGGAGCTAGATGGGCTAACTATGTCATTGTTGGGGAAATTAAAGCACGGATAATATGAAAGAGGAGAAGAAAGAAGAGGAGGAGGAGAAGAAGAAGAAATCAAGAAGATGGAGGAGAAGGAGGAGGAGGAGAAGGACTAGAAGGTCCTTGGCCTTCTCCTCCTCCTCCTCCGCCTTCTCCTTCTTCTCTTCTTCTTCTTTTTCTTCTTATTCTTTCTTTTCATTTTTCCTATTTCTTCTCCTCTTCTCCTCTTCTTGGAGCTAAATTACCTAATTATGTCAATTTGGAGCTAAATGGGCTAATTATCCCATTTTAGAGGAAAACAAGCTAAGTATATAATATTCATGAGATAACCAAGGTTTTTATGCCATTTTGATGTTATTATGGCATTTTGGAGCTAAATGGGATAATTAAGTCACTCTTGGGGAAATTAAAGCAAGGATAATATGAAAGAGGAGAATAAAGAGGAGGAGGAGGAGGAGGCAAAGAAGAAGAAATCAAGAAGAAGGAGGAGAAGGAGGAGAAGGAGGAGGAGGAGAAGGACTAGAAGGTCCTTCACCTTCTGCTCCTCATCCTTCTCCTTCTTGTCTTCTTATTCTTCTTCTTCTTCTTCTTTCTTTTCCCTTTTCCTATTTCTTCTCCTCTTCTCCTCTTGTTGGAGCTAAATTACCTAATTATGTCTTTTTAGAGCTAAATGGGCTAATTATCCCATTTTAGAGGAAAACAAGCTAAGTATATAATATTCATGAGATAACCAAGGTTCTTATGCCATTTTGAGGTTATTCTGGCATTTTGGAGCTAAATGGGCTAATTATGTCATTGTTGGGGAAATTAAAGCAAGGATAATATGAAAGAGGAGAATAAAGAGGAGGAGGAGGAGGAGGAGAAGAAGAAGAAATCAAGAAGAAGGAGGAGAAGGAGGAGAAGGAGGAGGAGGAGAAGGACTAGAAGGTCCTTGGCCTTCTCCTCCTCCTCCTCCTCCTTCTCCTTCTTCTCTTCTTCTTCTTCTTCTTTCTTTTCCTTTTTTCGATTTCTTCTCCTCTTCTCCTCTTGTTGGAGCTAAATTAACTAATTATGTCTTTTTGGAGCTAAATGGGCAAATTATCCCATTTTAGAGGAAAACAAGCTAAGTACAGAATATTCATGAGCAAACCAAGGTCCTTATGCCATTTTGAGGTTATTATGGTATTTTGTAGCTAAATGGGCTAATTATGTCATTGTTGGGGAAATTAAAGCAAGGATAATATGAAAGAGGAGAAGAAAGAGGAGGAGGAGGAGAAGAATAATAAAGCAAGAAGAACGAGGATAAGTAGGAGAAGGAGGAGGAGGAGAAGGACTAGAAGGTCCATGGCCTTCTCCTCCTCCTCCTCCTCCTTCTCCTTCTTCTCTTCTTCTTCTTCTTCTTCTTCTTCTTTCTTTTCATTTTTCCTTTTTCTTCTCCTCTTTTCCTCTTGTTGGAGCTAAATTACCTAATTATGTCTTTTTGGAGCTAAATGGGCTAATTTTCCCATTTTATAGGAAAACAAGCTAAGTATAAAATATTCATGAGCTAACCAAGGTTCTTATGCCATTTTGAGCTTATTATGGCATTTTGGAGCTAGATGGGCTAACTATGTCATTGTTGGGTAAATTAAAGCAAGGATAATATGAAAGAGGAGAAGAAAGAAGAGGAGGAGGAGAAGAAGAAGAAATCAAGAAGAAGGTGGAGAAGGAGGAGGAGGAGAAGGACTAGAAGGTCCCTGGCCTTCTCCTCCTCCTCCTCCGCCTTCTCCTTCTTCTCTTCTTCTTCTTTTTCTTCTTATTCTTTCTTTTCATTTTTCCTATTTCTTCTCCTCTTCTCCTCTTCTTGGAGCTAAATTACCTAATTATGTCAATTTGGAGCTAAATGGGCTAATTATCCCATTTTAGAGGAAAACAAGCTAAGTATATAATATTCATGAGATAACCAAGGTTCTTATGCCATTTTGATGTTATTATGGCATTTTGGAGCTAAATGGGATAATTATGTCACTGTTGGGGAAATTAAAGCAAGGATAATATGAAAGAGGAGAATAAAGAGGAGGAGGAGGAGGCGAAGAAGAAGAAATCAAGAAGAAGGAGGAGAAGGAGGAGAAGGAGGAGGAGGAGAAGGACTAGAAGGTCCTTCGCCTTCTGCTCCTCATCCTTCTCCTTCTTGTCTTCTTATTCTTCTTCTTCTTCTTCTTTCTTTTCCCTTTTCCTATTTCTTCTCCTCTTCTCCTCTTGTTGGAGCTAAATTACCTAATTATGTCTTTTTAGAGCTAAATGGGCTAATTCTCCCATTTTAGAGGAAAACAAGCTAAGTATATAATATTCATGAGATAACCAAGGTTCTTATGCCATTTTGAGGTTATTCTGGCATTTTGGAGCTAAATGGGCTAATTATGTCATTGTTGGGGAAATTAAAGCAAGGATAATATGAAAGAGGAGAATAAAGAGGAGGAGGAGGAGGAGGAGGAGAAGAAGAAGAAATCAAGAAGAAGGAGGAGAAGGAGGAGAAGGAGGAGGAGGAGAAGGACTAGAAGGTCCTTGGCCTTCTCCTCCTCCTCCTCCTCCTTCTCCTTCTTCTCTTCTTCTTCTTCTTCTTTCTTTTCCTTTTTCCGATTTCTTCTCCTCTTCTCCTCTTGTTGGAGCTAAATTAACTAATTATGTCTTTTTGGAGCTAAATGGGCTAATTATCCCATTTTAGAGGAAAACAAGCTAATTACATAATATTCATGAGCTAACCAAGGTCCTTATGCCATTTTGAGGTTATTATGGTATTTTGTAGCTAAATGGGCTAATTATGTCATTGTTGGGGAAATTAAAGCAAGGATAATATGAAAGAGGAGAAGAAAGATGAGGAGGAGGAGAAGAATAATAAAGCAAGAAGAACGAGGATAAGTAGGAGAAGGAGGAGGAGGAGAAGGACTAGAAGGTCCATGGCCTTCTCCTCCTCCTCCTCCTCCTTCTCCTTCTTCTCTTCTTCTTCTTCTTCTTTCTTTTCATTTTTCCTTTTTCTTCTCCTCTTTTCCTCTTGTTGGAGCTAAATTACCTAATTATGTCTTTTTGGAGCTAAATGGGCTAATTTTCCCATTTTAGAGGAAAACAAGCTAAGTATAAAATATTCATGAGCTAACCAAGGTTCTTATGCCATTTTGAGCTTATTATGGCATTTTCGAGCTAGATGGGCTAACTATGTCATTGTTGGGTAAATTAAAGCAAGGATAATATGAAAGAGGAGAAGAAAGAAGAGGAGGAGGAGAAGAAGAAGAAATCAAGAAGAAGGTGGAGAAGGAGGAGGAGGAGAAGGACTAGAAGGTCCCTGGCCTTCTCCTCCTCCTCCTCCGCCTTCTCCTTCTTCTCTTCTTCTTTTTCTTCTTATTCTTTTTTTTCATTTTTCCTATTTCTTCTCCTCTTCTCCTCTTCTTGGAGCTAAATTACCTAATTATGTCAATTTGGAGCTAAATGGGCTAATTATCCCATTTTAGAGGAAAACAAGCTAAGTATATAATATTCATGAGATAACCAAGGTTCTTATGCCATTTTGATGTTATTATGGCATTTTGGAGCTTAATGGGCTAATTATGTCACTGTTGGGGAAATTAAAGCAAGGATAATATGAAAGAGGAGAATAAAGAGGAGGAGGAGGAGGAGGAGAAGAAGAATAAATCAAGAAGAAGGAGGAGAAGGAGGAGAAGGAGGAGGAGGAGAAGGACTAGAAGGTCCTTGGCCTTCTCCTCCTCCTCCTCCTCCTTCTCCTTCTTCTCCTCTTCTTCTTCTTCTTCTTCTTTCTTTTCCTTTTTCCTATTTCTTCTCCTCTTATCCTCTTGTTGGAGCTAAATTACCTAATTATGTCTTTTTGGAGCTAAATGGGCTAATTATCCCATTTTAGAGGAAAACAAGCTAAGTATATAACATTCATGAGATAACCAAGGTTCTTATGCCATTTTGAGGTTATTATGGCATTTTGGAGCTAAATGGGTTAATTATGTCACTGTTGGGGAAATTAAAGCAAGGATAATATGAAAGAGGAGAATAAAGAGGAGGAGGAGGAGGAGGAGAAGAAGAAGAAATCAAGAAGAAGGAGGAGAAGGATGAGAAGGAGGAGGAGGAGAACGACTAGAAGGTCCTTGGCCTTCTCCTCCTCCTCCTCCTCCTTCTCCTTCTTCTCTTCTTCTTCTTCTTCTTCTTCTTTCTTTTCCTTTTCCGATTTCTTCTCCTCTTCTCCTCTTGTTGGAGCTAAATTAACTAATTATGTCTTTTTGGAGCTAAATGGGCTAATTATCCTATTTTAGAGGAAAACAAGCTAAGTATATAATATTCATGAGCTAACCAAGGATCTTCTGCCATTTTGAGCTTATTATGGTATTTTGGAGCTAAATGGGCTAATTATGTCATTGTTGGGGAAATTAAAGCTAGGATAATATGAAAGAGGAGAAGAAAGAGGAGGAGGAGGAGAAGAAGAATAAATCAAGAAGAACGAGGATAAGGAGGAGAAGGAGGATGAGGAGAAGGACTAGAAGGTCCATGCCCTTCTCCTCCTCCTCCTCCTCCTTCTCCTTCTTCTCTTCTTCTTCTTCTTCTTCTTCTTTCTTTTCATTTTTCCTATTTCTTCTCCTCTTTTCCTCTTGTTGGAGCTAAGTTACCTAATTATGTCTTTTTGGAGCTAAATGGGCTAATTATCCCATTTAAGAGGAAAACAAGGTAAGTATAAAATATTCATGAGCTAACCAAGGTTCTTATGCCATTTTGAGCTTATTATGGCATTTTGGAGCTAGATGGGCTAACTATGTCATTGTTGGGGAAATTAAAGCAAGGATAATATGAAAGAGGAGAAGAAAGAAGAGGAGGAGGAGAAGAAGAAGAAATCAACAAGAAGGAGGAGAAGGAGGAGGAGGAGAAGGACTAGAAGGTCCCTGGCCTTCTCCTCCTCCTCCTCCGTCTTCTCCTTGTTCTCTTCTTCTTTTTCTTCTTATTCTGTCTTTTCATTTTTCCTATTTCTTCTCCTCTTATCCTCTTCTTGGAGCTAAATTACCTAATTATGTCAATTTGGAGCTAAATGCGCTAATTATCCCATTTTAGAGAAAAACAAGCTAAGTATATAATATTCATGAGATAACCAAGGTTCTTATGCCATTTTGATGTTATTATGGCATTTTGGAGCTAAATGGGATAATTATGTCACTTTTGGGGAAATTAAAGCAAGGATAATATGAAAGAGGAGAATAAAGAGGAGGAGGAGGATGAGGAGAAGAAGAAGAAATCAAGAAGAAGGAGGAGAAGGAGGAGAAGGAGGAGGAGGAGAAGGACTAGAAGGTCCTTGGCCTTCTGCTCCTCCTCCTCCTCCTTCTCCTTCTTCTCTTCTTATTCTTCTTCTTCTTCTTCTTTCTTTTCCCTTTTCCTATTTCTTCTCCTCTTCTCCTCTTGATGGAGCTAAATTACCTAATTCTGTCTTTTTGGAGCTAAATGGGCTAATTATCCCATTTTAGAGGAAAACAAGCTAAGTATATAATATTCATGAGATAACCAAGGTTCTTATGCCATTTTGAGGTTATTATGGCATTTTGTAGCTAAATGGGCTAATTATGTCACTGTTGGGGAAATTAAAGCAAGGATAATATGAAAGAGGAGAATAAAGAGGAGGAGGAGGAGGAGGAGGAGAAGAAGAAGAAATCAAGAAGAAGGAGGAGAAGGAGGAGAAGGAGGAGGAGGAGAAGGACTAGAAGGTCCTTGGCCTTCTCCTCCTCCTACTCCTCCTTCTCCTTCTTCTCTTCTTCTTCTTCTTCTTCTTCTTCTTTCTTTTCCTTTTTCCGATTTCTTCTCCTCTTCTCCTCTTGTTGGAGCTAAATTAACTAATTATGTATTTTTGGATCTAAATGGGCTAATTATCCCATTTTAGAGGAAAACAAGCTAAGTACATAATATTCATGAGCTAACCAAGGTCCTTATGCCATTTTGAGGTTATTATGGTATTTTGGAGCTAAATGGGCTAATTATGTCATTGTTGGGGAAATTAAAGAAAGTATAATATGAAAGAGGAGAAGAAAGAGGAGGAGGAGGAGAAGAAGAATAAATCAAGAAGAACGAGGATAAGTAGGAGAAGGAGGAGGAGGAGAAGGACTAGAAGGTCCATGGCCTTCTCCTCCTCCTCCTCCTCCTTCTCCTTCTTCTCTTCTTCTTCTTCTTCTTCTTCTTCTTCTTCTTCTTTCTTTTCATTTTTCCTATTTCTTCTCCTCTTTTCCTCTTGTTGGAGCTAAATTCCCTAATTATGTCTTTTTGGAGCTAAATGGGCTAATAATCCCATTTTAGAGGAAAACAAGCTAAGTATAAAATATTCATGAGCTAACCAAGGTTCTTATGCCATTTTGAGCTTATTATGGCATTTTGGAGCTAGATGCGCTAACTATGTCATTGTTTGGTAAATTAAAGCAAGGATAATATGAAAGAGGAGAAGAAAGAAGAGGAGGAGGAGAAGAAGAAGAAATCAAGAAGAAGGAGGAGAAGGAGGAGGAGGAGAAGGACTAGAAGGTCCTTGGCCTTCTCCTCCTCCTCCTCCACCTTCTCCTTCTTCTCTTCTTCTTCTTTTTCTTCTTATTCTTTCTTTTCATTTTTCCTATTTCTTCTCCTCTTCTCCTCTTCTTGGAGCTAAATTACCTAATTATGTCAATTTGGAGCTAAATGGGCTAATTATCCCATTTTAGAGGCAACCAAGCTAAGTATATAATATTCATGAGATACCCAAGGTTCTTATGCCATTTTGATGTTATTATCTCATTTTGGAGCTAAATGGGCTAATTATGTCACTGTTGGGGAAAATAAAGCAAGGATAATATGAAAGAGGATAATAAAGAGGAGGAGGAGGAGGAGAAGAAGAAGAAGAAATCAAGAAGAAGGAGGAGAAGGAGGAGAAGGAGGAGGAGGAGAAGGACTAGTAGGTCATTGGCCTTCTCCTCCTCCTCCTTCTCCTTCTTCTCCTCTTCTTCTTCTTCTTCTTTCTTTTCCTTTTTCCGAGTTCTTCTCCTCTTCTCCTCTTGTTGGAGCTAAATTAACTAATTATGTCTTTTTGGAGGTAAATGGGCTAATTATCCCATTTTATCGGAAAACTAGCTAAGTACATAATATTCATGAGCTAAGCAAGGTCCTTATGCCATTTTGAGGTTATTATGGTATTTTGTAGCTAAATGGGCTAATTATGTCATTGTTGGGGAAATTAAAGCAAGGATAATATGAAAGAGGAGAAGAAAGAGGAGGAGGAGGAGATGAAGAATAAAGCAAGAAGAACGAGGATAAGTAGGAGAAGGAGGAGGAGGAGAAGGACTAGAAGGTCCATGGCCTTCTCCTCCTCCTCCTCCTCCTTCTCCTTCTTCTCTTCTTCTTCTTCTTCTTCTTTCTTTTCATTTTTCCTATTTCTTCTCCTCTTTTCCTCTTGTTGGAGCTAAATTACCTAATTATGTCTTTTTGGAGCTAAATGGGCTAATTATCCCATTTTAGAGGAAAACAAGCTAAGTATAAAATATTCATGAGCTAACCAAGGTTCTTATGCCATTTTGAGCTTATTATGGCATTTTGGAGCTAGATGGGCTAACTATGTCATTGTTGGGTAAATTAAAGCAAGGATAATATGAAAGACGAGAAGAAATAAGAGGAGGAGGAGAAGAATAAGAAATCAAGAAGAAGGAGGAGAAGGACGAGGAGGAGAAGGACTAGAAGGTCCTTGGCCTTCTCCTCCTCCTCCTCCACCTTCTCCTTCTTCTCTTCTTCTTCTTTTTCTTCTTATTCTTTCTTTTCATTTTTCCTATTTCTTCTCCTCTTCTCCTCTTCTTGGAGCTAAATTACCTAATTATGTCAATTTGGAGCTAAATGGGCTAATTATCCCATTTTAGAGGCAAACAAGCTAAGTAGATAATATTCATGAGATAACCAAGGTTCTTATGCCATTTTGATGTTATTATGGCATTTTGGAGCTAAATGGGCTAATTATGTCACTGTTGGGGAAATTAAAGCAAGGATAATATGAAAGAGGAGAATAAAGAGGAGGAGGAGGAGGAGGAGAAGAAGAAGAAATCAAGAAGAAGGAGGAGAAGGAGGAGGAGGAGAAGGACTAGAAGGTCCTTGGCCTTCTCCTCCTCCTCCTCCTCCTTCTCCTTCTTCTCCTCTTCTTCTTCTTCTTCTTTCTTTTCCTTTTTCCTATTTCTTCTCCTCTTCTCCTCTTGTTGGAGCTAAATTACCTAATCATGTCTTTTTGGAGCTAAATGGGCTAATTATCCCATTTTAGAGAAAAACAAGCTAAGTATATAATATTCATGAGATAACCAAGGTTCTTATGCCATTTTGAGGTTATTATGGCATTTTGGAGCTAAATGGGCTAATTATGTCACTGTTGGGAAAATTAAAGCAAGGATAATATGAAAGAGGAAAATAAAGAGGAGGAGGAGGAGGAGGAGAAGAAGAAGAAATCAAGAAGAAGGAGGAGAAGGAGCAGGAGGAGAAGGACTAGAAGGTCCTTGGCCTTCTCCTCCTCCTCCTCCTCCTTCTCCTTCTTCTCTTCTTCTTCTTCTTCTTCTTCTTCTTCTTTCTTTTCCTTTTTCCGATTTCTTCTCCTCTTCTCCTCTTGTTGGAGCTAAATTAACTAATTATCTCTTTTTGGAGGTAAATCGGCTAATTATCCCATTTTAGAGGAAAACAAGCTAAGTACATAATATTCATGAGCTAACCAAGGTCCTTATGCCATTTTGAGGTTATTATGGTATTTTGTAGCTAAATGGGCTAATTATGTCATTGTTGGGGAAATTAAAGGAAGGATAATATGAAAGAGGAGAACAAAGAGGAGGAGGAGGAGAAGAAGAATAAAGCAAGAAGAACGAGGATAAGTAGGAGAAGGAGGAGGAGGAGAAGGACTAGAAGGTCCATGGCCTTCTCCTCCTCCTCCTCCTCCTTCTCCTTCTTCTCTTCTTCTTCTTCTTCTTCTTCTTCTTTCTTTTCATTTTTCCTATTTCTTCTCCTCTTTTCCTCTTGTTGGAGCTAAATTACCTAATTATGTCTTTTTGGAGCTAAATGGGCTAATTATCCCATTTTAGAGGAAAACAAGATAAGTATAAAATATTCATGAGCTAACCAAGGTTCTTATGCCATTTTGAGCTTATTATGGCATTTTGGAGCTAGATGGGCTAACTATGTCATTGTTGGGTAAATTAAAGCAAGGATAATATGAAAGACGAGAAGAAATAAGAGGAGGAGGAGAAGAATAAGAAATCAAGAAGAAGGAGAAGAAGGAGGAGGAGAAGGACTAGAAGGTCCTTGGCCTTCTCCTCCTCCTCCTCCACCTTCTCCTTCTTCTCTTCTTCTTCTTTTTCTTCTTATTCTTTCTTTTCATTTTTCCTATTTCTTCTCCTCTTCTCCTCTTCTTGGAGCTAAATTACCTAATTATGTCAATTTGGAGCTAAATGGGCTAATTATCCCATTTTAGAGGCAAACAAGCTAAGTAGATAATATTCATGAGATAACCAAGGTTCTTATGCCATTTTGATGTTATTATGGCATTTTGGAGCTAAATGGGCTAATTATGTCACTGTTGGGGAAATTAAAGCAAGGATAATATGAAAGAGGAGAATAAAGAGGAGGAGGAGGAGGAGGAGAAGAAGAAGAAATCAAGAAGAAGGAGGAGAAGGAGGAGGAGGACAAGGACTAGAAGGTCCTTGGCCTTCTCCTCCTCCTCCTCCTCCTTCTCCTTCTTCTCCTCTTCTTCTTCTTCTTCTTTCTTTTCCTTTTTCCTATTTCTTCTCCTCTTCTCCTCTTGTTGGAGCTAAATTACCTAATTATGTCTTTTTGGAGCTAAATGGGCTAATTATCCCATTTTAGAGAAAACCAAGCTAAGTATATAATATTCATGAGATAACCAAGGTTCTTATGCCATTTTGAGGTTATTATGGCATTTTGGAGCTAAATGGGCTAATTATGTCACTGTTGGGAAAATTAAAGCAAGGATAATATGAAAGAGGAGAATAAAGAGGACGAGGAGGAGGAGGAGAAGAAGAAGAAATCAAGAAGAAGGAGGAGAAGGAGCTGGAGGAGAAGGACTAGAAGGTCCTTGGCCTTCTCCTCCTCCTCCTCCTCCTTCTCCTTCTTCTCTTCTTCTTCTTCTTCTTCTTCTTGTTTCTTTTCCTTTTTCCGATTTCTTCTCCTCTTCTCCTCTTGTTGGAGCTAAATTAACTAATTATCTCTTTTTGGAGGTAAATCGGCTAATTATCCCATTTTAGAGGAAAACAAGCTAAGTACATAATATTCATGAGCTAACCAAGGTCCTTATGCCATTTTGAGGTTATTATGGTATTTTGTAGCTAAATGGGCTAATTATGTCATTGTTGGGGAAATTAAAGGAAGGATAATATGAAAGAGGAGAACAAAGAGGAGGAGGAGGAGAGGAAGAATAAAGCAAGAAGAACGAGGATAAGTAGGAGAAGGAGGAGGAGGAGAAGGACTAGAAGGTCCATGGCCTTCTCCTCCTCCTCCTCCTCCTTCTCCTTCTTCTCTTCTTCTTCTTCTTCTTCTTCTTCTTTCTTTTCATTTTTCCTATTTCTTCTCCTCTTTTCCTCTTGTTGGAGCTAAATTACCTAATTATGTCTTTTTGGAGCTAAATGGGCTAATTATCCCATTTTAGAGGAAAACAAGCTAAGTATAAAATATTCATGAGCTAACCAAGGTTCTTATGCCATTTTGAGCTTATTATGGCATTTTGGAGCTAGATGGGCTAACTATGTCATTGTTGGGTAAATTAAAGCAAGGATAATATGAAAGATGAGAAGAAATAAGAGGAGGAGGAGAAGAATAAGAAATCAAGAAGAAGGAGGAGAAGGAGGAGGAGAAGGACTAGAAGGTCCTTGGCCTTCTCCTCCTCCTCCTCCACCTTCTCCTTCTTCTCTTCTTCTTCTTTTTCTTCTTATTCATTCTTTTCATTTTTCCTATTTCTTCTCCTCTTCTCCTCTTCTTGGAGCTAAATTACCTAATTATGTCAATTTGGAGCTAAATGGGCTAATTATCCCATTTTAGAGGCAAACAAGCTAAGTATATAATATTCATGAGATAACCAAGGTTCTTATGCCATTTTGATGTTATTATGGCATTTTGGAGCTAAATGGCTAATTATGTCACTGTTGGGGAAATTAAAGCAAGGATAATATGAAAGAGGAGAATAAAGAGGAGGAGGAGGAGGAGGAGAAGAAGAAGAAATCAAGAGGAAGGAGGAGAAGGACGAGAAGGAGGAGGAGGAGAAGGACTAGAAGGTCCTTGGCCTTCTCCTCCTCCTCCTCCTCCTTCTCCTTCTTCTCCTCTTCTTCTTCTTCTTCTTTCTTTTCCTTTTTCCTATTTCTTCTCCTCTTCTCCTCTTGTTGGAGCTAAATTACCTAATTATGTCTTTTTGGAGCTAAATGGGCTAATTATCCCATTTTAGAGAAAAACAAGCTAAGTATATAATATTCATGAGATAACCAAGGTTCTTATGCCATTTTGAGGTTATTATGGCATTTTGGAGCTAAATGGGATAATTATGTCACTGTTGGGGAAATTAAAGCAAGGATAATATGAAAGAGGAGAATAAAGAGGAGGAGGAGGAGGAGGAGATGAAGAAGAAATCAAGAAGAAGGAGGAGAAGGAGCAGGAGGAGAAGGACTAGAAGGTCCTTGGCCTTCTCCTCCTCCTCCTCCTCCTTCTCCTTCTTCTCTTCTTCTTCTTCTTCTTCTTCTTTCTTTTCCTTTTCCGATTTCTTCTCCTCTTCTCCTCTTGTTGGAGCTAAATTAACTAATTATGTCTTTTTGGAGGTAAATCGGCTAATTATCCCATTTTAGAGGAAAACAAGCTAAGTACATAATATTCATGAGCTAACCAAGGTCCGTATGCCAATTTGAGGTTATTATGGTATTTTGTAGCTAAATGGGCTAATTATGTCATTGTTGGGGAAATTAAAGCAAGGATAATATGAAAGAGGAGAACAAAGAGGAGGAGGAGGAGAAGAAGAATAAAGCAAGAAGAACGAGGATAAGTAGGAGAAGGAGGAGGAGGAGAAGGACTAGAAGGTCCATGGCCTTCTCCTCCTCCTCCTCCTCCTTCTCCTTCTTCTCTTCTTCTTCTTCTTCTTCTTTCTTTTCATTTTTCCTATTTCTTCTCCTCTTTTCCTCTTGTTGGAGATAAATTACCTAATTATGTCTTTTTGGAGCTAAATGGGCTAATTATCCGATTTTAGAGGAAAACAAACTAAGTATAAAATATTCATGAGCTAACCAAGGTTCTTATGCCATTTTGAGCTTATTATGGCATTTTGGAGCTAGATGGGCTAACTATGTCATTGTTGGGTAAATTAAAGCAAGGATAATATGAAAAAGGAGAAGAAAGAAGAGGAGGAGGAGAAGAAGAAGAAATCAAGAAGAAGGAGGAGAAGGAGGAGGAGGAGAAGGACTAGAAGGTCCTTGGCCTTCTCCTCCTCCTCCTCCGCGTTCTCCTTCTTCTCTTCTTCTTCTTTTTCTTCTTATTCTTTCTTTTCATTTTTCCTATTTCTTCTCCTCTTCTCCTCTTCTTGGAGCTAAATTACCTAATTATGTCAATTTGGAGCTAAATGGGCTAATTATCCCATTTTAGAGGAAAACAAGCTAAGTATATAATATTCATGAGATAACCAAGGTTCTTATGCCATTTTGATGTTATTATGGCATTTTGGAGCTAAATGGCCTAATTATGTCACTGTTGGGGAAATTAAAGCAAGGATAATATGAAAGAGGAGAATAAAGAGGAGGAGGAGGATGAGGAGAAGAAGAAATCAGGAAGAAGGAGGAGAAGGAGGAGAAGGAGGAGGAGGAGAAGGACTAGAAGGTCCTTGGCCTTCTGCTCCTCCTCCTCCTCCTTCTCCTTCTTCTCTTCTTATTCTTCTTCTTCTTCTTCTTTCTTTTCCTTTTTCCTATTTCTTCTCCTCTTCTCCTCTTGTTGGAGCTAAATTACCTAATTATGTCTTTTTGGAGCTAAATGGGCTAATTATCCCATTTTAGAGGAAAACAAGCTAAGTATATAATATTCATGAGTTAACCAAGGTTCTTATGCCATTTTGAGGTTATTATGGCATTTTGGAGCTAAATGGGCTAATTATGTCACTGTTGGGGAAACTAAAGCAAGGATAATATGAAAGAGAAGAATAAAGAGGAGGAGGAGGAGGAGAAGAAGAAGAAATCAAGAAAAGGAGGAGAAGGACTAGAAGGTCCCTGGCCTTCTCCTCCTCCTCCTCCTTCTCCTTCTTCTCTTCTTCTTCTTCTTCTTCTTCTTTCTTTTCCTTTTTCCTATTTCTTCTCCTCTTCTCCTCTTGTTGGAGCTAAATTAACTAATTATGTCTTTTTGGAACTAAATGGGCTAATTATCCCATTTTAGAGGAAAACAACCTAAGTATATAATATTCATGAGCTAACCAAGGTTCTTATGCCATTTTGAGGTTATTATGGTATTTTGGAGCTAAATGGACTAATTATGTCATTGTTGGCGAAATTAAAGCTAGGATAATATGAAATAGGAGAAGAAAGAGGAGGAGGAGGAGGAGAAGAAGAATAAATCAAGAAGAACGAGGATAAGGAGGAGAAGGAGGAGGAGGAGAAGGACTAGAAGGTCCATGGCCTTCTCCTCCTCCTCCTCCGCCTTCTCCTTCTTCTCTTCTTCTTCTTTTTCTTCTTATTCTTTCTTTTCATTTTTCCTATTTCTTCTCCTCTTCTCCTCTTCTTGGAGCTAAATTACCTAATTATGTCAATTTGGAGCTAAATGGGCTAATTATCCCATTTTAGAGGAAAACAAGCTAAGTATATAATATTCATGAGATAACCAAGGTTCTTATGCCATTTTGATGTTATTATGGCATTTTGGAGCTAAATGGCCTAATTATGTCATTGTTGGGAAATTAAAGCTAGGATAATATGAAAGAGGAGAAGAAAGAGGAGGAGGAGGAGGAGAATAAGAATAAATCAAGAAGAACGAGGATAAGGAGGAGGAGGAGGAGGAGGAGAAGGAGGAGGAGGAGAAGGACTAGAAGGTCCATGGCCTTCTCCTCCTCCTCCTCCGCCTTCTCCTTCTTCTCTTCTTCTTCTTTTTCTTCTTCTTCTTTCTTTTCATTTTTCCTATTTCTTCTCCTCTTCTCCTCTTCTTGGAGCTAAATTACCTAATTATGTCAATTTGGAGCTAAATGGGCTAATTATCCCATTTTAGAGGAAAACAAGCTAAGTATATAATATTCATGAGATAACCAAGGTTCTTATGCCATTTTGATGTTATTATGGCATTTTTGAGCTAAATGGGCTAATTATGTCTCCTCCTCCTCCTTCTCCTTCTTCTCTTCTTCTTCTTTGTCTTCTTCTTCTTCTTTCTTTTCCTTTTTCCTATTTCTTCTCCTCTTCTCCTCTTATTGGAGCTAAATTACCTAATTATGTCTTTTTGGAGCTAAATGGGCTAATTATCCCATTTTAGAGGAAAACAAGCTAAGTATATAATATTCATGAGCTAACCAAGGTTCTTATGCCATTTTGAGGTTATTATGGCATTTTGGAGCTAAATGGGATAATTACGTCATTGTTGGGGAAATTAAAGCAAGGATAATATGAAAGAGGAGAAGAAAGAGGATGAGGAGGAGAAGAAGAACAAATCAAGAAGAAGGAGGAGGAGGAGAAGGACTAGAAGGTCCTTGGCCTTCTCCTCCTCCTCCTCCGCCTTCTCCTTCTTCTCTTCTTCTTCTTCTTCTTCTTTATTTTCATTTTCCTATTTCTTCTCCTATTCTCCTCTTGTTGGAGCTAAATTACCTAAATATGCCTTTTTGGAGCAAAATGGTCTAATTATCCCATTTTAGAGGAAAACAAGCTGAGTATATAATATTCATGAGCAAACCAAGGTTCTTATGCCATTTTGAGGTTATTATGGCATTTTGGAGCTAAATGGGCTAATTATGTCATTGTTGGGGAAATTAAAGCAAGGATAATATTAAATAGGAGAAGAAAGAGGAGGAGGAGGAGGAGGAGAAGAAGAAGAAATCAAGAAGAAGGAGGAGAAGGAGGAGGAGGAGAAGGACTAGAAGGTCCTTGGCCTTCTCCTCCTCCTTCTCCTTCTTCTTCTTCTTCTTTATTTTCTTTTTTCCTATTTGTTCTCCTCTTGTTGGAGCTAAATGGGCTAATTATCCCATTTTAGAGGAAAACAAGCTAAGTATATAATATTCATGAGCTAACCAAGGTTCTTATGCCATTTTGAGCTTATTATGGCATTTTGGAGCTAAATGGGCCAATTATGTCATTAGTGGGGAAATTAAAGCAAGGATAATATGAAAGAGGAGAAGAAAGAGGAGTAGGAGGAGAAGAAGAACAAATCAAGAAGAAGGAGGAGAAGGAGGAGGAGGAGAAGGACTACAAGGTCCTTGGCCTTCTCCTCCTTCTCCTCCTCCCCCTGCTCCTCCTCCTCCTTCTCCTTCTTCTCTTCTTCTTCTTCTTCTTTCTTTTCATTTTTCCTATTTGTTCTCCTCTTCTCCTCTTCTTGGAGCTAAATTAGCTAACTATGTCTTTTTGGAGCTAAATGGGCTAATTATCTCATTTTAGAGGAAAACAAGCTAAGTATATAATATTAATGAGCTAACCAAGGTTCTTATGCCATTTTGAGGTTATTATGGCATTTTGGAGCTAAATGGGCTAATTATGTCTTTTTGGAGCTAAATGGGCTAACTATGTCATTGTTGGGGAAATTAAGGCAAGGAGAATATGAAAGAGGAGAAGAGAAACTTACCGTAGTGGTCATCAAGGACGAGAAACACCTGGAGAAGGGTCGTGTGATGCCGCTCGGGAGTTATTCTGCAGAATAGATATTTTGTAATGTCTCGGTTAGCATGATGACACTCAATTATTAATACTAGTTTATAATGAAACTAACCATGCCAATCGAAGAGAAGACGGGCATCGGCGGAGGGACTTGACCGCTCTTCTCGCAGAGACCCTGAAGAGTGGGTCGTATTAGTTAGTAATGAAACAGTCATTACACACATGATTTGGCTAATGTGAAAAAAAACATACCACAAAAACTCGTACAGGGCCCGTTGACCCGCCTCATTCCGGGACCTCTCCTCCTCAATCAATCGTGTCGTGGTATGGTCCCTCTCATCAAGAGCAGCCTTACTTGCCAATCTCTCTTTCTCAAGAGCAGCCTCAAGAGCCGCGTGGCTTGCCAATCTCTCTTTCTCAAGAGCAGCCTGGTTTGCCAATCTCTCTTTCTGAAGAGCAGCCTAAAACACCATTCCTCGTTACCACATTAATGACCTATGGTGACACACATAATTAAATGGATGAAAGTGTTCTTAGTCCGTACAACTAACCTCGATGGCAAGTTCGACTGGCCGTGGACGACGCATTATCTCAGGACAGCTGCTCGACTGGCGCGCCTTGATCTCCGGGAGAGTGGGTGGACAACGTATTGTCCCATCTCCAATGGCTATCGAGCCATGGGGCCTCCCGCCACCAGATATCATCACCAGCTCTAGATCCAAATGTTCCTGGGTAGGGTTAAAGTCATCCCCTTTCGCAGCCTTCCCTGCGTCCCTGTATGCCATGAGCTTCTGGTGGGATGATATGTTGGTGAAGTTATTGGGAATATCCAGGTTAGACTCAGAGAATGCCATAAAGGTCGTACAAGTGTGGCATCAACGTCTTATTGTGATGCGCCTAAAAGAGAGGAACAAAATATTAGCATCAAGAATGAATTGCATGAATCATGAAGTAAATCACATACCCAGTTTGGTCCGAACTGAAGTAAGTTGGCGCTGCCTTGATGTTGTGGCAGACCAACCATTTGGCTACGTTGATCCTTCGCATTCTCGTGGACGGCTCGCCAGCTGCCTGTGCACCACTCATCAACCAACGCCTCCCAACAATCCATCTCATCCGCACACCATCTCGGGGGCACCTGTAAGTTATTAGAAAGAATTTTCAGTGCTACGCCTATGAATGAAATCAAGAAAAATACGTAGAAGGACTTACGAAGAGGTAATTACCTTCATGTATTGCTCCTTCTTCAGAAACTTTCGGTGGCAATCCTTCTTCTGCTTCTTAATACCATGCGCGGCGTAGTAATCTCGAATAGCCTGCGGCCGAGCCTCGTGGCGCAAGTTCTGTAGTAACCGCCTACACTCGGCCTCGAGAACCCTGGCCGCCTCCTCCTCATAACCATCCTCACACCTATAGAAGGTCTCCAATCAAATGTGCAAACATCGATTAGTACAATAATTAGCTATATTGTTAATTTTAGATTCTGTAAAAGGATAATTTACCCAAAAGCTCTTGATAACCATCTCGGCCCTCGTGTGGCACAAGACACCATCTATAATCTCCTCCGGTGGGGCCTGCGCTGCCTGGTAGTGCTCCCAGGAAAATCCTAGTGTAGGAACCTGACCCTCACCAGGCAATGTGACAAACCCCGGGAAATTTGTCCGACGAAGCGCACCAAGGACGGAGTTCGGTCTGCGGACTCCAAGAGGGTGTAGCCATCCCCTGCAGTATGATAATGTCAACGCATTAGATATTTGAACAAACTTGAAGGAAAAAGCATAAAAAGAGTAAATGTACTTACCTATATCCTTCAGGTTTAATCACCGGCCTCTGCTTGCAGGTAGCCGGCGCGACCGGGAGACGTGTACTACCACGGTTGTACATGGTGGCCACGTCCACCTGCACATCGCCCTCACTATCCGTAAGCTCATCCCGGCCATCCCCACCCCCTGAGCCACCCGGACCCTCGGTCCAATCCGACAACTCGGTATGATCCGGCCAGGTCTCCCATCCTGGCCTCTCCACGTCGGGTGAAGCCTCCGGAACCGTAGTCCCGTGGGCTGAATGCACCTCGCCCGAGGCTGCTCCTGGACCGGAGTCTCATGGGACAAATGCCCGTCAACAACATGCTCCTAGAACAGAGTCCCCGTACCCTCCTCCACAAACGGGTCGACCATAGTAGTCCTATGCTCGGGTGAATGAGCTGGTGGTGGTGGCGAGGATGGCTCAACAGTCCTCCTGGATCTTCCGCGGCCACCACCTCTGCCTGTACCGTTCCCCTTCTTCCCTACCCGACCAACACCTCTCCAAGTGGGCAATGCCGCCGACAAAGAAGAACCCACAGGTGGTGTCGACAGACTGTCTGCCAAGGCTCGACGGAGAGATAGGGGTGGAAGGGAAGTACCACCCCTCGTGCGGGGCGCCTGGGAAGAACCCATCGAGTGATCTGGACCAGCACCCACCATCTTTCCACACCTGGTGACCTGCCATGATAAAGATTAAAAAAATTAGTACAACATAAAAAAATTGAATAAGTGACATGAATAATAATATGTACATGAATAATAAAGATTAAAATATATATAATTTAAGTTGTGAATCTTGCAAACTAATAATCGTAATCAATAAATGCATCATCATCATCACTATCACGCATGTCTTCATGAATGACATGCTCGTCGGGTTCAATGGCGTGAAGTTGTGAAAGGCCTTCCTTTAATCGTTGAAGCATTGATAGGTCATCCGCATCAGTAACCTCTATGAGTTCCAGGTCTTCTAGTTCCGGCTCAGGGCTGGAGTCGGATTCATTGTCGCTGTCTACTTCCATGTTCTTGGGTGAAGCACGGCGGTTCTTGAAACGTTTCTTGGAAAGACGTGTTTCTTGGAACAATTCTCCATCATATGTGTCTGTGTTAATGTGAGGTTCATAATCCTGTTCATTTGGGAGAGGTGGTCTGACATGTGGCGGCACTTCATAAAGAACATACCAACCTTCCAGATTCTTATCCATTTGGCATGCCCACGGTTGATAGAAAACTTGGGTCGCCTGTTGAGCCGTAATATAGACATCTAAATGGGTGTTTGTATTGATTTCGACTAGTCCTATATGTTCATGAGTCCTTCTAGTCTTCTTCGGTTGGAACCAATAACATTTGAAGACTACGACATTCGGTGGGTTTTCACCATAGAATTGAAGTTCATAAATTGCTTCAACTCTTCCATAATACTCGATAACACCTTCGCCGATAGCAGAGACACCACAATTTGTAGATTTCCGGTCGGGCATAGATAACTCTTTTCCAAAGGTATGAAAGAGATACCCGTTGATGTTGTATTTCTCAAATGAACGGACCTTATAGTCAAAACCATTAGCGACTTGTCTCAATTCGGCGTCCATAGACTCTGAATTAGCCTACAAGTTTAGTACGAAACGATTGTTGCATTAGCCGCAAGTTAGACAAAGAATGAAATGGTCCATTATTGATAATTACCGTTTGTTTGAACCAAGAGATGAAACCGGGATAGCCTCCTCCTGTCTTTGACAGAAGCTCATACTCTTCGACGGAATCATTTTCGATCACCGCTCCATCCGATAATTTGGCGACGTAACGACTGTTTGAAATATCCGGGAATAACAACAGTTCAAATGAATTAGAAGTTAGGGGAAAATGTGCCGAGAACTCACTCGATGTATGGCCGCACTTCTGTTAGATTGTTGAAGATAGGCAACGAAATGTTCCGCCATTCTTCGACATCCAATTTTATTGGTTTCAAAGCACTGGCTGGTGCAAGCTTCCCTTTGAATAGGTTGAGGTTGGACCCACCTTTTTTAGGGTCTGCATCATTGTGCCGAGGCTTCGGATTATGCAAATGATGATTTTTGGCTTCGTAGTGTGTTGTCACAAAGTTTGCCACCTCCTCAGTAATGAATGCCTCAGCCATTGATGCTTCAATTCTACGCTTATTTTTACATTTAGCTCGAAGGGTCTTCTGCATCCTCTCAGTTGCATAGCACCAACGATCTTGCACGGGCCCACCCAATATTGCCTCGGTCGGGAGATGTAAAATCAAATGGTGCATTGGATTAAAGAAGCCCAGTGGAAAGATCTTCTCTAACTTGCACAACAACTCCGGTGCAAACTCCTCCATGTCTTCTACCACGCCAGGCGACAATTCTTTCGCACAAAGAACACGGAAGAAATAGCCCAGCTCCGCCAGTACTAGCCATTCATCCTCAGGAATAAAGCCACGTAACATCAGCGGCACTACCCGCTCTAGCCATATGTGCCAATCATGACTGTTGAGACCAAAGATTTTTAATTTTTCAAGACTCGCTCCCCTCTTTAGATTCGCTGCATACCCATCGGGGAACATGAAGTGCATTTTGACCCACAAGATAATTTCCCTCATAGCTAGCCTTCCAAGATTGAACCAGGCCTTTGGCTTCGACCACTTCTGCTTGCCTTTGCCTTCTCGCATATTTTGTAACGGTCTATGACATAGTGTCTCTTGCTCGACTCTAGCCTTAGTATTATCCTTTGTCTTCCTATCTATGTCAAACAATGTACCAAAAATAGCCTATCCGATATTCTTTTCAGTGTGCATCATGTCGATATTGTGTGGAAGAAGGAGGTCTTTGTAGTAACGAAGATCCGAAAAGCATGGCTTGTGAGTCCAGACGTGTTTTGAATTATACCCCTTGAAATACCCTGGACACTCTGGATCAGGCTCGAGGGTGTTTAACTGATCCAGGATCTGTTGGCCTGTGAACGCAGGTGGTGCCAAGTTTTTGACAACTTTACCTTCGGTAAAGTTCTTCTTGTCTTTTCTGAACTGATGGTCAGGATCCAGGAACTGTCTATGCAAGTCAAAGCACGAATACTTCCGACCCTCCTGCAACCAATGAAACTGAAGAGCTGCCTTGCATTGGGGGCACGGGAACCTTCCATGCACACACCATCCAGAGAATAGTGCATACGCCGGCAAGTCATGCATAGAGTACAAGTACCACACATGCATTTTGAAGTTTTGTTTTCTAGCGGCATCGTATGTCTTGACCCCATTATCCCAAGCGTCTTCCAATTCATACTTAAGCGGCTGCATGTACACATTCATATTCTTCCCCGGATAATTGGGCCCTGGAATTATCAACGTCAGAAATATGTTCTTTCTTTGCATAATCTGTCCGGGGGGGGGGAGATTGAGTGGAATAACAAATAAAGGCCAACAACTATATTTGGTTGTCATCATGCGGAAGGGATTAAAACCATCCGTGCGATGCAGACTCGAGGATTCCTTGGATCTGCCGCTTTATCCTGATGCAATCCATCAAAATGTTACCACGCTTCCCCATTCGATGTGTGTACCACCATCTTATTCCCATCCGCATCTAGTTCGGTTCTTTTTCCCAACTTGTGCCATGTCATCTGTCGGGCTGTCTCTTCGACCATGAAAAGACGTTGAAGTCTTGGTACGATTGGCAAATACCGAAGAACACTAACTGCGATTTTGGTCTGCCTCTTCTCACCCATACCGTTGTCTACCACAAGATACGTGCAAGACTCGCAATTGGGACAATAGTCCAAGTGTGCATACTCCTTCCTAAATAAGACACATCCTTTCTCACATGCATCTATCTTCTCATAGGGCATCTTAAGTACACGAAGTATTTGGTCCGACTACTACAGGTTTGCAGGCATGACATGGCCTTTGGGTAAGAAGCGTCCAAATAGTGTCATCATCGCGTCGTAGCATTCTCTTCCCAAGTTGAACTGAGCCTTCAGAGCCATTACTTGTGCAATTGCATCCAGCTGACAAAGCTCAGTGTGCTCATGGAGAGGACGTTTTGAACACTCCAACATTTCATAAAATGCCTTTGCAGATTCCTCCATCTCATCTTCCGAATCCCGAGCATCATCAAAGTCTTGCACCATGTCTTCGATCCCGGTACCATGCTCGTCCGTGCGATGACGGACCACCTCAGCTCTTGTACGTTGTATAGACTCACCATGAAATGTCCACACCGTATAATTAGGCTTAAAACCCCTCCTCTGCAGGTGTTTAATCATTACAGCCTCTGTCGTCTTTTTATAGTTGTCGCATTCAGGACAGGGGCAATAGTTTCTTTCCTGGCCATTTGCGAATGCGGCTTTCACAAATTCCTTTGTTTTTACAAACCATTCTTTCGTCATCTCTTTCTGACTAGGGTGACCGGTATACATCCACGCACGATCACTCATCTTGCATAGCTACTAAAGACAGAAGAAATATATTTATATATAATTTAGCATTTATATTCATCGATTAATCAGGTTCGCCATTTTTATTACGTCCAGGCAACCTACACGCTAATAGGTAAAGATAGGTCCTAATCCCACCCGAGTATGTGTAGATTGGGTTCGTTTTCCCATGCTCTACTTCAGATCCAACACAAAATTTAGGCAACACCTCCCCGTTGTTCTCCTGATACACGTCTCCGCAATAAACTGAGAGGATGTGCATCCGGAGAACAACAGTGAGGCACTGACGAAATTCTGCATCGGATCCAGAGCACAGCATACGGGAAAACGAACCCATCTACACATACTCGGGCTGTCCATGGATAATGTTGGACAATTCGAAAGGATGGCGGTTATAAATATGCAAAGACATGCATATTTAAAGATGTCGCCCTTTCGAACAGGAGACGCATACTGGTCACGCATACTGATAAATTAATTTAATTCCCTAAATCTAGAAAGTTTCATCCGGAAACCGAGCCACAGTAAATGAAGGGGCGGCGAGGAGATGAAATTTGTACTGACCCACGAATGCAGGGGCGGATCTCATACAACGCATGGGCAGGTCTTCGCACAGCAGACCTCATAGCGACGAGACAACTATCACATGTAAATCCACCCGATCAACACAAATATTCTAATTATGTCATTTTAGAGGAAAACAAGTTAACAATATAACATTCATGAGCTAACCAAGGTTTTTATGCCATTTTGTAGCTAAATGGGCTAATTATCTCATTGTTGTGGAAGATAAGGTGAGGAGAATAAGATAGAGGAGAAGAAAGAGGAGGAGGAGGAGAAGAATAAGAAATCAAGAAGAAGGAGAAGGAGGAGGAGTAGAAGAAGGAGGAGGAGAAGGTATTCTTCTTCTCATCTTCTCTTCTTCTTCTCTTCTTCTTTTCTTCTTCTTTTCTTCTTCTCCTTCTTATTTTTGTCTTCTCCTCCTCTTCTTCTTCTTCTTCTTCTTCTCCTCTTCCTCTTCTCCTCTTCTCCTCCTCCTCCTCTTCTTCTTCTTCCTATTCTTTCTATTAAGCTAACTAACTAACTAACCTAACTAACCAAGCTAACTAAGCCTAGCACTAAACCTAGATAGCACTAAACAGCAAAAAAAACAGAATCTACCACTAAGTAACTAAAAAAGAATCTAGCTACCACTAAATAGCAAACAATAAAAATCAACTTCTTCTTCTTTTTCCTCTTCTTCTCCTGCTTATTTTTTTCTTATTCTCTTCTTCTCTTCTTCTTCTCTTCTTCTTCTCTTCTTCTTTACTTCTTCTCCTTCTTATTTTTTCTTCTCTTCTTCCTCTTCTTCTCCTTGTTATTTTTTTCTTCTCCTCTTCTTTTTCTTCTTCTTCTTCTTCTTCTGCTTCTTCTTTTTCTTCTCCTCCTCCTACTCCTCTTCTTCTTCTCCTCTTCTCGTCCTCCTCCTCCTCCTCTTCTCCTCTTCTCCTCCTCCACCTAACTAACCAAGCTAACTAACTAACCTAACTAAAACTACTAACCTAATTAAATCTACCACTAAAACTACTAACAATAATCTAGCTACCACTAATTAACAAAACAAAACTAAATCTGTAAATTAGCAAAAAAAGAAAAAAAGGACTCACTGGAGGGGGGCGGCCGGGGAGGAGGAGGTTGCGGCGGTGGAGGAGACGGCGGTGGAGGAGGGGGCGCACGGCGACCAGGGCGGAGGAGGGCGCAGGGTGGCCGGGGAGGAGGAGGGCGCAGGGCCGCCGGGGAGCGCGCAGGGCGGCTGGGGAGGAGGAGGGCGCAGGGCAGCCGGGGAGGAGGATGCAGGGCGGCTGGGGAGGAGGAGGGTGCAGGGCGGACGTGGAGGAGGAGGGCGCAAGGCGGCCGGGGATGAGGAGAGTACGGCGGTGGAGGAGGGGCGCAGGGAGGCCGGAGGAGGAGGGGACGCAGGGAGGCCGGAGGAGGAGGGGGCGCAGGGAGGCCAAAGGAGGATGTGCGGCAGCGCAGGGAGGCCGAAGGAGGGCGCGGCGGCGGTGGTGGTGTCGGGGTGAGAGAGAGAGGTGTCGGGGTGGCCGTTAGGGGGAGAGAGAGGCGCGTGGGGGTAGGGCTAACGGCCGTTAGGGGGGCACCCTCTTTGCCGTACGCCTCCTGACGACATAGCGGACGACAAAGAGAGAGGTCGTTAGGGGGGAGAGAGGGGCTGCGGGGTGGGCCGCCATGCTCTTTGCCGTCTACCTGAATGCTCTTTCCCGTGAGCTGGCAGACGACAAAGAGCTGGCTGATAGCAAATAGTTCCTTTGGCATCAGCCTGCTCTTTGTCGTCTGGTTTCTGGTAGTTGATGGCAAAGAGGGTCTTTGCCATCAGCCAGCAGACGGCAAAGAAGTAGCAGATGGCAAATAATTGTTTTCCAGTAGTGCCCTTAAGAGCTGGTGCACCACCTTTAGGCCTATTAGGTTCTCTCCCGGGTGGGCGGCCCCTTCCGGAAAAACCCCGGAACCCATTCTTCACTCCCCGTACTTTACTGGTAATGCCCGAGAACTTTCCGAACAACTTTCGTATATATCAATGTTTACCTTCGGACCATTATGGTGCTCCTCGTGACGTCCGAGATCTCATCTGGGACTCCAAACAACTTTCGGACACCAACATACATAACTCAATAATACCGAAACGTCACTGAACCTTAAGTGTGCAGACCCTACGGTTTGAGAACTATGTAGACATGACCTGAGACACTCGCCGGTCAATAGCCAATAGCGACATCTCGATGTCCATATTGGCTCCTACATATTCTACGAAGATATTTATCGATTGAACCTCTATGTCAAGGATTCACTTAATCAAGTATGTTGTTCCCTTTGTCCTTCGATCTATTACATGCCCGGGATTAGATCATCGGTATCTCTATACCTAGTTCAATATTATTACCGGCAAGTCTCGTTACTCGTTCTGTAATACAAAATCTTATGACTAACTCCTTAGTCACATTGCTTGCAAGGATAATTGTGATGTTGTATTACCGAGTGGGCCCCGAGATACCTCTTAGTCACACGGAGTGACAAATCCCAGTCTTGATCCATGCCAACCCAACAGACACCTTCGGAGATACCTGTAGAGCACCTTTATAGTCAGCCAGTTACATTGTGACGTTTTATACACACAACGTATTCCTCCGGTGTCCTGGAGTTGCATGATATCATAGTCATAGGAACAAATACATTGACATGCGGAAAACAGTAGCAATAAACTGGCACGATCGTATGATATCTTCATAGTTTGGGTCTTGTCCATCACATCATTCTCCTAATGATGTATTGCCGTTATCAAATGACATCTCATGTCTCTGGCTCGAAAACCTTGACCATATTTTATCAACGAGCTAGTCAACTAGAGGCTTACTAGGGACAGCGTGTTGTCTATGTATCCACACATGTATTTGAGTTTCCAATCAATACATTTCAAGCATGGATAATAAACGATTATCATGAACAAGTAAATATAACAATAACTAAATTATTATTGCCACTAGGGCATATTTCCAACATTCTCAGCATCAAGGCTCAATCGGAGTTCCTGCAGCTCCTTCTCCAAAGCAACACACATAAATAATCCAGTAACACATGAAGTCATAGGCCCACACGAAGTCTGTCAGCAACACACATAAATAAAGCACAATACAATATAGTAACTCTAAGACTACCACTGATTGATCCAGTCAACGGTAGCCTTAGGGACTACACCAAGTGGGTGCCCACGGCGTGCCCCCACTAGAAAAACAAGAGGAGGGAAAAATAGGCCCCGTACCCTATCTACATTACTCGAATCAAAATAGGAACTAAGACTACCGCCGACAGTAGCCTCGGGGACTAGACCCATTAGGTGCGCTCAACGCACTCCAAGTGGAAAACGACACCTAGTGGGTGTGACTCAGAGCAAATACAACTGGGATCAAGTTGAGAAACCAAAACATGTGTGCACAAAAAGGACTCACTCGGATGTTCTTCACCACGCCTTCACTAGCATCGTATGCATCCTTCAGCCGCCCAACCATTACTTCCAGTTGAGCTAGGGCCTCCTTGAGTGCTCCCTCCTGATCCTCCAGGATATGGTGCAGCTGGAAGAGGTTACGATCTACAGAAGGTAGTGACAACGTGGCGGATGGACCAGGTCCTACTAGCACTCAAGCCAAAGCAGTCTCCCATGACTGAGGAACCTGAACCTAGGTAGTCGAGGATTCGATCACTCGGGTGGGGATCGCAGCTTGTTTGGGCGCTCCTCTAACCGCCACATGACCGACAGGATCAAGTGCAATAACGACTCGTGTCTCTGCATGCATCCAAAAATATTCAAAGCACCATCACGTGGCTAGATCTTAAAAGACCCGAATGACACATAAATAAGCCCAAGGGATACGTTTGGAAGAAGCGACATTAGCACACGGATGCCCCTTTGTGAGAGGTCTTCGGCTCTAGAGAAGCTGTCGATGTATCAACCCTGCAATAAAGAAAACAAGAAGACTTATCGTCACTCGGAATACCTTGACTAGCAAAGTAAAAATCATTCGGCAGAGGAACTTACGCTAAAGCAATGAGCACGTCGACCTTGATGCGCGGTAGGACATCCTTCTGGGGTTTCGAAGTCATAGGTTTGGGGTATTTGGCAACCTTCTGTGGCGATACCTCTGGCTCGCTCCGACCGTGTTTGGAACTGCGGTTTGGCATAGTCGATGCAGTTGGATTAACCACCTTCAGGGTCTTGGAGCCGCCGATACGGGCCCAGGGTCCTGATGCGCTTTCGAGCAAGCCTCGGGTGGAACTTCATCACACGGGAAGAACTCTGCCTCATCCCCGTGTTCGTCGTCACTCTCTTCCATCTCCTCATTGTCATCCTTGTTTTCTTTTCCATCCAAGTCCCCCTGATGCACAGTGTCACTCGCCACGTCAATGGGCGCGCAACCAACCGCGGAGATAGAACTGACCAGTCATGTGAAACCCTATCGAGTGACAATGTGAGAACAAACGAAAACAACAAGCTACGAGAAAATTCACTCGGTTTAAGCTCGTAAGGCTTTACCTCATTCGGAGGCAACTCTGCTGAGAAGGGCGTCACCAACCTAGTGCCCCTGAGATTGTCTCGCATAGGTGTAATAGCCTTCACCTTTTCCTCCATCCGCTCTGCCCGATCTCCTCCGGGTGAACGCGAGTCGGATCATCCGAACCGCTATACATACACATGGGACTACCTCGAGGTGGTCCATCCCATTGATGTTCTTCCGCAACAAAGAAACCAATTCTATCACCGAGATATCTATGTCTATCCTCTCTTCCTTCGATACGGACAATGAGGGAGCCGACCGAATTGGCTCAGGTGAATAAAGTGGGAGGTCCGACTGGCCCTCACCGATTGGGACGTCCTGGCAGTAAAAATAGGAGTCTTGCCAACCCTTTACCGAATCGGGAAAGAACATCTGAGGAAACCATCTCTTATCCCTCAGTTGCACTATGTGCGTTTCCCCCCCAACTGAGACGATTTTTTCATGGTCATCACTCGGCATGTGAAATAATCCCACTTCAGATAGCACCCAAGGAAATGCTCACACATAGATATGAAATAAGCTAAGTAAGAGATAGCGTTTGGGGGGGATGGTGGAGCTGCAAGCCGAAAAAGTCAAGGAATACTCAGAAGAACAGATGCAGGGGCGGGGATAAACCTCTTTGAATGTGGGTGACCAGGAGCACCCGCTCGTTTGCCCCTCAGCGAAGGATCTAGGTCCCCTTCATCTACAGGTACCAGCTTCCCGGAACCACCAAGCCTTTGCTCTCGAGGTCCAGCATCTGATCCTTGGAGACCCGGGACGACATCTAGTCGCCGTGGATCCACCCTGGTAGAAGCACGCCAGCACTCGAAGAGGAACCGCTGGAGCCTTTTCCTGGCCCCCTCGGCTCTCACAATCGCACCTTTCGCCATGCTGCACGGCGAAGCAGACGAGGTGGAAGAAATCTGGAGGAGGCGACCACGAGGATCGAGGAAGGAGAGAAAGGGGTTCAGATTTGTGGCGCTATTCCTTCCCTCCACTACCTCAGCCTATTTATACGCTACAGGAAGATACGCATCAAGTGTTCCGCCTGCATGAGGAGGATCTACAGGATCCCGGTGATAGCGTCCCTGTAGCACTACAACGACATTTCAAGCATGGAAATCGAAGGGTCCCACCACTACTGCCACTACACACGTCGCCACTGATTCCGCTTCCCAACGCATGCTGTCAATTCAAAATATCGCGGAAAATCTTCTCCCTCCCCTCATTGCCCGAGTGGATCCTGTATCCATAGCACACAGTGAGGGGAACCGAATACCCTGCCATTTGTGGGACAACAAGGATTCGAACATGCAAGAAGGTGATCAGATCGCCCGCGCCATGGCGCGAGTAAGACCCGTCCTACTCCACTGATTGATCGACCGAAGCGCCGAGCTCGCGATCATCTGAATCATTGAGCATACGTCCCCATAAGGTACTCAATTATTTTAGATTGGAAAAAACCGATGTGCTTCTAGACTCAGAATATTTCACTGTTTAATCGATAGTCGTTTATTGAGAGCTTGAGTGATGTAGCCCGGAGCTACCACCTTTGTGCCCCTCTGTGGGGACCCCGACTTACGAGTCGAGATCACCGAATGAACGTGCTCAGTGATCCCAGAGATCAGTGCTCACCGAACACACATAAACTGAATAATAAGAGTCTTACATCCATACATACTGTTCGATACAATAAATGACCATTTCGATCGAGTCTTACATATATAGGGCCTTGAAGGCCAATACACCAAACTGGACCAATAGCGGAATTATTGGTTGAAAGTGAGAACCCATGCCATCAGCCTTAACCTACAGGCATTCTGACTGGGAAGCGTCCTAGCTCGCAAGAACATCACCGAATTACTGTTCACCAAATCCTATTCTCTCATACCTAGTCATTGAAATAACCAATGGCAAGCCAATGAATACTTTTGATTATACTAGCATACAGCCCACGATATGAACAATGCAAGTGAAGGATAACAATAACATGCATCTTTGGTGGAATTCTTCCTGGTGGTAAATGATCATGAATATGCATCAAGTTAAAGAATTACTTTTGAAGAACGGGTTACAGATATCAACATCACTACTGAAATTCAGAAAATTTCCATCTGCCAAGGCGGACGGCAAAGGGTGCAACCACGGACGGCAAAGGCTTTGTCGTCGGTCAGCTGACGGCAAAGTAGACGGAAAAAAAAATCCGGTGAAGAGGTTATTTGCCGTCAGCTTTCCCAAAGCGGACGGCAAAGAATCTTTGCCATGAGGGGGTAGACGGCAAAATAAATGGGACGGCACATATTTGCAACGTCCCCGTTAAGTGTTAACGGCAGGCCTCCTCTCTTTGCCGTCTACCTTCCCCCCTTTACCATGTGGGGGCAGACGGCAAAGAAGGGAGAAAGAGGGGGCAAATTCCCCCCTTTGCCGTTTGCTTTCCCCCCTTTGCCATGTGCGGGCAGACGGCAAAGAGGGGAGAGAGAGGGGGCAGATTCCCCCCTTTGCCGTCTGCCTTCCCCCCTTTGCCATGCGGGGGCAGACGGCAAAGAGGGGAGAGAGAGGGGGCAGATTCCCCCCTTTGTCGTCTGCCTTCCCCCCTTTGCCATGTTGGGGCAGACGGCAAAGAGGGGAACCAGCCCCTTTTTTCATTCTTTTTTGTTATATCCAGCATTTTTAACAATAATCAGGATATATATATATATATATTTGACATAAATAAATTTCTTTCCGTTCTCATAACCATATTAAAATAACCTCTTATATCTAGCTTTCAAGTTGCATCCGTAGCAAACCATATATTACACCAGTTTCATCCACGTGCATACAAAGTTTCATATATTCATATACTACAATAGTTTCAATACAACCCATGGTACAAGAAATCATCTTCAAGCATTCCATCAATATTTTCCAAGCTTCCCGTGAAGTGAAGGTAATCTGCAAAATGACAAATAAGAAAGTTAGAAGAATAATACTAGATGAAGTAGTGTATATATAGGTTATTTCGGAGAGAAATTAGCTAAGTATAGACCGTTTAGGAGCTAACTAAGCTAATTATGTGATTTAGGTGGAACCCTAGCTAACTATATGTCGTTTCGGAGCTAACTTGGGTAAAATAGGTCATTCCGGAGCAAACTATGCTTATTAAGCCATTTTTGATCTAGCTAGGCTAATTATTGGCCATTTAATACCTAAGTTAGGGGGGAATAGGTCATGTTGCAGCTACGTAAGCCTTATAATATCATTTAGGAGAGAACTTAGCTAACTATAGTTCATGTTTTATTAAATAGACCATTTAGGAGCTAACTAAGCTAATTATGTCATTTCGTAGGATAATTAGCCAATTTAGCCTTTCTTGGATGAGTCTAAGCTACGTAGAAGAAGAGAAAGAGAAGCAGAAGTAAAAGAAAGAGGAGGAGGAGGAGGAGGAGGAGGAGAAGGACAAGGAAGAAGAGAAGAAGAAGAAAAGAAGAAGGAGAAGGAGAAGGAGGAAGAAGGAGGAAGGAGAAGGAGAAGGAGGAGCTCCTTCTCCTTCTTCTCCTTCTTCTTCTCCTTCTTCTTCTCCTCCTCCATCTCCTTCTTCTTCTTCTCCTCTTCTTCTTCTTCATTCCTTTCATTTTTCCTCTTTCTTCTCGTCTTGTCCCCTTCTTCGGGCTAAATTGGCTAAGAATGCCTTTTTGGAGCTAATTATGTCATTTCGAGGATAATTAGCTAAGTATAGATCATTTCATATTAAATAGGTCATTTTGGAGCTAACTAAGCTAATTATGTCCTTTAGATGGATAATTCGCCAATTTAGCCTTTCTTGGATGAGTCTAAGCTACGTAGAAGAAGAGAAAGAGAAGAAGAAGTAAAAGAAGGAGGAGGAGGAGGAGGAGGAGGAGAAGGAGAAGGAAGAGGAGAAGAAGAAGAAAAGAAGAAGGAGCAGGAGAAGGAGGAAGAAGGAGGAAGAAGAAGGAGAAGGAGGAGCTCCTTCTCCTTCTTCTCCTTCTTCTTCTCCATCTTCTTATCCTCCTCCCTCTCCTTCTTCTTCTTCTCCTCTTCTTCTTATTCCTTCCTTTCATTTTTACTCTTTCTTCTCGTCTTGTCCCCTTCTTCGGGCTAAATTGGCTAATAATGCCTTTTTCGAGCTAATTATGTCATTTCGAGGATAATTAGCTAAGTATATGTCATTTTTTTTATTAAATAGGTAATTTTGGAGCTAACTAAGCTAATTATGTGATTTAGATGGATAATTAGCCAATTTAGCCGATCTTGGATGAGTCTAAGCTACGTAGAAGAAGAGAAAGAGAAGAAGAAGTAAAAGAAGGAGGAGGAGGAGGAGGAGGAGAAGGAGAAGGAAGAGGAGAAGAAGAAGAAAAGAAGAAGGAGAAGGAGAAGGAGGAAGAAGGAGGAAGAAGAAGGAGAAGGAGGAGCTCCTTCTCCTTCTTCTCCTCCTTCTTCTCCTTGTTCTTATCCTCCTCCCTCTCCTTCTTCTTCTTCTCCTCTTCTTCTTCTTCCTTCCTTTCATTTTTCCTCTTTCTTCTCGTCTTGTCCCCTTCCTCGAGCTAAATTGGCTAAGAATGCCTTTTTGGAGCTAATTATGTCATTTCGAGGATAATTAGCTAAGTATAGGTCAGTTTTTATTAAATGGGTCATTTTGGAGCTAACTAAGCTAATTCTGTGATTTGGATGGATAATTAGCCAATTTAGCCTTTCTTGGATGAGTCTAAGCTACGTAGAAGAAGAGAAAGAGAAGAAGAAGTAAAAGAAGGAGGAGGAGGAGGAGGAGGAGAAGGAGAAAGAAGAGGAGAAGAAGAAGTAAAAAAGAAGGAGAAGGAGAAGGAGGAAGAAGGAGGAATAAGAAGGAGAAGGAAGAGCTCCTTCTCCTCCTTCTTCTCCTTCTTCTTATCCTCCTCCCTCTCCTTCTTCTTCTTCTACTCTTCTTCTTCTTCCTTCCTTTCATTTTTCCTCTTTCTTCTCGTCTTGTCCCCTTCTTCGGGCTAAATTGGCTAAGAATGCCTTTTTGGAGCTAATTATGTCATTTCGAGGATAATTAGCTAAGTATAGGTCATTTTTCATTAAATAGGTCATTTTGGAGCTAACTAAGCTAATTATGTCATTTAGATGGATAATTAGCCAATTTAGCCTTTCTTGGATGAGTCTAAGCTACGTAGAAGAAGAGAAAGAGAAGAAGAAGTAAAAGAAGGAGGAGGAGGAGGAGGAGGAGAAGGAGAAGGAAGAGGAGAAGATGAAGAAAACAAGAAGGAGAAGGAGAAGGAGGAAGAAGGAGGAAGAAGAAGGAGAAGGAGGAGCTCCTTCTCCTTCTTCTCCTCCTTCTTCTCCTTCTTCTTATCCTCCTCCCTCTCCTTCTTCTTCTCCT
Source organism: Hordeum vulgare subsp. vulgare (assembly GCF_904849725.1). Classification (NCBI taxonomy): domain Eukaryota; kingdom Viridiplantae; phylum Streptophyta; class Magnoliopsida; order Poales; family Poaceae; genus Hordeum; species Hordeum vulgare. The sequence goes on from NC_058523.1 coordinate 281,977,922, forward strand.
CCTCTTCTTCTTCTTCCTTCCTTTCATTTTTCCTCTTTCTTCTCCTCTTGTCCCCTTCTTCGGGCTAAATTGGCTAAGAATGCCTTTTTGGAGCTAATTATGTCATTTCGAGGATAATTAGCTAAGTATAGGTCATTTTTTATTAAATAGGTCATTTTGGAGCTAACTAAGCTAATTATGTGATTTAGATGGATAATTAGCCAATTTAGCCTTTCTTGGATGAGTCTAAGCTACGTAGAAGAATAGAAAGAGAAGAAGAAGTAAAAGAAGGAGGAGGAGGAGGAGGAGGAGGAGAAGGAGAAGGAAGAGGAGAAGAAGAAGAAAATAAGAAGGAGAAGGAGAAGGAGGAAGAAGGAGGAAGAAGAAGGAGAAGGAGGAGTTCCTTCTCCTTCTTCTCCTCCTTCTTGTCCTTCTTCTTATCCTCCTCCGTCTCCTTCTTCTTCTTCTTCCTTCCTTTCATTTTTCCTCTTTCTTCTCCTCTTATCCCCTTCTTCGGGCTAAATTGGCTAAGAATGCCTTTTTGGAGCTAATTATGTCATTTCGAGGATAATTAGCTAAGTATAGGTCATTTTTTATTAAATAGGTCATTTTGGAGCTAACTAAGCTAATTATGTCAACTAGGTATGTTTTATTAGAACACTAGAAATAACATACCTAAGTTAGGGTCAAGCACGGTGGCTCTGGCATGTTTCACCTGGAGAAGGCTGCCCTGGAGAAGGCTCGACTGTAGAAGGGTCGTGCGATGCGTTTCTGGAGATATTCTGCACCAAACATCGTTTGCAATGTGTAGTTAGCATGAGGACACTCTTAAGATCACTCCACTGAAATGAAACTCACCGTCCCCGCCACGTTAATGACTGGCATCGGCGGAGGGACTTGGCCGTTCTTCTCGCACATAGACTGTACGTTTGGTTTCGACAAGTCATTTATTAATGAGATGGACATTTGTCGGGACCCCGATCCTAACCCATAGGAATCGAGCGTGTAACACATCGCATCCCTTTGCGGTCTCACGCACGGTTCACTCCACGGCTGCAGCCCTACCTTAGCCGGGACCGTTTGCGTCTTTTGACTCACGTATGCAATAGTGTCGCTAGCATTCCGATGTCAAAGAACCCGGATCCACAAGTCTAGTCATAAACCAAAGAGGCAGTACCGCACAAGGACAAGCATACATGACCCAACAAAGCAGGTGTCGGTCATCAGCGAGTGTAGACGAGTCGTAGGAAGCTTCAAGGACTCCATTAAATTGCGTGACATTTCCCCAAAGGGGACACACGCAGCAGCTAAGAAGGACACATGCCGGTCAACCGATGTGTCCGGAGCAGTAGCGAACTACCAAGGCTCGTTGGATCACAAAGGGGCATTTCCTTGTAAGGAGTGCTACTAAAGTTCACGACTAGGTAATCGAACCCCATACATATCAAGTACGACACACGTACGCATGGCATACCAATATGTATAGATACATCGATGGCATCACAACATAACCATAAACATACAAACTTTATTTAAGAGGCTCGGAAGAGCCACACACATAATATTACACATTAAGGGTCTCACGACCCATAATAGCAGTCATTCAGTTACTAGCCAGCGGAAGAGTTTAAAACTGTCTGAGTACACACAGGTGCAACTAGAAGGGACATGGCCTGACTATACTACAGACCCAACGTAGGGCCAGATCGTAGCTGGGACACCAGCTACTCGTCGTCGTCGATGTCTACGAAGAACCCTCCATTAGGGTCATTAGCAACCTCTACAACATTTATTAAACAAACATGAGAAAGAAGGTACTCAGCAAGACTTTAGGATAAGCAACTACTCATGCAAAGTATCAATAAGGTATTACATGGGGAATGCCAGCATTTGACTCGTGGCTAGACAACATGCGTTTTTAAATAATTTTGACAACTTGATTTCTCGCACACGAGTCCACTAACACCACAACAATACACCATCGTGGAATCATTCCGTCTCCATACGGAAATGCCGTCCACGACACTCACGCTTATCTTGACAATTTTATGAGTAGCCATTGAAGTTATCTACGAACAACAGATGTCTCCAAGTAGTGCATATCCACGGACGTGGCTATTCGAATAGATCATAACCCTACAGGGGGGTACTTCATCACACACGCTCTCGCCACTTATCACCATGTGCACGTCATGCACCTCGGCAACCTTCAAGCGGAAGCCCATCGAGGGAGTCGGCCGCGACCGTTAACCACACTAGTACCTAGTCCAGGTTTGTCGCCTATCTGAGGGTAACCCGCACGGATGTCCGGCCGAGGTTTCCGCAACGGCCCCAAACGATGTGTGCAGGGTTCCCAAGCCCACCATCCGGGTGCCACTTGGTACACCGTGCCACTGCCTACCGCATCACAGCCGACCTCTCAGGTCAGCGCTATGCACGGCCTCCAGCATGACTATAAACATCAGAAACTACTTGCAACTCCTGGACCGAGCACTAAGCGATTAATAAGTCGAGAGGGTCAATTAAGTATCCCAACGTGTGGTAGTATCTAGTCTTGGATTACATACACGGAACTCAGTTCCTAAGGACGGTTCCAATGAAACAACCCGCCATGTACTCCTACACAGCCTTTCACCGGTACCTTTACCAAATCAGGTTCAACACACAACCTTTGCTTACCGAACACATTCTCACAATTCTGTTCATCTCCCAGATGACAGACCATACACAACTCTAAGCATAGCATGCATTGCAGGATAAGGCACATCATGGATCAAGCAACTACCAGGTATGCTAGGTTGCAAGGTTCGGCTATTTACTGTGACAATGATAGGTCATGCAAAGGAAGTGGGTTCAACTAACGTGGAAAAAGCAGTTGAAGCATTTGATCCTGATGCAATAAGTAAGTGCAGGAGCAAGAACATGGGATTTATCGGGATGATCAAAATGGTTGATTGCCTTGTTTCTCAGAGGAGTGAAAATATCCGTCAGACGGATATTCGGTGGAATCCAGGGGAGTGGAACCTACCGGAAGGAATGACAACAATCAATATCAAGCATATGCAATCAATATGATACATGAGCATGGCATGAGAATGCAAGGTGATATACTATTATAACTAACATGTATTAGGTTTGAAGTTGATTTGAATCACATTCAGATATCACTTCAAACGAGGTATTCTCGGATAACATTTTAATTGATTCGACCTGATGCTCAGATCAACTTGATGTTGACATGCATGGGATGACATGTTAAATTGCTGGTTTGAAATTAGGACAGTATTTGATCATGTCAATCATAGTGAAAATCAAATATTTTCCATATTTCATTTATAAAGTATTTATAAGAATTGACTTATTCATTAATCTACATGTTTGGGTTCTGTAACATTTTCAAACATGTTTGAAAATGACATATTCAGATTCCTTGAATTTTTCTAATACTTTTTCATATATAAATTATTTTCATTGGAGTTACAGATTAATTTCTATGAATTTTTGAAGTTTTAAACATTTCTGGAATTATTTTTATACACGAAAATCCCTTTACTGCATCAGCATGACATCAGCAGGTCCAACTGGCCGTTGAAAGTCAAACCTGACCAGTGGGACCCACTGGTCAATGTCTCTGGTCAGTTTTAGAATAAAATTAAACTTAGTTTGCTGATTAATCTTACTGGACCCACATGTCAGTGTCTTATAAACTTATTTGATTTTATTTTTATTATTCTTAATCTCCCAGATGTTGGCCCCACACGTCAGTGGCTCAGGCCAGCTAAGATCCACCGGCGGCGAGGTCGTCCTCGCCGGCGGGGAGCCTCCGGCGACCATCAGTACGGTGGAGGGCATCGGAAACTCGCCTCCGACGGCCAAACTCACGGCACAGACCACGAGGAGAACGGCCACTCGACGGCGCGCACGATAGAACAAGCCCCAGGGGCTGGGGTGGCTGGAATCAACGCCGGCGACGAGCTTGGCGGCGACCAAGTTCGGCCATCGTCGAAGCCATCGAATACAGGGTCAAAACACGTGGGGCTGGGCACCTAAAGCATCTACGTGATGTCCTGAGGGTGCTGGTGGCCTCAGACGGACCAACCCATCACCTGAGGGCTACCGGCGACGAGCTGCAGCAGCGGTCCTCGTCAGGCTCCGATGGAACTAAGCCTAGAGGAGGGGATCGACGGGGAGAGCTTAGGGAAAAGATGCACCAGCTCACGAGGAGTGCACAGAAGGGCTTAGACGGCTCGGGGAAGCACCGAGGCCGACGAATCGAGTAGAGCTCGCCGGCGGCCGAAGGTTGAAAACGACGGTGCCGAGGGCGTTGCAGGGCTCGGGAAGGCTTCGGCTTCTGCAGGGAGGACCAGATGGACGAGGCGGAGCTAACGGCACACTCAGAATGAGGATCCTATGGCTAGGGGCACGGGCAGCCCGAGCTCGAGCTCCTGTCAATGGCGGCAGAGGGGATCGAGGGAACTAAGAGGAGAGGGGGAGGAATGAGCTGGGGAATGGATAGCTACGAGCTCGAGGAGCTTATCCCCGTGCTTGCCAGTGCAAAGCGGCGGCCAGGCAGGTGCACAGGTGCGTGGCAGCGCCGGAGTATGCGGCGGCCACCTCCTGCTGTCCACTGGCGGGGGAGGAAGACGACAGAAGAAAATGGGCCGGGCCAGGTGAGCGTCAGGTAAGGTTTTCTCATTTTCTGTCTGTTTTGTTTCTATTTTAAATACTGAAATTGATTTGCTATTTATTTCAGCTCCCAAATAGTTTGTAAAAACAATGTTGAGCACCTTAGAATATTTGTTGGAATATTTCCAATCATTCCTAAAGTTTTCAACATTTTTGAAAGTTAAGTTTCTGATTTCAAATTTAAAACTTGAAACCAGTAGCTTTTTGCATTTATTTAAAATGCTAAAAGTGTCAAGAAAAAGGTTTTCTTCATTGCTTATATACTTTCATGATTTATCAGAAAGTTTGAACTTTTCTTGAGGCCATTTTGGGTTCATTGATTTTAACTAGTTTGAGATTTCCTTTATTTAAAGAAGTGGCTAGGGTTTTCAGTTTTCCTTCACCACTTACTTTATTCTTGTTGAAAATTTCCTAGATGCAATGCAAAGAAAACATGAGCACAAAGCTAACTTGCTTAAAGTGTCAGGGATGTGACAACTCACCCCACTCAAAAGAATCTCGTTTCGAGATTTGGAAGTCGTCGGGAATAACGCAGGATACTCAAGTCGGAGACGATCCTCTCTTTCCCAAGTTGCCTTCTTTTTAGAATGATTTGACCATTGAACTTTGAGAAACTTGAGGTTTCGACGTCGAGTGGTACGCTCAGCTTGATCAAGAATACGCACGGGGTATTCTCGGTATGAAAGGTTATCTTGGAGATCAAGCGTTTCGTGGTCCACTTCACGGATAGGATCAGAAAAGCAACACCTGAGTTGCGAGACGTGGAAGACATCATGAACCTTGGAAAGATGCGGAGGAAGTTCCAACTGGTAGGCAACTTCTCCTCGTTTGGCAAGAATGCGAAAAGGACCAATGTAACGAGGAGCCAACTTGCCCTTGATACCGAATCGATGGGTACCCTTTCAAAGGTGTAACCCGAAGGTAAGCCTTCTCGTCAACTTCAAAGGTCACAGCCTTATGATGACGATCATATTAGCTCTTTTGACGAGACTAGGCTGTTTTCAACTTTTCGCGAATAATGCGAACCTGCTCTTCTGCATCCTGGATCATATCCGGGCCAAAGAGTTGCCTCTCCCCGGTTTCTGACCAATTAAGAGGTGTTCGACATCTTCGTCCATAGAGAACTTCAAAAGGAGCTTTGCCCAAGCTTGATTGATAACTATTGTTATAAGAAAATTCGGCGAATGGAAGGCACTTCTCCCAATTCATACCGAATGATATAACACAAGCTCGGAGCATATCTTCTAGGATTTGATTCACTCTTTCTACTTGACCACTGGATTGGGGATGGAAAGCAGTGCTAAAAGATAAGTGAGTCCCCATGGTATTCTGAAAACTTTCCCAGAAGCGGGAAGTAAAGATACTCCCACGGTCCGAGTTAATCTCCAAGGGAACACCATGAAGAGACACTATTCGAGAGACCTATAACTCTGCTAGCTGGCTAGCTGTGATACTCTCACGAATGGGAAGAAAATGAGCCACTTTGGAAAGACGATCAATGACCACGAAGATAGCATTATTTCCTTTCTTGGTCTTGGGAAATCTGGTAATGAAATCCATACTAACTTTATCCCATTTCCATTCAGGAATAGCTAGAGGTTGAAGGATGCCAGCAGGCCTTTGATGTTCTGCCATAACTCGACGACAAACGTCACAGTTAGCAACGAACTCAGCAATTTCTCTCTTCATCCTAGTCCACTAGAACCTCTGGCGTAGGTCCTGATACATCTTAGTACTACCGGGATGAATGGTGAGAGGAGAATCATGAGCCTCCTTAAGGATCAATTGTCGCAGACGTTTTCTCTTAGGAACCACTAAACGGTTCTGAAAGAACACAACACCTTTCTCATTGATGGAGAAATCCCTAGCGTTACCGCTAGCAATATTCTCCTTGATCCGGGATATACCCTTATAATAAGCCTGCACGGCTATGATTTGATCCTTAAGAGTAGGCTTCGCCAACAGGGTAGAAAGGAATCCTTGAGGAACAATATGAAGATTCATCTTCCAAAATTCCTCATAGAGATGTGGTTGACCTTGTTGTAGCATCAAATTGTTACAATAAGATTTACGACTTAGTGCATCGGTCATAACATTGGCCTTCCCCGAGGTGTAAATTATCCCTAAGTTGTAATCCGAGATCAACTCAACCCACCGTCTTTGCCTGAGATTCAAATCCGGATGGGTGAAGATATATTTCAGACATTGGTGATCAGTGAATATTTCGCAACGATTACCAAGAAGGTAATGTCGCCAGGTTTTTAGTGCATGGACTACAGCTGCAAGCTCAAGGTCATGTGTGGTATAATTATCCTCATGTGGACGCAACTGTTGAGATGCGTATGCGATCACATGACGATCTTGCATGAGAATGCAACCTAATCCTTGTCGCGAGGCGTCGCAGTAGATAACAAAGTCCTTAGAAAAATCTGGTGGTAGCAACACAGGTGCGGAAGTCAGGCGTCTTTTCAGTTCCTGAAAACTATGCTCACACTGTGGTGTCCACTCGAACTTTTTATCCTTCTTGAGGAGTTCAGTTAGAGCCTTTGCAACCTTGGAGAAATTCTCGACAAAGCGGTGACAATAGCTCGCTAGACCAAGAAAACTCCTAACTTGCTTAACCGATTCAGGTTGAGTCCAATCAAGGACAGCTTGAACTCTCTCGGGATTGACAGCAATACCCTTACCAGAGATTACGTGACCTAGATAGGTCACTTCTGGTAACCAAAATTCACATTTTGAAAACTTGGCATAAAGGCCATGCTCTCGAAGTTTCATCAATACCAGTCTTAGATGCTCGGCATGTTCTCGTTCGTTCTTCGAGTAGATGAGAATATCATCGAGGTATACCACGACGAATTTATCCAAATACTCCATGAAGATTGAATTCATAAGACGAGAGAAGGTGGCTGGGGCATTGGTTAACCCAAAGGACATGACGGTGTACTCGTATTGGCCATAACGAGTAATAAAAGCCGTTTTTGGAATGTCCCCGTTCTTGATCTTGATTTGGTGGTATCCCAACCTCAAATCCATTTTGGAGAAGACTGAGGACCCAGCGAGCTGGTCGTACAGGTCGTTGATCCTGGGGAGCGGATACTTGTTCTTTATGGTGACCAGATTAACTGGTCGGTAATCTACAACCATCCGATTCGTTCCGTCTTTCTTCTTGACGAAGAGGACGGGGCAAGCCCAAGGAGAAGAGCTAGGACGAATGAAACCTTTATTCAAGGCCTCATCTAGTTGCTTCTTAAGTTTGGCTAGTTCCAGGGGTGCCATCTTATATGGTCTTCTGGGTATTGGGACAGTTCCTGGAACAAGATCTATCACAAACTCTACATCTCTGTCAGGTGGAATTCCTGGCAGTTCCTCTGGAAAAACATCCGGGAAGTCACGGACTACCGGAATTTCTTCAAGTTCCGGAAGAGGGTTGGCATTTAAAGAATAGAGTTGGCATTTGGCAACTCGAGTAGAGACATTTACTATCTCACCCGAGGGATGGGTAAGCTGGACATTTCTAGAATGAGTATCAATCTTGGCATAGTGAGCTGACATCCAGTCCATGCCCAAGATGATATTAATATCCGAAGATTTCAATGCTATCAATGAGGCTAGAAAAACTAGTCTGTCTACTAGAATTTCATTGTCATAGGTTATCCTAGAGGTTTGCCATTTACTACCAGTAGTTTGGACAACCAATGGAATTGGCATATCACAAAAAGACATTTTATGCAACTGTGCATAACTTTCTGAAATGAAGGAATGAGAAGACCCAGTGTCAAAGAGAACAGACGCTGGGTAATGATTAACAAGAATCGTACCCAGCATGACGTCGGGATCCTCTGCAGCTTCTTCTGCTGACACATAGTTCACACGGCCACGTGCAGGAGTTGGCTTCACATAGTAACCTTTGCCCGAGTTGCCTTGCCCGACGGACTTTCCGGGTTGCTTGGCACCCACATTTTGAGGACACTCACGGGAATAGTGCCCTGGTTCTCCACACTTGTAGCATATCACCTGGTTGGCACGTGGTGCAGCATTGCTAGCTCGACCACCGTAAGTTTTTGCTGGAGGGTTGGTCTGATTCGTCTGAGGCGCCACGTAGGATGGCCTCGGGGTGTATCTTGGCGGCAGAGAACTGTTCTGAACCCACAGCCTGCATTTTGGAAACGCGAAACCAGAAGGCGAGCCAAAGTCACGGGAGTGCTTCCTTGTGGCTTCAAAGTCAGTATGACCAGTCTCGGCACTGATAGCCTTGTTGACGAGGGCTTGAAAGCTTGCATAGTCGTGGAGGCGCAGATCACGACGAAGCTCACGGCTCAGACCCTTACGGAATCTTGCTTGTTTCTTGGCGTCAGTAGACACCTGCTCTGTTGCATAGCGGGCGAGGTTATCGAACTCGCGGCTATAAGCATCCACGGTCAACTTGCCCTGAGTGAAGGCACATAACTCCTCTCTCTTTCTGTCCATCAGGCCCTCTGGAATATGGTGCAGACGAAAGGCTGCACAGAAGTCTGCCCATGTGGCTACTGGTTCAGCAGGACGCATAGCTTCAAAGTTCTCCCACTACAGATTGGCGGGTCCTTCCAGGAAATATGCCGCAAAGGTCACCTTGTCGGCCTCAGAAACATTCGTAGAGCAAATCTTGCGTGCGATGCTGCACAACCAGTCATCAGCGTCGAGGGGATCGGCAGAATGATATACTTTGGAGGATTCAGCTTCACAAAGTCGTTGAGGGACACTACAACATTCCTGGGCTGACGAGCCGTATTCTCCGCAATACGCTCTAACAGTTGGTTGGTCTCCCTTTTGTTTCTCTCTGCCTCAAGCATAACTTCTGCCAGAGAGGGCGGGTGAGGCAGGTCTTCCTGCGACGCTTGACTACCCTCGCCTTGCTCATGACCAGGGGCACGGTTCAACCTGGTGAAGACCATCCTGACAAACAAACTCATAGCTTAGACCAATATCATATCAATACTAGCTATGGATTAAGAATGTACTGAACACACGGAATGCGGAAATGAATATCCGAACAGCATGGTAACAAGCAACTGCTATATATACACCATGGTTCATACACAGCCTTACATAGTTCAGTACAACCTTAACCGAAGAGCAAACTACTGAAATTATGAAACTACTCATCAGAGGCTTACAAGCTTCCTATACATTATTTATCTAGGCCTCCAGAATTCATTTCACATCACAGGCATACTTCACAAGTCACGCAGGACTATGAACGTATGGCTACTACCATACTATCCTTCCGCTGACATCTCAGGCATCCGCATAGAACATCTCATAGAGATTACCTCCATGACCTGGAAGCTCAACCTGCGGACCAGGAAACACTCTAGCCTGAGATCCCTGGGATCCATAAGGACACGGATCTGGCCTTGGTCCCCTGATTGGTGGTAAGAGGGGTCCCCGAAGAGGGGTGACTCCTCCTATAGCTGGCCAGTCAACGTGGGCTAGAAGATGGGTCCTAATAGGGTTCAGCATCTCCATATCTCCGTACCCTGTCTGCACTACCGGTAGCAGCTGCGTCAAAGCCGTCCACAGACGGGCACGGGTAGCATAAAGCTCCATGCGGAGAGCACGAGCATCCCTGTCTCTGTTCTCTAGCATCTCAACAGTGGACTGCAGTAGTGGATCCTCCATATAAGAATCAAAACAGACTCCACTGAGGTATCCCACTTCACCAGGCTGAGAGACCAAAACATAGCAGAACTCTGAATTCTTTAGCAGTGCATGTCCCGCTCTCATAATGGTCAGCATTGAATAGGCAGCATCTTGTACTGCCATGTCAACAGTGACTCCCAATCCATAGGACCAATGGATTGGCTCCTCAGCTCCAGGGTAGTCTGGAAATACCCTAACAGTGCAGATATACTGGCTCTAGTTGAAGTCTCGGTATTGTTCCTCCACTGTGTACTCGGGGTACCAGCGGTAACCGCACACCGACATCACCCTGACCAGCATGGCCGTATGACCCGGTACATCAATGCACCTGGTCAGACGTACCACCTGACGAGAAGGACGGCCAGGCATCTGTAAATAGAGAGTAATGGAAAAGCATTAGAGCTCCGAATGCAAAATTGGGCAGCATAACGGCTATAAATGCTCAAAAACAAATTTTGAGACAACCCAAAAATGGAATAGCGTAACCACTCAACTATCAAGTTCAATTCTCTGATCATCAAACTTACTTCCTTTTTCCTAGGAATGAAAGAGACCCAAATAACTCTTGACTCGTAGTCGTATAATCTACCGATCAGAAACACGAGCCTAGAAGAAGATGAGTAACCTAGTCCTTAATTCCCGCAGAAAAGACGAGGATGATCATAATAGAATAACTTGGGGAGAGAACAAGAGTCTTACGTTCCCTTCCACAAACAATTCCCTTATATATAACTAAAGCAATTCTAGACTCAACTTCGACCAGTTTGGCTTAGTAATCCTACAGTCAGTCAGGCTCTGATACCAACGCTGTCGGGACCCCGATCCTAAGCCATAGGAATCCAGCCTGTAACACATCGCATCCCTTTGCGGTCTCACGCACGGTTAACTCCACGGCTGCAGCCTTACCTTAGCCGGGACCGTTTGCGTCTTTTGACTCACGTATGCAATATTGTCGCTAGCATTCCGATGTCAAAGAACCCGGATCGACAAGTCTAGTCATAAACCAAAGAGGCAGTACCGCACAAGGACAGGCATACATGACCCAACAAAGTAGGTGTCGGTCATCAGCGAGATAGACAAGTCGTAGTAAGATACAAGGACTCCATTACATTGCGTGACATTTCCCCGAAGGGGACAGACACAACAGCTAAGAAGGACACATGCCGGTCAACCAATGTGTTCGGAGCAGTAGCGAACTACCAAGGCTCGTTGGATCACAAAGGGGCATTTCCTTGTAAGGAGTGCTACTAAAGTTCACGACTAGGTAATCGAACCCCATACATATCAAGTACGACACACATATGCATGGTATACCGATATGTATAGATACATCGATGGCATCACAACATAACCATAAACATACAAACTTTATTTAAGAGGCTCGGAAGAGCCACACACATAATATTACACATTAAGGGTCTCACGGCCCATAATAGCAGTCATTTAGTTACAAGACAGCAGAAGAGTTTAAAACTGTCTGAGTACAGATAGGTCTAACTAGAAGGCACATGGCCTGACTATACTACAATCCCAACATAGGGCCAGATCATAGTTGGGACACCAGCTACTCGTTGTCGTCGATGTCTACGAAGAACCCTCCTTTAGGGTCATTAGCAACCTCTGCAACATTTATTAAACAAACATGAGTACGAAGGTACTCAGCAAGACTTTAAGATAACTAACTACTCATGCAAAGTATCAATAAGTTATTGTGGGGTTTCATGCGGAAAGCCAGCATTTGACTCGTGGCTAGACAACTTGCATTTTTAAATAATTTTGACAACTTGATTTCCCGCACACGAGTCCACTGACACCACAACAATACACCATTGTGGAATCATTCCGTGTCCATACGGAAATGCCTTCCACGACACTCACGCTTATCTTGACAATTTATGAGTAGCCATTGAAGTTATCTATGAACAACATATGTCTCCAAGTAGTCCATATCCGCGGACGCGGCTATTCGAATAGATCGTAACCCTGCAGGGGGGTACTTCATCACACACGCTCTCGCCACTTATCGCCATGTGCACGTCATGCACCTCGGCAACCTTCAAGCGTTAACCCAGCGAGGGAGTCGGCCACGACCGTTAACCACACTAGTACCTAGTCAAGGTTTGTCGCCTATCTGAGGGTAACCCGCACGAAAGTCCGGCCGAGGTTTCCGCCACGGCCTCAAACGATGTGCGCAGGGTTCCCAAGCCCACCATCCGGGTGCCACTTGGTACACCGTGCCACTGCCTACCGCATCACAGCCCACCTCTCAGGTCAGCGCTATGCACGGCCTCCAGCATGACTATAAACACCAGAAACTACTTGCAACTCCTGGACCGAGCACTAAGCGATTAATAAGTCGAGAGGGTCAATTAAGTATCCCAACGTGTGGTAATATCTAGTCTTGGATAACATACACGGAACTCAGTTCCTAAGGACGGTTCCAATGAAACAACCCGCCATGTACTCCTACACAGCCTTTCACCGGTACCTTTACCAAATCAGGTTCGACACACAACCTTTGCTTACCGAACACATTCTCACAATTCTGTTCATCTCCCAGATGACAGACCAAACACAACTCTAAGCATAGCATGCATAGCAGGATAAGGCACATCATGGCTCAAGCAACTACCAGGTATGCTAGGTTGCAAGGTTCGGCTATTTACTGTGACAAGGATAGGTGATGCAAAGGAAGTGGGTTCAACTATCGTGGCAAAAGCAGTTGAAGCATTTGATCCTAATGCAATAAGTAAGTGCAGGAGCAAGAACATGGGATTTATCGGGATGATCAAAATGGTTGCTTGCCTTGTTGCTCAGAGGAGTGACAATATCCGTCAGACGGATATTCGGTGGAATCTGGGGGAGCGGAGCCTACCGGAAGGAATGACAACAATCAATATCAAGCATATGCAATCAAGATGATGCATGAGCATGGCATGAGAATGCAAGGTGATATACTATTATAACTAACATGTATTAGGTTTGAAGTTGATTTGAATCACATTCAGATATCACCTCAAACGAGGTATTCTCGGATACCATTTTAATTGATTCGACCTGATGCTCAGATCAACTTGATGTTAACATGCATGGGATGACATGTGAAATTGCTGGTTTGTAATTAGGACAGTATTTGATCATGTCAATCATGGTGACATCAAGTTGACTTATTCAGTCAATCCAGTATAAAAATATTTTCCATATTCCATTTATAAAGTATTTATAAGAATTGACTTATTCATTAATCTACCTATTTGGGTTCTGTAATATTTTCAAACATGTTTGAAAATGACATATTCAGATTCCTTGAATTTTTCTGATACTTTTTCATATATAAATTATTTTCATTGGAGTTACAGATTAATTTCTATGAATTTTTGAAGTTTTAAACATTTCTAGAATTATTTTTATACTGGAAAATCCCTTTACTGCATCAGCATGACATCAGGATGTCGAACTGGCCGTTGAAAGTCAAACCTGACTAGTGGGACCCACTGGTGAGTGTCTCTGGTAAGTTTTAGATTAAAATTAAACTTAATTTGCTGATTAATCTTACTTGACCCACATGTCAGTGTCTTATAAACTTATTTGATTTTATTTTTATTATTCTTAGTCTCCCAGAGGCTGGCCCCACACGTCAGTGGCTCACGCCCGCTGAGATTCACCGGCGGCGAGGTCGTCCTCGCCGGCGGGGAGCCTCCGGCGACCACCAGTACAGTGGAGGGCATCGGAAACTCGCCTCCGACGGCCAAACTCACGGCAGAGACCACGGGGAGAACGACCACTCCATCGCGCGCACGATGGAACAAGCCCCAGGGGCTGGGGTGGCCGGAATCAAAGCCGGCGAAGACCTTGGCAGCGACCAAGTCCGGCCATCGTCGAAGCCATCGAATACAGGGTCAAAACGCGCGGGGCTGGGCACCTAAAGCATCTACTTGATGTCCTGAGCCTGCTAGTGGCCTCAGATGGACCAACCCTTCACCGGAGGGCTACGGGCGACGAGCTGCAGCGGCGGTCCTCGTCGGGCTCCGATGGAACTAAGCCTAGAGCAGGAGATCGATGGGGAGAGCTTAGGGAAAAGATGCGCAAGCTCACGAGGGGTGCAGAGAAGGGCTTAGACGGCTCAGGGAAGCACTGAGGGCGACGAATCGAGCACAGCTCGCCGGCGGCCAAAGGTTGAAGACGACGGTGCAGAGGGCGTTGCAGGGCTTGGGAAGTCTTCGGCTTCTGCAGGGAGGACCAGATCGACGAGGCGGAGCTAACGGCACACTCAGAAGGAGGATCCTATGGCTAGGGGCACGGGCAGCTCGAGCTCAAGCTCCTGTCAATGGGGGCAGAGGGGATCGAGGGAACCGAGAGGAGAGGGGGAGGAATGAGCTGGGAATAGATAGCTACGAGCTCGGGGAGCTTATCCCCGTGCTTGCCAGCGCGAAGCGGCGGCCAGGCAGGCGCACAGGTGCGTGGCCGCGCCGGAGTACGCGGCGGCCACCTCCTTCTGTCCACTGGCGGGGGAGGAAGACGACAGAAGAAGATGGGCCAAGCCAGGTGAGTGTCAGGTAAGGTTTTCTCATTTTCTTTCTGTTTTGTTTCTCTTTTAAATACTGAAATTGATTTTCTATTTATTTCATCTCCCAAATAGTTTGTAAAAACTATGTTGAGCACCTTAGAATATTTTTTGGAATATTTGGAATCATTCCTAAAGTTTTCAACATTTTTGAATGTTTAAAGTTTCTGATTTCAAATTTAAAACATGAAACCAGTAGCTTTTTGCATTTATTTAAAATGCTTAAAGTGTCAAGAAAAAGGTTTTCTTCATTTCTTATATACTTTCATGATTTATCAGAAAGTTTGAACTTTTCTTGAGGTCATTTTGGGTTCATTAATTTTATCAAGTTTGAGATTTCCTTTATTTAAAGAACTGGCTAGGGTTTTGAGTTTTCCTTCACCACTTACTTTATTCTTGTTGAAAATTTCCTAGATGCAATGCAAAGAAAGCATGAGCACAAAGCTAACTTGCTTAAAGTGTCAGGGATGTGACAACATTCAAATGCAAGATTTGAAATAACATGAAGAAGAAACTTACCACGAAGAGCTCGTATATGGCCCTGGTAGACGCATCATTCCGTGCCCTCTCCGCCTCCACCAATGCAGTCGTCCTCTCCTCCAGCTCCCTAATTTCCTTATCCTTCTCTGCCATAGCCGCCTGCATTCCCTCTCTCTCTTTCTGAATAGCAGCCTACAACACAACTCATTGTTAGCAATGTAATCATATTGGTTCCAACACACAACATAATGCGGAAAGATAGTTGAGTCCATTAAACTAACCTCGATGGCGAGCTCGACTGGCCGTGGACGACGTGTTATCTCCGGACAAGAGATCGTTTGGCGTGCCTTTATCTGCCGGAGAGTGCTAGGACAACGTATAAGGCCGTCTCCAATGGCGATCGAGCCATGGGGCCTCCCGTTGCCAGCTATCATCACCAGCTCTGGATCAATAGGCCCCTCGCTCGGGTTAAAGTCCTCCCCTTTCCTCGCCTTCCCATGATCTCTGTACTTCACGAGCTTGTTGTGGGAGGATATGTTGGTGAAATTTTCTGGATGCTCGAGGTCAGACTCAGAGAATGCCTTGACCTTCTTGTACGAGGCAGTATGGGCCATCGCATACAGGTCGTACATCTGTGGCGCCTCCGTCTTATTATGACACGCCTAAAAGAGAGAGAGAGAGGAAAATTGTATTGGTAAAGGGCTCAAGATAGCATTAAGAATGAATTGCATGAGGCATGAAGAAACCACATACCCAGTTCTCGCCAAATTGCATTAAGTTGACGCTCCCTTGATGGTGTGGCACGCCAAGCATTTTGCCACGCCCCTCCTTGGCGTTGTTGTGGCTGGCCTCCCACGTTTTGGAGCACCACTGATCCACCAAGGCCTCCCAACAATCCATCTTACCCACACACCATCTCGGGGGCACCTAAGTAAATAAAGAGAAATTTAAGCACGTAAGAACCAAATCAAGGAAACTAACTACAAATCTTTAATAATATGTAATTACCTTCATGTAATGCTCCTTCTCCATCTTAGCATCACGGCACTTCGCCTTGTCAAGCCTAATACGCCGCGTGGCATAGTCAATGTTGTGTGGGCAAAGAAGGTCTTTGAAGTAAGGGACATCCCATAAGCATGACTTGTGAGTCCAGGCGTGTTCCGTATTATACCCTTTGAAGTATCCTGGACGCAAAGGATCAGGCTCGAGAGCGTTTAACTGATCAAGGGTCTGTTGGCCTGTCAACGCAGCTGGTGCAGTGTTTTTGACAACTCTACCTTTGATGAAATTCTTCTTGTCTTTTCTGAACTTATGGTCAGGATCCAGGAATTTTCTATGCATGTCGAAGCAAGAATACTTGCGACCAGCCTGCAGCCAACGTAACTGAAGAGCTGCCTTGCATGTGGTGCACGGGAACCTTGCATGCACACACAAGCCAGCGAATAGCGCAAACGCCGGATAATCATGCGTCGAGTACATGTACCACACATGCATTTTGAAAATTGTTTTGGTAGCCGCGTCGTAGGTCTTGATCCCATTATCCCAGGCTTCTTGCAACTCATCCTTAAGCGGCTGCATGTACACATTCATATTCTTCCCCGGATAGTTGGGCCCTGGAATTATCAACGTCAGGAAAATGTTCTTTCTTTTCATAATCTCTTCGGGTGGCAAATTTAGTGGAATGACAAATACAAGCCAACAACTGTATTTTGCTTCCGTCATACCATACATATTGAACCCATCCGTGCTGATGATAGCTCTAGGTTGCCTTGAATCTTCCGATTTATCCTTATGTAATGCATCGAAGTGCCTCCACGCAAAACCATCTGAAGTGTGTACCAGCATCTTGTTCCCATCCGCATCTAGTTCGGTTCTTTTGCCCAATTTGTGCGATGTCATGTGCCTGGCCGTCTCTTCGACCATGAAAAGACGTTGAAGTCTTGGTACGATTGGCAGATATCGAAGAACACTAATGGGGATTTTGGTCTGATTCTTCTCACCCATGCCGTTGTCTACCACAATATACCTGGAAGAATTGCAAATGGGGCAATAGTTCAAGGCCGCATACTCAAGCCTAAATAAGGCACATCCATTCTCAGAGGCATGTATCTTCTCATAGGGCATCTTAAGTACACGGAGGATTTTCTCTGACTGGTACAGGTTTGCAGGCAGTACATGGCCTTTAGGTAGAAAGCGTCCAAACATCGTCATCATCGCGTCGTAGCATCCTGTGCCTAGGTTGAATTGAGCCTTCAGAGCCATTACTTGCGCGATGGCATCCAGCTGACAAAGCTCAGTCTGCTCCTGGAGAGGACGTTTTGAAGACTCCAGCATTTCATAGAAGGCCTTTGTAGATTCCTCCATCTCATCGTCCGAATCACGAGCATCATCAAAGTCTTGCACCATGTCTTCAATCCCGGTACCATGCTCGTCGGTGCGATGACGAATCACCTCAGCTCTGGCACGATGGTCAGACTCACTATGAAAAGTCCACACCGTATAATTAGGCGTAAAAGCCACTTCTACAGGTGTTTACCCATTTCAAACTCTATCTGCTTTTTCCAGTTGACGCAGTTGGGACACGGGCACCATGTTTTATGCTGGACATTTGCAAATGCGGCTCTCACAAACCCCCTGGTTTTTGTTAACCATTCATGGGTCATGTCTTTTTTACGAGGGTGACCAGTGTACATCCAAGCGCGATCACTCAAGTTGCCTAGCTACCTATGGGGGCACAAGAAATAAATATATAATTCATCATCTATATTCATACGCTAATCAAGTTTGTCAGTTTTATTACGTCCATGCAACCCACACGCTAATAGGTAAAGATAGGTCCTAATCCCACCCGAGTATGTGTAGACTGGGTTCGTTTTCCCATGCTCTGCTGATGTGACGCAGAATTTCGGTAGCACCTCCCCGCTGTTCTCCTGATACACATCTCGGCAATAAGCAGAGAGGATATGTACCCGGAGAACAATAGGGGAGGCACTGACGAAATTCTGCATCGGATCCGGAGCACAACATACGGGAAAACAAACCCAATCTACACATACGCGGGCTGTCCATGGATAATGTTGGACAATTCGAAAGGATGGCGGTTATAAATATGCAAAGAAATGCATATTTATAGATGTCGCCCTTTCGAACGGGAGACGCATACTGGTCACGCATACTCATGATTGAAGAAACCTATAGCTTGCAAGTTTCATTGGCCCGAAGACCGGGACAGAGCAAATTAAGGGGGTAGGAGGAGAAGTCATTTGTGCTCACCAACAAACGCAAGGGCAGAGCTCGTCCAACGTACGTGGAGGTCGTCGAACAACTGCACATTGAAATTCACACGATCAACCCAAATACGATGTTTTTATAATTGACATAATCGGAAAATATGTGACCTAACTCATAATTTACAAAATTATGACCCCGTGGGCCTCTAGAAGGCTGAAAAGCACCTTCTCGTTCAACAGAAGGCAAAAGAGGTGTCGGGGGTCGGGGATTAGTGGCGTCGGGAATCAGTGCCGTCGAGGGTCGGTGATGTCGGGTGTCAGTGGTCGGGAGTCGGGTTAAATGCGTCGATGGTCGGGGGTCAGTGTCATCGCGGGTTGAGGGTCACTAGTGTCGGGGGTTGGGGTCTTTTCGATCGACAAGAGGCCAAAGAGGTGTCGAGGGCCCGGGGTTGGGGGGTTAGTGGCGTCGGGGGTCGGGGGTAGGGGGTCGGGGGTCGAGGGTCAGTGGCGTCGGGGGTCGGGGGTCGGGGTTGGGAGTTGGGGATTGGAGGTCGGGGGTTGGGGGTCAGTGGTGTCGGGCGTCGGGAGTTGGGGGTCGGGGTCAGTGGTGTCGGGGGTCGGGGGTCGGGGGTCGGGAGTCGGGTGTCAGAGGCGTCGGGGGTCGGGGGTCGAGGGTCGGGGGTTGGTGGCGTCGGGTGTCGAGGGTTGGTGGCGTCGGGCGTCGGGGGTTAGTGGTGTCGGGTGTCGAGGGTCGGGAGTCGGGTGTCAGTGGCGTCGGAGGTAGGGGTCGAGGGTCGGGGTGGGTGGCGTCGGGCGACGGTGGTCGGGGGCCGCGGGTTGGGGGTCAGGGTCCTCTTCTTTCTTCTTCTCCTCTCTCCTCTTTTTCTTCTTCTGCTTCTTGATCATCTTATTATTATTATTATTCGTCTTTTTTCTCCTCCTCCTCCTCCTCCTGCTCTTCTTCTTCTTCTTCTTTCTTTTATCTTTCTCCTCCTCTCCTCTTTCTTCTTCTTCTTCTTCTTCTTCTTCTTCTTCTTCTTCTTTTTTCTTCTAGTTTATTATTCTCTTATTTTCTTCTAAGTTTTTTTCTAAATATTTTTTCTTTTCTATCTACTTTTTCTACCTAATAAACTAACTATCTAACTTAACATAAGAAACACAAAAAAAACTAAACCTAGCACTAAACTACATATTCTTCTTCTACTTTTTCTTTTTACTATTCGGACTTTCTAGAAAAAAAGAAGAAGAAACAACAGGAACAAAAACAAAACAAAAAATAAAAACACTAACCGGAGGGGAGGGCGTCGGGGTCGCCGGCACAGGGGAGGTGTGGCTGGGGCGGCGACCGGGAGGGAGGTGGGAGGGGCCGGCGGCGGACGGGAGGGAGGCGGCAGGGGCGGCGGTCGGGAGGGAGGTAGGATGGGGGCGCCGGGAGGGAGGTGGGAGGGGGCCGCGGCGGACGGGAGGGATGTGGGAGGGGGGCGCGGCAGCCGGGAGGGAGGTCAGAGGGGGGCGGCGGTCGGGAAGGAGGTGCGAGGGGGCGGCGGTTGGGAGGGAGGTGGGAGGGGGGCGGCGGTCGGGAGGGCGGCCGCGCAGGTGGCTGGGGAGGGGAGCTACCGCGGCGGCGGGTGCGTAGACGACAACGCGTGCGCGTGAGAGAGAGAGGGGGGGGTAGGCGGGGAGGGGCGTGGGTGGGGGCGGGACCCGTTAGGGGAGGCGCCCAAGCCGTTAGAGCCATGTCCCCTTTGCCGTCTGCAAAGGGAGGGTGGCGGACGGCAAAGGGGCGGGGTGGGTCGGGGTGGGGTTTCGGCCGTTGGGGGGGGGGGCTTTACCGTCTGCCCACCCTTTGCCGTCCGCATAGGGCTCCTTTGCCGTCCGCCAGCAGACGGCAAAGAGGTGGCCGACGGCAAATAAAACCTTTGCCATCAGCCACCTCTTTACCGTCAGCACTCTCCCAACTGACGGCAAAGAGTACCTTTGCCATGCTTCAGCAGACGGCAAAGGCAAGGCAGACGGCAAAATTCTCAATTCCAGTAGTGTATATCTGTCGAGGGCTGAACCATCCGGGTTCACCCTATATGCCAAGTCACCGAACTTGGTCATATCATTACTTTCATAAAAACTCCTTCCATCACAACTCACACACACTTGGTTTATGCGGAAACAGCTGGACGTACTTTAAGAAGGATTACCCAACTGTCCTTGACCGTGGACACGGCTATTCAAATAGTTTTACACTCTACAGAGGTAGTACACTAGACCCATGAGATCCGGGAAACTTCCGTGTCAGCCACGACTCGCGGTATATAACATACCTGAGGTAAGTACCCGATCAATGCCTTTCCCCTGACGATACTAGACAAAGAGGTACACTCGATTGGTACCCAACCCACATGATGTACGTCTTACGAGCATCGACTCCAAATAGTATCAACTATGCGGGGACCAATGGTGTGCCTGGAACTCATAAAAATGGCATAGTCACCCTACCTGGCAAAACCACATCATGAGAGTGACCACACATCACTCCCGCCACTAATAATGTGGCTCTTTGCTAGCACCGACCAGAGTAATCAACATAGCCCCATCCAATAAGGGGTAACGTGGTCGTACAAGTAAGGTTGGGACGGTTGACACATCACAAATCTATTCCCATTTCCGAAACCATACTCACACAAATAACCGGTTCACCACTTCACGAAAAGTGAACCCGAGATCTAGACTGAAAGAACTCTGGAAATTCAGAACGGAGCTGATCCTCGCGCTCCCAAGTGTCCTCTTTGTCGGAAAGATGTGACCATTGCACCTTGAGAAACTTGATTTACTTATTGCGGGTCTTGCGCTTAGTCGCCTCAAGAACTACAACTGGATGCTCACGGTAGGATAGGTCGATTTGAAGGGCGATATCCTGAAGATCAACTGTGCGCTCGGGGGTCTTGAAGTATCTCCGGAACTGAGAGACATGAAACACGTCATGCACATTTGAGAATTTTGAAGGGAGCTCTAAATGATATGCGAGGTCGCCTCTCTTGCCAACAATTCTGAAAGGCCGAACAAAACGAGGAGAAAGCTTTCCTTTGATGCCAAAATGTTGAGTTCCCTTCATGGGAGACACTTTGAGATAGACGAAGTCATCGAGCTGATAAGCCATGTCACGATGCTTGCTATCGTAGGAGCTCTTCTGACGGGACAAAGCTGCTTTGAGATTATCCCGAATGACACGACACATTTCTTCTGCTTCAGCAATCATGTCATTACCAAGAATCTGACGCTCACCAGTCTCTGACCAATTGAGCAGGGTACGACACTTTCTGCCATAAAGAATCTCGAACGGAGCGTTTCCTGAACTTGCGTGATAGCTGTTGGTATATGAAAACTCGGCAAAAGGAAGGCAGTCTTCCCACTTCATGCAAAAGGAAATGACACAGGCTCTTAGCATATCCTCGAGGACCTGATTGACTCTCTCAACTTGCTCACTAGTCTGAGGATGGAAGGTTGTACTAAATCGAATCTTAGTACCCATCATAGACTAAAATGAATCCCAGAACATGGAAGTAAAGATGCTTCCTCGATCAGAAGAAATCAGCATTGGAACACCATGCAATGACACTACCCTTGACGTATACAGCTTTGCAAGCTGAGTTGCCGAGATAGACTCCTTGATTGGAAGGAAATGAGCGACTTTGCTCAACTTGTCCATGACGACAAAGATGGCATCGTTACCTTTATTGGACTTCGGAAACCCGTTGACGAAATCCATCTCAATAACTTCCACTCGGGAATGGGCAAGGGGTGCAAAAGACCTGTTGGACGTTGGTGCTCTGCTTTCACTCTTCGACAGATATCACATTCATTTACGAACTGAGCAATTTCACGCTTCCCGCGAGTCCACCAAAAACTCTGTTTCAGATCCTCATACATCATGGAACTTCCCGGATGTATCGAGAGAAGAGAGTTATGAGCTTATTCCATGATAACCTTTCTGAGATCCCCTGTCAGAACGACAAGGCAATCCTCAAAGAACAATGTATCTCTGGCATCAACACTGAAGCACTTATATTTGGGAACTCCCTTTGCCAAGCCAATCTTAACTTTCTGCACCATAGCATCAAGAAGTTGAGCTTGTCGGACTTGGTCTTCCAAGGTAGGAGAAATATGAAGATTAGGAAGGAATCCATGAGGTACTAACTGAAGGTTTAGCTTTCTGGAAGAATCACGAAGATCAGGCTGGAGAGGCTTCAGAATAAGACTGTTGTAGTAAGCCTTCCTGCTCAAAGCTTCTGCAATGACATTAGCTTTTCTTGGAGTGTACTCAACGCTTTGATTAAAATCTTTGAGCGTTTCCACCCAACGAGTTTGCTGAAGATTAAGGTTAGGCTGGGTGAAAATGTATTTGAGACTCTTGTGATCGGTTAACACTTCAACCTTTATTTCCAACAAGAGGTGTCTCCAAGTCATCAGAGCATGTACCACTGCCGCCAACTCAAGATCATAAGTGGGGTAATTCTTCTCACTTGGCTTCAACTTCCTCGAGGTATAGATACCACTTTCTTGTCTTGCATTAGAACTGCACCAAGACCTTGAAGAGAAGCATCGCAGAACACTTGATAAGGTTTGGAGTCATCAGGAGGAACCAAGACTGGAGTAGAAGTGAGCTTCTCTTTGAGTGTGTCGAAAGCCAACTGACACTCTGGAGACCAGACATACTTCACACCCTTCTGAAGAAGACTTGAGAGAGGCTTAGCAATCTTGGATAAATTCTCAATGAATCTTATGCAATAGCTTGCAAGCCCGTGAAAGCTTTGAGGCTGCTTCACATTCTGCGAAGGTTCCCACTCAACAATGGCCTGCACCTTTGACGGATCAACTTTGATGCCCTCGGCAGAGATGATGTGCCCAAGGTACACAACTTCCTTCAACCAGAACTCATATTTGGAAAACTTAGCAAATAACTTATGCTATCTTAGCTTATCAAGCACAAGCCTGAGATGTTCTTCACGCTCTTCCTCTGTTTCCGAAAAGACCAGAATATCATCAAGGTACAACAAGACGAATTCATTCTTGAATGGTGATAAGATATAATTCATCATCCGACAGAAGGTCGATGGAGCATTGGCCAGACCTAAAGACATCACCGTCTACTCATACGAGCCAAAGCTTGTTCTGAAAGCAGTCTTTGGAACGTCCTCTTCGTGAATGCGAATCTGATGATAACCCATCCTGAGATCAAGCTTCGAGAAGATCTTAGCCCCTTTCAGTTCCTCAAACAACTCATTGATGTTGGGAAGTGGATACTTGTTTTTTATCGTATTCTTATTCAATGGACGGTAATCGACATAGAGTCGTTCCGTGCCATCCTTCTTCTTGATGAAAAGCACTCCACAACCCCAAGGAGATGAGCTTGGTATGATCAGACCTAGATGCTCTTTCTCATCAGGTTGTTTCTTCAGCTCCTTCAGCTCTTCTGGACCCAGTTTGTACGGCCGCTTGCACACTGGCTCAGTACCTGGTTCAAGCTCAATTACGAACTCAACTGCTCGGTGCGGAGGCATTCCTCGCAGTTCTTCCGGAAAAACATCTTCATACTCGCAGACCACTCGGACTTGCGAAATTGGAGAGATCTCACCCTTCTCATTCAAGGAAAACAGACGGACCGTGTCATCACGTGCTGCAAAGATAATCACGTCCTCCGAAGAATGAGTTAGCTTCACTTCTTTAGCTTCACGATCAATAGACGCCTTGTTCATAAACAATGAATCAATCCCATGGATCAAATCAATATCTGAGTTGCCAAGGACAATAGGAGAAGCCAGAAAGGCATAATCACCCATCTTGACAAAGACATCCGAAACCATCATATGAGAACTCATACGCATTCCGGGAGAAACCACGCGGAAAGGACTATCCAAGTGAATTGCGGGAATGTCATGCTTAGCAATAAAAGGCCTTGAAATGAATGAATGCAATGCACTAGAATCAAATAAAACCTTAGCAGGAATATCATTAACTGAAAGATTACCCATTATCACGTCTGAGGAGTTCTCTACTTCAGCTGCATTCACCATATTGACTCTCGCAACCCCGGGGGTTGAACTTCACCATCGCATTGCTTGGAGGCTTCCCTCGAGGAGGGGGTGGAAGACGCAGCTGAGAGGTGCACTTGTTGGAGTAGTGACCCTTCTGCCCACACTTGTGACAAGTAACATCTGACAGTGGACGGAACTGCACCTGAGGATTCCCTTGCTTCTGCTGCTGAAACCTGTGCTGGAAAGCTGGGTTGGGTGGGTGGGAAGAACCACGACCACCTGACTGCTTCAACTGCTGAGTCTGCCGAGGAGGAGGGGGAGACACCCAGTATTTCTGCTGCTTGTGGACCACCTTAGTTGAGGGCGATGAGCTGGAATCTCTGAAACGCTTCCTCGAATTCTCCACTCTGAGCAAAGCTGCCTCAACCGTGAGAGCCAAATTATAGAACTTATCAAACTCATCGGTATCGTGCAAGGCAAGGGGCAGCTGCAAGTCCTCTCTCAGACCACCTCTAAACTAATAGATCTTGCTCTTCTCATAAGGAATGTCCTGCAAGGCATATCGAGCCAGCTCATGGAACTCGACGTTGTACTTGTACATAGAGGAACCACCTTGCTTCAGGCGTATGAACTTCTCACGCATCTCTTCCACAAAGCTAGACGGGATATAGTGAGACCTGAAATGTTGCCACCAAACTGCTGCCTGCCCCTTAAGCTGAAATGTTGCAAACTTGACGAAGTCCTCCGGACGGACATTACTGCACTCAAAGTGTTTGATCATGTCCCCAATCCAGTCTTCAGCATCGAACGGCTGGTCACAAGACGTGAAGGACTTCGGCTGGTTCGCCAGGAATTGATTCAGAGATGCAAACTGATTACCACCATGGTTGAAATTGTCCTGCTGCTGATTGGTTCTCTCTTGCAACAGCTGAATCAACATGTGGGTTTTAGCATTTGTTGCAACCATGACCGCTTGCCAAGCCTCTGCAGGAGGAGGCGCGCGGCAGAGGTGGAGGCGGAGGAGGTGGTGGAGCAGTATCAGCACCCTCGCGGCCCGGATTCTGGCGAGTTGGTGGAGTCATCCTGAAGACGGACAGCACATTAGCCCAGAGAATAACATTCAAGATAAAGCTGAATCAATAGGCAGAAATATCTGAACAAGAATATTTAGCAATTGCACTCGAACAAAATAGTAAGAGTGCTTCCTCAAACTGACTGTCGACAATATCTGATTAAAGACCACTTGCAAACCAAGTATGAGCTAGAACTACTCGGAACAAACATATGACATAGATTCCATCTGATATCTTCGGGGATATCATCGCACGGGCTCAAATTTACAGTAGCCATCCTGTGCAAGGCAGTGCACACGACTTATGAATCATCCCCGAGTCGTAGCAAGCTACAAGGACTCTTTAAGACACAACGAGAACCGCTGGAAGATGACCGTGAACAAACGTACCCACTGAATGTCGAATCCCAACCTCACATCATGCATCTGTAGGAAGATTGCCTTATAAGTCACTACCTGATATCCCACCTATGAATTCCCGAAATATGTGGTCATGCAATCTGGTACCCGGATAAAAGGAGAAATATGTCACACAACTCCTATACTAACCCGTCCAGTGTATGACACCCGTCAACCATAACCAGAATCTCAGACCTTCATCTAACACAGACCCTCGTGATCACAACGATACAAAGTGTGGCGATACATCCGGAACTCTCTGCACTAGTACTGGGAAGCCGGACTCCTCTCGTCACTACTTGTATTTAAGCAATTACGAACATCCTCCATCATGAGATACCAAGAAATCTGAATGATAGCGATGTGCACAAGAATCCCGTGGAGCTCAACTCCCCGGAAGAAATCAAGTCAGACAGGAGGCCCCAAGACAGAACTCCGTCACATTGATATCATATAGATTTCAAAATATCCGCGTGATCCTAAATTGTTTTTGAGCGGGAAGAGGAGTAGAATTAAGATTTCCTAAGTCGTGAACCTCAGCAGAGCATAGAAGAGGAGAAAAAGAAACCTACTCTCTGATATAACTGAGACTCAAATCATTTTACTAGAATCGACTCATCCATGTTCGATCATATGGTCGTAAGGCTGTGATTACCAACTTGTAACGACTAAGATGCGGCCCTTTCCTATTTTGGGGGCGAGGCCTCAAAAGGGAAAGGGGCGCATCTAAATGTTTCGCAAGCGAGATAATCATAACATTACATAAATGAAAGAGTGACAAGTAGTGCATACACTTGCCATCTGATAAGAGTATAGCATTAAGCTTATAGACACACATTATTCAGAGCATAGTTTAGGGCCGCTACAGAAAACGTGAAACAAGCAGAACTATGACATCATGCATACTGGCCCCACGATCACGACCACTGCCTCAGTCCTGCGGATAGTACACTTACAGTCTGCCTGAGTCCTCATCGAACTCCCACTTCAGCTGGCTGTCATCAGGATCTCCTGCGTCAGGTGTACCTATACCTGTTGGTGTTTGTAGTAATCTGTGAGCCACGGGGACTCAGCAATCGAATCACCTTGCTATCAAATCTAGCTAAGTTATTGGGTGAGAATGTATAAGTGTATCGATTTGCAGCAACCTAAGCATATATGGTGGCTACCTTACGATGATCAGGGTAATCAATTTGGTGGTCTAGACAAGCGATCGAAGACTAGGTTGATCACTAAGTGATCCTGAACACCTACCTACATCAGACATAACCCCACCGTGTTCTCGATCAGAGAACGATCTCTGAAAGAGACAGACACGGTTACGCGTACAGTTGGCAGTTTTATTAGTCTTACCTCAAGTTGTCTAGAACCGGATGTTAACAAAATATCCACATTTGCCACATAACCGCGGGCACGGCTTTCCGAAAGATTAAACCCTGCAGGGGTGCTCCAACTAGTCCTTCACAAACTGTCACGGGCCGCAATGTAATCCTCTATCACGAAACTCGTGATCTCGTTGGATTCCTTAGAGGAAAACCTCAACTTTGAGGAGACCTAATGTTTCACCGGAATCCCTATACGCAAGATATATCGCTAAGGTAAGACAAATCTAGCAGGACCTCCCGTCGTGTCGACGACCCCGATAAGAGCTGCGTATCTTATACTCAGGACACGATGGATGAGTGATGGTTACCACGCCAAAACACCGAGTTGCCCCGGGAAGCGTTAATAAATTGCTCTGGGTTGGACCAACACTTATGAGGAGCACTCACCCAGGTGGTTGATTAAATCCTTGGGGTAGCTATTCCCTATGCAAATTATTATTTGGTTATTAGCATATCAAAACCAATGTTGGGTCCTGCTAGACAAGCCTTAACACTACACGATTTATCAAGGGGGGCCCCATAACAACCTTGAACGTGTTAGGAGCGATCAGTTATGGAATCAAACACCGGTAGCCGAAACTAAGGCGGCAACAACGGAACAAATCACCCAGCAAAAGGCTAGGCCTTCCATTATTTACCAAGTATATAGGTGCATTAATTAAACATTAGTTGGTATAATGATATCAAAATACCCATGTTATCACATGGGACAGCTAGCACCTGCAACTAGCAAAGCTATCCATTAGGGGTTAAGCAAGCCTACTTAGCCAAACATCATTTGCTAGGAGAGGGCAGTGTTTGGGGTTCATGGCCAAGACAGGTGGCATTTATATCAAGTGGTAATCAGCGAACATGTGATGAAGGAAACGTGATTCTAAGCATAACAAGGCTATATACGGTGTCAAGGTCACTGTCATCTTGCGTGTGATGTCTTCAGCTTGGAACTGCTCTTGTTCTTCTTGCACGTACTCTCCAGAATCCACGTACTCTCTCTCCGTTCCCGATGCTACCCAAGATAAGATAACAGCCAATGAACACCGGCAAAGCATAATGCAACAATCAATATGGTGCACATGTGAAGAAGGAAGCATGCATCACTATTCTAGTCACTTTCATATGCATTAGTTGAGGTAACTGATTTCTGGAAAAAAAAACTCATATGAAGTTATCTTGACAGGCATGAATATGGCATAAACATGTGCATCACGAGAAAACGATGCAAAAACCTATAAAGAACGTAGAGAACGGAGTCACCGTTCAACCGGAAACTACAAAACAAGTTACAAAGGCCTACGGTTTAAAATAGCGACAAACACACTCTAATGGGCACTCCCTGGTGTAACCAGGTTGCTACATTATCAAGAAACAAGTTGTAAGCGGGATGGTGCTTGGAAACACACCACACCATCAACAATGCCCACACCAGCTTCAAAACAATACAAACATACAATCTGTTATCAACAGCCACATAGCAGTTTGTCTACAAGATCTACAGTAGCTACAAACAACTAAATAAATCACACAAGGCATGAAACTGAAGCCATCCAAAAGCACTACAACCCTGGACAAGAAGCAAAGGCAATGGAATCACCCATGAGCAGATCTATAGACACTAACTTGGACAAAAACTATCACATATTGGGACTTAGTCAAAATCATGGACTTTCACGAGCTGCTTATGCTCTGAAGCATTTTGGCAGCCTCCAAAATGATATCTACAGGAGGTGTATCAAAAAGAAAGTTAACAGGGAGCTAAACAAACATAAAAACTTACAGACATTAGTTTGTTGCATGGGCTAATTCCCAACACAGGAGCTAATTCACACAAGACAACACGGGAAGAAAATAACTTCAGATTCCCAGACTTTGTGAAATTCATAGGGTTTCACAATTCTGACAGTTTCAGCCAAGTACCCACTTTGACAGGGCACAATAGGTGCACACAAATCCCTAAGAACAAAATGAAGGTCCCATGTTGTAGAGGGGTTCACCCACTACCATTCCATCAAGGAATCATCCACAAAGGGCCAAACCACCACCTAATGTAAAACACTAAACCTGGCATCACATAAGGAAATAACATTTTTATGAATTTGCTCTAAATTTTAATCTAACTACACCAATGGATTCCTGGGACGATTCTACCCCAAAACCCTATATCATACATGGTACTTGCATATAATAACAATGCTCAAGGCTAGCTCGAAAATATCACCAAGAATTCCTATTAGCTACAAGTGTATATAATCACATGTAGAAGCTATAATATTTGGTATCACCTACACATGCACATTCCTAGGACAAGATCAACCTATCTAGGCATAGCATGGAATCACTTAGAAGGTCACACTAACATAGAGAAAAGTGTTCATCGACACACACACACAGGTGCACACACACACACATGCACATGATATGTGGACTCACACCAAACCATCAACACCTACACATGCACACACACAAGAACTACTCACATAGAATAATCACCCAAAACATTATATGTGGAGATGCACACATGTATGTGTTTGTGCACACTTGCACAAGTGTGTGTGTGGACACACATACACACATGCACACACATCTCCATCTACACACACAAACACACAATACAAACCCTAGGCATTAGGAGATAAGACAAGCAACAAGCATAATCCCTGGCAGAAATTAAATCAACCAAAAATAGGGGAGGATGTGGGATCGAATCCACAACCCCTGGTGCCACCACCAGAGACACACCACTGAGCTAGGCCATCAAGGCTTACCAGAGAGAGGGCTACAGGCAATGTAAGCCCTCCCTGGCGCTGCACAGGAACCAGGCGAAATAAAAGCAAAAAGGGCGCCCAGGGGATTCGAACCCGCGACGCACGCGAAGGCGCACGGCTCGGTTGCCACTACGCTACACTAGCAATTTTTAACAGAGAGGGGGGTGTTGCTCTTTGGAGTAGCCCCCTCTGCTCTACTACCTCCTACGCGACCGGAATAGGGGATCTTCTCCGGTGAGCCTCCGGTGACCTACTCGTCACGGCGACACACGGTGCTGGACGTGGGATCCCAGGGGAACCCATTCCCAGGCTTAGCATGGCGGGAGGAAGCCCGCTACGGTGGGATACCGGTGCGGCACTTCTACTGACACGGGAGCAACAGCAAAGCGGCGAGCGTTGGACCGGCTCGTCCAGGGGAGAAGGAGGACGTAAAAATGGACGGCATGCTCACTCAGGGCTCACACGAAGCCGTCGCAGAGGAAGAAGAGTCGCGGACGCATACTGGAGTCGAAGCAGGACGATCGCGGCGGAGGAGCAAGGGGGTGATCTAGAAGAGGAAGAGGTCGTCGCTGCGGTGGATCTGCGGGACTCCTTGCGCCGAGAACGGAACGTGGGGAGCCTCCCCGAGGTCTTGGACATGCGTGCCGACGCCGGAGACGACGGCAACGCGGAGGGGGACGGCGGCGATCTGCTCTCTCTCTCTCTCGGGTCTACTCTCTGTAACCTATAGACTCACCTGGGTAGATATGGAGGAGGAGGAGGAAGAAGAAGAGACTGGCGGCGGAAAAGGGAATAGGGGGAAACCCTATCGGGCACACATGCCGAGGGTTAAATAGGGGAAGGGAGGGACGACAACGGCATGCGTGACCTCCCTCTCTCTCTAAACCCTCACGGAAAGCAACACGAGGGGGGGGGGGACGTCAGAAGGACGAAGAAGGGACGTGGAGAGGGCCGACGCTCGCGATAGGGGTAGACGCGGCCCAGGTGAAGGGGAGGGAGCCGGCCCACCTCGGCTTCTCTCGCGCTTGACTAAAACAGGAAGGAAAAATAAAAGGTTTTCCTTTTAAAATAAATAAAACAACAATCAAAATACCTCATAGCAACATAGGGATTTGAAAAAGAAAATAAAAACAAATAGGGCATGAGGGATTTATGCCCTATTTAATAAAAATATAAACCAGATTTTTAGACAAAAATAATTTACAACAAAAACATGAATTTATGATGTTGTTTTTTGATAAAACCCACATTGATCTAAAGCCTAATAGAACAATGAGATCTACCCCTCAACCACAAGTAAATTCTCTAAATGATTAACATTTTTAAGAACAGGACCAAGCAAGTCTAACACACAGGTTAAAATAAGCAAAGGCTAAAGGGTTTTTCAGCATTGTTTGAAAACACCGTAGCTTGAAACAACCACATAACCCACACTACTCATAAGCATGCTAGCACTACCATGATGGAACAACTCCTATCAACACAAGAAAGGTAAGCCAATAATGCAAGTGGATGTCTTGATGCACAATGATGACATGAAATGAAGCCACATGAAATGACAACTTTACATAACATCCAAAACATGGTTCCACAAAATAGGAAAGGAGTACAAATATGGAAAGAAATACATCTGGGCTGTGACATAGACAGAGTAATTGGAGTTGGAGCGTAAGACCTCGAAGACCCCGAGAACTTATGGGAGAAAAGGAAAGCAGCCCTTTCACCATGATTGAGCATATGTTATATTGCATGTTAATATAGCAAGTATTTCCGTTGCATATGACCGTAAGTTCCGGTAAATCACTAAGGTGATGTTACCGATGGCTCCTCCGGTAAATCACTAAGGTCGTGCATTGAGCTTCATCCTACCCTTTTGAGGATCATGATATTATCATGTTGTCAAGTAATGCTAGAATAAATAGCATGAGCATGTTGTCTAAAAATATGGTTTATATTTTTATTAAATAGGGCATAAATCCCTCATGCCCTATTTGTTTTTATTTTCTTTTTCAAATCCCTGTGTTGCTCTAAGGTATTCTGATTGTTGTTTTATTTATTTTGAAAGGAAAACCTTTTATTTTTCCTTCGTTTTTTAGTCAGGCGCCAGAGAAGCCCAGGTCGGTCGGCTCCGTCCTCTCCACCTGGGCCGCGTCTACCCCTGTCGCCAGCGTCGGCCCTCTTCGCGTCCCTTCTTCCTCCTTCTGACGTTGTCCCCTCCTCGTGTTGCTTTCCGTGAGGGATCAGAGATAGAGGGAGGTCGTGCACGCCGTTGCCATCCCTTCCTTCCCCTATTTAACCCTCGGCGTGCGTGCCCGATAGGGTTTCCCCCCATTCACCATCGCGCCGCCACTCTCTTCTTCTTCCTCCTCCTCCTCCATCTCTCGCCCCCCAGGTAATTCTCTGTAGGTTAGAGACAGCAAACCCGATAGAGAGAGGAGATCGCCGCCGTCCCCCTCCGCGTTGTCGTCGTCTCTGGCGTCGGCAGACATGTCCAGGACCTCGGGGAGGATCGCCGCGTTCTGTTCCCAGGGCAAATAATCCCCAAGGTCCACCGCAGTGACGACCTCTTCCTCTTCTACATCACTGTCGTCCTGCTCCGCCGCGATCGTCCTTCTTCGACTCTAGTATGCATCCGCGACTCTTCTTCCCCTGCGACGGCTTCGTGTGAGCCCTTAGTGAGCACGTCGTCCTTTTTTACGTCCTCCTTCTCCCCTAAACGCGTCATTGCAACGCTTGCCTCCTTGGTGTCGCCGCCGTGTCAATAGAAGTGTCTCGTTGGATTCCCTCCGTAGCGGGCTTCCTCCCGCCGTGCTAAGCCTGGGAATGGGTTCCCCTAGGATCCCGCGTCAAGCACCGTGGGTCGCCGTGACGAGTAGGTCACCGGAGGCTCATCGGAGAAGATCCCCTGTTCTGGCAGCGTAGGAGGTAGTAGAGGAGAGGGGGCTGCTCGAAAGAGCAACACCCCCTCTCTGTTAAGAATCGCTAGCGTAGCATAGTGGCAACCGAGCCGTGCGCCTCCGCGTGCGTCGTGGGTTCGAATCCCCCGGGCGCCCTTTTTGCTTTTATTTCGCTTGGTTCCTGTGCAGCGCCAAAGAGGGCTTACGTTGCCTATAGCCCTCTATCTGGTAAGCCTCGATGGCCTAGATGAGTGGTGTGTCTCTGGTGGTGGCACTAGGGGGTTGTGGGTTCGATCCCACATCCACCCCTTTTTAAATTTTTTTTTATTTTTTTTCCTTTTGCTATTTTTGGTTGATTTAATTTCTGCCAGGGATTATCCTTGTTGCTTTTCTTATCTCCTAATTCCTAGGGTTTGTAGTGTGTGTTTGTGTGTGTAGATGGAGATGTGTGTGCACGTGTGTATGTGCGTGCACACACACACTTGTGCAAGTGTGCACCAACACATACTTGTGTGAATCTCCACATATAATGTGTTGGATTATTCTTCTGTGTGAGTAGTTCTTGTTTGTGTGCATGTGTAGGTGTTGATGGTGTGGTGTGAGTCCACTTATACATGTGCATGTGTGTGTGTGTGTGTGGATGAACACTTTTCTCTATGTTAGTGTGACCTTGTAAGTGATTCCATGCTATGACTAGATAGGTTGATCTTGTCCTAGAAATGTGCATGTGTAGGTGATACCAAATATGATAGCTTCTACATGTGATTATAGACACTTGTAGCTAATAGGAATTCTTGGTGATATTTTCGAGCTAGCCTTGAACATTGTTGTTATATGCAAGTACCATTTATGATATAGGGTTTTAGGGTAGAATCATCCCAGGAATCCATTGGTGCAGTCAGATTTCACTTTAGAGCAACTTGATAAAACTGTTATTTCCTGATGTGATGCCAGGTTTAGTGCTTTACATTAGGTGGTGCTTTGGCCCTTTGTGGATGATTCCTTGATGGAATGGTAGTGGGTGAACCCCTCTACAGCATGGGACCTTCATTTTGTTCTTAGGGATTTGTATGCACCTGTTGTGCCCTATCAAAGTGGGTACTTGGGTGAAACTGTCAAAATTGTGAAACCCTGTGAATTTCACTAAGTCTGGGAATCTGAAGTTATTTTCTTCCCCTGTTGTCTTGTGTGAATTAGCTCCTGTGTTTGGAATTAGCCCATGCAACAAACTAATGTTTGTAAGTTTTTATGTTTGTTTAGGTCCCTGTTAAATTTCATGCTTACACACCTCCTGTAGATATCATTTAGGAGGCTGCCAAAATGCTTCAGAGCATAAGCAGTTGGTGAAAGTCTGTGATTTTCACTAAGTCCCAATTTGTGATAGTTTTTGTCCAACTTAGTGTCTATAGATATGCTCATGCGTGATTCGTTTACCTTAGCTTCTTGTCCAGGGTTGTAGTACTTTTGGATGGCTTCAGTTTCATGCCTTGTGTGATTTATTTAAATGGTTGTAGCTATTGTAGATGTTGTAGACAAACTGCTATGTGGTTGTTGATAACACATTGTATGTTTGTATTGTTTTGAAGCTTGTGTGGGCATTGTTGATGGTGTGGTGTGTTCCCGAGCACCATGCCACTTACAACTTGTTGGTTGATCATGTGGCAACCTGGTTACACCAGGGGTGCCCATTAGAGTGTGCTTGTGGCTGTTTTGAACAGTAGGCCTTTGTAACTTGTTTTGTAGGTTTCGGTTGAACCATGAGTCCGTTATCTACGTTCTTTATATGTTTTTGCATCGTTTTCTTGTGATGCACTTGTTCATGCCATATTCATGCCTGTCAAGATAACTTAATATGAGGTTATGTCCAGAATTCAGTTACCTCAACTAATGCATATGATAGTGATTAGAATAGTGATGCATGCTTCCTTCTTTACACATGCATCATATTGATTGTTGCATTATGTTTTGCCGGTGTTCATTGGATATTATATTATCTTGGGTAGCATCAGGAAGGGAGAGCAAGTATGTGGATTCTGGAGAGTAGCAGGAAGAACAAGAGCAGTTCCAAGCTGAATACATCACATGCAAGATGACCGTGACCTTGACTCTGTATCTCGCCTTGTTATGCTTAGAATCATGTTTCCTTCATTACATGTTCGCTGCCTACCACTTGATATAAATGCCACCTGTATTTTCCATGAACCCCAAACACTTCCCTCTCCTAGCAAATGATGTTTGGCTAAGTAGGCTTGCTTAACCCCTAATGGATAGCTTTGCTAGTTGCAGGTGCGAGTTGTCCCATGTGATAACATGGGTATTTTGATATCATTATGGCAAGTATAGTTTAATTAATGCACATATATACTTGGTAAATAACAGAAGGCCTAGCCTTTTGCCGGGTGATTTGTTCCGTTGTTGCCGCCTTAGTTTCGGCTACTGGTGTTTGATTCCATAACTTATCGCTCCTAACACATTTGGGGTTGTTATCGGGACCCCCTTGATAAATCGTGTAGTGTTAAGGCTTGTCTGGCAGGACCCAACATTCGTTTTAATATTCTAATAACCTAATAATAATTTGCATACGGAATAGCTACCCTGAGGATTTAATCAACCACCCGGGCCAGTGCTCCTCATGAGTGTTGGTCCAACCGAGAGCAACTTATGAACGCTTCCCAGGGCAACTCGGTGTTTCGGCGTGGTAACCATCGCTCATCCGTCGTGTCCTGAGACTGAGATACGCGACTCTTATCGGGGTCGTCGACACGATGGGAGGTCCTGCTAGATTTGTCTTACCTTAGCGATATATCTTGTGTATAGGGATTCCGGTGATACTTTGGGTCTCCTCAAAGTTGAGGTTTTCCTCTAAGGAATTCGTCGAGATCACGAGTTTCGTGATAGAGGATTACTTTACGGCACGTGACAGTTTGTGACGGACTAGTTGGAGCACCCCTCCAGGGTTTAATCTTTCGGAAAACTGCCAACTGTGTGCGTAACCGTGACTGTCTCTTTCAGAGATCGTTCTCTGATCGAGAACAAGGTGGGGTTATGTCTGACGTAAGTAGGTGTTCAGGATCACTTAGTGATCAACCTAGTCTTCGATTGCTCGTATAGACCACCAAATTGATTACCCTGATCGTAGTAAGGTAGCCACCATATATGCTTAGGTTACTGCAAACCCATACACTTATCCTTTCTCACCCAATAACTTAGCTAGATTCGATACCAAGGTATTTCTATTGTTGAGTCCCCATGGCTCACATATTACTACAAACACCAACAGGTACAGGTACGCCTGACGCAGGAGATCCTGATGACAGCCAACTGAAGTGGAGTTTGATGAGGACACTAGCAGACTGTACGTGAACTATCCGGAGGACTGAGGCCGTGGTCATGATCGTGGGGCCAGCATGCGGGATATCATAGTTTTGCTTGTTTCATGTTGTCCGTAGCGGGACTAAACTATTCTATGAATAATGTGTGTTTGTAAGCTTAATGCTATACTCTTATCAGATGGAAAGTGTATGCCCTACCTGTCACTCTTTTAGTTATGTAATGTTATGATTATCTCGCTTGCGAAATGTTTAGATGCGCCCCTTTCCCTTTTGAGGCCTCACCCCCAAAATAGGAAAGGGCCGCATATTAGTCGTTACAGTCTACCCGTCAACTATCGTCGAAAACGACCACGGTAAGCCACACAGCAGGCAGAAATAAAAGTGCTACATAAATAGAAGTTATATTTTTCTTGGACCTCTCTTGTCTAAAGAAAAATACCTGAAGCTTGCCATAGGAGGTTTGGATCATCAGGGATTTGTGAATGGATGAAAGGAGGATAAGGGAATTCTTTATGAAGCTCACAGAAAGTATTTTGATAAAAATGAGTGGAGGCACTCATTTAACAGAGAACAACTTTATTTAATGCAAAAGAATAAAGCCTGACAAAAATGTTGACCAAGGTTGTAAAAATAGGGCATGATATTAGAAGGCTCTAGTAATTGGAATCACTCCATTTGGGTTTGATTTGAATCATATAGGATTTTCCCAAAGTGGGACCAAATATATACAGATTTGTATTTTAATAAATACACCACATAAAGTAGCTCTGGAAAAATGTGTAAAGCACATATTTGGATAGCGCTGAATTTTAGGAAACTGGAGGAGTTTGAATCAAACAATTTGGAGTTAGAGTAATTTTTCAATGGATTTTTGAAGGTATCAAAATAGGAAAATGAGAAAAGGGGCTCAACCGCGGGTTATCTTGCGCCCAGGGCACTAGATAGGCCTTCGGGCCGGCCTAGCAGCTAGGGCCGCCAGCGAAGGGACACGCCGAAGGCGGATTTTGCTAGGGCGCCTTCGCCGCAGGGTGGCGCACTCCCGCCAAAGCATGGCCACTAGAGGCTGATGGCCTGGCCCTGGCTCATTGAAAGGATGCCCCGCCTGCAGGGTCATCCTCTTCCTCATGCTAACACAGAGGAACCGTGGGGGGAATGGAGGTAGCCACGCGGGCGCCATGCCTCTGGCCATCCCCTTCCCAGGTGAGAGCACCTGCGGGATCGCGAGAAGCTAGAGGCGAGGGGAAACCACCTGGTTGGGGAGAAACTGCAAGGGGAGCCGGCAGCGGCGGTTGCGAGGAGACCGA
Organism: Hordeum vulgare subsp. vulgare; assembly: GCF_904849725.1. NCBI lineage: Eukaryota > Viridiplantae > Streptophyta > Magnoliopsida > Poales > Poaceae > Hordeum > Hordeum vulgare. The sequence continues at coordinate 282,015,720 of NC_058523.1, forward strand.
CGACCTCACTGGTTTCCCCTCCAGCAACGAGGGGAGGGAGCCGGAGGTGCTCGGGAGGAACAACGCCAGCTAGGAGGAACCCCAGGGGAAGCTAGAGGCGAGGGGAAACCCCCTGGTTGGCCCGGCCTGAGCGAAGACCCCTGGTGGGCTTCGGCCATGGCATAACAGGAGGAGGAGGAGGGCTTGGGGAGAGAACAAGGGCCCAAAAAGGGGAGCTTGGGTTTCTCACAAGGAAGGGAAGCAAGAGAAATTCGGGAAAAGGGGAGATAAGAGAGTTAGAGGAAGGAAGAGAGCTTGGAAGTTCTCGGGAGCATCCTTGTGCATGGGTGCCACATGCTCTAGAGTGAGCCTGGAAGCTAGCTGGCGATTGGAAGTGATTTGAATGGTCAAGAGAAAGCTCTGAGACATACTGAGACATCTGGGACCAGCTACAAATGGCCTGGAGGAAGGAGACAAAGTGTAGAGCACCATTTCTGCACTCGAGGGTGGTGGTCACCACCCCACTTGGTGTCCTCGGCCACCCTTTGGCCAGGCCAAGGTGTCAAACATGCAAGGCATGCAGGCCACAAGGCACCGGTGACATTTTGCCCCAAGTGGAGCTGGTTTGAATAGGTTTTGACTGGTATTAAGTTTGCAGCAGCAAACTTAGGGCTACTAATGGGGGCACTAACACGAGAGATAGTTGGGAAAAGGCATGTCTAGCAGCCTTGGGCATGGAAGGCCTACATTTTTGCAAAGTTTTAGCTCAAGCAAGGGAGGGTAGCTACTACTTACTATACAAAGCTAGTTTTCAGCCAGAAACCTAGTTGTAGATGTGCTGCTCATTTTCTTCATATGAGCATGCCACCTCTTAGTCTTAAATGATGCCTTGGGATGCTAGGGATCCTATGGAAAGAGATGGAAGCTTGGCTTAAGCAGAAGTGGGACAAGAGGGGTGAAAAGGGTGATTCCAAGGGTAAAATGAGGAGTAGTTACATGGAGCCTCTCCAATAATTGACCAGTGGCCATGGAAATGTTACTGGAGGTACAATGTAACTATGTGAAGTTGTGGTAGAAAGTGGGGCTCAAGGGTTAAAGTGGAAGTGGCCAAAGTAGCCAATAAAGTGAAAGCACACAAGGTGTTTGATGAGTGGCAGAGCAATCAAATGGACTTCAATGGATATGAAACTTAACAGGATCAAATAATAGATAAAAATAAGCTTGGACACAAAATTTGGGATTTGGTGGAGAGGGTTTCCAATGTAGACTTGGAAAACCCATGAAATGGGCAGAAATGGTTTTCTGCTTACGATTCCATTCAAATAAATTTCCACAAATCCAATATTTTGTCTGGGGGCATTATTTTAGCATTAAGGAATGCACAAAAAGTTTGGGGTCAATTGGAGAAATATTATAATGTAAAGTTTCCCAAAGTCAGAAATCAACAGAGAGGGTTTTGAGGGGCTTGGGACAAGTTCTTCTATTCTCCTTGATGCACCACTTGGTGTGGATGCATCATTGGAGTATGAGAACATGTCCACCAAATTTGAGCACAATTGGAGACATTTGACAATGTAGAGTTGCTCCAATTTCAATCTGGACACATAGTGTTTTATAATAATTAGGGGAGTCAAATGAACTTGGATTGTGATGAAACTTGGCAAGATCATCCAACATATCATAGGTGACATGCTGGAACTTTACTCAAATTTATTGAGAATATTTCTTATAGAAATATTCCAAAAGCGTGTAATAGGGAGGAAAGGTTTTGAAGGGGTTTGCGCAATATTTTGAACATGACCATGTGTTGAAACCCATATATATGGAATATATATGCTCACTAAGTTTCCCTAAATTTTCTCAAATATTTTAAAATCAATAAAAGCTTTCCTTCATAAGAGACCATTTCTCGCCTCACAGAAAGGCATTTAAATAAAATAATAAAATAATTTTTAAAATAATAATATTGTGGCTTTTGGAAGACATTTCATAATAGGTTTTAAATAAAATAATTGGTGCAAAATAAGTTCCCTAATTTGAGGACTTGTAGTACAAACCTCATCTTAGTGGTTTTGAAGGCTTAATTCAAAGAAATGCATTTTGCTGAAAATAATAATTGGTAGAAATAGTTTTTGGTCCTAAACACATGGCATGGTCATTAGGCAGGAGTTTTGAGTTAAAGAAGTGAGTCTCGAGAGTAACTTGAATTATGGAAAATCAACACAAGCATACCAGCAAGCAAGCAAACAATAGTCACTTCAAGCATTCACAAAAAAAATTAATTGGTCCTAATTTTTGAAATAAGTTAATTAGTCAGGAAAGCTAAACACAGGGTGTTAGACACCATACACCCTTAAGAAAATCTCGTCCCCGAGATTTCTAGGCTAGGGTTGGAGAGATACAAAATCTTGAGTCGGAGGTAGTCTTCATATCCCCATGTTGCTGTTGTGGTCTTGAGATGCTTGACAATACAACTTTGAATGGTGCGCACGTCCTTGTCTGACTGAGTGGATTTTGGCAATAAGTTAGGCTTGACCGAGGGTCAAGGGCTTGGTGAACTATGTTCGTGCATGGGGCTGACTTGCAAATGCATTCCAAAGTTGGAATACGTGGCAAGGTAATGTGTCTGGGTTTGGTCTGAGGGTTGCTCAAGCCGGTTAGTGACATCTAGATGTCTCGTGTTAGAACGTACGGTCAAAGTCTTCGCGTAGCACTCTGCTTATGAGAAAAGTCCTTGACTCCCTTAGGGCACACAAGCTATGGTCGCACGTGGTCCTCATCCTCGAGGGGTTGGAGTGGTCTTCAAAGGCTTCTCATGAAATGTTTTTGGGTTGGGTCCTGCTCATGAGTCTTAAGCTCGAAGACTCAGTGTTCAGGACAGCCGTACCTTCGAATATGGTCCACGAGGGGTTCTGGAGGAGTTGGCCACCTAAGATCATAAACCAGCTGCCCACTCCCAGGGTTGTGGCTCGACAAGCGGGTATCACCGTTAGCAGGTTTTCCCTAGGATCCAATTTAGGACTCTCGTCCTTGATTTGGACCAAGAAGAAACTGTCTGATTCTCTCACTGCCCAAGGGCTTCATCTTTAATCATTGTTGTGGTTCCCCAATCATGGCAGTTCTTCGTTTTGTCTTGAGTAGGATAGAGTTTCACCATCTTGGGGTGGCTTCGAGGAGCCTACCTTCTCGAGATAACACTGTACCCTCGAGAGGCATAGCGATCGGTGTTCCTGGGGCTCGTCCAAACAGGACTAAGGTGTTCTCCCTCTTATTGGGTGAATAAGTATGTCATCAGTGAGGATGACAACATATTTTCCCGAAGCATGACATAAGCTCAGTGCTCATGAGACAGGTGAGGAGAACGGGGACTTTCTATGGGTGGTCGTTGGCCGAGGGGTTTGTGGTCCAACATGTCCTCGTCCTTCATGCCCATTGTCATCATAGACACGATGGGTGGTGGTTGGGCGGAGTACTGGCCATATTCTAACGACTTCGAGTCATTTCCTATGGTCGTAATCCGACCACCTTATGGGTGGGTGAAGCTTTAGGGTCTCAAGGAACTTAGGATGTGGGTGCACATTTATCATCTTATCTCTAAGCACATTACTTAGATGCTAGTAGTTTGACCTCTAACTTGGGACGACATCACCTTATCTCATCGATGCTATCTCACATGGGTCAACTACACACTGCTCATGCTAGTCAACTCCGGGGTTGAGGGAAGGACTAAGCCCAATCACTACAAGTATGGTGTAGCTACGATGCACATGCATTCCTATGCAAGAAACTCGGGGAAGCATACAAGTTGCTAAGCTCGGACTAGAATGCTACAAATCCAAATGTCCAGCTAGATCATTATATGGACAGGGTGCTACACGTCTATATTAAGGAAACACATAATATACCAATCCAATACCTTGTTTCCTTTCTACGAATCCTATCATGGGATCCATCAATCTGATCAATCTTGATTGGACCCATCACTCCCACAAATCCAAAATTTATGGGGTTATACATAATCTTTTAGAGTCCTCATAATTCACATATTATTGCAAGGATCATGTTATAGTATATTCATCAACTTCAATATCATGGCCATCTAATCTCCATGGCCAGTTCACATAGGTTCGCAAATCAATTGGACAACTCCAAGCATACACACTCATTATCCACCGAGAAACATGGTATCACGATTAAGATCATCGGGCTAAATCCAATTTACTCTGAACAATGTGGCCTCGTACATAATTAATAGTCTATTGGGACTACCCCCTTAATCGCAAACTCAAGTCCAATAATAACTCTTGCTCGATACTACAAGTCATTAGGGTAAAATCATCAAACCATGTCAGTTACTTGATAAAGTCAATTATACCACCAAGATTTCTCGCTCGTGATCATAATCGTGCTACTAAATCCAATCTTACTCCTGGAACATGTAGGTTATGCTTCTATATCAACTTGTTCCACCAAGGTTAACTACCTTTATAAGGGTCTTGCGATCCGCCAAGATAGTCTAGCTATATCCACAAGACAACTATCATCATCACAACAATCTTTAGTCTAATACTCTAATATCAGAGAATGGTCCTTCTTATGGCATCTGTGTTATGATGCTAGCTTAAGAAGGACGGATAATTGTTCACGGTGATCACTTGTTCCATAAGGAACCCGATGCTAAGTGGGGTTCAACGGGGATCTACGGGTGTTCCGGCAAGTCCATGTACTAGACATGTCACCAGAAAATTTGAGCCAGAAAGGCTTGTGGAGGTTAGTCTGGTCTAGTGTGGTTTTCCAATTGTGAGGGAAATGCATAACTACTATAGGTTGCGTGTGGTTAATCATAGCACAGTCAGTGTCTTCAGTATCAGTCGTCCTTCGAAGTGGATCCTTGGTGCATCTTGTTTGCTATCTTCAGTTGTCGATAGGGGTGAAAGAGAGAGAGAGAGAGAGAGAGACTAAGGGTTCTTAGTGCAAACAAACAAGCGTTGGAAAGTCAACTCAAACAAGTGCCAAAATCGTTTCGAACATCAAAATAAGACAAGTGATATAAATGCATGATTGTTGCATAAGCAAAAGTGCGACTTATACCAAGGCACAAACAACGAAACAAACAACACATAACATGGTCCATCCGAACCATTTCACAGACTCGACTTCGCATAGGGAATTTATGACTCATCCTACCCTAGGGTTGTCGGACTCGACAGTCGTGCTTGCTTTATGCTCCGGTGAGGAGTCTGCTGAGTCTTCTAGAGCTTCTCATGGTGTTGTCACGCCTCTTGTTTTTGCTCATCGAAGCAACTCGGTTGAGTTGGAAAGAGATCTTGAGATCTTCTTGTCTGGGAGTTGCTGATGAAGGTGGTTCTTCATGGCTGTCATTGACAGGGTCTTCTATTGTCTTCGTGATCTTGTCATTGTCTTCTTGTCTTCTGAGGCTTCGAGAGTCCCAAGTGGACAACTTCGTGCAATGACATTTGCAAGGCACGATAGAGTTCCGACCTGCCAGTCATACTAACCACGATATCGACACCTAGAGCGGGGGATGAAGAGAACCGTTTTCCTGCTGACTAAGGTGAGGCGCACCTGTTGGCGAGGTTCTCATCCGCCGGTGGTGGTCGACACAACATTGATAGTGACAAGGTTGGTTCATCAGGTATGCATATCATGGTCTTGCACACCTTATATACTGATCTCCGTAAATAAGGTTGCATCATGCCGGGACACTATCGAGAGTGTCGCCATCTTGTGGGTCTTGATGTTCTCATTCCTCATGGAGGTACTCCTATTTGGGTCATCTGGTCGTAGTGTTCTCATCTTTGTCTTGAGTACTTGGGTGATTGTTTGGAAAGGTTGCTTCCTACCAAGTTGCCCACGAGGATTTTTGGGTAATCCCGTGGTCAGGCATCAGGGTGCTAGACCTTATGCAAGTTTTGAAAAAGCACATGACGAAAGTCAAGAGAAATAGGGTGGAAGTGCTAAGGCAAAAACCTTGCTTCCTTTGAAAATTTAGGAGAGGTGAGAAATATACATGTTTGTAAATACTTTTGAAAAGTCTGGAAAGCAGTTTTATCCTAATTAACGTCCGCGCTAACTAAGGGCTTCCTACCTTCATGATGGCTCTGATACCGGCTCTGTGGGGACCCCGACTTACGCGTCGAGATCACCGAATGAACGTGCTCAGTGATCCCAGAGATCAATGCTCACCGAACACACATAAACTGAATAATAAGAGTCTTACATCCATACATACCCTTCGATACAATTAATGAGCATTGCGGTCGAGTCTTACATATAAAGGGCCTTGAAGGCCAACACAACAAACTGGACCAATAGCGGAATTATTGGTTGAAAGCGTGAACCCATGCCATCAGCCTTAACCTACATGCATTCTGACTGGGAAGCGTCCTAGCTCGCAAGAACGTCACCGAGTTACCCTTCACCAAATCTTGTTATCTCATACCAGGTCAATGAAATAACGAGTGGCAAGCCAATGCGTACTTTTGATTGTACTCGCATACAGCCCATGATATGAACAATGCAAGTGAAGGATACCAATAACATGCATCTTTGATGGAATTCTTCCTGGTGGTAAATGATCATGAATATGCATCAAGTTAAAGAATTACTTTTGAAGAACAGGTAACAGATATGAACATATTTGTCGAGGGCTGAACCATCCTTTGTTCACCCTATATGCCAAGTCATCGAACTTGGTCATATCATTACTTTCATAAAACTCCTTCATCACAACACACACACACTTGGTTTATGTAGAAACAGCTGCACATCGCTTAAGCAGGATTACCCGACTGTCCTTGACCGTGGACACGGCTATTCGAATAGTGTTACACTCTAGAGAGGTAGTATGCTGCACCCACGAGATCCGGGAAACTTCCATGTCATCCACGACTCGCAGTATATAACATACCCGAGGTAAGTACCCGATCAATGCATTTCCCCTCACGAGACTAGACAAAGAGGTCCAGTCGATTGGTATCCAGCCCACATGATGTACGTCTTACGAGCACCGACTCTGGACAGTATCAACCATGCGGGGACCAACGGTGTGCCTGGAACTCATAAAAATGGCATAGTCGCCCTACCTGGCACGACCCCATCACGAGAGTGACCACACATCACTCCCGCCACTAGTAATCTGGCTCTTTGCTAGCACCGACCAGAGTAATCAATATAGCCCTGTCCCATAATGATTTCCGAAACCATACTCGCACAAATACCCGGTGCACCACTTCACCAACAGTGGCCCCCTATCTCATTATCACCCTCGGGCATTAGTGGCACCCGATGGGGTTTTCATAAATCTTTGATTATACCAACAACATACTCATGCTATTTATTCTAGCATTACTTGTCAACATCATAATAGCATGATCCTCAAAATGGTAGGATCAAGCTCAATGCATGTGCTATGGAGGAGCCATCAGTAACATCACCTTAGTGATTTACCATCACGTATGATCATATGCAACGGAAATACTTGCTATCTTAACATTCAATATAACATATGCTCAGTCATGTTCAAGGGGCTACTTGCCTTGGCTCTCATAAGTTCTCACGGTCTTCGAGGTCTTCAACTCCAACTCCGAGCACTCCATCTACCCGTCAACTATCGTCGGAAACGACCACGGTAAGCCACACAACAGGCAGAAATAAAAGTGCTACATAAATAGAATTTATATTTTTCTTGGACCTCTCTGGTCTTCAGAAAAATACCAGAAGCTTGCCTTAGGAGGATTAGATCATATGCGATTTCTGAATGGAGGAAAAGAGGAAAAGGGAATTCTTTATGAAGCTCACATAAACTATTATGATAAAAATGAGTGGAGGCACTCATTTAACAGAGAACAACATTAGAATTAATTAGGAAGTTGTTTCACTAGATTTGGAGTTGAAATGAATATTGTAGGAATTTTCTAGTATGTCAGAAATAGCAATAGGAAGCTATTTATTTAATGCAATAGAATAAAGCCTCACAAAAATGTTGAGCAAGGTTCTAAAAATAGGGCATGATATTAGAAGGCTCTAGAAATGGAAATCACTCCATTTGGGGTTGATTTGAACCCTATAGGATTTTCCCAAAGTGGGACCAAATATATACAAATTTTTATTTTAATAAATACACGACAAAAAGTAGCTCTGGAAAAATGTGCAAAGCACATATTTGGGTAGCCCTGAATTTTAGGAACCTTCAGGAGCTTGAATCAAACAATTTGGAGTTAGAATGATTTTTGAATGGATTTTTGAAGGTAATCAAAATAGGAAAATGAGAAAATGAGCTCAACCGCGGGTTATCTTGCGCCGAGGGCGCTAGATAGGCCTTCGGGCCAGCCCAGCAGCTCGGGCCGCCAGCGAAGGGACACGCTGAAGGCAGTTTTCGCCAGGGCTTCTTCGCCGCAAGGTGGTGCACTCCCGCCGAGGCGTGGCAAATAGAGGCAGATGGCTTGGCCCTGGCTCACAGACAAGAGGCCCCGCCTGGAGGTTCATCCTCTTCCTTACGCTGGCACAGAGGAACCGTGGGGAAAGGGAGGTAGCCACGCGGGCGCCACGCCTCCGACCATCCCCTGCCCAGGTGAGAGCACCGGCGAGCTCGGTGGACCGCGCCCCCCCCCCCCCCCCCCATTCCCAAACAAGGTGCCCGCAAAGAGGCTGCAAGGGGAGCCGGTAGCGGAGGTTGCGGGGAGACCAACGACCATACTGGTTTCGGCACCAGCAACGAGGGAAAAGAGCCGGAGGTGGTCGGGAGGAACAACGCCAGCTAGGAGGAACCCCAGGGGATGCTAGAGGCGAGGGGAAACCCCCTGGTTGGCCCGGCCTGAGCGAAGACCCCTGTTGTGCTTCGGCCATGGCATGGCAGGAGGAGGAGGAGGGCTTGGGTAGAGAACATGGGCTCAAAAAGGGGAGCTTGCGATGCTCGCAAGGAAGGGGAAGCAAGAGAGATTCGGGAAAAGGGGATATAAGAGAGTTAGAGGAAGGAAGAGTGCTTGGAAGCTCTCGGGAGAATCATTGTGCATGGGTGCCACATGCTCCAGAGGGAGCTTGGAAGCTAGCTGGAGATGGGAAGTGATTTGAATGGTCAAGAGAAGCTCTGAGACATATTGAGACATCTTGGACCAGCTAGAAATGGACTGGAGGAAGGAGACAAAGTGCAAAGCATCATTTCTGCACTCCAGGGTGGTGGTCACCACCCCACTTGGTGTCCTGGGCCACCCTTTGGCCAGGCCAAGGTGTCAAACATGCTAGGCATGCAGGACACAAGGCACTGGTGAAGTTTCGCCCCAAGTGGAGCTGGTTTGAATAGGTTTTGACTGGTATTAAGTTTGCAGCAGCAAACTTAGGGCTACTAACGGGGGCACTAACATGAGAGATGATGGGGAAAAGCATGTCTAGCAGCCTTAGGCATAAAAGGACTACATTTCTGCAAAGTTTCAGCTCAAGCAAGGGAGGTAGCTACTACTTGCTGTACAAAGCTACTTTTCAGCCAGAAACCTAGTTGTAGATGTGCTGCTCATTTTCTTCATATGAGCATGCCACCTCTTGGTCTTAAATGATGCCTTGGGATGCTAGGGATCCTATGGAAAGAGATGGAAGCTTGGCTTAAGCAGAAGTGGGACAAGAGGGGTGAAAAGGGTGATTCCAAGGGTAAAATGAGGAGTAGTTACATGGAGCCTCTCTCCAATAATTGACCAGTGCCCATGGAAATGTTACTGGAGGTAAAATGTAACTATGTGAAGTTGTGGTAGAAAGTGGGGCTCAAGCGTTAAAGTGGAAGTGGCCAAAGTAGCCAATAAAGTGAAAGCACACAAGGTGTTTGATGATTGGCAGACCAATCAAATGGACTTCAATGGATATGAAACTTAACAGGATCAAATAATAGATAAAAATAAGCTTGGACACCAAATTTGGGATTTGGTGGAGAGGGTTTCCAATGTAGACTTGGAAAACCCATGAAATGGGCAGAAATGCCTTTCTTCTTACAACTCCATTCAAATCAATTCCCACATATCCAATATTTGGTGTGGGGGCATTATTTTAGCATTAAGGCATGCACAATAAGTTTGGGGTCAATTGGACAAACTTTATAATGTAAAGTTTCCCAAAGTCAGAAATCAACAAAGAGGGTTTTGAGGGGCTTGGGACAAGTTCTTCTATTCTCCTTGATGCACCACTTGGTGTGCATGCATCATTGGAGTATCAGAACATGTCCCCCAAATTTGAGCACAATTGGAGACATTTGACAATGTAGAGTTTCTCAAATTTCAATCTGGACAGACAGGGTTTTAGAATAATTAGGGGAGTCAAATCAACTTGGATTGAGATAAAACTTGGCAAGATCATCAAACGGATCATAGGTGACATGCTGGAATTTTATTGGAATTTATCGAGAATATTTCTTATAGAAATATTCCAAAAGCTTGAAATTCGGAGGAAAGGTTTTGAAGGGTTTTGCCCAATATTTTGAACATGACCATGTGTTGAAACCAATATATATGGAATATATATGCTCACTCAGTTTCCCTTAATTTTCTCAAATATTTTGAAATCAATAAAAATAACTTTCCTACATAAGAGACCATTTCTGGGCTCATAGAAAGGCATTTAAATAAAATAATAAAAAAACTTTTAAAATAATAATATTGTGTTTTTTGGAAGACATTTTGATAATAGGTTTTAAATAAAATAATTGGTGCAAAATAAGTTCCCTAATTTGAGGACTTGTAGTACAATCCTCATCTTAGGGGTTTTGAAGGCTTAATTCAAAGAAATGCATTATGGTGAAAATAATATTTGGTAGAAATAGTTTTTGGTCCTAAACACATGGCATGGTCATTAGGCAGGAGTTTTTAGTTAAAGAAGTGAGTCTGGAGAGTAACAGGAATTATGGAAAATCAACACAAGCATACCTGCAAGCAAGCAAAGAATAGTCACTTGAAGCATCACAAGCATTCACAAAAAAAAAATGGTCCTAATTTTTGAAATAAGTTAATTAGTCAGGAAAGCTAAACAGAGGGTGTTACACCGTGAGTCGCCGAACGCACAATCGAGTGCCTTCCACTCGGGATATAAAACCTCAACCTATTCGGGGGCTACTGATGGGGTTGTGCATTAGGGATAGTCCTACGGACCTGAGTCCCTAGCCCTGCCCAAGAATGTACAAGGACATCAACGTCCAAAAGGCCACTTATGTAGCCATGGTTTTACTCGGACAAATGTATGTCACTCGGCTTACATGACTTCACTCGGCCTGCTTAATATCAGTCGGATGTCGCTTAACATTCGGATCGCAGCAAGATGTGGGCAACGAAGAGTCTACAATGGCCATGGAGTTGAACTATCATATGATGTGAAGTGAAGATGCGTGTTACCAGTAACGCTAGAGTTAGAGTTGTTGTTACTAGTAACTTTCGTATATATTAGCACTTACTTGCCCTTATAATGACGGCCGGCCGGTTATGGCACACTCTATATAATCCACCCCCGGGCTCTTGGGAAAGGGTTCAACATTATGTACTATATAATACACTATAATCCAACACCAGCCTCCGAGGCTCGAGACGTAGGGTCGTTACCACTCCTGACTGGGGCCTGAACTCGTACATCCAAGTGTATCCTCTGTGTCGTAGCAAGACTTCTCCCCTCACTCATACCCCTAGTACTAATGTTAGGATCATTCCCACGACACTCCTCTTCTATCCTCCCGTGAGGAATCTTGACGTAGGAATTTTAATTCTACCCCACTTCTCACTCAATTTTTTAGGATCACGCAGGTGTTTAGAATCTCTATGATGTTAATGTGATGGAATTCTATACTGGGTGCCTCCTATTTCTGGCGAGTTGAGCTCCAAGGGGTTCTCGACATATCGTTATCCTACTGTTTCCATAGTATCTCAGGATGGAGGATGTCCGAAATTGCTTCAATACTCTTTTTGGCGAGAGGAGTTTGGCGTCACCCAGTACTGGGAGAACGTCTAGATGTACTGCCATAATTGGTATCGTTGTGATTATGAGGGTATGAGGTAGATGAGTTTCCGAGACCTCTGGTTATGTGTTGAAGGATGTGATACACTAGATGTGTAGTATTTTTGCTAGTAGTTGAATGATTTATTTTGTAATTACTCCGTCTATCCATTGTATCAGATTGCATAACTAGAAAGATTTCTAGAGTTCTTAGGTGGTAATTCAAGTAGTTACCTAGGATTATCCTTCCAACAAATTCATAATGGTTTATGTATTTCTTCTCGGCTTAATTTGCAAGCCTCATCCTTTTGTTTTTCTGGAGTATGGTAATTCGAGTTGCTTCGATGTCAAGTGGTGATTTCATATCTTTCGGATGTGGTGTTCTCATATTTAAATGGGAGTGCTAATCCTTTTGCTCAATCAAATTGTCATGTCGATTCTTTTCATCGAGTGTGGCTCTCTTCAAGATAATTCAATATTTTCAAAATAAATCCTCTTATTTTCTTTCTGGAGTCGCTTCATCCATCCCAAGTTATGTTTGTTTTCCCCACCCTCCCACCCTTTCCTTCATAGTTAATTATCATCCAAGTGTCTTTATTTTCATTGATGCTTCCTCTATCTTTTCTACCATATCATATCCGGTGATTCATTGTGAACATGCTCAGGTGTTAATTCGTCATTCTTCATTCTTATTTTTTTCCGGTGGATTCTATACAAGCTTTCAGTGTTCATAATATCATTTTCTGTCATTCAATGCTTTCTCGTGTTGGAAATTCTTAGCCAAACCTCTCTTGTTTCATTCTCTCCCTATTCTATCTGTAGTGGTGAATATATCTCAGAAGTTTTGTATTTTTATTAAAATACTTTCTTATTATTTTTAGGTTCTCACCTCATCAAGTTTTCATATTATAGGTGCAATCTCTCTTGCTAAGCAGTTTTTTCAATGGTGTTCTGTTTGAGTGGACCCATAACCCATAAGTTTTCCTAGGATCTTACCCGACTCGTCTAATTCTTTTCATTTATGACATAAGTTTGATTTTCATCAGTCATATACCTTCTCCGAGACCGCTTATAATTATTATTATCATGATGGCTCAACCTTTTCTTATTCATTGTTCCACAGTGTCTCAATAAATCATGGTGTTGTTTCTCGCCATGATTCTCAGAGTTGAAGACCGAAGGAGAGTTTCTATTAAATCTTTATCTGTTCTTATGAAGAGTCATCATCTGAGCTTGTTTCCATCCTCCTGAATTGTTTTTGATCATGAGAAATTCCTTGCATATCTATCCGGAGCAGTTTACAATTGTTTTCCTTTCTCGATCCTCTGAAAGCCATCATTTCAGAAGATTTCCTCGCTCTAAGCTTTCAGCTTTCATTCTTAAATTATTCTAAATTGTTGTCCCTTCGTTCGTCTCAATTACTCCGGTGGCTCATTGTGTTTTCCCTAGGCGGTTCTTGATCAGGTCGCTCTCAGGTCATGTATTCCATTCATTCATTTATCCTCATTTTTTTCAATTTCTTATCGGTGTTTCATTGAAGACTCTTCAAGTTTGGTCTATTATCTCTATTAAATCTTTCAAGAAGAATGAGTGGTATGCTAAATCCGATGCTTGTCATCAATTTAACCTGATGAAGGATACACATGACATAATTCTTATTCCTGTTTATCAAGGTGATTTCATTCCTTTTCTAGAGTTTTTCATGATAGTTAGTTCTCGTTTCCAAGTATTCTCATCTTTTATTTTCTAGAGTTCCAAGTGATTCCCAAGTATCTCATCGGGAAGTTCTATCTAAATCATGCAAGTTCATTCTCTTATTCTTTTCAACCTTCATTTTGTTTGATCATTCTTTTGTTCTCGAAGTGGCTCTCGGCGATCGATCATCTCGTTTTGTCAATATCATGTACTTTGCTTGATTATCTAGTTAACGGAAGTGTTGTGTCCTCTTTTCAAGTTATTTCCATCTTATTAAGTTTTGCCTCTATTTCATACGGAGTGCTGCTCTAATTTCTTTTGAATTCTTTCTTTTTCCTCATGGCATTCTTCATCTCTTGGCAACCTATAAGCTTTCCTGGTTTCAATCATTTTTCAAAGAAGCAAATAAGTTTTACCTCTTCCTTTCTTCTTCCCCATCCCCTTCTCATTCTAAGATCTCGGGTCGAGATCTCTTGCTAGTGGAGGAGAATTGTCACAACCAGAACCGACGCTCCAGAAGATTCCCTTTTTATTCTATTGTCACCGTGTGATTTATTTGGTTGTCGCATTGTAGGTTCGGAAGTATGTCTAGAGTGGAGCAGCGGAAAGTAAAACATGCAATTGTAACGTAAAGAAGTAAGGTATGGATATCAAACGCATGAGGTTGACACGGTGATTTTTGGCATGGTTCTGACAGGTAGTGATATCATATGTCCATGTTAGTGGAGACTTCAACCCATGGAGGGCAACGGCTGCGAGAGTCCATGGAGGGCTCCACCCACGAAGGGTCCACAAAGAAGAGGCCTTGTCTATTCCACCACGTCTTCCGTCCACGGAGGACTAGCCTTACTCACGGTAGATCTTCACAAAGTAGGCAATCTCTTTTCCCTTAGAACTATCTTTGTTCAACTCGACAACACGAAGTATGAGGCTCCCAGGTGACAACTAACCAATCTTGGTGGCAGCAACCTCCAATACGTAATAGATGTGGTAGATGAGTGAACTCCTTGCTCTTGTGCTTCTAAAGATAGTGCCCTCAACACAAAATCACTGTCTCACAAAATGTGAATGGGTAGGAGAAGTTGATTTGGTGGAAAGCAGTTTGGGGAGGCTAGAGATTAAGATCCAAATGAGTTGAGTGGAATATCTTGGTCTCAACACATGAGTAGGTGGTTCTCTCTCAGAAAATGGATCTGGATATGAGGTGTGTGTGTTCTGAGTGCTTATCCCATGAATGAGAGGTGGGTGAAGGGGTATATATAGGTAGCAGCCAAAATCCAACCGTTACACACAAAGTGGCAAACTCGGTAACACTGAAGTTGAAAACTCGGTGCTACCAATTAGGACAAAGGTATGACCTTTTGAATCTCGGTGAGACTGATATATAAAACTCGGTGGCACTAAAAAGGTGGCTAATGATCAGATGGCCAAACCCGGTGACACCGATACTCAAACTCGGAAATTCCGATTTGGTGTATCGAGGCACCTGAAAGTTGGTCACCCTTACTCGGTAGCACCGATTTTGTGGGAATGGCTAGTGTTTCTGTCTGAGGTTAAACCCAGTGGGTCCGAAATATGAAAGTTGGTGACAATGAATTTGTGTATGTGGAATTTGATAGAATGGTTTTGTGGGAAAAATGACTTAGTATTTTGGTGGCTAACTTAGAGCACTTTGAGCAATCAGTTCGTGTTACTACCTAACCCCGTTTTAATAGTATTGGCTTTCCTATAGACTCAAATGTGATTTCTCACAAAATAGAAAATGAAGAGTCTTCCATCTTGAACCTTGAGCCAATATTATTCTATTCTTGCGTCAAGGGGCATCTCCCTATAAACCTTTAGACATAGCATGTTTTGAAATTTTCTGAAATATACTTGGAAAACATATTAGTCCAATGATGCATATGTTGTGATCAATTATCAAAACTACCCTGGGGAGGAATTGTGCTTTAAATCTCCCCCTTTTTGGTAATTGATGACAACATATAGATCAAAGCTTCAACAAAACATAAATCAATGATTAGCATCGATGCTTTGAGAAGTATGTGAAAAGCAAGAGCTCCCCCTAAATTTGTGTATTTTTTAAAATTTGCGTTTGAATGCAAATGGACAATCAATTGGGGTCATGGGTCACTCTTCCATGTCACATACATCTTGGTGGTGCGTAAACAAGATAAGAATGAATAGTAAGCACATGACACCAATAAGATAAGTGATTGATAGTAATGTAGCATCACACAAGTTAAAGTGTATCACCACACACAAGATAAAGTCGTCCAAAAGATCAAAGTTTTGAAAACAAACAAGAGAAAATGAATCAAAAGAACTCTCTCACACGAAGTCTATGATCTATACATTTCTCCCCCTTTGGCAACAAGTTACCAAAATGTTCAGAAGGTACAGAACTGCTCGTATCTTTGGGCAGCTGATGATCGGGTTGACAGAAGAGCATCCGCAAAGTCTTCTGCATAATGACCTGGAGCTGGAGGAGTGCATACTGGAGGTGCATGAGTTGATGCTGGTGGTGGAGCTGAAGGTGCAGATGCTTGAGCTGATGAAGTCTGTCGTGCCTCCAGAGTAGTTACAACATCGGATATGGCCTTGGTGCTGAATTGAGTGGTAGTGCGAGGAGGTGACTCTTCATCATCATCATCACTCTCATCATCGTCATCTGAGCGAGGAACTTGCTCTGAGTCAACTTCATGTTGAATTTGTTTGAATATAGTGTTCAATTCCATGACCTTCTCATCCATGTCATGACATTTGTCTCCACAAATCTCTCAAGGCTCTTCTGGTTTTGCAGAATCTCCTGAATGTTCTTCTCCATGGCTTAGATAGAGCTAACTAGAGATGCCATTTTCTCAGCTTGGGTCCTGAGGTGTGGAAATGGTGGTGGCCTGCTTCTAGCAGCCTCAGCTTCTGCTGCCTCTGCTGTCATCATGGCTGCAACCGAACTGGGATCATTGTCATCCATCACCACTTCATTATCTTCAAACTCTGGTTGAAGAGGTAGATGGGGCTGATCAAGTAGATATACATGCTTGCCTAGCTTCTCATTGATAAGCATTTGAATGTATGGGGCATATCCACAAGATCTCTTTTGGTCAACAGCAGTTCTTTGGATAGTATCTACTCTCGAATCCATCACTCTGAATCTGGTGTGAGTGTCCCAGTGGTGCAGCAAGTTGACGGAGTCTCCTCTGATCATCTTCTCATCACCTGATTTAGGCATCAAGGTGTATCTCAGGATAGTTTGTGTTGTGGGTATTCCTCCTTGCAAGAAGTAAACTGAGCCCATCTTGTGACTAGCCAAATAATCCTGAAGAATTGGCTTGTACATATTGGCCATGGATTCGTGACTCTTCTTTGCTTCAGAATACACATCCACATCACTCTGTTATTGCTTAGGGGAACCAATGATAGTGTCCCACTCGTCAACAATTGACTCATATCTGTGACCATCCGTCATCCAGATAATGGAAGCATCTCCATAGAAATGAAAAGTTGAGTAGAATTGCATGATCATCTCATCATTCCGAGGGGTCATCTCCTTGCCAACAAACTCTTCAAAGTCCACAGACTTGAAGTTGTCCAGAACATGAGGAGAGTAGTCTTCATTGGTTTTGATGTAAGACCAGTCAACAAATCTCATATAACTAACAATTGGGGATTTATAAAGCAAGACATTCTCATAAAAATCTTCTCATTCCTTGGTGTGAAACCTGTGATCAACAGTAGTTCTCCTTTGAACTTCATATGGATCAACATCTCTCCACTTCCTTAGACCTGCATCCTTTCTCTTCTTCATATCTTCAGCTATAGGATGAGCCTCTTTATGAATAGGCAGATGTGGTCTGAGCTTCCTATGAATGGTTGCGTCCTCATCATCCTCTTCCTGTGCAGCAGGGGCACTGGAAGCAGGTCCTTTCTTCTTAGCAGCGGCAGGAATGTCCTTTGTAGTCCTCAAGTGAGCTACAAACTTCTTGTCCTTCGTAGGTTTTGGAGCAGACATCATAGAATCAACCATGAACTTCTTCTTGGGAGGAGCTAGAATCTCATCTTCTTCTTCAGCACCTTCTTTAGGGTCTTCAAACATAGAGGTTTATGTTCCTACAACACGAACTACCCTCTTCCTTTCTATCTTACCAGCCTTCTTAGGGGCATCATCAGTGGAAGTAGCTGTGTTTTATTCACATAGTCAGGTGCTCTCAGATTAGCAGAACTAGTAGATATCTTCCTGACAACTTTCCTCGGAGGAGGCTTGGGAGGAGCTAAAGATTCTTACAGCACAAAGTCTTAGTACTCTTCATCAGAATTAAGTTTCTCCCTCTGCCTGGTGGCTGCCTTGGGTAAACCATGGGAGCTATGGGATCCAGGGTCACAGTCAGACTTCTATGGACTAGTGCCTGAATTCAACTCAACACTCGGTTCCACGGAATAATTCTGACTGTCGTCTAAACCAGACATCTCTGACAAGAAAGAAGAACCTTAGCAACAAGTAGCAAAACCCGTGAAGAAGATATAGGAAAGATAGAAGGATTGAGCATCACATTTCTGCTGGACACATTTTGGTGGCACCGAGTCTGACCTTTCGGAGTCTCTCAGACATATGAACTCCTTAACAAATACTTGATCATCATTTTCGGTGGCACCAAAAATGACAACTCGGTTTCACCGAGATCATTATCAGGAACCCTAGGTACAAAATCGGCAGCATTGAGTTTTGCAACTCGGAGGCACTGAGATGGGGTCTGCGGACAGCTAACCCAAAAAATATCCTCGTCCGCTAATCTACGGGATTTCCCGGTGGATGGGAAGGCTTGCACATGGTGGAATATAGATAAAACGTTCCAATGCATGGGAATTAGATGGAGGAATGCAGAGGAGGATCCGAACCGTACCCTAATTCGGCGGTGGTCCGGCTACGGTGGCGACCGCGGTGAAGAATCCGTCGGCACCGCCGAATCCCAGTGGCAGAGACGCACGGGGACGCAAGGGTGACGACCAGGGGTCCAGGTGGCAGCGTAGGGTTTTGGGACAAAACGGCTTTGACGAACTGAAATCAAATATTCGGTCTGCTGTAATTTATTCCCATTTGGTGTGAGGGTCACCAAGATTAAAAAATTGGTGTCACCGAGATCCTCTACTGTTAGGTGATAGGGAAACTCGGTGTAACCAAGTTTGCAATTTCGGTGGTACCGAGATGAAATCCTAGATTAACTCTAGGAATCGGTGGAACTGAGTTTGTGAAGTTGGTTTCAGCGAGTTCATTCTCACACAGGTTTTGGAAGTCAGGCATTGAGGATATGGAACTCCGAGTGCTCCTTCACACAGAGGAATCGACAAGTGCTTGTTCATGTGTTGTGATGAAGCATGAATAGAACTTGAGATGAGATAGCATAGATAGCTAGAGATGGGTCCTAGGCATTCTTGTCCATCCAATTGGCAAAATATAAAACGAAAGCCAAATAACAACAATTAGATATCCTCAAACGAGCAAACACATGCATACCAACATTCTCACACAATAAGATTGATAGAAAAAATAGGGCGAACATGCACAAACATCCTAGGAGCTATCAAGCACATGGGCGGTGCCAGAGTCATCTATATATTAGTATTTTGACTTTGGAGCCAAGTAAGAATACTTGATCATAGGTCATACTCATAGGTAAGCACAAGTGGGGTTACCACTTTGACATAAACATTAATGTGTTCATATCCTTAGGAGATGCTTGTACTCAAGATTTAGAGTAAAGCTCCCCCTTGATATGACATCCCCCTTAAGAGGGACAAACTAACCTTGGGTTTTGTCATAGAAGACTTCAAGTAGGTGAAGTAGTGGTGGATGCTCAATGTTGATGAAGATCATCTTGAATTGGGAGCAATCTTTGTTGTTTCTTACCCTTCTCACCTACACGGATTACTCCCAAAGCAAAAGGAACATATGCAAGAATGTCTATGGACATGGAGTGAAACACAAATGGGATGATTTCCAAGGATGCATTAATTGCCTTGTCCATTGTTAACATTTGAGGGAATGTGTGACTCCTTGAAATAATGCATATGGTTGAGGTTGGTTGCATATAGTTCTTGCCAAAATGAATAAGAGTGAATTTCATTGGTAGAGGCACCCCTCAAGAACTGCATAGTTCTTCCTCTTGGGAATCCACATCTACTTGATGGGGATCCTTGGAGTTGTGGCAGCACGAGATGAGGAAGTGATAGAAGTTTCTTTGGGAATCCACTTGACCTTGACTTGGGGTTCTTCTTCATATAGGTCAATGTATTCTTGAAGCGTTTCCTTGTCCTTGTGGTCTTGTGGTGGAAGGTCATCTTGTGAGCTTGTTCCCTTGGGAAGAGTAGGATCATAGTTCTCCTCTTGAGGAACAAACTTAGGAATGGGATATGGACCTTCTTCCCAATCATCTCCGCTGACGTTGAAGTACCCAACACCTTGTTTATTCCGATGGCCTCCTTGCTTGTGTACAGTTTCCTCAAATTGTTTACTTACGGCAAGACTCTTGAAGACATCTCTCTCTATAATCCCTTTCAATAAATCATTTTCTTGCTCAACTGTAACTTGGCTAAGAGAATCATTAGTGTAATTAAGAGAGCTATCATCAACAATATTAGGTTGCTTTAGCCTTGTTGTTACCAGACGAAGAAACTTTCTTGCCTTTTTTACTAGTGTTCTTGGGTTTAACTTGTGGAACAAAGGGATACAAGAGTACTCGTTTGGCTAGATAAGAAGAACTCTTCTTTCGAAGATCATCATCGATTTATTTTAGGAACTCATGCTCTTGCTCCAAATTGAGCTTCTCGAAGCGTAGCTTCTCATGAGTTCTTGCAAGCTCTCTATGATCTTCTAGAGTAGTTTCATTAGCTAACTTAAGAGTGTTTAATTCTTGAGTTAATCGTGCAATATCTTTCTTATCGGCATCATTCGATTTCTCTTGTCTAGCATGATAATTAGCAAGTTCATTTTCAATGCAATCACTAGTTTAATCAAAGAGAAGTCATCTTCTACTAACAAGTCATCCTCTTCACTATTAAAATCAAGATACTCGGGGTGTGATACCTTGGGGACTTTAGCCATGAAGCAATTCCCGACTACCCCATTTGGTGAATCAAATAAGTCGTAGGAGTTGGAGAAAATGAGTGTGATGCCGGCAACACCTTCATATTGAATATAGACGGAGTTGGAGTGATAGCATCTCTCGGATTGGTGATCAGGCTCGGAGTCGGAGACCCATTCACCAACATGAGCTTGATGTCTTCCTCTTAAGCTGCTCTTGGTGTATTGTCCTTCTTCCCCAATTTCTTGCCTCTCCGTGAGTGTCTTCGTTCATAACGATCTTCTCTACTCCTTCCCTCTCTGCGAGGTGACTTATCTCTTGAGCTTCGTCTTTGAGGTGACTCTTCTCTTAGTTTTTAGCGAGCCGAGCACTCATTGTAGCAGTTTCGGTCACGACTGGACGAATGCTTCTCATCATTTGTTGAGCTTGAGCCCTTCTCTTTGCCTCTACGGTTGTATAACTTGTTGAATTTTCTTACCATGAGGCTTATCGCTTAAACAGTGACAATATTGTCCTTTTAAGTAGCGGGAGCATCACATGAAGCTTTGTAAGCACCGCTTAATTTGTTGTGCAACTCATCTTGGACCTTGAGTGATATCTCATGAGCGACAATCCTACCAATGACTTTAGTTGGCTTGATATCTTTGTAGTTTGGCATCATTTGAATCAATATGCACACTGTGCCATACTTTCCATCAAGAGCTCTAAGTATCTTCTTGATGATGAATTTGTCAGTCATATCTTCGCTTCCTAAACCGGCAATGTCATTCGTGATGAGAGCTAGCCTAGAGTACATTTCAGCGACATCTTCACCATCCTTCATCTTGAACTTGTCAAGCTGACTTTGAAGTACATCCAACTTAGATTCTTTGACAAAATCAGTACCATCGTGCATATCAATCAAAGTATTCCAAATTTCTTTTGCAATGTCAAGGCGTCTGATTTTGTTGAATTCATCGGGGCAGCGACAGTTGAAGATGATGTCGCGGGCTTGTGCATTAAGTTGCAACATCTTCAGTTCATCAGCTGTCGCGTCACGATCTAGGTCAGGCCATTCTCCTAAGAAATCACCTTGCAAACCAACACGAATAACAACCCAAACATGAGGAGTAAAGCCAAGCATATGCATTTTCATCTTATGCTTCCAACTAGCAAAACTAGTGCCATCGAAATATGGACCTCTATGGTGATAATTTCCCTCACTAGACGCCATTCTCTCCTAGGTTGTGAAACTAATGCAATGGAGACCAATGCTCTGATAACACCTGTAGGATCGAAAGTATGTCTAGAGGGGGGGTTGATTAGACTACTTGACAAGATAATTTTTTTGCCTTTTCCCAATTTTAGTTGAGAGGTAGCTATGGAAGTTAAAGCAAGTCAGGTACACCCTACACATGCATTTCTAGGAGTGTAGCAGCGGAAAGTAAAACAAGAAAGTGTAACGTAAAAGAGTAAGGTAGGGAAATCAAACACATGAGATTGACACAAAAAAATTAGCATCGTTTTGATAGGTGGCGTTATCGTACGTCCATGTTAGTGGAGACTTCAACCCACGAAGGGTAAGGGTTGCGAGAGTCCACGGAGGGCTCCACCCACGAAGGGTCCACAAAGAAGCGGCCTTATCTATTCCACCATGGATTCCGTCCACGGTGGACTAGCCTTACTCATGGTAGATCTTCACGAAGTAGGCGATCTCCTTGCCATTACAAACATCTTGGTTTAACTCCACAACACGAACTAGGAGGCCCCCAAACGACACCTAACCAATCTAGGAGGCACCACCCTCCAAATGGTAATAGATGTGGTAGATCAATGAACTCCTTGCTCTTGTGCTTCTAAAGATAGTCTATTTAACACAAAATCACTCGCTGAGAGAATATGAATGGGTAGGAGAGGTGGATTTGGTGGAAAGCAGTTTGGGGAGGCTAGACATGAAGATTCAAATGAATTGAGTGGAATATATTGGCTCAACACATGAGTAGGTGGTTCTCTCTCAGAAAATGGATCTCGATATGAGGTGTATGTTCCGAGTGCTTCTCCCAGGATTGAGAGGTGGGTGAAGGGGTTTATATAGGCAGCAGCCAAAATCCAACCGTTACACACAAAGTGGCAAACTCGATGACACTGAAGTTGAAAACTCGGTGGTACCGATTAGCATAAAGGTGTGAACTTTTGAATCTTGGTGAGAATGATATATGAAACTTGGTGGCACCGAAAATGTGGCTAACGGTCAGATGACCAAACTCGGTGACACTGATACTCAAACTCAGAAATTCTGATTTTGTGTATCGAGGCATCCAAAAGTTGGTCACCCAAACTCGGTAGCACCGATATGGATTCCGTTGCACCGATTTGGTGGGAATGACTAGGGTTTCTGTCTCAGGTTAAACTCTGTGGGTGTCGGTCAACTAAAGACTAGGGTCCCTAGTGCCCCAGACTTATGCACGGGTGCAAAGAGCCCCTGACGATAGGGCACGGCGGAATCCAGACAAGACTCACCCCCAAGATATTCAAGGCCCCGACAATCATGTCTTGTCGGGAGGACACCCAAGGCCACGTCCTCCCCACCGGCATGATGAACACACCTAGTACAAGGCCCCTATGAGCCCCCCTCGCCGGGAAGACAGGCGAAGCCCCCATCAAGATTCCTTGCCGAGACGAAGCACCAAGGCCTCGGCAAGCCCCCTCTTGTCTGGATGACATGGCAGCGCGTCAGAGGGTGACCGCCCTGGCCACAGTACCACCACTCCACCGTGTTCCAGCGCATTCCGCATGCGCCAGCGGGGAGTCCACGTGTCGAAACCCCTGGACACATGTCTTCACCAACACCTAGCTGACATGGACAAGACGTGCATTTAATGGACCTGACAGCGGTAGATGGATAAGCACAACTGTAGGTTCACTATAACATCTCGTGAACCTACCCTTGAGCATTGTAGCCTTTGCCTATAAAAGGAGGCCCTTAGCTCATTCACAAGGGGTTAGCCTTTTTGGAGATTGGGCAACAAGACGGTTATGATCACTGTAAACGAACAACAAAAGAACGCTTAATACAACAAGAAAAGCAGGACGTAGGGTTTTACGCGTAGGCGGCCCGAACATGGGCAAAAAGGCTTGGCCTGCGTTGATCGTTTGGTCTTGTGTTGACGCTGTCTTTCCTGCCCTACGTTCACAAGGGTATCATGTCGATCCCCATACGTGTCGACCTAGCATCGCCGACAGTGGGTCCAAAATATGAAAGTTGGTGATACCGAATTTGTGTATGTGGAATTTGACATAATGGTTTTGTGGGAAAAATGACTGAGTATTTTTTGCTGGCTAACTTAGAGCACTTTGAGCAACCAATTCATTTTACTACCCACCCCCTTTTAATAGTATTGGCTTTCCTATGGACTCATATGTGATTCCTCACAAAATAGAAAATGAAGACTCTTCTAGGTTGAAGTTTGAGCCAATATTATTCCTTTCTTGCATCAAGGGGCATCTCCACATAAAACTTTTGCCATAACATCTTTTGAACTTTCCTAAAATATGCTTGGAAAAAATATTAGTCCAATGATGCATATGTTGTGATCAATTATAAAAACCACCCTAGGGAGCAATTGTTCTTTCACGCATTCATCATACCGTCACGTGCATCATCCACATTGCATCGATACTCTGTTGTCGTCATTTTTTGCAAAAGATGGATCCATTATTAGTTGTTGGTTCTCTCCATTCTCGTCGATGACCATTTCATGACCAACCACACACGCACGTGCCCGCAGCATAGCACACTAAAAATCCCTCCATTGTCACATATTCAAAAGAGGCATGGTTTGCTTAATTCGAGCTTCACGAAATGGAACTTGATGAAAACAGATTAGCAGTTTTAGTATGATAGCACATTTAAGGAACAAACAAACATATTAATGATAATTTAAATGAAAACCAAAGGCATCGCATGAAAGTAGACATCACATAGATCAAATCTCAAGAAGGAACCACAGTCAAAAGACCTACGGATTAGCTGCAACCATTCACGCAAGTTCGAGTAAAATAACAATGGACTTATTCACGAATCAGTTGGAACAAATATTTGAGCACGTATATGCATCCTATTATGCATGCCAGTGCCACACTCATGTAGAGAACGAAGAGTAGATGATTTTCCATATAAAGTTTATTTAATTCGGAGATACCGTTATTTAGTTATGAAATAAATCAAGTTAAAATGGCATTCAGACGAATTAACGCAAACAACAAGGTTATACAATTCTAACACATGTGGGAGTTGGATATTGTGAATCTACATGAAATTATACACATTTTACATATATAAAACATTTTAATCCGATTCACGCTTATTTATCTATTAGCATTTTAAAACAAAGGTATGTTATGTAATTATTAAAATCTTGGAAATTAAACAAATTCGTAGACAGGAAAAAATAGGCGCACGGGCTAAACCCAAATCCTGGGCCTAACCGGATCTGAGCACTCGATATTAAATGACACATAGGGTGACATATAGCACACATAGGTGTATGCTCACCTAATGGCCACGCCCGTTGGAAGAGCTGGATTGAGGAGGAGGAGGCTCGACTCACTTAGGCCGGCTCACATGGGGTTTATGGCTAGGCCCGCTGGCTTGGAGTAGGAATGGGCCCACTTGGTCGCGGCTTAGGGCAACGGAGTTTGGGTCGTGGCCCACTCACGGCCAACGCGAGCTCCACCTCGCTCGCTCGATCCCGTAGGCGTCTGGCATTGGCGGTAGAGGTTGTCGGAGATGAAGACATCGATGGTCGTAAGTGCATGAGGTCTAGTAGACTTGGGGACGATGGACCTGGCGCAAGGGATCCGACCTCGTGGAGTTTACATCTAGACCCAGGGTGGAGGTGGCTTGCATGGTGGCGGAGCTTCTCTCCAGCGAGCAGGCCGGTGACGCGTGCGCACAAAATGGCGGGCCGGAGCAAGGAACTTTGGGCAGCAAGGCAGAGTGGCCGTGGGGGCATGCTCCGGTGGCTGCGACGGGCATGGGAGGACCTTGGCGCAGGGCAGGCAAGGGAGCAAGTGGGTGTCGGGCGACTGCGAGCGGTGACGGGCTCATCCGGGCCCAAATGGGCTTGAGCAGGCCCCGATTTGGGCTAGGAGGGACGACACAAGGTGGGTGGAGCAGTTGTTGCGGCGATTGGTAGAGGCAAGCACGTGGAACCCAATGGGAGTATTGGATTACTCGAAATAGACACGGGTGTCTATTGATAGCATGAAAGGGCTAGGCTTAGCTGATTTTAGCTCGATTCGAGTCATTCGATGGCAATCTGATGACTCCGGTTGCGGGGATTTGCTAGTATTGGTTAGTGGGATATGTACGGAGCTTGTGGGCTGAGAATAGAGGGACGTTTGCCGCCGGTGATAGTTTTGAAGCAGCAAAACATCCGACAGTTGACCGGAAATAGTGCCGCTATATGTTGAATGGTTCATGTATCAAACGACCTTCGAATGTGACGAAATTTGGCATGCGGTCTATCTACACTATAATAAGACCACTACCCATTCCCAGGAAGTTTTAGATACAATTTCTAAAAACAATAATTAAGCGTTGCTGTTGGATTTCGGGCTTCGCAAAACCCTAAAGATTCGAACTCAGGGGCATGTACGAAGATCTCTCACTGGTTCGCCTTACCTAGCTCGCTACTCGTTTCGGATGGAGGGAAACTCACTCGATGGTGAAGGAAACATAGGGCAGAACAGTTTACCCAGGTTCGGGCCGCTACGAGGCGTAAAACACTACTCCTGTATTGGTGGATTGCCTCTCGCGGAGGTTAGTGGATGAACTAGTACAGTGCTAGGGCGTCTTCGGAGGCTGGGTGACCTTGTGTGGTGCTAGTGGAAGAATGAATGGTTCGGGGATCCCCCTCTACGAAGCAACCTATGCACTATCTATTGTGGCGGCCCCGGTCCTCTTCCCCTATCGTTTTGGCCAATTTTGAAGGGAAACAGGGGAACATGCTCCCTTGCCCAAAGGTGGTCTTCGCCTGCAAAGTAGCTGCCCGCGCTGTAGGTACGGGCCCCGGGGTGACATCTGTCCTGCTGGCGGGCGGCGACGGCCTTGTTGCACCAGAAGCAAAACCTTTGGAATATGCCTTTGGACCGCTAGTACGTCCTTTCCCCCCTATGCACTAAAGGGGAATCTGTCAGATTTCAGGCTCCGCAATACCCTAAGAATTCGAACACTGGGGCGTGTACGAAGGTCTCTCCATGCTTTGGCTCGCCTAGCCCACTAGTCGATGGAAATGCCGAAGGACTCTCTCGATGGCGATGGTAGCACAGGACACATAAGTTTACCCAGGTTCGGGCCGCTGGCGAGGGTAGCACAGGGTACTCCTGCTTTTGGTGTATTGCCTCTCGCGGAGGTGATGGATGAATTAGTATAGTGCTCTCCAGCCTTCGGAGGTCAAGTGACTAGGTATATTGTTCTACCATCCGAATGAACTCCCCCTCTCAAGTATCCTACCATATCTATTTATGGTGGAGGCCCGGGTCCTCTTCCATCAAAGCTTTGGTGGCAAGGGATCCCACAACGGCCAATTATGAAGGGGACGAGGGGAATATGCTCCAATGCCGAAAGGTGGTCTTTGCCTGCAAAGTAACTGTCCGCGTTGCAGAGATGGTCCCATGGGTGACGTGTGCCCTACTGGCGGGCGGCGGCGGCTTCGTTGCACCCGAAGGGAAACCTTTGGAAGATACCTTTGGGACCCGTGTACTCTACTGCCTCTTCTACACCAAAGGGGAAATTGCCCCGTCCTGCCATCTGTTGTTCACTTGTCCCGTCCTAGCGTCACCCTTGACTCTTGAGACTGGGCCTTGACTCGGAATGTCCGCTGCTCTGGAGGGGTCTTGAGGAGGCCCCCTCCGTGTCTTGGCGCTGCTCCTCTTCATGAGGCTTGGCCCCTCGCGGAGGCCTTGTACTGGGATGGATCGTCCCAGTCGTTCCTGTGTTAACGAAGCGGGCCCGCCCCGGGCTGCACGGAGGCAGGTCTGGGTACCCCCTTTCCCAGAAGGCCGACAGTAGCCCTCGGGCCCAAGGCGCGCCTAGGTTGGCTTCTTGGCGAAGCCTTGAAGGCAGCCCGAAGCGTCACGAGGCCCATTTGCCTCCGGGCCGAGCCTTTTCGTGCAGCATCTCCTGACCTGCGTGTGTCGACCATCTCCGCCCCCTATCCATTTCGCCGCCGGCTCCTCCTTCTGTTGGTCCGGCCTCCGGTTCTTCCTCTTATCTACGCGCGTCACATTGTCTTTGCCTTTTCTCTCTCAGTCATGCACCAGAAAGGAAGAAAATGTGGGGGCTTGTGGGGCCCAACCGTCCCGGCGGCACCCTCGCTCGCGCTGGAATGGTCGGTAGTGGTGAACCTCGAGGGGTTGAAGTAGGTTCCGCTGGTAGTTGCTCCCGACTCCAATGAATGGGGGGCCACCCAGATTTGGCTAGGCTCATGGCCTCGGAGGGAGAGGGTTCCCCCTGCTTTCGTATTACCAGATCCATGTGCTCCATCCTAACACCCGTTCTTCTGTCCCTCTCTCTGTCTTCGCGTTCTTGTGCGAGGCCTTTGTCACTGTTACTCCTTCCGTGGCATTGCTCCGCCACTTCTTCTCCCTTGAGTTGATCTCTGAGCTGAAGTGCTCTGGGTGTGCGTCCTGAGAATTGTCGACGCATTAGCCCCCAGGATCCCGTGCGCTAGCTCCTCCCCGAGGTGGAAGGGTTCCGGCGGCAGTGGGTGGAATTTCACCCTGCTGGGGCGGGAGCTTTGTTCCAACCTCCTCCGTCCCTGGCAATGCCGAACCGGGCGTGTGATCGCGAAGAGCTCAGCGACCCCCGGCTCGCGCCGGTCTTGACCCGACTGGGAAAACTGAGGCGCATAGGGGTGTAGATCACGATGGTGGTACGCGAGTTCATCTGTTGGTGGATTTCTCTCCTTCAACACCACTCCCTCCCCATGTGGGACTACACAGGGCCCAGCGACTCGATGAGGACCCAAGTCATCCCCTTTCTCCCTGATGTTCTGCGTGAGCTGCCTCGCCGGCTAACCGGCGGCAATACTGACGAGCTCCCCCCGAATGGCCTGCCGCTATACAGCTTCAAGGCCCCGGAAGCTCTCGCCGCGAAGATGCCGCTCTTCGATGAATGGGGGATTCTCCTTGATGGGAAAAAGTGTTTCCCAGAGACCGCGCTCCCCGGGGTTCAGCCCCGCGAAGACCCTGATTGTGTGGTTACCTCTAGGATTATGGCGGGCGATGCGTCGGCACCCGCCATCCCGATTCTGGCTCCGCGTCGAGCCGGGGTTGATGGTGATGATTGGTCGACGCTGGAAAGCGCCGCCCCCAATCCCGAGCCCCGCTCGAGGGACGCCGAGTCCCCCCGCCGAGGCGCCCCTGCTGGCTAGAAGAGGAGGTTGTTCGGGAGCGACTGGCCCCCGGCGCGAGGGGCTCCGGCGAGGAAGTAGTGGGTGGCCATTGACGAGTAAGCGCTCGTATTCCCCCTTCTACTCCTTTATGCGCCTGTCTTCTGTGCCTTTGTTCCTCAGGCCCCCTTTCGCCGGCTAGGGAGGCGGATCAGCGTCGTGTGTTGCGGACGTCGTCGGGCTTCCCGCTGCCTCTTCTCTCGCACTCCGCGGGGCCCGGTCTCCCAAGCCTCAAGCGCATGACCCCCCCCCCCCCCCGCGGTCTTCTTCGTTGGAGGCCTCTTGCAACGACTAAGATGCGGCCCTTTCCTTATTTGGGGGCGAGGCCTCAAAAGGGAAAGGGGCGCATCTAAACGTTTCGCAAGCGAGATAATAATAACATTATATAACTGATAGAGTGACAAGTAGGGCATACACTTGCCATCTGATAAGAACATAGTCATATAGTCATACATGCACACTTATTCAGAAGATGGTATGGTCCAATTACGGACAATATGAAAACAGATAAAACTTTGACCTCCCGCATGATGGCCCCACGATCACGACCTTGGCCTCTAGTCCTCCGGATAAGTCACGTACTGTCACATCCATGTTTTGGCTTTCCGGACTAACTAATTTATTTCAAAATTTGGGACCAATAAAAATTTTTGTGAATGCTTGTGATGCTTGGAGTGACTATTGTTGCCTTGCTTATTTACATGATTGTGTTTGATACCTAATAGATCCTGTCACTCTCTTAATCATCTCCTCATCCCATGATCTCCTGCCTAATGATCATGCCATGTGTTTAGGAAAAATATCTATTTTTACCAAATATTATTTTCACCAAAAAGCTTTTATTTGAATCAAACTTTCAAACCCCTGAGAGGAGGTTTGTACTACAAGTCCTCAAATTAGGGAATTTCTTTTGCACCAAAACTTTTATTTAAAACCTATTATCAAAATGACTTCCAAAAACCATCATATTATTATTTTAAAATTTATTTTATTATTTTATTTAAAAGCCTTTCTGTGAGGCCAGAAATGGTCTCCTATGAAGGAAAGTTATTTTTATTGCTTTCAAAATACTTAAGAAAATTTAGGGAAACTGAGTGGATATATTTATTCCATATTTATGAGTTTCAACACATGGTCATGTCCAAAATATTGGGCAAATCCCTTCAAAACCATTCCTGCCTATTTCAAGCTTTTGGAATATTTCTATAAGAAATATTCTCAATAAATTCCAGTAAAATTCTAGAATGACATCTATGATATTATTAATGATCTTGCCAAGTTTCATTTCAATCCAAGTTGATTTGGCTCCCCTAATCACTCTAAAACCCTGTCTGTCCAGAATCAAATTTGAGCATCTCTACATTGTGTAGTGTCTCCAATTGTGCTCAAATTTGGTGGACATGTTCCAGTACTCCAATGAGGCATCCACACCAAGTGGTACACCAAGGAGAACAGAGGAACTTGTCCTAAAACCCTCAAAACCCTCTGTGGTGATTTCTGCCCTTGACAAACTTTACATTATAGAGTTTCTCCAATTGACCTCAAACTTTTTGTGCATGCCTTAATGTTCAAATAATGCCCCTACACCAAATATTGGATTTATGGGAATTTATTTGAATAGGGTTCTAAACAGAAACCCATTTCTGCCCCTTTCTAGGGTTTTCCAAGTCTACATTGGAAAGCTTATCCAGCAAATCCCAAATTTGGTGTGCAAGCCTATTTTCATCTATTATTAGATCCTGTTAAGTTTCATAGCCATTGGAATCATCTGGTAGCCTAACCACAGATCAAACACCTTCTGTGCAGCACTAATTTGGCTTCTATTGCCCCTTCCACTTTATTCCTTGAGCTCAACTTTCTACCACAGCCTCACATAGTTACATTTCACCTCCAGTAACTTTCCCATGGCCACTGGTCATTTATTTGGGAAGGACCCTTTGTAACTCTCTCTCATTTTTACCTTGGGAGCACTGTTTTACCTCCCTTTCGAGTCTTCTGCTTAAGCTATCACCCACAGTTCTTTCCAGAGCCTCTCTAGTGTCTCAATGCATCATTTCAAATCAATTGATGGCATGTTGATGTAGGAAAAATGAGCAGCACTTCTTCAAATGGATTTCTGGCTCAATGATGACTTTGTACAGCAAGTACTAGCTAAACTTGCTCTCTTGAGCTGAGACTTTGCAGTATGGTAGTCCTTCCATGCCTAACACTACCAGACATAATTTCTCCCCAAGGCTCCCCACCTAAGACCAACTTTTATCAGCTCCAAGTTTGTTGTTAGAAACTTAACAGCAGTCAAAACCCCACCTAGAGAGCTCCAACTTGGTCCAGACTCCACCAGTGCATCGTGGCAAGCATGCCTTGCACGGTTTACACCTTGGCCTGGCCAAGGGGTGCCCCAGGACACAGGTGACCGTGGTGACCACCACTCCAGTGTGCAGTAATGGTGCTCTGCACCCTCTTCTCCTTCTGCAGCTCGGTCCCCTCCTTGGCACCATGTCTCAGAATGACAGAGCATCCCTTTTGACCGTTTAAGCCATTCCCCTCCACCAGCAAGCTTCCAAAACCCCTCTGGCACGCTGTCTACCCCGTGCTATCAGAGCTCCAAAGAGCTCCTAAGCTTTCTCCTCTTCCTCCTCTCCATATGGCTCCCCCCCGAGCCACCGATGCCTCGGCATCTCTCCGTCTCTCCCTGGAACCACCCTTGAGCCCACTTCCCTCTCCCATGGCCGCCATGGCCAACTTCGGCCATAACTTAGCCGAATCTTCCCCTCCTGGAGCAGCAGCAACTCGAGCATCGTCGGGCTCCCCTTTCCCTTGGGATTTCCCCTGCAGCCCTCCGCGTTCTCCCCCTCGCCACGTTTCTTCCTCTAGCCGGCCGAGCCGCCGCCCCACCGCGGCAGTGTCGTCGGCATCCGCCATGGCCGAAGGCCTCGCCTCCAGGAGCTCCCAGCGGGAGCAGGCTCTTGCTCAGGCGCGGGAGGCTGCTCGCCCCGAGCCCGTGCTGGCCGGAGCGCCGCCGAGCAGCCGCCGGAGCCAGCATCTGTCCCGGCTGGCCCTGCCCCGTGCGCACAGATCGGGAGGAAGAAGAAAGCCCTGGCGAGTGGGGGCCGCTTGTAAGCGGAACAACGGCTGGGCCCGCGCAGTTAAGTGGCCACGCCCCTGGCCATTGACGTCTCCCTCGCGTGAAGACGTATTAGAGGGAGTGCGCCCTCGACGTCAGCAGCCTCCCAGGCGGCCTGCGCAATCGGGCCGACCCATCTCTTTCTCTAGCGCCTTGTGCGCAAAATAGCTAAGTCTGGAGGCCCCCTTTTGTCTTTTTCATTTATCTGTAACTTCAAAAATCCATTGTAAATCCTGTTCTATCCAGATCTGGGCATTGCAAATTTTTCCAAAGTACTTTCCTATGATAATAATATCTAAATGCAAATTCCTAGAGGATCCATTTCAACTCCAAATGCAGTGATTCAAACTTCCAGAGACTCCTAAAATCACTCTTCATTTTTAGAGCCTTGGTCAACATTTTTATCAAACTTCATTCTGTTGCTTATAATAAATAGCTCCCTATTGCTATTTGTCCCACATTAGAAATTCCTAGTAAATTCATTTCAACTCCAAATCCAGTGAAACCACTTCCTAAATGTTTCTAAAATCCTTCTCTCTTAAATGGGTGCCTCCACTCATTTCTAACAGAAAGATTTTTGTTGGCTTATTCAATGGCCACCTATTGCTCTTTTCACTTATTCAAAAATCCTTGTTGATTCAAATCTCCTGTGAGAAGCTTCAGGTATTTTTCCGATGACCAGAGAGGTCCAAGAAAAATATAACTTCTATTTATAGAACACTTTTATTCTGCTGGATGTGTGGCTTACTACGGTTATTTCCGACGTTAGTTGACGGTAGACGGAGTACTCGGAGTTGGAGCGGAAGACCTCGAAGACCCCGAGGAATTATGTGGGCAAGGCAAGCAGCCCTTTTGCCATGACTTAAGTATATAAAATGATGCATGCTAGAATAGCAAGTATTTTTCCGTTGCATGTGATCACGATGCCGGTTCATCATTTATCTGATGGTACCGAAGGCTTCTTCGAAGCACTTGCATGTTGATAATGATATTCACATGGCTCCTCGGAGCACAAACATGATGAGATGACCCTACCATCTACGAGGATCATGCTATTGTCATGTTGCCTAGTAAAGTAAGATCACTACATTGAGCTTGACCCTACCCCGTGAGGGTCATGATATTATCATGTTGACAAGTAATGTTAAGGCATATTATCTCAAGCATAATGATGAGTTAAATAAAGAGTTTATGAAAACCCCGTCGGGTGCCACTAATGCCCGAGGGTGATGATGAGTTGGTGATCACTTTTGGTGAAGTAATGCACCGGTGATTTTGGTGTGAGTATGGTTTTGGAAATGGATTAGATTTATGATGTGTCGACCGTCCCAACCTTACCAGTACGACCACGATACCCCTTTATGGGACGGGGCTTTGTTGATTACTCTGGTCGGTGCTAGCAAAGAGCCACATTACTAGTGGCGGGAGTGATCGATTTCACTCTCGTGATGGGGTCGTGCCAGGTAGGACGACTATGCCATTATTATGAGTTCCAGGCACACCGTTGGTCCCTGCATGGTTGTTACAGTCCGGAGTCGGTGCTCGTAAGACGTACAACATGTGGGCTGGGTACCAATCGAGTCGATCTCTTTGTCTCGTATCGTCAGGGGAAAGATGATGATCGGGTACTTACCTCGGGTATATGTGATATACCGCGAGTCGTGGATGACACGGAAGTTTCCCGTTTCTCGTGGGTCCAGCGTACTACCTCTGCTGAGTGTAAACTATTCGAATAGCCGTGTCCACGGTCAAGGACAGTTGGGTGGTGTTGCTTAAACTACGTCCTGAGTTTCCGCATAAACCAAGTGTGTGTGCGTGGTGTTAAAAAGGTGTTGTTATGATAATCACAATAATATGATCAAGTTCGGTGACTTGACATATAGGGTAAACCCGGATGGTTTAGCCCTCATTAATTCATTGAGGTTATGACAAGTCCGATGACTTGGCATTTTGGGTGAACCCGGTGTGTTCAACCCTTAGCAGATATGATGATATCTGTAACCTATTCTTAAAAAGTAATTATTTAACTTGACGCATGTACATGATCATTCCACCCAGATGAGTTACACTAAAGATGCATGATATTGTTGTCCTTCTCTTTCATTGTTCGTAACATGGACTATTTGCGAGTACATTCAAAGTACTCATTGGCTTGCCACTGGTTATTTCATTCACTAGGTGTGAAAGACAGGATACGGTGAAGATTAACTCGGTGACGTTCTTGCGAGCTAGGATGCTTCCTAGTCAGAATGCCTGTAGGTGAAGGCTGATGGCATGGGTTCACGCTTTCAACCAATAATTCCGCTATTGGTCTAGTTTGGTGCTTTGGCCTACAAGGCCCTATGTATGTAAGACTCGACCGAAACGGTCATTTATTGTGTCAAACCGTATGTATGGATGTAAGACTCTATTATTCAGTATCTTTGTTCAGTGAGCATTGATCCTTGGGATCACTGGGCACGGCGATCTCGACTTACCAGTCGGGGTCCCCACACGTATAGTCTGCCAGAGTCCTCATCGAACTCCCACTTCAATTGGTTGTCATCAGGATCTCCTGCATCAGGCGTACCTGGACCTATGGGTGTTTGTAGTAAACTGTGAGCCACGAGGACTCAACAATCGAATGACCTAGGTATCGAATCTAGCCGAGTTAATGGGTGAGGACGGGTAAGTGTATGGGTTTGAAGCAACCTAAGATTATACGGTGGCTATCTTACGATTATCAGAGTTAACATATGGTGGCCTACGCAAGACTGTCGAAGACTAGATTGATCACTAACTGATCCTGAACACGTTCTTACGTCAAACATAACCCCACCATGTTCTCGATCAGAGAAGGAGCTATGAAGAGACAGTCACGGTTACACACTCAGTTGGCAGTTTTATTAGAATTACTTTAAGTTTTCTTGAACCAGATGTTAACAAAATATCCACATTTTCCACATAACCGCGTGCACGGCTTTCCGAAATATTAAACCCTACAGGGGTGCTCCAACTAGTCCATTACAAATTACCACAGGCTGCATAGTAATCCTCTGTCACGAAACTCGTGATCTCGTCGGATTTCTTAGAGGAAAACCTCAACTTTGTGGAGACAAAAGTTTCATCGGAATCCCAATGTGCAAGATATATCGCTAAGGTAAGTTAAATCTGGCAAGACCTCTGGACGTGTCGACGATCCTGATAAGAGTCGCGTATCTCAGTCTCATGACACGGCGGATGAGTCACACTACGAGTTAAACCAAACCTCGAGTTGCCCCGTGGTGGCGCCATAGTCTGCCCAGTTTGGACCAACACTCATGAGGAGCACTGGCCCGGGTTGTTGATTAACTCCTCGGGGTAGCTATTCCCTATGCATTTTTATTATTATGTTGTAGCAATTAAAATCAAAGTTGGGTCCTGCCAGACAAGCCTTAGCACTATACGATTTATCAAGGGGGTCCCCATAACAACCCCGAACGTGTTTGGAGCGATCAGTTATGGAATAAAGCACTGGTAGCCGAAACTAAGGCGGCAATAACAGAAAAAATCACCAGGCAAAAGGCTAGGCCTTCCGTTATTTACCAAGTATATAGGTGCATTAATTAAATAGCAGTTAAACAAAGTGATATCAAAATGACCATGTTATCAGATGGACCAGCTGGCACCTGCAACTAGCAATGCTATCCATTAGAGCTTGAGCAAGCCTACTTAGCCAAACAATATTTGCTAGGAAAGGGAAGTGTTTTATGTTTCATGGCAAAGACAGATGGCATATGTATCATGTGGTAGGAAGCGGGCATGTAATGAAGGAAACGTGATTCTAAGCATAACAAATCTAGAAACGGTGTCAAGGTCACGATCATCTTGCCTGTGATTTCTTCAGACTGGAACTGCTCTTGTTCTTCCTGCAAGAACTTTCCAGAATCCACGTACTCGATCTCCATTCCTGATTCTAGCCAAAGATAAGATAACATAAAATAAACACCAGCAAAACATAATGCAACACCCAACATGATGCATGTGTGAAGAAGAAGGCATGCATCACTACTCTAGTCACTTTCACATGCATTAGTTGAGTTGTTTATATTCTGGACAAAACCTCATGTTAAGTTATCTTCACATGCATGAACATGGCATAATCATATGCATAACGAGAAAATTATGAAAAACATATAAAGAACGTCGTGAACGGAGTCTCGGATCAACCGGAAACTACAAAACAAATTACGAAGGTCTACAGGTTCAAAACAGCCACAATCACAATTATATGGGCAATCACTGGTGTAACCAGGTTGCAAAATGAACAAGCACCGAAAATACAAGAGGAATGGTGTTTGAGAACACACAATACCATCAACCATTGCTCACCCAAGCTCAACAACCAGTTTGACACCAATCTATTTTTAACAGCAACATAACACTTTGAACACAATGCCTATAGCAGCTTCAACCCTCTAAATATTTCAAACAAGACATGAAACTGAAGCCATCAAACTGCATTACAACTTCTAACAAGAAGCTAAGGCAAATGAATCACACATCAGCAGATATACACCCTCTAACTTGGACAAAATATCACAGATTGGGACTTAGTCAAAATTACAGATTTTCACCAGCTACTTATGCTCTCAAGCATTTTGGCAGCCTCCAAAATGACATCTACAGGAGGTATCTAGGCACGAAATTTGATAGGGAGCTGGACAAAAATAACACCAAACAAACATTAGTTTGTTGCTTGGGCCAATTCCCAACAGAGGAGCAGATATGAACAACACAACAGGGGAAGGAAATAACTCCAAATTCCCAAACTTTGTGAAATTCATAGTTTTTCTCAAAACTGTCATTTTCACTCAACTGCCCGCTTTGACAAGGTGCAATAGCAACATGCAAATACCTATGAACAAAATAAATGTCCCATGTTGTAGAGGGGTTCACCCACTACCATCGATCTCATTGAATCAACATTAAAAGAACCATACTCTACCTAATATAAAGCTCTAAACAGGGCAAGAAAACATAAAATACAATACTTAGGAAAATAAAAATACATGGTGCAGGGGTCCACATGGCAGTGGCCCTCTCTAAGGGTGACATGTGGGTCCTCTGGACCCACTGTCATACACACACACTACCCATACATGCTACAGACACACCCACATACACACATGGGAAAACAAAATAAAAGAAAAGGGTGCAAGAGGGGGGTCGAGTGCACCACCTCCCTGGTGGAACTAACCTACTCCACCACTGGGCTAGCACCTCATTATTGCACTAGAGGGAGCAAGAGAGGAGATAAGCTTGCCTCTGCTGATACTACACATAGGGAAACAAATCGAACAACAAAAGAGGGGCACTAGGGGGATCCGAACCCGAGACCACAAGCGTACTAACTCAGCGCTCAAACTAGTCGGGCTACACTGGGAATCTGAACACAGAGGGGTCCTTGCTCTTTTGAGCAGGCCCCACTGCGCTGGCTGCTGCTCCGGCGACCGAAGTAGGGGAGGCACAACGGTGAGCTCTCCGGTGATGACGCGACTACGACGACCGCAACGCGAGGCCGGAGGGGAGAGAGAAAACCTCAGGCGTTCCATTCCCGGGGTTAACTCCCTGGAAGGAGGCCCACAACGGCATGGCAACCCTCTGCTACAGCGGCGACGGCAACAACCTACAGCTATGCTGCGGCGACCCTACGGGGAAGTGGAGAGGGGAAGGCGACAAGAAGCCTCACCCTAAGGGACTCGGAGACGTGTCTGCTGCCAAGAAGAGGAAGAACAGGCGAGGGCGACGATGGCCACTCTGCCCCCCTTCCATCTCGTGTCGAGGTCGATGAGGAGGAGCCGACAGAGGAGGGGATTCACCCTCCTAATGTGAGGAACGGGACGAGGGAGGATCCAGCATCCTCCCTACGTGCTTGGGCTCGACGGGGAAGGACCGGCGACGAAGGTGCAGAGGGGAAAGAAGAGCTGGCGGCACGATGGAGGAGAGGAGGGAAACCCTACTAGGGCATGTATGCTGAGGGGACTAAATAGTCGCGGATGAGA
This sequence comes from Hordeum vulgare subsp. vulgare, assembly GCF_904849725.1. Classification (NCBI taxonomy): domain Eukaryota; kingdom Viridiplantae; phylum Streptophyta; class Magnoliopsida; order Poales; family Poaceae; genus Hordeum; species Hordeum vulgare. The sequence continues at coordinate 282,054,034 of NC_058523.1, forward strand.
CAGCTGACGGCATGACGCGGCCTCTGTGTCTCGCGCGTTCTCTCTCTCTCTCTGACGGAAAACAGAGAAGAAGGGGAACGACGTGAGGAGGAGGAAGAAGGAAAGGGTATGGGCTCCAGCACCACAGAGAAGCAACAGGCCAAGGCCCATTCAACACCCTCACCCCCTTTTGAATAGAAAAAATGGTTTTTCCTTTTTCAAAATAAAAACAAACCAACTTTCGAATACAGCTAGGGAAGGAAAAAAAATAGAATGAAAATGAAAATGAATATAAGTCTCTAAAATGCTGCTCCTATTTATAAAAATAAAGGAGGCATTATAGAGCTAAGTAAATTAATTGTCCTTTTTATTGAATAAGTCCCTTTTTAAATTAAAACAAAAAGAAAGTAACTTTAGATAAATGAGGGTTGTCACCCCCAATTATTTGAAAGAATTTTCAAAGAAGATGGACATTTTTAAAGCCCCAAAACAGCAACTTAATTATGCCTCAAAATATAAAGGAGGGGGGGGGTTTGTTTGGGCTATGGTGCAACTAAGGTTTTGAAGACATAGTTGCACCCACACCACACTCCACAAGAACATCACTAGCAGCTGAATGTTGATTCGCCATACAAGAGGTGAGAGGATACTCTTGAGTATTAGCTGCTGAATGTATCATATTTAACCACACCTGAAAGATTAGTATCTGCAAGCAAAGTATCAGCAACAAAGTAGGATGATAACAACGGTGTCAGAAACGATCTGTTGACGGCAGACTATTCCTAATTGTCGTATCAATGGCGCCAGAAGTTGCCCGTTGACGGAAAATGTCTTTTCCCGTCAACGCCGAGCGAACTAGAATTATAGCAGGTAGTAGCAGTGTAACAAGTAACAGAAGTGGCAAGGAACAGCAGTAGTGACAACAGTAGCAAGTAGCAAGAGTAGCAAGTAGTAGTAGTAGCAAGCGACAGTAGTAACAGTAGTAGCAAGTAGTAACAGTAGTAACAACAACAGTGGGACAAACTCGTACGCAATGGGTTAGTGATTCGTTTGGATGATATTCATCATGCAACAATTATAACACAGAGAGATATGTGGCTAGCTCCCGTTCGTCAGTGTGATGTAGGCATGCATTCTGTGTGTAGTCATACGTGCTTAGGGAAAAGAACTTGCATGACATCTATTGTCCATCCCTCCCGTGGCAGCGGGGTCCAAAAGGATACTATAGGATATTACGGTTCTCCTTTTAATGTAGAACCGGAACAACGCATTAGCACTTGGCGAACACATGATCTCCTCAAACTATGGTCATCACCGGGAGTGGTTCCGGTTATTGTCACTTGGGGTTGCTGGGTCATAACACATAGTAGGTAACTACAACTTGCAAGATCGGATCTTAAACACACATATATTGGTGGCAACATAATAATTTCAGATCTGAAATCATGGCACTCGGGCCCTAGTGACAGGCATTAAGCATGGCAAAGTAGTAGTAACATCAATCTCAGAACTTAGAGGATACTAGGGATCAATCCCCGTCAAAACTAACTCAATTACATTACAGATCTCATCCTACTCATCACCGCCCAGCGAGCGTACAAATAGATTACTCATGAACGATGAAGAGCTTCATGGAATTGGAGAGGGAAGAAGGTTGATGATGACGATGGAGACGATTTGCCCTCTCCGGAGCCCAAATCAGACTCCAGATCTGTCCTCCAGATGAAGAACAGGATGTGGCGGTGCCTCTGTATCGCAAACGAGACGAAATCTTCTCTTCTGATTTTTTTCTGGGCGAAAGTGAATTTATAGAGCTCGAGTTGGGGGCGGCAGAGCCACGTGCGCCCCACAAGCTTGGTTGCCGCGGCCAGGGGGGTGGCCGGGGCAACATGGCTTGTGGCCCACATGCCTATCCCCTCCGGTGGATCTTTGCGCAGGTATTTTTCATTTATTGCAGAAAAATTCTCCATAAATTTTGAGGACGTTCCGAGAACTATCATTTCTGCACAAAAAAAACACCATGGCAATTCTGCTAAAAATAGCGCCAGTCCGGGTTAGTTCCATCCAAATCATGCAAATTAGAGTCCAAAAAAAGGGCAAAAGGGTTTGGAAAAGTAGATACGACGGAGACGTATCAACTCCCCCAAGCTTAAAACCTTGCTTGTCCTCAAGCAACTCAGTTGACAAACTGAAAGAGAAAGAAAAACTTTAACAAACTCTGTTTCATCTTGTTGTTGCAACTATGTCTAACTCATAACGAGAATTTCAGCAAGATCACAAGTTAACCACATAACCAAGTGACACAAAGTCTCACGGTAAACTAATATCAATGGCATAATCAGCTAGCGAGAAAATAATAATGAGTTTCACATACCAACAATTCAATCAAAACAAGCATGAAGCAATATGAATAGGTGGTATCTCGCTAGCTCTTTCTGAGACCGCAAAACATAAATGCAGAGCACTTTCAAAGATCAAGGGCTGACTAAACATTGTAATTCATAGCAACAGAGATCCATTCATAGTCATACTCAATATCAATCAAAAGCAAAGCATAAAAATGACAGAGGTTCTCTCTACATGGTGCTTATATAAGAAGAGGATGACTCAACAGGAAAATAAATAGACAGGCCCTTTGCAGAGGGAAGCATTGATTTGTAGAGGTGCCAGAGCTCAAGCTTTGAAAACAGAGATAATAATTTTGGGTGGCATGCTTTCATTGTCAACGGAATGACCAAGAGTTCTCAATATCTTCCACGCTACTCATGCTATAGGCGGTTCCCAAACAGAAAAGTAAAGTTTTAACTCCCCCACCACCAATCAATCACACTCCACGGCTAGCCGAATCCTCGGGTACCGTGCATACTAACATCAATCCAGGGGGAGTCTTGTTTTACCGTTATGTTTTCGATTTAAGCTGGAACTGGGCATTCCATATACAGTACCCTTTCTCGTGAATGACAGTGAATAAACACATGTCGAGGATAACACGCCTAACATGGAAGATACCAATAGCCCCCTGTCACCACATGAGCGGTTCGGGCATGCAAAACAGATTATTTCTTGAAGGTTTAGAGAATGGCACATGCAAATTTACTTGGAATGGCAGGTAAATACCGCAAATAGGTAGGTATGGTGGACTCTCATGGAAAATCTTTTGGGTTTATGGAAGTGGATGCACAAGCAGTATTCCGCTTAGTACAAATGAAGGCGGGCAAAAGACTGGGAAGCGACCAACTAGAGAGCGACAATAGTCATCAAGATGCTATGAGTTTGACTAACATGGAATGCAAGCATGAACAGAACATAAATCACCATGAACACGAACATCATAGAGGCTATGTTGATTTTGTTTCAACTACATGCATGAACATGAGCCAAGTCAAGCCACTTGAATCATTCAAAGGAGAATACCATCCTATCATACTACATCATAGTCATCTCAAAATCTATGTTGGCATTCAAGACAAACCATTATAAGCTCCTAGCTGAATAAGCATGGCATCAGAAACTATGATCTCTAAGTTGTCATTGCAAACATGGTTCTCTCACAACAGAGCTGAATCCGGGACGGCAAGCTAGTCATATTTACAAAAATAAAATAGATAGAGTTCATACCAGCTTTTCCAGTCTCAGTCACTTCATCATATATCATCATTATTGCCTTTCACTTGCACGATCGAACAATGTGAACAATAATAAGCGTGTTCGTGCATTGAACTAAGCTGAATCTGCAGAAAAACACAAAGGAGAAGACAAAGCAATATGGCTCTTTGAAAGCTAAATAGGTATGCATGCAAGAGCCACTAAACATTGTAACCAATATCTTCTACCTTGACCCAAAGGAAAAATAAAACTATTTACACGGGAAAACTCCCAACAAGCAAGAAGAAGAAAGGAAAATCTTTTTGGGTTTTCTCAAAAGGACACAAAACAAGAAAACAAGAAAACGAAAATAAACTAGCATGGATAATACAGTAGCAAAGTGTGAACACAGACGAACAAAGTAAAAGCATAAGCATGAATGTAAGGTCGGTGAGAACACGTACTCCCCCAAGCTTAGGCTTTTGGCCTAGCTTGGTCTACTCCCAGGAGGGAAATAACCAGCGCCGGGATACTCCTGAGCGGACTGTGGATGCCACTTTTTGTTAGCTCCTCTGGCTCCCACTAATAAACTGGCATCTGGTAATCGACTGGCGGATCGGGCACGGGCACGTGTGGTTGGGCTAAGCCCCAAAATGAGTAGATGTCCGATGGCATAATAGTGTACCTTCCTACATGAAGATCGAACAAAGAAGGAGCAGGCAATGTAATAGTCTCTCGAGTACCCTGACTAAATACCAGGTTGTAAATCATTCGTCTACTAGCATCTCTATCCAGAAAATCATGGCGAACCATGCTGTCATAATCCAGATATTTCTCAGGAAGAAGCATCTCTTCTTCCTCGCAATGTCTAATGGGTGTCTCAAAGTGTCTAGCGAGACGAGTAGCATATATACCTCCATAGACGACACCTTTGGAACGGTTTGTGTTCAACCACCGAGCTACTATAGCACCTAGGCTATAAGTCTTAGTGCTATAAAGGCCTTCGTGCAAAACCGCAAGGTCTGGAGAGCTAAGTGATCCAGCCTCCCCACAGCCAATCAAACATTTTCCCACAAATAATGAGAAGTACCGAAGCACAGGAAAATGTATGCTAGCAATTCTAGCGCGAGACACTCCTCTCTCCTCTCCAACAGCAATACTACCTATGAAATCGTCCAAGTCCCGTGGACGAGGGTCATGAATATCCCCAACATAAGGTAATTTGCATGCATTGCAAAAATCCTGTAGTGTCATGCACTGGGGGATATCATACAACATGAAGTCAACCATGGGAGGTTTCTTCCTCGGATAAAAGTTGAAGCTTTGAATGAAAATATTGGTGAGGAGGAGGTATTGTGAGCACTTATCTTCAACGAACATGGTAAGACATGCGTTCTCCACCAAGTAATAAAAGTCTTCATAAAGCCCGGCGACGTGCAAAAATTCATCACTCGGCCACTCGCACGCTCGAACTTCTGTGACTCGAGGAACCACATACTTGGGGTGGCTCTTCTCATTCTCCTTGGGGTTACGGCTTGAAGAGCCTCTCAAGAACCTCCTCATCTTTTTCCTTTTCTAGCTCCGAAACATTCTGAAATTTTTAGAGACTTTGAAAGAAAAGTGAATAAATATTTACCCAACTCGTAGCAACTACTCCTACTAGTTCCTAGAGACCGTATCACACGCTAAAACTACTTGGGACCAGCTAAAATCAACATTTCAAGCTATAGAACAGGGTCACCAAGGTAGCAAGAATACGCGAAGGATAAAGCACCAAAGCAAAAACTAATTGTACCAATGGAGGAGTCACTTACCAAGGAGTAATTTCCCCAAAACGGTTCGGAGAATGAAGCTTTGAGCAAGGAGATCGAAAATCACAGCCAAATGAGCAAGAACACGGGTTTGAGCTGCGAAACAACTTTTTTCTGGAGGAAGAAGAAGAGGATGGGAGCTGGAATAAGTGGAGGGGGCCCTGTGGGCCCCACAAGCTTGCTTGCCGCGACCAGGGGGTAGGACGTGGTGACAGGGCTTGTGGCCCACTGGGGTGGCCCCCAGGCCAGCTCTCTGTCCCACTATTTTTCAAATATTCTAGAAAAAATCATACTAGATTTTGAGGACCATCGGAGAACTTTTATTTTCGAGGTATTTTTCTCTGGGACGCTATAACAGAAAACAGGAAAAACTAAACTAAACCTATCATTTTTCTTCTAAGCAACAGAAAGTGAAAGCTTAAAAGAGAGGTATGTGACTCTTTGATTCATCCATTTCATGGTCATCGAAAGAAATCCGTCAATGGGGTTGATCAAATCCTTATGACAAAACTTTCTCGAATCGCAAGAGAGAACGGAGAATTTTCGAATAGCCACTAAGTCACCTCAATGGGGATATGAATCTCCCCAACAAGCAAATCATACTTCATCTTGACATGAGGAATAGGCCACTCAAAGCTCCCAATAAGAATCAATGAAGTTTTTTCGACAGCATTGATGCAATGTACTTGATATCGTTTCTTCGGCAAGTGTACGGTATGCTCATTACCGTTGACATGGAAAGTGACATTTCCTTTGTTGCAATCTATAACAACCCCTGAAGTGTTTAAAAAGGTCCTTCTAAGGATGACAACCATGGCATTGCCCTCGGGGATATCCAAGATAACAAAGTCTGTTAAGATAGTGGTGTTAGCAACCACAACAGGCACATCCTCGCAAATGCCGACAGGGAAAGGAGTTGATTTGTAGGCCATTTGCACTGAGATTTCAATGGGTGTCAACTTATCCAGTTCAAGTCTATGATAGAGAGAGAGAGAGGCATAACACTAACTCCGCTCCAAGGTCACATAAGGCAGTTCTTACGTAGTTTCCCTTAATGGAGAAAGGTATAGTGGGCACTCCGGGATCACCAAGTTTCTTAGGAGTTCCACCTTTGAAAGTGTAATTGGCAAGCGTGGTGGAGATCTCAAGATCTGGTATCTTCCATTTATTGGTCACGATATCTTTCATGTACTTGGCATACGGAGACATATTGAGCATATCAACTAACCGCATCTACAGAAAGATGGGTCTTATCATTTCAATAAAGTGCTCAAAATCCTCATCATCCTTTTTCTTGGATGGCTTAGGAGGAAAGGGCATAGGTCTCTGAACCCATGGCTCTCTTGATTAACCATGCTTCCTAGCAGTGAAGTCATTCTTATCGTATCTCTTAGGTTGTGGGTTATCAGGATTAACCGTAGATTCAATCTCCACATCCTTATCATTGCTAGATTGAGCATCATTATGAACATCGCTGTCCATATTGTCTCCAGGTTCATGTTCATCACCAGATTGTGTTTCTGCATCAGACGCAGAAATATCATTTGGTTCTTCAGGTGTGACAGTATTTGGTGAACTAACATGCAGGTTTCTATCATCCTTCTTCTTCTCCTAAGGATGACTGGGTGCATCTCCATTAATTCCTTGAGAATCTTGATCGATTCTCTTAGGATGACCCTTAGGATACAAAGGTTCCTGAGTCATTTTGCCTCCTCTAGTAATGACTCTGACAGAGTTGTCATTTAATTCATTGCGCAAGTCATTCTGAGCTTTAATTACTTGTTCTACCTGAGTAGTAGTCATAGAGGCATGTTTACTCAGAAGCTTCAGATCATTGACATTTCTGTCTACACGAGCACTTAAATGGCTAAGCATATGAGCACTTTGTTCCAAATGTCTACTAACATAATCATTTTAACTCGGTTGCTTGGCAACAAAGTTGTCAAATTCATCTAAGCATAGACTAGCAGGTTTATCATAAGGAATATCACTCTCATCAAACCTACGCAGAGAATTTACTTCCACTATCTGTATCGGGTTATCGAGACCATGGATCTCTTCGATAGGTGGTAGATTTTGGACATCTTCAGATCTGATGCCTTTCTCTCACATAGATTTCTTGACTTCTCGCATATCTTCGGGACTGAGGAATGGAATACCTCATTTCTTCGGAGTTGGCTTAGGAGGTGGTTCGGGAATAGTCCAAGCATTATCGTTGATCAAGATGTTATTCAGTAGAGTCTCAGCTTGTTCTACAGTTTGTTCCCTAAAAACACATCCGGCACAACTATCTAGATGGTCTCTAGAAGCATCGGTAAGTCCGTTATAGAAGATATCAAGTATCTCGTTCTTCTTAAGAGGGTTATCAAGCAAAGCATTCTGTAGCTGGACGAGCCTCCCCCAAGCTTGTGAGAGACTCTCTTGTTTGAGTTGAGAAAAGTTGTATATTTCCTCCAAGGCAGCTTGCTTCCTATGGGCTGGGAAATATTTCTCAAAGAAGTAATAGACCATATCATGGGGACTACTCACACATCCAGGAGCAAGAGAAGCGAACCAGCCTTTAGTGTCATCCTTTAGGGAGAAAGGAAACAACTTAAGGATATAGTAGTGGCGGATCTTCTCCTCACTAGTGAAAAGGGTGGCTATATCGCGTACTTTGGTAAGATGGGATACGACCGTCTTAGACTCACAACCGTGGAAAGGATCAGATTCGACTAGAGAGATTATCTCAGGATCGACAGAGAATTCATAATCCTTATCGGTGATAAAGATAGGTGAAGTGGCAAACTTCGGGTCGTATTTCATCCTAGCTTTCATAGATTTTTCCTTCCACTTGAGAAGTAATTTCTCAGCGTCATAGGCATCCTTACACGCAAGAAAAACCTCATCTATCTCTCCCTCCATGACATAACCCTCAGGTATATCAGGCAATTCATATCTGGGAGAGCTACATCTAGCAGGAGCAAAAGCAGGTTCTATCTCAATAGTATCGGTAGTTTCAGAAGCATCACAAGCATTGGCAGTAACTCTAGCAATATGAGCATCAAGGAACACCCCTAGTGGCACATCAGGCAAAGTAGCATCTCTAGCAGTATCAAGCATAGCATCTTCAGGCCAAATAGCATCTCTAGCATCATCAGGCAAAGCAGTATGAAGCATAGCATCTCTAGCAGTATCAGGCATAGCATCTCTAGCAATATCAGGCATAGCATCTCTAGCAATATCAGGCATAGCATCTCTAGCAATATCAGGCATAGCATCTCTAGCAGTATCATAAGCATGATCAAGCACAGGCGACATATCGAGATTTCTAGCACGAGGTGATTTCGCAAACTTACTCATAACTGAAGGTGAATCAAGTGCAGAGCTAGATGGCAGTTCCTTACCTCCCCTCGTGGTTGAGGGAAAGACTTTGGTTTTTGGATATTTCAAATTCTTCATAATGATCAGCGGATATAAATTCCAAGTGACTCATAGAATATAGCAATACCTCCCCGGCAACGGCGCCAGAAAAATGCTGCTAGCACTCCCTGGCAACGACACTAGAAGAATGTTGTTGACGAGTCCCTAGCTTGCTGCCTTCGCGAGAACAGAGCCAGAATTGCTCCCAATTGCTCAATAATTAGCAATTGTCTTGCAATGGCCCACCAGTGCGTGGGTTCGCGGCAGTTTTCGAGGGTAGAGTATTCGACCCAAATTTGTTTATTCGCCAGAGAGGAGGTGAGAGGATACTCTCGAGTATTAGTAGCTGAATGTATCAGATTCAACCACACCTGAAAGATTAATATCTGCAAGCAAAGTATCAGCAGCAAACTAGGATGATAACAACGGTGTCAGAAACGATCTATTGACGGCACACTATTCCTAATTGTCGTATCAATGGCGCCAGAAGTTGCCCGTTGAAGGAAATTGTCTTTTCCCATAAACGCCGAGCGAACCAGAATTTTAGCAGGTAGCAGCAGTGTAACGAGTAACAACAGTGGCAAGGAATAGCAGTAGTGATAGTAGTAGCAAGTAGCAACAGTAGCAAGTAGCAGCAGTAGAAAGCGACAGTAGTAACAACAGTAGCAAGTTGCAACAGTAGTAACAGCAGAAGTGGGACAAACTCGTAGGCAATGGGTCGGTGATTCGTTTGGATGATATTCATCATGCAATAGTTATAAAACAGAGAGATATGTGGCTAGCACCCGTTCGTCAATGTGATGTAGGCATGCATTCTGTGTGTAGTCATACGTGCTTAGGGAAAAGAACTTGCATGACATCTATTGTCCATCCCTCCTGTGGCAAAGGGGTCCAAAAGGATAATACATGATATTAAGGTTCTCCTTTTAATAAAGAACCGGAACAACGCATTAGCACTTGGTGAACACATGAAATCCTCAAACTATGGTCATCACCGGGAGTTGTTCCGGTTATTGTCACTCCGGGGTTGCCGAGTCATAACACATAATAGGTAACTACAACTTGCAAGATCGGATCTAATTTCAGATCCGAAATCATGGCACTCGGGCCCTAGTGACAAGCATTAAGCATGGCAAAGTAGTAGCAACATCAATCTCACAACATAGTGGATACTAGGGATCAATCCCCGTCAAAAACTAACTTGATTACATGATAGATCTCATCCTACTCATCACCGCCCAGCGAGCCTACGAATAGATTACTCACGAACGATTAAGAGCTTCATGGAATTGGAGAGGGAAGAAGGTTGATGATGACGATGGCGACGATTTCCCCTCTCCGGAGCCCAAAACGGACTCCAGATCTGTCCTCCACATGAAGAACAGGATGTGGCGGCGCCTCCGTATCGCAAACACGACGAAATCTTCTCTTCTAATTTTTTTCTGGGCGAAAGTGAATTTATAGAGCTGGAGTTGGGGGCGGCAGAGCCACGTGGGCCCCACAAGCTTGGTTGTCGTGGCCGGGGGGGGGGGTGGCCGCGGCAACAGGGCTTGTGGCCCACTGGCCCATCCCTCTGGTGAATCTTTGCGCATGTATTTTTTATATTTTCCAGAAAAATTCTCCGTAAATTTTTAGGATGTTCCGAGAACTTTAATTTTTGCACAAAAACAACACCATGGCAATTCTGCTCAAAACAGCGTCAGTCCGGGTTAGTTCCATTCAAATCATGCAAATTAGAGTCCAAAACAAGGGCAAAAGAGTTTGGAAAAGTAGATACGACGCAGACGTATCAGCCCCAGCCCCCGCACACGGACTTGGGTCCGATGATCCCTTGTACACTTCGCTGGTTCACAGTTTGAGAGACGAGGACCCCTGCTGGCCTATGGAGCCTATCGCGGGTTCGCCCGCCGTACCATGGGGCTTGCTTCGCACCGCTACGGATGCGCTTCAACTTCTGGGGGCGGGGCTTGCCAGTCATGAGGCCCGCCGGGAAGGTGAATGTCAATATCTTCTGTCGGGATGGCGCCAGCTTGAAGTCACCGTGAACCTCGGCCGTCTGCAGCGCTCGCCAAGGCTCACAAGGCTGATTGTCAATGCAAGGCCTCCGAGGAACGCCACAAGTAGCTTCGTGCCCTCATCGCCCGTGTCGAAGAGAAAGCTCCGCCGAGGGCCTCCCTAGGGGGCCCGCTGGCGGAGTCCTTCCTTTTCGGTCCTCGAGCATCCGCTGACTCGCTAGTGCTTGCAGAAGTGGAGCAGTGCTTGGAGTAGGAGCGTTTGGACACGCGGGAGCTCCTGTTGTCGCTTGCCGAGGAGTCGCTTACCTCTCGTGAAGCGAAGCTTCAGTAGGAGCTTGAGAGGGGGTGGAGGAGGCTCGATATTCCCTTCTTATTGATTATCGTGTGAATTTGAGGCTCCAGGAGTCCCGCTTCCTCAGGCGCCATCATTGCCTGCAAAATGAGGCCAATGCCCTCCAGAGGAGGCTGGCTCAGGAAGTGGAAATCCGACAGGCCGCGTTGGATGCACAAACATTCCCGGGGGTAAGCTATCTAATATCTGCAAACAAGTGAAAGGGGCGTGTTCCCTGGTTGGATAGGCTTCCGAAGACGCCGCCCGCGCTCGCAGCCTGCAACTCGAGCGCTCCAGGATGTTCTCGTCCCTTGAGCAAAGAGCTTGCCGCACCCCAAGCGACATCTGTGGAGAAGGTATCTCCGGTCCCCTGATTCCTGACGACTCCGGGTACCTGGGCTTTTTCTGCCGTGTCGTGGAGAATTTCGAAGCTCTCGCCGAGAAGGCCCTTGCCCTTGCGGAGGAGAAGAGTCGTGACCTTTTGAGTCAGGCCGTCTCGGACATCACCAGCCACCTTCCTCGCCTTGACCCCGACTTTGACTTTGCTTCAGTGCTGGATCCGGTGTGAGAGACGATACGGGCTGCCCTGGCTGAATGCGTCGAGGTTCGCATGGAAGACCTGGTGTCAAGACTCGCTCCAGAGGGCCGCGACATGGGCTCCGATGACGACGTGTCCTCATGATCCTCAACCTTGTCCTCTGGATGGGTTCCTTTGTTAAGTTTAACATCACCTGAGTCGTGTCTGGTGGGTACCTTTTGACGTGTTCCCTGGTGTCCAGGCACGCACGGCGCTTCCATTCTGTCTACGGCAGTCGCAAGCCTGTGATGTTGCCACGCTAATGGTTTGTCCTATGAGCATGGGCTCGTTCGTGGTGTCTCCTTCCTGCTTTTTGGGCGGTTTGAAGATCCTTTCGGCACTATGTGTCTGCAGGTCCCGGTCCCGCACATCTCCCTGCCGCCACGCGGTGCAACCCGTTACCAAGGTTACTCCTCACGGGCCCCTGAGGTGTGTTGCTCATGAGCCCCCTTTGACACTCAAGCCGCTCTACGTCATCAGCCCCAGTCGTCCACATTTCCCTGCTACCGCGGACCTCGCGCTTCACAGGGCGGGGCCCCGCCACTCCCGGCGCTGACCAGATCTCCCGGACGTCGTCGTTAGTGGCGAGTGTCATTATGACCGGTAAGGCTCCTGAGGCTGGGCCCGGGAGCCCCCTTTCTGGCGCTCGAGAAATTCCGCATGCCGCCCATTTTTTCGATTGCCTCAGGAGTGCCGGAGACCTCCCGAGGTTCCCATGAAATACCATTCAGAGCAAAGGGAAAAATGGAACATGGGTTCGGGGAAACGAGAAAACATAAAAGAGAAATCCCCACCCTTCTTTTCTTTTCAAAACATCAAGCACAAAAACTTGCGAGCCCTTGATAGCTCAAGATATAGCAGAAAGGGGAAGGCCCTAGTGGGCCTCAACGAAAAACGAAATGAAGAAACGAGAAAAAGACGCGTCCAGCATACTAGCTATTCACCACCTCCATCTCCCCCTATCGCTGAGCATAAGGCTTCCACTAGGCGTGGGGTGGACCCCTTTCGCGTCCTCGGGGGCCCTAGGCATATACATCCTCGGCTCGTTATTACGTGAGAGTGTCACGGTGGGGGTGTATATTTGAGGTCGCAAGGACACTTTGGCCTATCGAGTGTCCCTACCCCCGAAACATTAGGCGCCTGATTCCGAAAGTCGTTGGGGGACCGTGTTGATTCCTTCGTCTTCTCCACTAGGCGTGGTGTCGACCCCTTCCCCGTCCAAGGGGGGCCATGGGCGTATACAGCCTCGGCTCGTTATTACGTGAGAGTGTCACGGGATGAAGTAGGTTCTGGAAGAATTGAAGGACTATGAAGTGTCGATGTAGAGGTGGCGGTGGGGCGTTGCGGGGGCTGCGCCGAGGTGCTACGGGTTGATGCGGGGCCTGGGGATGCTTTGAGGGCTCAATGCCTCATGGGCGTGTGCCCCGCTCGCGGTCCCCTGGCTTGTAGTGGCATAGCGCGGCCCGCCCTGACCAAGCCCTCGAGCGAGGGGAAGCCCCGTGAGCCCTCCGGTCGGAAGGCTCGCCTAGGTGGTGGGGCGGAATCCCCGGAGCGATGCCCCAGCGCGCCTCGCTCGCCCCCCTGGGTTCCCTGGCTGGTACCCTGGGCCGCACCCCCAGGCCTCGCTGGCCCAGCCTTAGGACAACGACGGGTACCCGAACACCTGCTGGTAACCGAACGAAGCCTACACCGGTGACATGGGCGTGTGTTCCATCCTCCATTCCCATGTGAGCGTAGCGTGCCCTGGCCCCCAGGTTGGGATCGTCTGGCACAAGAATATGGGCATATGTTCCACCCTCGGTCCCGAGGCTAGTGCCCCACCAACTGGACATGAGGGTGCATCCACCCTATCCAAGGCGAGAGGTCCCTGGTCCCCAGACCCAGATGTCTGCCTAAGGCAGCTCCCAACCAACAGGTCTGCCCCATGAGTGTGCCCGCGTTGGGCGCCCTGGCGGAGCCACCCCCTCGGGTCACCCCCACAGCGTTGTTCATACCTGTCCGTGCGAGGGAAGTCCACGGGGTCGCGCACGTGCCTTCTGCTACACTGACGGCCCGCGTGGTCTCCTCCGTGGACCGTAGACGTGCCGGTATAGTTGTGTCGGTCTACGTGAGCCCCCGAGGGTTGATGTAGTCGAGCCTCTGGTACGCTCTCCCTACTCCGTCAAGCATGCCGGGGAAAGCTGGGTGGCGCCCTCCCGATGGGGCCGAGTCTTGAACCCCCATCTGCTACAACCTGATCTCCTGTAGGGGTGAGCCCTGATGGAGGTTTGGGGCGCGCCCGCATGGTCCTTTTGTTGCAAGTTCTGGCGATGCGGGCTGACGGACGCGGCTCGCGCGGGAGCGAGGTCGGGCTTCACCGGCGGCGAAGAGCCCGAGGTGGCGCGTGTGACCTCTGACGTGGCGGTGACATGCCGTGCGTTGGCGCCTGACCTCGTACGCCACTAGCAGCGCGACATGCCTCTACGTCGGGTGTTGGCAAGCTCGGACGAAGGAAGGGGCAAACGGAACGTGCGGAAGAGCCGGGGCAATCGGGGATGTTGTACGGTTGGTGCAGATGGCAAACCCTGGCGCCCGCCCGAAGCCTGTCCAGCATGGCCGTTGGCCGTCGAGGTGGAGGGTTGCAGCTGGGCATCGTGGCCCACCCATGCTCTCCGCGCCACGCGGGCAGCCCACCTCTCCGCGCCACGCGGGCAGCTCACCTCTCTGCACGGACTCCTCGTTTCTCTGCCATGGGCGCGATCAGTTTGAGTGGGCCGAACTTTGGGGGTTACCTCGACATGCCCCCTACATGGCGCGCCAAATGTCGGATTTCGGACTCTACAATACCCTAAAGATTCGAACACTTGGGCGTGTACGAAGGTCTCTCCCTGCTTTGCCTCGCCTAGCCCACTATTTTCCCCAGGTTCGGGCCGCTGTGAAGCATAAAACCCTACTCCCTCTTTTGGTGGATTGCCTCTCGCAGAGGTGATGGGTGAATTAGTATAGTGCTCTCCGGCCTCCTCATGTCACGTGGATGGGTATATTGTTCTACCATCCGAATGAACTCCCCCTCTCAAATATCCTACCCTCTCTATTTATAGCGGAGTCCAGGGTCCTCTTCCCTCATAGGTTCGGCAGGAATGGATCCCACAACAGCCAATTTTGAAGGGGAACAGGGGAACATGCTCACCTGCCCAAAGGTGGTCTTCTCTTGCAAAGTAACTGTCCGCGTTGCAGAGACGGGCCTGTGGGTGACGGTTGCCCTACTGGCGGGCGGCGGCGGCTTCGTTGCACCAGAAGGGAAACCTTTGGCAGATACCTATGGGACCCCTTTACGCTCCTACTTCTTTTGCACCAAAGGGGAAACTACCCCGTCCTGCCATCTGCTGCTCCCTTGTCCCTTCCTGGCGTCACCCTTGGCTCCTGGGGAGGCCCCCTGCGGTTCTTGGCGCTGCTCCTCCTCGTGAGGCTTGGCCACTCGCGATGGCCTTGTTCCGGGAGGGGCCGTCCCAGTAGTTCCTGTAATGAGGAAGCAGACCCGCCCTGGGCCGCGCGCAGGCAGGTCTGGGTACCCCCGTTCCCAGAACACCGAGAGAAACTACTCCCTTTTGCCGTCTACTGCTTGCCAATATTTACCTTGCGTCATCCTTGGCTCCTGAGGCTGGGCCTCGCCTCGGAATATCCGCCGCTCCGGAGGGGCCCTGAGGTGGCCCCCTGAGGGTCTTGATGTCATTCCTCCTCGTGAGGCTTGTCCCTTCAAGAGGGCCTTGCCTTGAGTGGTGTCGAGCCCGTTGGTTGCTCGATGAAGTGGGCCGGCCCTAGGCACATGCAGGCAGGTCTGGGTATCCCCATTCCCTGAACACCGACAGTAGCCCTTGGTCCCACAACACGCTCGGGTTATCTTCGGGGCAGAGCCTCGGGGGTGACCTGAGATGTCGCGGGCCCTAGATGCCTATTAGCTAGGCCGGTGCGCGTCACACGACTGGCGTTGAGTCTTCCTTCTCTTCTATCTGTGCCCGAGTTATTAGGAGACTTGCTTGTTGCGTCGGTGCAATATTCATTTCCTTGTCCCACACTCGCTCCTCCTCCTTGTCCTTCAGCTCCAACCGGCATCCCTAGATCCAGCGTCGCGCCGCTCCCTCGCCAGTCCAGCGATGGCGTCCGCCGGCAAGCAGAAGCCATAGGTGCAAGGTCTAGCCCCGGCTCCTCCGCAATTGGAGTGTGTCCTTTCCAAGGATGTGGATCTCGCCCCCATGCTTCTCTGGTCTGCGGCCGAGTACAATGAGTACGGACGGACCCCGATTTTGCCTGGCGCCATAGAGTAGTGGCCCGCGTCGAAGGCGGTGTACCCCTTCTTCTTCCACAACGTCTTCGTCGGGTTGGTGCAGCCTTTCTCCTTGTTATTCACCACCATCTTGAACCACTACGGGATCCAGGCTCCTCACCTCCAGCCCAACTCTGTCTTGCTCCTGTTCGTCTTCTCTTTCTACTGCGAGGCTTTCGTAGGTGTGCAGCCTTCAGTGGCCCTCTTCCGCCACTTCTTCAACCTGCGCCTGCATGACGGCGCCCATTTGTCGGCGTGTGCCTCCTTCGTGTCGGCCCAAAGCGGCAACCTACTCCTGAAGGCCGGGAAGAAGGTGGAAAACTTCAGGCAACGTTGGGTTCTTATGAGACTCAAGGATGCCGACCCCCGGCTGGAAGAGCCGAAGGGGTTGCTGTAGAAGACCTCCGCGCGGAGCTCAGCGAAGCTTTCCGACCCTCGCGCTGCGCCCGTCCTGGAGCGCTTCTCCCGTGACATCAACACCAACAGGCTGACTGGTGGGATGATAGTGAAGGAGTTCTTGGCGCCGCGCCTGGTGCCCCTTCAGGCCCACTCCAAGCCCATGTGGGAGTACTGTGTTGGTGACGACGAGCTGAGGCTCTGGTCCCAGGACCTCCCTGCTAATGAGCTGAGTAGGGTCATGGCGATATTGCTTGGAGGCGACCCTGGTGATCTTCCTGAGGCTCTCGGCCCGCTGTATAGTCTTGCAGACCGGGCTGACGTGATCACCGGTTTGCCTATCTTTAATGACCGTGGGATCCTCCCAGTCACGGGCTCCAGTCCGGTAGAGGTGTCATCCGGCGATACCTTCGTTGAGGGGGATTCAGAGAAGAGCGTCGAGGACTGCCCGGCGAGCGCGCACCTCCCGTCATAGGTCGTGATTCTGCGAGAGCTTGCAGATGATGATATCGCAGGTGAGGCCTCCGCGAGGTTGCCCTCACGCCCGAGCCGGACCTCCAGGGGGGCCGCGTCGACCCCGCGCTTTACGCGGTCTGCGTGCGTGGCCGCCATAGAAATGCGAGGCTGGTCATCCTTGGCGCATCCCGTCTCCTCTGGTGGAAAACCTAAGGCGCCAGGCTTGCCCTCCTCCGTGGGTGGTCCTGTTGCTCCCGCCGTCATGGGGGAGGCGAAGAGGAAGAGCTAGATTGAACCCGAAGAGTAAGTCACTCGTCTTGGCACGCTTCGTCTGTTCGAAGTCTGCGCTTGGCTGATTCCCTATTTTGCCTGATGTCCAGGGACATCATCTCGCCAAAGGCGAGGAGGAAGAAGTCGAGCGTCAAGCCGAAGGCGACTCCTGATGCACCACCAGCTCTCTCCAACGCGTCATCGCCTGCCGAGGGAGAGGAGGAGGCTCGCAAGGCAACCTCCCGGGCCTTCATCATCGCGCACCTCGAGCCCCCGAAGCGCCCTGAGGCGAATGTGGTGACGCCGTTGCCCGAGGTGCAGGCTCTGGAGGGCCCTCAGCCTGCTGATCCGCCAATGCAGCCAACCTCGAGGCTGCCTTCGGAGCCCCTATTCCTCGTGACGATACCTCCCCGATGGCACCGCCTGCGACAATATTGGAGGCCCTTCAGGAGGAGGTCCAAAGGACCTCCGTATTCACCCAGGGTGTCCTGAACGCGGCCTTCACTGCCCTAGGCATTATCGCAGTCGAGATGGAGAAGGCCGAGAGGGAGGCCAAGGCCACCCGTGCAAAGGGGTGGAGGCCCGCCTGCAGGCCCTCCAAGGGGAGCAGGCCAAGCTAGTCGAGCAGCATCGCCTCCAGGAGGAGGGACTTAAGATCCGCGACGCCAAGCTCGCCGCCCGGGAGGGAGAGCTATCCCAGGAGGCGAATCGCCTGGGCACGGAGCAATAGCGCTTGGAAGAAGAGGAGAAGGAGGACGCCTCGAGGCAGGTCCTCCTTGATGCCTAGGAGGAAGTCCTCACCGCGGCCGAGAAGAAGAAGGCCGAGGAGCTGGCCTGCTGACCTGACGTTGACCTCAAGCTTTGCACGGCGCTCCGCTCCCTCTGCCGGGACGGGTTTGACGAGCCTGTGGCCACGCCGGACGACGTCTTTGCCATGCTTGCGAAGGAGCTCGTTGTGGTGCTGGATGGCACCGCCGTGCAGGTGGACAAGATCTTGGACAGTGAGTGTCGCGACCTCTTCTTCGTGATTGCGACACGCGTCTTGAGCCACCTTCATCTTTGCGAGCCGGGATTTCACCTCGGCTCCGTGATCCTACCGGTCCCTGTCGAGGCCCGCGACCGCGTCGTAGAGGCGCTGAAGTGCCCCGTGGAGGCGTTCTTGAGGAGGTTCGCCCGGGTGGCAGCTCCTTCGTCTCCAGGTGCCACTGAAGCCGACGACGGGGAAGACGACGTTTCTGACATTGACGACTAGCCCCCTTGCGCAGGGGACGACTGGCCGCGACTCCTCCTGATTTCTTCTCCCTGTCTTTTTCCTGCAATGCACATCGTGGCTCATAGAGGCATTAAACTCATTTGCGTTTTCATGGACATCTCAAGGCTTGTAATAACTGAATTCTTGAATATTTTCTTCGTCTCGTTCCTGTCATGTTTGTTGTGTTACTCTGCGTCGGCAGGGCCCGCCCCGCGCATACCTCACGGCGATTGGGATGACCGGAAACCAAGGTCGGCCCAAAAGGGGAAGGGGCTACATGCGCAGTGAGGCCCCTGAGTCGCGATGCTCATGAGTCCCCCTTGACGCGCGACCTGCCGTCATGAGGAGAACTCGACGAGGATGGCAAAACTTTAGAACACCTTTAGCACTCCACGTCGGCAGGGCCCGCCCCGCGTGTACCTCCCCGCGATTGGACCGACCGGAAACCAAGGATGGCCCAAAGGGGGAAGGGGCTATGGGTGTAGTTCAGGCTCCTGAGTCGCGATGCTCAGGGCTCCCCCTTGATGTACAAGTGACTCCACCATTCTCCCTAAGAGATCTGAGGTTGCTTGTTGAGCGCACTAGGCTTTGCGCCAGTAGTGCACGCCCCGTGCGTACCTCCCAACGATTGAACCGACCGGGAACCAAGGACGGCCCAAAGGGGGAAGGGGCTACGGGCGCAGTTAGGCCTCTGAGTCGCGATGCTCAGGGGTCCCCCTTGACGTACGAGTGGCCCCGTACCTCCAGTTGTCCATCCCACGCACTTGTGTGGGCGTAGCCGCGTGTGGATTGTGTTGGTTTCCTTGCGAGGCGCGGGCGTAGCCATTGCCAGGCTGTCTTGGTGCCAGGTGTTGGCATAGTCATTGGCGGACTGTGTCGATTCCCTCCATCTGTACCCAGCGCGGAGCATAAGTTTTCCACTAGGTTTGGGGTGGACCCCTCCTCGTGCTCTAGGGGCCCGGGGCATCTACAGCCTCGATTCATTATTACGTGAGAGTGTCACCGTGGGTGTTTATCTGGTAGGTCACGAGGATGCTTTGGCCTCGTGAGTGTCCCTACCCCCGAGGCATTGGGGCCTGACCTTCTCCTCAGCGTGGAGCATAGGGCTCCTACTAGGCATGGGATGGACCCCTCCGCCTCCTCGGGGGGCGCTGGGCGTATACAGCCTCGGCTCGTTATTACGTGAGAGTGTTACGGTGGGCATGTATCTGGGAGGTCGGGAGGATGCTTTGGCCTTGCGAGTGTCCCTACCCCCGAGTCATTGGTGGACTAAGCTTCTTTTGGGTCATTGGTAAACCCTGTTGACTTCTTTTCTTCAGGAGTGAGATTGGGTGTTTGATGTCTCAGGCGTCTTGCAAGGATAAGCTTCAACCGGAGCCCCCAAGCGGGGTCGACCGCCCAAAAACGCAATCAAAGTAGAACGTTAGGTTCCCGAACGGGTGAAGTAGAAACAACTGAAAAATGCTTAAATGAAAGTAGCTTCTGGGAGTGCCTTGAGTTCCTGGAGGCCGCATGGCCCTGCGGGCTTCCTAGGACTAGGTGATCCCAAAATTTACCTTGCAGTAGCCAACAAAAAGTCACCTAGCGGCCATGCCGCTGAAGTCCCGAAAGCGTCGTCGTTGTCTGATCTCCTGCCTTCGTGGTTGTGACCCTCACGAGTCCGCCATCTCCCGAGGCTCGAGGCCTTCGCTCGACCCGATCATCTCCTCCTCTTCCTCGCCATGCCCCAACAGGTCGGGCATGAGCATGGCCCGCTGGAGCCGCTGATAGGTGGCGTCCATGTTCCCCAGCCCAAAGGGCATGTGGGCACCGGCGCGAAGATACACCCACCGGTGCTCAGTCGTTGATTGCGAGCATGTTATTGAAGATGCAAGGCTGGTCGACCGTGCCACCGACGGCGCCTGCGATTGGTGGTGTAGGGCAGTCCCTACCTCTAACGGCTTGGGCCATTCGAAGTTCTTGAATTTCTCTAATGAAGGACTCATGAGAGCTGAGAAGGCGCACGCCGGACCTCGTCCTCGAGTTGTGTAAGAGCGCCACCCTTGCCTCACTGATCAGGCCGGGGATCTCCCTGGTGGGAGCCCCCAGGCCTGACCCAAGGGGGGCACCGAGCGTGCCTTCCTATGCGATGGGAGGCATGGCCCCATCCCTGGGCTCACGGCCTGAAGTCCGAGGACGCTCCGTGAGGAGGAGCTGCTTCTTCTTCTTCTATGGGTCCTTGCGAGGTGCCTCGTCTCCTTCTTCGTCCGAGCGTTCGGCCATCGCTACGCAGTAGGCAAGCTCGAGGGTGCAGACGGCATCCTTCTCGTCGCAGGCAATGGTGATAACATCGCCGCTCCCTGACATCTTGAGGACGTTGTAGCCATGGTGGGTCACTGCCATGAACTTGGCGAGAGCCAGGTAACCAAGGATCGCGTTGTATGACAGGTGGATGTGCGCAATGTCGTAGATGATGATCTCAGTGTGGTAGTTCTTGCGCTTGCGGATGGTGACTGGCAGATGCACCTGCCCGATGGGCACGGTGGACCCCTCCGTGACTCCTGAGAAGGACTTGGTCAGCAGGAGCTGTGCATACGGCAGCTGTAGTTTCTCGAAGGTCTCAAACGAGAAGACGTTGAGCCCCACTCCACTGTCGATAATGGTTTTGGTGATGAGGACGTTGCTGATGGTCGGGGTGCACATCATGGGGAGCTTGCCGGCCATGAACGAGCACCTAAGCTGATCACTTGGATCGAAGGAGATGGTGGTCTGGGACCAGCTGAGGGGGCACATCGCTTCAGGTTTTGGGAGAGCGGCATTCACCTCCCGTGTGAAGTGCTTGAAGGCACGGTTGGAGGTTGGTCCTGGGCGCCGCCCAAGATAGATGCCACCGCCCTGACCTCCTGGAAGCCACCAGCCCCATAGTCCTACATGTCTTCATAACTCCTCCTGGGTGGCCGAGGCAAAGGAGCTACTCCTGCGTGACGAGGGCGGACCTCATGAGGCTGACCGCCTCGTTGCCCCTCCTGACAGTCGTTGCGCCAGCGGTCCTCTTGTGCTTGGTCGCGCCAGCGGTCCTCCTGAGGCTGGCCATGCCAACGGTCTTCATGAGGCTACTCGCGCTACCGCCGACGCGGCTCTAAGTCGTCCCCGTCCAAGGCGCCTGCTCAAATGCTCGGCATGGACCAGTGGGAGATCTTGGCACTCAGAGGTGTCATGGCCGCTGGTGCCATGGAAGATGCACACTGGCCCCCTCCTGACGTACGCTCTCCTCCTAGGCCATACTTCGCCTCAGGGTCGGCTGCGAGCACTCCAGGGGCCTTGCGTTTCACCTACTTGGCCTTGGCCTTCTTCTCTTCTGGTTCTGCCACCTGAGGCCCGAGGAGAGACATGCGATCTTCCTCAGCCCTGGCGCATTTGTTTTCCAGGTTGAACATCTCAATTGCGTTGCTCATTTTGTCACTCATGGCAAGCTCCTCCTTCATCTTGAGGTCGGTGACTCCGTCGGAGAAGGTCGAGATGACGGCTTCGTCTAACGACTTGGGGATCTTGAGGCGCATGACCGTGAAGCGCTGTATGAACTTGTGAAGGGTCTCCCCCTCTTACTGCTTGATGCGCCGTAGGTCATTCATGGTGGGGTCGCGGTCGCAAGTGCCTTGGAAGTTGGCGACGAACAGCTCGTGCAGGCTGTCCCACGAGGTGATGGACGCCTTTGGGAGGTTGAGGAGCCAAGAGAGCGCGCCCCCTGAGCGCCATGGGGAACCAACACGCCATGACCTTGTCACCTCCTCCAGCTGCCCTGATGCTCAGCGTGTAAAGTTGCAGGAACTTTGCTGGGTCCAGGGTGCCTTCGTAGCGCGGTGGTAGGTCAGGCTTGAACTTGCGAGGCCACGTAGTTGTGTAGAGTTCAGGGGCGATGGCGAGGCATCCCACTAGCCCGACGGGTGCGACGCGTTTGGGAGTGGTCGGGTCTTGTTGCTCCACCGGGTCTGCTTCAAGCGGGGCGTGCTCACAATGCGGGAGTTGCAGCGCCGGGGGGCGCGCGTGCATCAGCGCGGGACCAAGGAACCACCTGACAGGTGGCTTCATCTCCTGGCTCCACCCTGGGCTCGCGAGGTTTGTCCTGGGGACGCGCTTCTTGTCCGGGCTCGGGACGCACGTCTCGCCGCAATGGTGGGGGCAGCACATCTTGTTCCTCGTCGTTTGCTTGGGACTATTGGGGCCGAAACGAACAAGAGAGTGTCGCAGAGTCGCCGGCGGCAGCAACAAGCTCGTCGATGCGCTGGAGTAAGGCGTGGTGGCGGTTAGGGGTGGGCCGGTAGCGGAGAAGCTCGGTGGCCATGGCAACCGCCGGCCGTGTGGCATCTCCTGCCGGGCGTGCGAGGTCGCCCCGGAGGCCCGGACGAGCGACACAGTGGCGGTGCGGCTGTCGCAGTACTCGGTAGCCGGCTGGGAGGAGCCCTGTTGTTCTTGAGCGTTGGGGCCCGTGGTGGCCTTCATCACGTGCGATGGCAAACGATGTGTGCCCATGGGGCCTACGGGCGTCGTTTGAGCAATGTAGGCGGTGCCGCTTTCGCCGCGAGCCTGGTGAGCGTCAGCCTTCAGAGCGACGAAGCTTGGTGGAGACGAAACCTGGAGCAGACCTTGACATGCCCCCTACCTGGCGCGCCAATGTCGGACGTCGGGCTCCGCAAAACCCTAAAGATTCGAACTCAGGGGTGTGTACAAAGATCTCTCACTGGTTCGCCTCACCTACCGTGCTACTCGCTTCGGATGGCAGGAAACTCACTCGATTGTGAAGGAAACACACGGCACAAAAGTTTACCCGGGTTCGGATCGCTGTGATGCGTAAAACCCTACTCCTGCTTTGGTGGAATGCCTCTAGCGGAGGTTGGTGGATGAACTAGTACAGTGCTCGGCGCCTCCGGAGGATAGGTGACCTTGCGTTGTGCTGGTGGATGAATGAATGGTTCGGGGATCACACTCTACGAAGCAACCTATCCCCTATCTATAGTGGCGGCCCTAATCCTCTTCCCCTTTTGTTTCGGCAGGAAGGGATCCCACATTGGCCAATTTTGAAAGGGAACAAGGGAACATGCTCCCCTTCCCAAAGGTGGTCTTCGCCTGCAAAGTGGCAACCCGCGCTGTAGGCACGGGCCTAGGGATGACGTCTGTCCTGCTAGCGGGCGGCGATGGTCTTATTGCACCAGAAGGGAAACCTTTGGAAGATGCCTTTGGACCCTTGGTACGTCCTTCCCCCCTTTGCACTAAAGGGGGAACTGCTCCGCTCTGTTGTGTGCTACTCGCCTGTCCTTCCCTTGCATCATCCTTGACTCCTTAGGCTGGACCACGGCTTGGAATGTCCGCCGCTCCGGAGGGGTCCAGAGGCGCCCCCCTGCAGGTCTTGATGTCATTCTTCCTCGTGAGGCTTGGCCCCTCACGAGGGACTTGCCTTGAGTGGTGCCAAGCTCCTTTGTTGCTCCATGAAGTGGGCCAGCCCTCGGCCACATGCAGGCAGGTCTGGGTATCCCCATTCCCAGAACACCGACAGATGTCGCGGGCGTGTGCGTGTGTGGTTGGTCATGAAATGGTCGACGACAAGAATGGAGAGAACCAGCAACTAATAACAGATGCATGTTTTGAAAAAAATGACGACAACACAATGACGATGCAGTGCGGACGATGCACAAGATGCACATGATGCGATCATGAAAGAATGAACCAAAAAAATACACAAGAACAACCAAATAAATAGGGAACCGTCTTGAGCGTCGGTTCTGGGATGTTACTATAGACGATGTAGACGAGTGATGTCGACGACGGCGATGCGGCTGGAAGGCTCCTTGTGATTGAAACTTGGGCAAGCTCGAGACTGGCACTAGAGACGAGAGAAAGAAGAATAGGTAAAAAGGGAAACCAAGGGGGCCTCGGGTCTATTTACAATTAGGGGGGAGCCTATAGAGGCACACTAAATGGAACAGTCACACTAATTGTGGCTAACAAGACGCCTGGATTTTCGCGCGTGACTGGATTAGTCCACTGTTCAAAAAAAGAATCTTTATGATGACCTAAGGACGTCAGTGGTTAACAGGGGGACGTCACGATAACCCGACAAAACATTGACTCGAGCGTAGCTCTTTTAGGAAGAAGAAAAATGTCGGCTCAAAGGCTATGTTTGATTTAACTTTCATGTTTGAGGTGTTTTCTTTTATTTTTTTCATGATGGAGTTTAACATGGATGAATCAAAATGAAACTTGGGGGTAATGTTGGGGATATACCCCACGTGATGACTTGTCGAGTGAATAACCCGATAGGGATATCATTTGGATTATGAAGGAGCTTAGGTGCCAAGGCCCAGGAGGTGGCTTCACACGGGATGACCGGCTCATGGCCCATCACCCGGCAGGATGACACGAGGAAGGAAGGAATGGGTATTTTCCCTCTCCCAAGACAGTAAGATGCAAATTATGCCACGGATCATAGTACAACCCGGAATCCATTGTAATCCCACAGCCTCAACCTATATATAAAGGAGAGCGCTTGAGGTAGAGGGGACAATCTAAAAATACTCAACAACTAGGTTAGCCAATGCGCACCCTTGTAATCGATATCATGATCAACAACACCAAAGACATAATGTAGGATTTTACCTCCATCGGAGGGGCAGAACCTAGGTAAACCCTTGTCTCTCGTTCCCGAACAACCCCATCCAAGCAACCACCTAGTTGTGATGTCTCTTAGACTTATTCCTATCACGAGGACATCTGCTGTGAAAAAAGAACGACAATAGGGGTGGGCCCATTCTTCATGAACTAGAGCTGGATTTGAATAAGAAAACAAGGGGGAGGGGCAACTAGAGGGGAAAACAGAAGGGAACACACAAAAGAGGAGAAGATTCACTACCAAATACTTCTCACATACCACAAGAGTCAATTGAAGAGGTGCCTCTTGATCCAAACAACAATATAAACAAAAAGGGAAAAATGATAGTTCATCCACAAATACTAAGACATGGAGCTCTTTAAATTCGAGAGGAATATTTTCCAATGGAAGTCTTGATTACTTCAATGTAGTATTCTCAACAAGTGCCCCCTTGAGGAGATAGATGAGAAAAGCTATGTCTCAATTTAGTTTTTAATGGTTTTCTAACCCTAGATCTGATGATGGGTAGAAGTTGTATTCTATGGGTGAAAGTGTTGGCGGTGAAGAGGGTTACAAGGGATATAACTCATAAACTGCGCAGAAGTAGTAACCTAGAGGCTCTGGCCATGGGCATCTGGTTGGTGGAGGTGACCGCCATAGAGGCTTAAAATATTCCAGATGCTCTCGGGTTGGAGTTGGAGGCTCCGGGATAATTTGTTTAGAGGCCCGGGCTAACTTGCATAGCTCCGTCTTGCTCCTCGTTTTTCACTTGGTTTTGTTTCCTTGCTTCTCACTGGCCGGTGCGTTCCCACCTAGGTATAAAATGGGTTTCAAATTTAAGTAGTAGGCAAGTTTCATATGAATGAAGAGGAAACTTGAAGAGGAGTGAACTCACCTCAGTTCCTATAGCGCATACAAGAGCCCTTGTAATGGGTCCACTTCGACTTGGTGGTGACATCATGATGATGTCCATGGGATGCTCTGCATCATCTGTCACTAAGATGAGCCTTCAAAAAGCCAATGTATTCAGAGTATCACCAATGATGATCATGCCATCAACATATAGAAAAGAAAAGTGGACAAAGAGCATGGGATCATGATGAGTCACTAAAAAACCAAAAGTAGTGACTACTAAGGCAAACGACTCAAACCAAAGCAAAAGGGGCTTCCTTAATAAAGAGATTGATATACGACATACCATAGCATTAGGAACAAAATACATGGATGGTGGATAAATGTGAACCTCACGTTTTCAGCAGCAAGGCATTCTTGTCATCAAGTTCAAAGACAAAATAATGGCTAACAGAAGCCATGTCAAGGATGTGAACAATTGTCATATGGGACATAACATTATATGTATTATCATGACGACCATTGTCCCATTTAAAGGCATGAGCCACAAGATAAGTTTTAACATTGTTGATCCATTTACAAGCAATGGGTCAAACATGAGGTGGAAGGGAAACAAGACCACACACGCCAACGTGCTCAAGATTAACGAACTCCTTTGCCATGAATGTTTGCATTCTGGATAAACAACATCAGAATAAGAAGTAGGTTCTAGAAGAGCAACACCGGCAAAACCATAGCGGCTGATAGGTTGGATGTAGACATACGCGAAAACCATAGGTAGGAGGCAACACATCACTACCACGAGACAGAACAAGCATTGAAAATGGGTCATCATGAGAAGATGGTGTGGCAAGAAGAAACGACACATCAAGTGAAGATGGCATTTCGGGAGATGGGATAAAGTTTGGGAGAACCATGGTGTCGTGGCTCCATCCCTAGTCACCATTCAATCTCGCATCGAGATCCATGACATGCATAGTCATTTAATCCAACCAAGCCAACTTTGAATACAAATATTGTTGAAGTATTGCATGTCTAATGTGGTACCATGGTCTGAAAAATCAACTCTCCACGAGAAGTTGCCCAATAGAAAATGGCACAACAAAGAATCTACAACTCATGGACGAGGTTCTTAGTGGAAAGGATAGGAGGGAAGAATACAAGGATGAACCACCGAATGTACATCAAGGTGGGACGGGTGGATGAGAGCAAGAAAGTTGTGTTAGGTGTTATAGGATAACTTAAAAAGGAAGTTATACACGAGGTCCGGATGAGCCTCACCAAAGTAACAACCCAAGAAGTCCAGATCCGACAAACAATAGGATACAACAAAAACAAAGCCTTTAGTCCCAAACAAGTTGGGTAAGCTAGAGGTGAAACCCATAAGATCTCGCAACCAACTCATGGTTTTGGCACATGGATAGCAAGCATCCACGCAACCCTGTCCATGGGTAGTTTTTTAGTGATACTCTAGTCCTTCAGATCGCTCTTTAAGGACTCCTACCATGTCAACCTCGGTCTACCCTAAACTCTCTTTACATTATCAACACGCTTTAGCCGTCCTCTATGCACTGGAGCTTCTAGAGGCTTGCACTGAATATGCCCAAACCAGCTAAGACGATGTCACACAAGCTTCTTCTCAATGTGTGCTACCACAACTATATCTCGTATATCATCATGCCGGACTCGGTCCTTCCCCACGCATCCATCTCAACATGCGTATCTCTGCCATACCTAACTGTTGAACTTTTCACCTTTTAGCTGACCAACACTAAGCGCCATACAACATTGTGTGGTGAATGATCGTCCTATATAACTTGCCTTTTAGCTTTTGTGGCACTCTCTCGTCACACAGAATGCTAGAAGCTTGGTGCCACTTCATCCATCCGACTTCGATTTGATGGTTCACATCTTCATCGATGTCCCCATCCTTGTGCAACATAGACCCCAAATACCAAAAGTTGTCCTTCGGAGGCACCACCTGCCCATCTGGGGTAACCTCCTCCTCATCGTGCCTACTAGTACTAAAATTGGACCTCATGTACTCGGTTTTAATTCTACGAAGTCTAAAACATTTTGATTCTAGGGTTTGTCTCCATAGTCTAATTTCCTATTAACCCATGTCCGACTATCATCGACTAGCACCACATCATCCGTAAAGAGCATACATCAAGGGATATCTCCTTGTATATCCCTTGTGACCTCATCCATCATCAAGACAAAAATATACGGGCTCCAAGCTAACCTCTCGTCCAGTCCTATTTCAACAAGGAATTTGTAAGTGTCGCCAACACTTGTTCGAACACTTGTCCTTGATGGGGAACCAATAAGATACCAACATATATACCTTTGACATCAACATTGTATCCTAAGAAGACACACTGAACAGATTGAGCCGACGGTTTGGTGCATTAGAGGGGGGAGGGGTGTTCTTAACACTCACAAACAAAGAAAACTTAGAGAGTAAGAAGAAATGCCACAAAGATGCTCAAGGGGAATTTTGACGATGTAGGTGGAAGTAGAAACAACCACTGCCCAAATGTGGGGTCGAAGAGAGATGGTGGTCATGAACTCACGAGCTGCCCAACACCATTTTAAGTGTGAGCACGAGGAATAGTGAATTGAGAAATTGTGCCTTGCTTAGCAAAAAACACAATGAACAAGGGATATACTGCTTCCGTCCCAAAATTAGTGACGCAAATTTAGTACTAAGTTAGTACAAATGTTGTACTAAAGCAGCGACACTTATTTTGGGTTGGAGGTAGTACTTGTTAAGAAATGTTAGTATTAGTCCATGCCCCTTCCTTATACTTATTGGTATAGATTTCGTTACTTGCTATAAAGATAAGTTGCATCCATAACATGGTATCATAACCAGGGCTATGGTTTAGATCTTTCTCTGATGTTGCAACTCCTCTTACCGATAAGATTTTTCAAGTATCTAATCAATCTCATTGGTTTCACCTATTAGACCGCCACCGCATCTCCCTGATAGCCTCCCAAATTGATCTCGTCTTCCTCGCCACGTGCTTGTGCAAACTTCCGTCAAGCTAGCTTCGCTTGAGCACTGCATCCACAAAATCTAGCATGCCAAAGCTAGCCAGGTCCTTACAATCAGGCCAACTGCCTCGTTCAAGAGTTGCCTTGGCTGATTGTTACGTCCCGAACGTATATATAATTTTTTATGCTCCATGCTTGTTTTTATCCATTTGTCCTAGGTTTTTACTATGGTTTTTGATTTATTGGGATAACATATTAGTAGTTGCAAAAAATGCACAAGTTCTTGTTCTACACTTTTATGTGTATGAAATAATTGAAAATTCGCTCAAAACCGCAAAAGAGTTTTGTTGGTGAGGACTCCGGCAGTGTCAAATGGAAAATTCTAAAAAGACAAAAGTGTGGAGAAGTTTATAGCATCGATTCTGGACTACAAATGTGTCCAAAATAGAGGTCGGATGCGATCTCTATAGCAGTTTTACTGGAGGAAAATATATGTTTACGGGATCACGAGAATTGATGATGTGATTGAGTCCAACTCTTACCATATTTGGTATATTCGGCCAAGCCCAATATTTGGGGACTCATGGGGTTGTGAGGAGTCCCTAGGAAGGTCCTAAAGATTCCCAAGAGCCATTGTATCAAGTGCCCATCCATCGGAGGGCCATAAAACACCATGGATGCACATATAAGGAGTGGAAAACCCTAATTTCATGGCAGCCACCAAAAGCCATGATTTCTCCTCTCCCTTGCCAGCCGCTAAGAGGGAAAGAGGCTACTCTATTGCAGCACCAAGATCAAAGAATAAGGGGGGCAAGGAGAAAATTTGAAGATACTCAGAGGACTTATATTTTCCATACATAAGATTTCCAACCCCTATTTATATTCAAAATATTTGAGAAAATCCTTGATAACCAACTTAGTTTGTTTTGACCTTTTGAAATATTTGCAAAGGAAATATTTCCAATAAATTCCTAGAAAATTCTAGCAACATTCCCAAGCTATATTTGGTGGCCACACCAAGTTTCACCTCATCCCAAGGTGGTTTGGTTCACTAAATAATCCTAAAACCCTCTTTGTCCAGAATCGAGTTGAAGCAACTCTACATTGCAAAGTTTATCCAAATGGCTTGAATTTGTAGGAGTGCACAACCCCCCAAATAAGGAGTCTCTACAAAAAAATGGGATTTTCAAGGGGTAATCTACCCACATTCTCTTTGGAAGGGACATATTTGCCCATTTGGGGGTGATTTCAAGTTTCCATTGCCAAACTTGCCCAATGAAGCTCAAATTTGGTGGATCATACTATTTTTGAATCAAACTTATTCTTGTTAACATTCATCATCACTGGTGAAGTGTAGCTACCACAAACACATGTCGAACACCTCCTGCCAGATTAGTAAAACAACTCCTACCTCACTCCATGCCCATACACTTTCCTCCAAACGCATAGACCAAATACCTAGCACCACTCCCCAACTGCAGATGAGTGGCCCCTCCTTTAATCCAAGCATAAGAGCCAAAAACCTATTCTAATTTCTGGTTCAAGTCTGGCATCGCCTCTTTAATCACTTCCCTTGACCAGCAGGGAGTCTATCAACTCTCAAACGACTAAGGATCTTCCAACCCAGCTCTAGGACACGCCAGACATGGCCAAGGCACACTAGACCATGCCAGCTTGCCGTGGCATGCCAAAACTTTGCTCCATGGCAAAGGTGGTCAGCCCCGGCCGGTTCAATTCTCCCCCCGGTTGCCCATTCGCGTCCCCGACAACCCTCCTGCATCAGGGGAAGCTTAGGGCCCCTCCTCCCTCTCTTTGTTGACCGTAGCGACGCCTGCCCTCTCGTGCCAGATTCGTCCAGAAGAACGCGGCCACGCATGCACGCTCATCCTCGCTCTCTCTTCGTTGCAGTGAGTCACAGGGGTCCTAAACCACGCCCGCATACCGTGGTTTCGACCCGGAGCTCTCACTGCCCCTCCTGTGATCCACGATGAAACTACCGACGATTCCCGCTCGGTGCATCGTCGACAACCTACAAGTAGGCCCCCCCTCGCTCCAGCACCCTCATCCCACTCCTCCAGAGCCTAAATTGAACCCCTTGCCACTCCATTCGAGCACAGCGAGCTCCGATGCTCGAGATCGTCCGAGGCCCGGCCGCTTCAAAGTTCCGTCGATCTCGGGCTACACGCCAGCTCCAACGCTCCCCCGAGCTATTCCTACATGTATCACCCATTTCATCCATCTCCCGAATCAGCTCCGCCACAACCACCTCGTCGCCGGTGAACCAGGGCCTCCCCGTTGTCCCCTAGACCACCAGCAGGTATGCGATGATGTGTTGGTAACATTCCCGCCATCAGTTTGGCTCGAGGGCATCGGTATCGCCGTCGGTGTGCCTCCCTTCCCCTCTGTCCATAGGTGGAAGACAACCCCGACACGTGTACCCACCTGTCGGTGGCTCTTCTCTCACCCCCTCTCTCCTCTCTCCCGCTGACTGCAGGGGGCCGCCCGTCAGGTTTGAACCTGGTGGCACGCGTGCCTTGGCTAGCTGGCTGGCTCGCTAGTTGGGCCGGCCCAAGCCACAGGCCGAGCCAGGCGTGAGCTAAAGCCCCTTTTTCGTTTTCTATTTAATCTGTTTTTCAAAGATTTTTGTAGGGTTTGTTGTCCAATATAATTTGATTTATTTTCCACCATAATTCTTCTAAAAATGAGTAGAATTTAATAGGGCCATTGCGGAAAGTTTTAAGACAACTTTTCTGTATAGTAATAATTAAATAGGTTATTTTGACTACTATTAGCTTCTGTTAAACGTATTTTTAAAATAATCTTTCCACTAAAACCAAAGATAAATATTTTCAAAATAATAATGTAGATTTATCAGAATAGGGCTGGATTTTTAAAGTGAGTTTGGTCTTTTGAGTGAGCTACTTATTATTTTATTAGTTACTACGATGATAGATACCACGATTGACGAAGGAGTTGGAATCGAACACCCCGAAGACCCTAGATACTTAGCTAATCAAGGCAAGCAATCCTTTAACCACATTTGAGCAAATACTATATTGCATGCTAGTAGAGCAATCTTTCCCATTGCTATGATCATGAGTATTCCGTAAATCATCGATATGATGTTTCCGATGGCTCCTCCGAAGAAATTGCATTTTGAGCATGATCCTATCACCTATGAGGGTCATGCTAAATTCATGTTGACAAGTAGAACTAAGAATAGTAGAAGCATGAGCATGATGAAGGTAAATATCAAAGGTTTATGAAAACCCCATCGGGTGCCACTAATGCCAGAGGGTGATGATGAGTTAGGTGGCCACTTGTGAAGAAGTGGTGCACCTGGTATATTTTGGTGTGAGTGGTTTCGGTAATGGGAATAGATTTATGATTTCTCGACCGCCCCAACCTTACATGTGCAACCACGTTACCCCTTTAGTGGATGGGGCTTTGTTGATTACTCTTGTCGGTGCTAGCAAAGTGCCACATTACTAGTGGCGGGAATTATATGTGGTCACTCTCGTGACGAGGTCGTACCAGGTAGGTCGACTATGCCGTTTTTACGTGTTCCGGGCACACTGTTGGTCCCCACATGGATGGTACTGTCCAGAGTTGGTGCTCGTAAGACATACATCATGTGGGATGGGTACCAATCAAGTGGATATCTTTGTCTAGTATTGTCAAGGGAAAGGCATTGATCGGGTACTTACCTCGGGTATGTTAAATACCATGAGTCGTGGATGACCCGGAAGTTTCCCGGATCTCGTGGGTACAGCGTACAATCTCTGCATTGTGTCAAACTATTCGAATAGCCGTGACCATGGTCAAGGACAGTTGGGTAATCCTGCTTAAACTACATCTTGTCGTTTCCGCATAAACCAAGTGTTTGTGTGTGTGTGTGTTCAAGTGATATCTGTGAAAGAGTTGAGATGACCAAGTTTGGTGACTTGGCATATCGGGTGAACCGGAGTGTTCAGCCCTTAGCAGATATGTTGATATTTTAACCTATTCATATATATACCATCTAGCTTATGTTGCACATCCATCTATGATCATGTTTAATTACAAACAAGTCGCTACCCACCTATACTGCATATTAGTTGTTACCATACCAATTGCATTATACCTATCATGGTCTGTTTGCGAGTACATTCAAAGAACTCACTGGCTTGCCAGTATTTATGTTATTGACTAGACATGGAAGAACCGGAGTTTGCAGAAGAATACGTCATCGGAGACAGACTTGCAAACTAGGATGCTTCCTAGTCAGAATGCGTGTTGGTGTAGGCTGATGGCATGGGCACCCGCTTAGCCCCAAGATTTTCGCTATTAGATGTATCAGTGTGAATTGGCCGTAAAGTCCTTAACTCTGTGAACCTTACCTTGTTGGTCATTTCATATATTATTTCGGTATGTTAGATGTAAGACTCTTAATATTCAGTATTTGTGTGTTCGGGGAGCATTGATCTCTAGTATCACTGAGCACATTCATTCGGCGATCTTGACTCATAAATCGGGGTCCCCACATATAATATGTGAGTAGTCCTATTCGATGTTGAGGGAATGCAGCAGTAGCTATGTGTATGAACTCTCTCTCATGTTGTTGACATGACACGATCATGATGTATCACGGGCTTTGTTAATATAGTTGGGTCGTATGGTGTTCTTCCCTTGCCATCTTGTTGTGATGAATTGAATCTTTATCTTTCAGATCTCGTTATGTTGGATTGATTATAGGATTTGAGAACTATTGGGGGGATAACCCTCGAGTAGCCTCACCTCACCTCATTCCAGTTTTCAGAAACATCAGGGTCGGCTCGGTCCATGGGGCGCCACCTCCGCCCGCCCTGTCCGACTCTTGGCGGGATCCTTATCCATCCTGCTCTGCGCGACCCACCAGCCAGCAGGCCCCCTCCTTCCAGTCATCAGCCCACATGACAAGACGCGACCACTACGCTGGGAAACGGCATAGAGCAAATCACTCCATGATGTTGTATAGCTACAGTGGAGCCGGCCATACCGCTGACCGCTGCCGACTCCGACTAGGCGAGGCGACATTGTGGCTATATAGTGCTCATCATCACCAACTCCCTAACACCACCCACACGTGGCTTCAGGGGAGTTGGTCGTACTGTTGGCCACGGGCGGGCACGACAAAGGTGCTATAGGCCACCACTTCGACGGGACCCCGCCCTCGGCGGGCCCTAGCTGCGACAAGACCGCACCAACAATGGGGCCCTCCAGCCGGCGAGACACGCAGCCAGGCGGGCCCCACCCTCGCTACCTATGCATATTTAGAGCCGGGTGTTGGCCTACAAATCACTCCCCCAAGCAAAGGGGTTCCACTCTCACGCACACACGCACTCAGGTAGATAGGCAAGGAGAGCAAGGAAGCCCCTTCTTCTTCCTCTAGCCAACAGCTCAAGGAGCAGCATTCTAGCTCTCGACGACCATATATTAGCTCCAGTAGAACTAGGGGTGTTACCTCCCACAAAGTGCCCAAAACCTGGGTACATTGTGTTTCACCACCGCTTGTTCCCAATCCCGCTCCCGGAGTCCATTGATGCATATTGGCTCCAACCACTCAAGATAAGACACCCATGGCATTTGTCGGGATGAAACTATGATAGTTGGTGCCTTCCGTGGGGTCGTGCGCGACATTGGTCCTAGACACGCTCCGGGCAGGACCCCTCTCGACCCCGGACGAGCACATTGCGTCCGGGCTACTTTGCATCCCCGTAGCATCCGCTCCTGCCTCGTCTGCCTTGCCTGCGGTACCATCATCCCCCTCGAGTAGCTGCCGAGCGACGACAAACCCGTCGACATTGGCAGCATGTGCGAACGCTTCAGTGAGCTATGCATTAGCAACGCAACCGCCTCCGATGAGTACCCCATTGAGGTACTCACCGTCTCCGACCTGCTGCTGTCTACCGACGGCGTGTCCCCCAGCAACACTAACGACCGTTGCAATCACTTCGTGGAGTTTCACATGAGTTGTGCTCCTGCCTCCGACGAGAACCCTCACGGGGTACTCGACATCTTCGATTTTCTGCCTGCCACCGACAACTCTGCTTCGGGCGACGCCACTCGGTTTCACTTCCGAGTCGAGGTGATGGTCACAGGCTCCACCTCGAGCTTGGGGTGTGACACGGACGAGGTGGCGGCAACCATGGCCGTGGCCTTTACCGGCTCATCCGTCCCCTTGCGCAACACCTTGGAGAGATTGAGAAACCCCATCGCGCCATCGGCCAACCCGACCACTACCATGGTCGAGCTCGAGGCGGCCTGGAAGCAGCTGCTTGCGGAGGCTATTTCCTTTGCCACCACGTAGTGCTGGATAGGGTCCACCCAGCGCGTGTACAATACCTTCTACCGCCACACCCCGGTTGTCACCGAGCCCAGCTGGTGTGGTGAAGTGCGTCAGCGCGGCCACGTTGTCACTGACATCCTCAGTGGACCCTTCCGAACCTCCAACACGCCCGCGGCCAACCTGAGGGCCGCCGGTGTCACCATGGATGACCTGGCCGGCCTCGAAGGCGACGAGTGGACATTGGAGGAGCAGCGCGTCCGTGAGCTCATGAACACTACCAATGCCCTTCAGACCTAGTTCAAGTCGGCCCAAGCCGGCTTCATGTCCCCCACGTTTGGGATAATGGCGGGGCTCGGGCAACACAACAAGAGTCTAGCCCCTACGGTTCCAGGCTCCGCGCCAGCCGCTGCCAGGACGAGCGTCCCCGACGCCCCGATGATCACCAGCGCCCGGAACGACTGACACAAAACTCGCGGCTCTGGATGGATGCGCACGCCTTACCTCCGCGTTAGGACAGGGCCATCTCACCCGGCCCGACGGTACGACTTGACCTCACCGCCCGGCTGGCCCCCACGTTTAGGGCGAGAATGACGCTCGCTGCCACCTTGACCGATTGGACGAATCCTCCCTCCTGCGGGAGGAAGGGTCTATCGGTCTGGCCTACTTCAGCCCCCGTATCCGCAACGAGCTGTTCCCCAGCGGCTTCATGTTGCCACGCAACACCCCTAAGTATAACGACTCCGTTAAGCCGGAGGAATGGCTGGTCAACTACACCACCACATTTGGTCATGCTGCTAGGCTCGGCCTGATCATGGCTCCATAGCCTGCCGGCTGGTAGCATCAACACTTGGTCCAACTTTGAAGAGGTGTTTGTGTGCAACTTCACCGCACCTACAAGCTTCCGGGTCATCCCCGCAAGCTGGCCATGTGCGTCCAAGGACCGAACGAGTCCTTGCACAACTACCTCATGTGCTAGACCGAGTTGTGCAACTCCTATGAGGGAGTGCACAAGGTGCAGGCGATCCAGTAATTCTCCAAGCGCTGTCGTGATGGAACCGTCCTCATGAACAATCTCATGTGCTCACGGAGGGCCTCCATGGAGGACCTCATGATCAAGGTGGACAAGTACACCACCACCGACTCCGCCATGTGCATCAAGATCGATGCAACTGACAAGGCCGCGCCGGCTCGCCCTACTACCCAGAAGCCGTCCGACGAGATCCAACCCCGGCAGAATAACGACCCCAACGGCAAGGGCAAGATGGATCTGTCGGACCCATGCTACAATGGCATGTTGGTAGCGACCACCGAAGAAGAGAATCCGGCCAGCCTGGGTGCGGCCAAACGGCAACACACTAGCAAGTTCACGTAGCTTCCCAAGCTCACCTTAAAGGAGATTCTCAATGCGTTGTATAAGATGGACATTAATGCGAAATCAGCCACACACAATGTCCACCAGTGCAGCTTCTCTGAGTGACTGGCTCACGCCGAGGGCCTTCCAGTGCCACCCCCTTCGGGTAAGCGAGCTCCGGCTTCGGCGCCTCCGGCAGAGCCGGCTCCTCCTCCCAACGACGGTCGGCTCCTGGACCACTTCCCCGAGAAAGACGGTGCATATGTCATCATAACCACTGAGAATGACAACAAACACATCGAGCACAAGTGCCGGCACAAAGTAAATGCCACGATGCCCATCATCCCTCAATACATGGACTTGTACGAGAAACCTATCACCTAGAGCCGGGAGGACCACCCCGCCATGATGCCACACCCTGGCAGCTACGCCTTCGTCGTTGACCCCACCATTGCATCTGAGAAGCTAACGTGGAAATTCCTCTCGGTGTTGTTATATGGTGGAAGCAGCATCAACATTATTTACTACGATACCCTGCGCAAGCTTGGTCTTAAGGAGACCCACCTACAACCGATCTGGACGGTCTTCCACGACATCGTGTCAGGGAAGTCTTCCTCCCCCGTTGGAAAGATCTGGCTTGACATCTTCTCAGGCACCAAGACCTACTTCCGAGGCGAGCCTATGTGGTTTGAGGTGGTTGAAATAAGTAGCAACTACCACGCGCTCCTGGGTCGTGGCCAAGTTCATGCTGATCCCCTATTAGGCGTATCTGAAGATGGAGATGTAGGCTCCCAGTGGCTTCATCACCATCGATGGGGACTACGAGAAGTCCATCAAGTGCGCCCAAGCCGGCAGCCGGCTCGCTGAGTCACTAGTCATCACCAAGGAGAGGCGCCAGCTGGACATGCCCGTGGGCCAAGCTACGGCGCAGCCAGCCTTGTGGGCTCCGCCTCAGCAGTCGCGTAATGAGGTGGTCTTCACGCCATCCTAGGACAAGAAGCAAGTGCCACTCAACCCATCTAACCCCAAGCAGTTGTAGGATCAAAAGTATGTATAGAGGTGGGGTGATTAGACTACTTGACAAGATAAAAACTTAGCCCTTTCCTTATTTTTGTTGTGGGCCTATTTTACCAATTATGACTAGTAAAGTTTACCCTACACATGCACATCTAAGAATATAGCAGTGGAAAGTGAAGACATGCAAATGTAATGTAGAGGGTAAGGTAAGAAGATCAAATGCAAAGATTGACACGGATATTTTTGGCATGGTTTCGATAGGCGGTGCTATCGTACGTCCCTGTTAGTGGAGACTTCAACCTACGGAGCATAATGGCTGAGAGAGTCCATGGAGGGCTCCACCCACAAGGGGTGCACAAAGAAGCGACCTCGTCTATTCCACCACGACTTCCGTCCACAAAGGACTAGCCTCACACATGAGTAGGTGGTTCTCTATCAGAAAGATGGATGTGGCAATGTGTGTATGTTCTAAGTGCTTCCTTTGCGAATGAGAGGAGGTGGATGGGGTATATATAGGAATCTCCCAAAATCCAACTGTTACAACATTATTTCCCAACTAGGTGACACTGAAAGGAATATCGGTGGTACCGAGTTGCACTAAATGTGGCAACTTTTGAATTCTTGCTGAGACTGATATATGAATCTCGGTGGTATCGATATGATGACCTAGAACAATTTCCCAATCTTGGTGAGATCGATTTCAAACTCGAAAATTCTGATTATTGAAATCTTCAAAATAGAAATTTGGTCACTAAGTCTCGGTGGCACCGATGTGAAAGTTGGTGCTACCGAGATGGTAGGGTTTGGTATAGGATCTGTCTCGTGGAAAATTGGTAGGGCCGAGGGGAAGAAATTGGTTGCACCGATTTTGCTGATTTGGTTTTGGACAAAGATAAATTGTGGGAGAATGACTAAGTATTTTTGGTGGCTATCTCTACACACTTGAGAAACCAATTCATCATAATACCTCACCCCCTTTTAATAGTATTGACTTTCCTATGGACTCAAAGTGATTTCTCACAAATGAAAAATGAAGAGTCTTCTTGCTTGAAGCTTGAGCGAATCTTATTCCTTTCCTTGCATCAAGGGGCTTCTCCTCACAATCCTATATCCACGGCATCTTTGAACTTCTCTGAAATATACTTGGATAAGATCGTTAGTCCAATGATGCATATGTTGTGATCAATTATGGAAACCACCTTAGGGAGCAATAGTGCTTTCAATCTCCCCCTTTTTTGTAATTGATGACAACATATAGATCAAAGTTTCGACAAAATATATCATCAATGATTAGCATTGATGTTTTGATAAGTATGTGAAAAGCAAGAGCTCCCCTAAATTTGTGCATTATTTTAAATTTGCGTTTGAATTGAAATGCACAATCGATTAGGATCCTGGGTCACTCTTACATGTCACACACAACTTTGTGGTTCGCATAAATGATATCAACGAATAGTAATGCACATAACACCAAACAAGCAAGTGAATGATCATCAAGTAGATAGGTCAAAGCTAATAATGTGGTAGCAACAATCAAACAAAGTATATGATCAAACATTTCTCCCAAACAGATATAAGTTATAAGAAACCAAATGAGACCAAATAAAATGCAAAGCTCTCCCTCTCAAAGCGTA
Organism: Hordeum vulgare subsp. vulgare; assembly: GCF_904849725.1. Classification (NCBI taxonomy): domain Eukaryota; kingdom Viridiplantae; phylum Streptophyta; class Magnoliopsida; order Poales; family Poaceae; genus Hordeum; species Hordeum vulgare. The sequence goes on from NC_058523.1 coordinate 282,093,194, forward strand.
TTCGATCTATATACTTCGCCCCATTGCCAACAAGTTACCAAAAAATTCAAACGTCTAGAACTTATTGTCTCTCCAGGCTCGATCTCCTCCGGTAGCTGATGATGAAGTGGACAAGAGAGCATCGACGAAGGTTTCTGCATATGTCCCTGGAGGTGGAGCTTTAGACACTTGAGTTGCACAAGTAGGATCTGAAGGTGCTGAACCTTGAGCTGATGAAGATGGTCTTGCTTCCAGAATTGGCACAGCTGCTGACCTAGTTTGGGTCGTGAACTGAGTAGTAGTAGGAAGAAGCGACTCTTTATCATCACTGCTGGAGCGGGATATATGCATTGAATCAACTTCATGCTGGAGCAGCTCAACAGTGTTGGTCAACAATGTTAGCTTAACATCCAAGTCATGAAATTTTGTCTCCACGATCCTCTCAAGGCTCTTTTGGTTCAGCAAAATATCAAAAAAATTCTTCTCGATCCCTTGGATGGTGCTGACCAAGAATGACATCTTCTCGTCTCTGGTTCTGAGCTGTGGGGTTGAAGCTGGAGCATTCCTAATAGCCTTTGCCTCTGCTGCCTCTGCTGCCTCTCGAGCTGTAGTTGAGCTCGGATCGCTTGAGTCCATCACCATTTCATTGTCTTCAAACTGTGGCTAAAGTGGTAGACGGGACGCTCAAGTAGGTATGTATGCTTGCCAATTTTGGTTTTGATGATCATATCAATATATGGAGCATATCCACACGATCTCTTCTGATCTACAACAATCCTCCTCACAGTCTCATCTATCAAGTTCATCACTCTGAACCAAGTGTGGGTGTCTAAATGATGCAGCATATTCATGGAATAACCTCTAATCATCTTATCATCTCCTGATTTGGGCATCCGGGTGTATCTCGCAATGGTGTTTTTAGTAGGTATCTCTGCTTGCAAGAAATAGGCACAACGAAAATTGTGCGTCTGCACATACTTATTAGGCACTGGCTTGTATATGTTGGCCATGGAGTTGTGATTCATCTTGGGTTCGGAATACAAGTCCAAATCTCCTTCTTGTCTCTTTGGATCGCCAATTATACTGGCCCACTCATAAATTGTAGACTCATACCAGTGACCTTCTATCATCCATACAATCCTTCCATCAGAATAGGAATGAGCAGTGAAATAGGATTTCATGATCATCTCATCATTCCAAGAAGTCATCTCTCTTCCAACAATATATTAAATACCAACTAACCTGAAGTTTTATCTCACATGGGGAAAATAATGTTCACTGGCCTTGATATATTCCCAATCAACACATCTCAATTCATTGACTACAGGACTCTTATCAAGCAACAAAGTCTTATAGAAATTTTGTTGCTCCTTTGTGTGACAATGGGGATCAATAACAGTTCTCCATCTTGGCATATGGATCAACTGATCTCCACTTCCTCAGTACTTGATCTCTTCTCTTTTTCATGTCCTCAGCAGATAGATTAGTGTCATCATGAGATGTTAGATGAGCTTGCAACTTCATTAGCACAGGTGTCGAGGAAACTGACACCTATGGGAAACTTGAGTAGTCCCTTGATCGTTCGGCGGGGAGAGACGGGCACGGCGTCGAGAGCGGAGCTAGCGATCAACACCGGCAAGGTCTTTTACCCAGGTTCGGGCCGCTTGCCATGTAAAACCTTACTCCTGTTTAGTTTCTATTGTGTGCTTACTGTAGGGTGGTTTGGTACAGTAACTTAGTAGGTGATTAGGGAGTCTCCGAGCCCAAAAAGTCCAACCACTGAGAATGAGCCTTGGGCCTCCTTTTATAGGCAAAGGGGTCACTGATGTCTACTACGCAACCTTCTCCTTGTAGACGTTGTGGCCCTCCAAGTGTAGAGGTTTGTAGGACAGTAGCAATTTTTCCCCAAGTGGGTGACCTAAGGTTTATCAATCCGTGGGAGGCGTAGGATGAAGATGGTCTCTCTCAAGTTACCCTCCAACCAAATAATAAAGATATCTTGTGTCCCCAACACACCCAATACAATGGTAAATTATATAGGTGCACTAGTTCGGCGAAGAGATTGTGATACAAGTGCAATATGGATAGTAGATATAGGTTTTTGTAATCTAAAATTATAAAAACAGCAAGGTAATTAATAATAAAAGTGATCACGAACGGTATTGCAATGCGTGGAAACAAGGCCTAGGGTTCATACTTTCACTAGTGAAGTTCTCTCAACAATGATAACATAATTGCATCATATAACCAGCCCTCAACATGCAACAAAGAGTCACTCCAAAGTCACTAATAGCGGAGAACAAACAAAGAGATTATTGTCGGGTACGAAACCACCACAAAGTTATTCTTTCTGATCGATCTATTCAAGAGTCCGTAGTAAAATAACACGAAGCTATTCTTTCCGTTCAATCTATCCTAGAGTTCGTACTATAATAACACATTAATACACACATCAACCAATACCCTAATGTCACCTAGATACTCCATTCTCACATCAAATATCCGTGGGCATGATTATACGATATGCATCACACAATCTCGGAATCATCTATTCAACCAACACAGAGAACTTCAAAGAGTGCCCCAAAGTTTCTACCGGAGAGTCAAAATGTGTGCCAACCCATATGCATAGGTTCCTGATGTCACGAAACCCGCAAGTTGATCACCAAAACATACATCAAGTACTCACATGAATATCCCATTGTCACCACAGATAGACATGTGCAAGACATACATCAAGTGTTCTTAAAGACTCAATCCGATAAGATAACTTCAAAGGGGAAACTCAATTCATTACAAGAAGGGAGAGGGGGAAGAACATCATAGGATCCAACTATAGTAGCAAAGCCCGCGGTACATCGAGATCATGACATCTCAAGAACACGAGAGAGAGAGATAAAAACACATAGCTACTGGTACATACCCTCAGCCCCGAGGGAGAACTACTCCCTCCTCGTCATGGAGATCGCCGCGATGATGAAGATGGCCACCGGAGATGGATTCCCCCTGCGGCAGGGTGCCGGAACGGGCTCCCGATTGGTTTTTTGTGGCTACAGAGGCTTGCGGCGGCGGAACTCCCGATCTAGGTTTATTTCTGGAGGTTTCTGTATTTATAAGACCAGATGGCATCGATTACAAGTTAGGGGGCTCACGAGGGAGTCACAAGCCCCCCAGGCACGCCAAGGGGGGTGGGCGCGCCTCCCTGGCTCGTTGCTTCCTCGGGACTCCTCTCCAATATCTTTTTCTTTTGGTATTTTTTATATTTTCCATAAAAATCACGGCGAAAGTTTTATTCCATTTGGACTCCGTTTGATATTCCTATCTGAAAAGGTCAAAAACAAGGAAAAAACACGAACTGGCACTGGGCTCTAGGTCAATAGGTTAGTCCAAAAAAAATATAAAATAGTATATTCATGCATTAAAACTTCCAAAGTTGATAATATAATAGCATGGAACGATCAAAAATTATAGATACGTTGGAGACGTATCAATCACCAATAGTGTGCTCATGGGGTGCATAGTGAACAGTGTTCACCGCTCTTCTTCTTCGGTGGTGTCGGGGGTAGTAAATGCCTTGTCTGACCGCTGACCTTCCGCAAGGTGGTCGCGACACATACCCAGGTGAATCGACACCTGGGTCTTGTGCTGGCACATGAGGGATGTGCGGGAGCGGTTGGATTGTGGTACATACGGGGGAGGACACCTCGCAAGCGGAAGAGGCTTGCTAACCTAGAGTCTTTGTCGGATGACTTGGTCACCTTCCCGGCAAGGAAGGATTGCTAGGGGCTTGAATACACTCCCGGCAGGGAGGGCCTGCCGAGGGCTTTGCCAGTCTGTGCGAACCCTCCCGGCAAGTGAGGCTTGTCGGGGCCTTGCTAATCTTCGGGAGTCTTCCCGGTGCAGTGAGCTTGCCGGGGCCTTGGGAACCTTCCCGACAGGGGGTGGGGGCTTGCCGGGGCATCGCATGTGGAACCCTTGTACTCCACGCCCCTGTAGAGAGGGAAGGGCGTGGCCTTGGTGGGTCTTGAATTGCTTTCCTACAGTTCTTCCTTGTGTACTGCTGTCAGGGGAGTTGCCGATGCTCGTGCACAAGTCTGGGGCACAAGGGACCCCAGTCTCTAGTGCACCGACACGAGCACCCTTGCCTGGGCCACGCACGTGCCCGTGGCGTTACTGGGCCAGGCCCAAAGTAGTGCATGGGCTTACCTGGCAGGTAACTCTGTAGCTTCGGAGCCGTTGCAGATGCCCCCGTCCCCACGTCGCACATCCAATGCGTGATGTCTAGAAGTGCATGCACAGTAGCCCCCCCACCTCCTGACGCGTTACTGCCCCGCGTGAAGCATGCGCAGTAACGGTCAGGCAAGTGGCATTCATGGCCATAAGTCCGCAGTCGGGGTAGGGCCCACGCCCGCATGCTTTGGTGCAGCTGGGCGCTTCCCTTCTCGCCCGTGATCATGGGTGATTGGGCGAGAGGGGCGGTGGTTTCTGGAGTGAGGGGTGCTAGCCCCCCGTGCCTCGCCCTATAAATTAGGGAGGTTGCGAGGGGGTTTTGCTCATCCGTCAACTCCTGAAACATTCATCACCCCCAGCTGACATCTGTAGAATCTTCTCTGGTTCTGGGTGGTGCTCGCCCCTAACCATGGCTATGGGATGAGGGAGGCCACCATCGGCCGCCAGGGCGGCAAGGGGATCCCACTTGGATCATGCCACAACTTCAGGGGCCGCAGCTGTGGAGGGCGGCACGAGCGTCTTTGGTGGCGGAGAGGCGAGCGGACGCATTCGCCGCGGAGGCCGTGGCCAGGGTAGGCGGAGTGCTACTCCAGCACCCCCGTCTTCTCCTCCGCGGGGAGGATACTTGGACGGGACGGCGCTGCAGTTCGTGGTGGAACTGCAGGGCGTCCCTCGGGACCATTTGCACCTCCCTCGCCCTTTTTCTAGGGCGATGGAGGCCGCCAAGCCCCCTGTCTTGTGGTTGCGGGCGTACGGTTGCTCCCATGGTGCTATGCACGTGCACGTGGAGTACCCGGAACATCACTCCATGTTGCCCGGGAGGGGCTCGAAAGACTTTGCCAGCGCCCACAGCCTCGTGGATGGGCATATCCTCCGCTTTAAGCTAGTGGAGGATAATATGATATCCGTCAAGTTTTATGGGCAGTCAGGTGTGCGTCTCAGCTGCTCCGAAGAGAGCTCGAATGGGGCCGAATGTCCATCCTTGAGCGCTAGCGATGAGGAGGACAGCGGCGGCAGTGGCCCTATTGGGAGGTCAGGATCTCGGGGCGTCAAGTCGGAGTACGACTGCCCGAGCTCCGACTAACTGTTGGCCCTACCACCGGGGCCTGCTCACGCCTCTCCCCCTTCCGGTGGGATTACTTTGCCGGAGCCGGCATCGACGCCTCGTCTTTGAGAAGGCGTGATCGCGGGCTCCAGCTTCTTCATCCCCTCCGGTTGCCCTGTCCTCCACCCCCATTCTCCTTCGCTCAATGTTGGTCAAGGAGAAACTAGCCTGGGTTGCGTCGGGCGTCGTCCTGCTTTTAGTCTTCTTGAACTTCTAGTCGGCTCGCACGTCCCTCGCCAAAAGATAGTACCATAGGTTAGATTAGCAAAAATCGTACATGTAATATGCCTGAGTTTGTTTCAAACAAAGGAATGAAATGTTGTTTCCTTTGCGTCTGATCCTTCCCCTTGTATGATATGCCTTTTGCATTTTCTAGAAGCTTGCCGGCGTGACTTGTCCTGCCGCTAGTGCTTAGAGGAACGGATCCTTAGCAGTTCGCTCGAGGGGTCATTACCGGCAGAGCTCCTTGTCGCACTCAGTGCAACGGTTAGATCGTCGAGCGCGGCTCGAGGCGAAATAAGGTGTTGTGTAGCCGCTTAGACTATTGAACAGGTTCAAAATAGTGTGAAGGCCCTATGTGGCAATTCAGGACATTGAACTAGTTTGAAAACAGAACTAAGGTGCACTCATCCTGAGAAGGTTCCATCTACGCACAGGTTTCTGAAACAAGGTTTGGGAACTTCCAGGATGGAAACAACCTATCTACGCTGAAATCTCATCTGAAATATTTATAACTTATCTGTCATGCCGCGACACTTCTCCCCGCGGTGCTTGAGTCCTTTGCTGGTGTCTCAAGTCCCCGGCAAGCAGGAGACTATACTTTTCCTTCAACTTCCCCTCCATCAAGGTACTTGCCGGGAGTTTTTGATTGCCATAGAGAAGGGGGTTTCCGGAGCATAACTCCTTTTCCTGTTTTGCTAGGCCGTGCTGACGGAGCCCCGGGAGCATCTTTGGTGACGATGCGATGCTTACTGGGGGAAAACGTTTACACTGGAGTGTGTGCCTTGGTTCAGGGGACCATAGGCGCATTCTCGACGGCTATGCATCACTTCATGGAGGTGCCGCGGCTAGAGTATGCACCAGAGGCCTCGCCGAAGCCCCCAGGCACACTGTTCCAGAGCGGCGCATTAGCCTAATGCCTTCATGCTCGAGCTCTCCGTATCCCTAGCCTGCGTTCGCATAGAGAGGCGCCCGTGCAGGCGTTAGGAGGCCGTGGCGAAGTAGAGCGACCACCGTTGCGACCTGCTTCGAGGGACCATAGTGGTGCGCGCTACTTCCCAGATCTCACGCGGAACTTGCTTGAATCCACGAAAAAGCTCTCGACCACCGCTCCCCTACCTGGTGCGCTAAAGATGTCGTGGAAACTGACACCTATGGGAAACTCAATGAGTCCCTTGATTGTTCGGTGGGGAGAGAGGGTACAGCATCGAGAGCGGAGCTAGCGATCAACACCGGCAAGGTCTTTTACCCAGGTTCGGTCAGCTTGGCACGTAAAACCCTACTCCTGCTTAGGTTGTATTGTGTGCTTATTGTAGGGTGGTTTGCTACAGTAAATTAGTAGGTTATTAGGGATTCTCTGATACCAAAAAGTCCAACCCCTGAGAATGAGCCTTGGGACTCCTTTTATAAGCAAAGGGGTCACCAAGAGTGTTCTAACGGGGTGCATAGTGAACAATGTTCACCACTCTTCTTCTTCGGTGGTGTCAGGGGCAGTAAATGCCTTGTCTGACCCCCTGACCTGCCGCAAGGTGGTCGTGACACGTACCCAGGTGAATCGACACCAGGGTCTTGTGCTGGCACATGAGGGATGTGCTGGAGTGGTTGGATTGTGGTAGAAACGGGGGAGGACACCTAGCGAGCGGAAGGGGCTTGCTATCTCGGAGTCCCTGTCGGATGACTTGGTCACCTTTCCGGCAAGGAGGGCTTGCCACGGGCTTGAATACTTTCCCTACAAGGAGGTCTTGCCGGGAGCTTTGCTAGTCTGTGAGAGCCCTCCCGGCAAGGGAGGCTTGCTGGGGCCTTGCTAATCTTTGAGAGCCTTCCTGACGTAGTGAGCTTGTCGGGGCCTTGGGACTCTTCCCAGCAAGGGGGGCTTGCCGGGGCCTTGCTTCTAGAACCCTCGTACTCCACGCCCCTAGAGAGAGGGAAGGGTGTGGCCTTGTTGGGTCTTGAATTGCTTTCCTGCAGTTCTTCCCTGTGTACTGTTGTCAGGGGCATCGCCGATGCCCGTGCACAAGTGTGGGGCACAAGGGACCCCAGTCTCTAGTGCATCGATTATAGGGGCATCCTCTTCTTCCTCTACAGCAAATTCTATGGGCGGGGAGCCTTTGTTCTTCTCTAATGCAGGAATGTCCTTTGTAGTTCTCTTGGGAGCTACATACTTCTTAGCCTTAGGTGTGGAAGGCTTGGGGTAGTCTTATTAGGCATAGCATCAACCATCACCTTTTTCTTTTGAGGAGGAGGGACCTCAGCTGGAATTTCGTCCTCCTCATCATCAACTACTGCTGTTAGGTATTCATTCATTTAGGTTTACTTACCAATAATATGGTCAATTCTCTTTTTGGATCTCTTATGACATGGCTTCTTTGCAATCCTAGCTTCTAGAGCTATAATGTTAGTAAGTCTGGCATATTCCTTCCTCAAAGTATTCCTGACTGGGGTCTTCTCCTTCTGCTTCTCGGGAACAATTTCCTTTGGGATAATGTCCACATCTTCTTCATTAGAATTGATCTTCCTTCTGGACCTGGTAGCTGCCTTGCTCAAGCCATGGGCGCTCCGTGTCCCTGGGTCAGAAGGTGTCGTCTCAGGTCTAGTACCCGAGTCCATGTCAGCAATAGGCTCACTGAAGTTGTTCTCACTTTCCTCTGACCCTAACATCTATCAAACAACCAAGGAGACTAGCAGACCCTGTGAAGAGATATAGAAGAGCTGGAAGGGATGAGCATCACAAAAATCATAAGTTTTGAAAAGTTTTAACTCTGAAAAATGACGTTTAATATTTAGCGAACAGGGATTTCGGTTCCACCGAGTGAATAATTTTGGAGCCATCGGGACTGACGTTCACATTAATAGAAACTCATCACCCTTTTCAATTTCATAGAAAAGGATAACTCGGTTCCACCAAGAACATTGTCAGTAACCCTAAAACCAAATCAGTAAGACCGACTTTTATGAATCGGTGACACCGAGAGTCAATTTTAGGGACTACTAACCCTAAAATTTCAATTTTTCTCCAAACTACAGGAACTTTCTTCTGGATAGAATTAGTGCAGAAGTGGACAAAAACTGCCAAGACCTATTTGCACAAGAATTGGCATTCGGAGCGCAAAGAGGGGCTGGATTCATACCCTAACTTGGTGGTGAATCCGCAATGGCGACGATGGCGGTGAAGATTCCATTCGACAGCGAAGACTCCGGTGGAGAGGATGGATGGGAGAATCAAGGCCAAGTCCACGGGATTAGGGCGTGACAGCGAGCAGGTGCGGGAGGTGATGTTTGAAGAGTTGTTTTAACGGTCGAGTCCACGGGATATTTATAACCCCTAGGTGTCGGTCATACTGAGATGGAGTTTTCAGTGACACCGTGTTCCTTAACTGTGAGCTGACTGGGAAACTCGGTGAGGCCAAAAATAACAACTGGTGGTATCAAGATAGGAAAACCTGATCAACCCTAGGCTTTGGTGGGACCTAGATTTTGAGGTTGGTCACATCGAGATGCACTTTGGGAGGTTTTGGAATTAAGCCCTTGACGAGATGGATCTCCGAGTGCTCATCACACGGAGTGTCCCTAAAGTGCTTGATCAAATTTTGTGATGTAGTATGAATAGAATTTGGGACGAGAAAGCATAGATAGCTAGAGGAAGTTACTTAGGCATTCTTGAATATCCAATTGGCCAATGAAATAGAAAGCCAAATAACAGCAATTGGATATCCCCGAATGAACAAAGTATGTGTACGAACATCCTAACATAGTAATATGTCAAATAAAACATGGTGAACATGCATAAACATTCTAGCACCTATCAAGAACTTTGGTGATGACGAGGTCATCTATATATGAGTATATTGACATTGGAGTCAAGTAAGAATACTTGAGCATGGGTCATACCCATAGATTAAGAAAGTGCGGTTACCACTTTTACATAAAGCATTAATGTGTTCACATCATTTAGGAGACGCTTATACTCAAGTCTTGTAGTGGTGGATGCTCATTGTTGATGAAGACCATCTTAAGATGGAAGCAATCCTTGTTGTTTCTTACTCGTCTCACCTACATGGCTTAGTCCCAAAGCACAAGGAACATGTGCAAGAATATCTATGGACATAGAATGAAATACATGGGAGGTGATGTCCAAAGATGCATTAATTACCTTGTCCATTGCTTACCTTTGAGGAAATGTGTGACTCCTTTAACTAATGCATATGGTTAGAGTTGTTTGCATATCGTTCTTTCCAACATGAATAAGTGTGTATTTCATTGGTAGAGTCACGCCTTAAGAACTTTCTAGTTCTGCCTCTTGGGGACCCACATCGACATGATGTGGATCCTTGGAGTTGTGGTAGCATTAGATTAGGTAGTGCTAGTAGTGTCCTTGAGAACCCTCTCAACCTTGGCTTGGGGTTCTAACTCAAATAAGTCAATCTCCTCTTGAAACTTTCCCTTGTCCTTGTTGTTGGAGATATACCCTAGACACAATCATCTATGTTGATATTTCCTGTGTGTTTATGAATAAAGATAGTCCTTGAGCATTATCAATGATGTGTATTAACAAGTACATAACTTGTTTGTGAGACTATACATTGTATGATGACTGTCCTAAATGGTCCTAGTAAAAAGAGTTGTGTGGACGCGCAACCACCTACACTAGCATATGATACGGTGGATGGTCCGGTCTCACCGACCATGTAGCATTGGATGCTAGCTCGATAATATGGACTCAGAAAGATCTGGTCGGGTTTGACATAGTCGGATCCGAGTCAAGATAAGGTCTGAGTTGGACATACCCAACTATGAGACGAAGCGATAGGTCATCTGTGAGTCTCTAATACAACATACATTGTATGCCCTAGGACCTGAGCTAGCGCATGTACTCAGGATGGTGATAGACTTGCTTTGGGCCAACCAAACTCTACGACGTAACTAGGTAGTTACAAAAGTAGGTTTCGGGCTTGTCCAAACCCATGATGCGAGACGTTGTCGCGCAAGATGGGATTTGCCCCTCCGATCAGGAGAGATATACTATAGGCCCCTCACGTGATCTGACCTGGATAAGCATGGCCATGCAATGAGGATTATGAGATAATCCAAATGTTGGTCAGATTCACCGGAATGAGAATGAGATCGTGCGTCAACAGGGATGAACATGTCTCCTTGAGCACGACAACGTATATCGTGTGGCAAAGGGAAGAGAACTATGACGTACATGTTCTCCTAACTAGCTTCATCGGACACTTGGAGTTGGCACGCCTTGCTAGAGGCCGCTACTGACTAACCGAGTCAGACGTGGTCTGACTTGCGACCAAGTGAACGAGAACCTAAAGGGTCGCACGCATAAGGGAAGGAACATGTGAGATTTAGGGTCCATGCAAGGCCCAAGAGTTATGCCCACGTTGGATGCCTATATATATTGGAGGTTCAGCAAACCAGTTCGATTGATTGCTTCAGGTCCATCATTAGGGCTTTGCATGTGTTTCAACTAGCCACCTCCACTCACCGCCGCGGACAGTGTGATCCGGACCTAGCAGTCTGCCGCACGGTGTTCCTCCCACACGCGCAGATATCGCTACACGGGGTGCACCTGCGCCGCTCCGACAAACTTGTACGTGGGATCCGGCGACCGACTACACGTCACTGCACGTGTAGTGGTAACAATCCGTGATTGAACTCTGTAGCATGTTATTCGTTCATCTTCGCATGGGAAAATTTTAATTTGCATGGGATGCGCCTACAACGCAACAATTGTATCAAAGCCTCTACTAAAGGATTTGGTATTTAGATCGGATGCATATTTGATATGTGGAGGCGGCGGATGAGATCTGTCGTCGTTCTTGAGATCGGCTATGTGCTCGGTTCATGTGATCAACTACACATCGATATCGTTGAGGCTATGTTTTCTGTCAATCAGAATAGATGAGGTCGTGACACAACTTACGCCTACCAGTCTGTTTTCGCCATCAGGGTTAAGAATCAAAAATAAATCCGAATCAGGTTCATGATGATAGATGAGATCGGTCACATTTCGGTGTGATGGGAGTACAGATTCGATCTGTGATTGCTGAAAACATGTGCGTAGCGCCAAATATTTTGTATACAATCTCACAAACCGGTAGAATACCATTCCATGCATAAGTTTGTTTGCAGGTTTCATGTGAATAGTATGGTTCATATGTATGTGATGCATGTGTGTAATTTAACATGACCTACGTGTCATGATTGTCGGCCGGCATGAGCCAAAGTGTTGTCATTATATTGTATAATGACCTATGTGTGGACTCGTGATTCTTGGTAAATTCATTACTAGTTGTAGTAGTTGGAGGACAAAGATCAAGTTCGAGCCTTTGGCGTCCCGGCATGACGAACATGATGGAGTTCCGCACTAGCCATCGGAGTTGGAGCCGACCTGGAAAAACGTCGATGAATGAGACATACTATTTCATATATTTATGTTTATATGTGATTGATATTGCTTCTTGTTTTCTATGCATGTTATAGTGTAGAAACACCCCTCGTTAATTTCAAGCACATTGCTAATCCAGATGTTGCACCTTCACACGTCAAGTATGTCTAGTGGTGGGCTCATAAAATTGAGGTGCTACTAGATGTCCTAGAACTGGAGGGTTTGTGTAGGACACGGACATGCACTGCATCAGGTTAACTTGACAAGGCTATCAAAACAGTTTTGGGCCTTGTGGCAAAGAATGTTGGGACCTGGGGTATAAGATACCTACCCGACCGATAGGAGTCGTATAGAGATACGATTAGCAAGGTGTTGCCTACTGAATAGGCAAGTTGGCTAGTAGTGATGCTAAAGCTCACTAGTCGCTTGCGCTAGACGAATCCTGAATCACTCAGAGTTTTCTGAGGGATCCTGACTTTCGTGGGAGTAGTTTTATTTAAGGCATGAATTATTCTACATAAACACATTGCTTAGTGATTGCATATTTTCTTTGGTGGAACAATGGCACCACGTGCTCAAAACTTTGCATTAAAATCAATTTTGGAAAAGCATAAACTCAATGGAACAAACTTTACCACCTCGTATAGAAATCTGAGATTTTTTCTCAAGCACAGTAAAAAAGAATATATTCTAGAGGATCGACTTCCAGAGGTACCTGCCGATAAGGCTAATTCCATCACCAAGAAAGCCTACCATAAACTCGTTGATGAATCAAACGATATCAGTTGCCTCATGCTGGCTTGTATGGAGCCCGATTTGCAACAACATTTCGAAGATATTGCGGCTTTCGGTGTGATCGAGAGTCTCAAGAGCATGTTTTAGGTGCAGGCTAGCACCGAAAGGTTCAACGTTTGGCAATCCTTGACAGATTGTAAGCTGAAGGAAGGTGATCCACTTGGCCCGCATGTGATCAAGATGATCGGATACGTGCAAGCTTTGGATCGTTTGGGCTGCCCACTCTCGAATGAGCTGGCTACTAATGCAGTTCTGGGTTCTCTTGCAGCTAGCTATGTGATGTTCATCTCGAAGTATCATATGCATGTCATGAATAAGAAGCTCATTGACTTGTGTGGGATGCTCAGGGTGGATGAGAAGGATCTTAAGAAAGGCACGCATCAAGTGTTGATGGTGGAAACTCGGCAAAGTTCAAGCAGAGTTGGTCCAAGAAAAAGGGTAAGGCAAAGGGCACGGAGAAGGTTGTCTCCATCGCTGAGCTGAAGTCCGGACCAAACTCAAAGACCATTTTCTTTCATTGCAAGGAAGCTGGTCAGTGGAAGAGGAACTGTTGGAAGTGGCTTGGTGAGCATGGCATGATGGTCGGAGTTGCTTCTTCACGCAAAGGTACACTTAATACATATGTTATAGACATTTACCTTGTGGACATACCTAGTAGCTCTTGGGTATTTGTTACCACATCAATTGTTCATATTTGCAACTAGATGCACGGCTGGTAAGAACTAGGCAAGTGGCACAAGGGGAGATTAACATCAGGGTCAGCAACAAAGCAAGAGTTGTTGCGTTGGAGGTTGGCATGATGCAGCTCCACCTTCCTTCTGGATTTAATTTGGAAGTAAATAATTGTTATTACATTTCTGCACTTAGTCGGAACATTATTTTTGCCTCATGTTTGATGAGTCAAGGTTATGAATTCAAGTTAAAGGACAATGGTTGTTCATTTTATTTGAATGGAATGTTCCACGGCTATGCACCCATTGTAGCTTGGTTATTTGTTTCGAATCCAGAAACGGAACCAGTCTATAACGTGAATGTCAGCAGGCATAAGCCTAATGAGATAATTCCAACATACTTCCGGAATTGCCGGCTTGGACACATTAGTCTGAAACGCATGAAGAAGCTCCATGATGATGGACTCCTAACTTCATCTGACTTTGGGTTGTTCGAGACATGCGAATCATGCTTGCTAGGCAAGATGACTAAGTATCCTTTTGCAAAGAGTTGCAAGAAGGCGTTCGACCTGTTGGAGCTTATACACAGTGATGTGTGTGGTCCAATGAGCACAATGGCCAGAGGTGGCTATCAGTACTTCGTGACTTTTACCAACGAATTGAGAAGATATGGATATATCTATTTGATGAGGAACAAGTCAGATACTTTTGAAAAGTTCAAAGAGTTTCAGAATGAGGTTGAAAATCAGTTTGGCAAGATGATAAAGCTTCTACAATTAGATCCTGGAGGTGAGTACTTGAGCTATGAGTTTGATGGTCATCTAAAAAGCCGAGATATAGTATCTCAGCTCACACCTACACGTGCACCAGAGAGAAATGACGTATCTGAACGGAGAAATTGAACCTTGTTGGACATGGTCCGATCGATGATGAGCAAATCAGAATTACCCTTGTCATTCTGGGGATACGCTCTAGAAACTGCAGCTTTCACACTTAACAGGATACCATGAAAATGCATAGACAAGACACCACATGTGATGTGGATTGGGAAGAGTCCTAGTTTGTCTTTTCTAAAGATTTGGGGTTGTGAAGCATTTGTCATGCAACTCATGTCGGACAAGCTTACACCCAAGTTGGATAAATGAATACTCGTGGGATATCCAAGGGAAACCTTGGGATACAGCTTCTACAACTGAGAAGAGAACAAAGTGTTTGTTCCTCAGAACGGGGTTTTCCTAGAGAAAGAGTTTCTCAGTCGGTAGGCTAGTGAGATCATACCGGAGTTGGTCAGGGAATCTGTAGTGGAGTCTGCACCGGAGCCATGGTGGTCGGATAGATTGTGCAAAGTGGGACTTTAAAAAGACAACCGATGTGGATGGAAATGTTCAGATCCACAAAGCTCGGCTTGTTGCTAAAGGTTATGGACAAGTTCAAGGAATTGACTACAACGAAACCTACTCATCGGTAGTGATGCTGAAGTCGGTGAGGATCATACTAGGTATAGCTGCATATTTCGATTATGAGATATGGCAGATGGATGTCAAAAAGGCTTTCCTTCATGGAAATTTGAAAGAGGATGTATACATGATACAACCCGAAGGTTTTGTTGATCCAACTAATGTTGGTAAAATATACAAGCTCAAGAGATCCACTTATGGATTGAGGCATCCAACACGGAGTTGGAATATTGGTTTTGATGAAGTCATCGTTGACCTTGGTTTTGAAGAACGAAGATGACTATTGTTTATACAATAAATCTAGTGGGAGCTCGGTACTATTTTTGATCTTATATGTGGATGACATACTACTGATCAGAGATGTTGTTTCGATGGTGAACTTAGTCAAGGAATCATTGAATGGCAAGTTTTCAATGAAGGACCTTGGAGAGGTACTGTACATTTTAGGCATCAAGATCTATAGAGATAGATCAAGGAGGTTGCTCGGCTTAAGCCAAATCACGTACATAGGCAAAGTGTCGAAGTGGTTCAACATGAATCAGGCAAATAACGGTTCTTGCCAGTCTCACATGGTATAAGGCTTAGCAAGACTCAGACTTATACGACTTTTGATGAGCGAAACCGGATGAGTAGGATTCTGTATGTCGGCAGTAGGATCCATCATGTATGCCATGCTATGTACACAACCTGATGTTGCCTATGCAATAAGATTAACAAGCATATACCAGGCCGAGCGAGGTGAGAGTCACTGGGTGCCGGCGATGCTAGGTCGACACCTATGGGAATCAACGTGAAACCTTTGTGATCGTAGGGTGGGGAAAGACGACATCAAGAGCCGAGCTAACGATCAACACCCGGCAAGCCTTTTTAACCAGGTTCGGGCCGCTTACACGTAAAACCCTACGTCCTGCTCGTCTGGTTGTATTAAGTCTCTTGTTGTTTGTTACAGTGACTGATGATAACCATCTTCTGGCTAATGTCCAAATAGTCTAACTCCTTGTGAATGAGCTAAGGGCCTCCTTTTATAGGCAGAAGGGGTCACCTACAGTGTTGGGTGGTAGGTTCACGAGAAGTTATAGTGAACCTAGAGCGGTGCTTATCCATCTACCATTGTCAGGTGCATTAAATGCACATCTTGTCCTTGTTAGCAATCTGTTGGTGAAGACACGTGTGCAGGTGTTTCAACACCTGGGCACTGCGCTTGCGCATGCGGAATGCGCTGGAACTTGGGGGCAGTGGCATTGTAGCGACAGTGGTCGCCCTCCAATGCCTAGCCCGTCATCCCGACAAGGGAACTTGCTGGGGCCTTGGGTCTATGTCCCGGCGAGGAAGCTTGCCGGGGGCTTCGGTTGTCATCTTGGCAAGGGAGGTTTGCCGAGGTCTTGTACTTGGTGAGTTCATCACGCCCACTAAATGGGCATGGCCTTGGTTATCTTCCCGGCAAGGCAGGCTTGTCGAGGCCTTGATTATCTTTGGAGATGCGTCTTTACTGGGTCCAGCCATGCCTTGCCGACAGGGGATCTTTGCGCCCGTGCACAAGTCTGGGGCAATAGGGACCCCAGTATTTAGTGTACCGACAGGAGCCCCCAGGCCTGGGCCACACATGCCTACAAAGCGTTGTTGGGCCAAGCCCAAAGAGGTACAGGGGCCTTCATGGCTGGATCCGCTGGCGGTTACTTTTCCCCACGTCGCGCGAAGTGGGAGGTCGTGTGCGTTGTGGCCTCTCCGCCTCTTGAAACGCCTCTGCCATGCGTGTGGCATGCGCAGTTATGGACGGACAGGTGGCAAACGTGACCTCGAAAGGCACAATAGTGGTTGGGCCCGCCCGTGCATACATTGTTGCAGCAGGGCGGTTCTCTGTTTGCACATGAGCTCGGGCGATTGGGCGAGAAGGGTGGTGGCTTCTTGAGTAAGGGAGTCAAGCCCCCGCGCCCTGTCCTAAAAATTGGGAGGGTTAATGAGGGGTTTTGCTGACCCAAGTCCGCCTGAATACACCAAGTCCTCAGCCTTGGTCTTCAGAATCTTCTTCTGTCTGCAAGTGGCACCTGCCCCTAACGATGGTTAGGGGATGGGGTCAGCCACCGTCGGCCGCCAGGGCGGCGAGAGGATCCCGTTTGGATCTTGCGACAGTTTCTCGGGCTGCCGGGGCGGAAGACGGCCCGAGCGACCGCGGCGTAGGAAGGGCGAGGTGCCGCGACCGTCATGGAGGCCGAGGCCGGGGGAGGCGGAACGCTACTCCAACGCGTCCGCCTTCCCCGGGGCTTGCTCCTACGGCGGTCCTCCATGTTGCTTTATGGGCCCCCACGTGTGATTTCAGCTGTTGCGAAGGTCGCTTGGGTGGCAATAAGACCTCCGCCTCGAGCGACGGTGATGAGGGGGACGGCGGCGGAAGTGGCGCTCTTAGCAGGTCGAAAGCCCGGGGAGTCAAGTCGGAGTACAATTCCTCGAGCTCTGACTAACCGCTAGCCCTCCCGTCGGCGCCTGCTCACGCCTCTCCCCCTCCTTGCCGGGGCCCGCATCGACGCCTCATCTTCGAGGCGATGCGACCATTTGACCCGGCCCCTTCATCTCCTCTTGTTGTCATGTCCTCCGTTGCAGGACTCGACTCCACAATACTAGCCCAGGAGTGGCCAGCCTGGGTTGCTCCGTGGGATGGCCCGCACTTTTGTCTTTTTGAACTTCACTCCTCCACGTAGGTCGGTCCTTGTCAAAAGACAGAGTCTTTAGGTTAGGACAACGACGCTTTGCAATTGAAGCCAAATGTATCCATTCGAATGAATGAAAAGACTGTTTTCCCTTTTTCCAATTCCGTTATTTGTATGATTCGCTTTTGCATAATCTGGGAGCTTGCCGGCAACTTCCGGCAAGGCTCCTGGCGGCGTTCAACACAACAATGGAAATCTCCAAGCGCAGCTTGAGACAAAATCGGGCGCTACGTAGCTGCTTGCTCTGTTGATCAGGTTCACAACTGGTTGAAGGCGCTCTGTGTCCGTTCAGGTCGTTTGAACGAGTTCGAAACAAAGACAAGGTGCACTGAACTTTGGGAAGGTCCCAGTACACGCAAACTCCACACACTAAGATTGGAAACTTTTGAAGGGAAAAACAGAGAATCTATCTACCTCAGCTCTGAATCTTAAACTTAAAAACTTATCTACTCACGTCGTGGTTGCATGGCGCTTGAATCTTTTGACGGGGCGTCGGAGCCCTCGGGAAGCAGGAAATCATCGCTCCTAGTGGCCTTTTCTCCGGCAAACACTTCTTGCCAATGGTCCGTGACCGTCGTTTGGAGAAAAAGCCGGCCACTGTGTAATCCCTTTGCCTTTCTCTTGCTAGGCCGTGCTTGCGGAGCCCCCGAGCGCATCCTTGGGTGATGATGTGACACTCTCAAGGGCGCAACGCTCGCGCTGGAGTGTGCACCGGGGATTCGGGACCGTGTGGAGCATCCTCAACTACTATGCATCGCTCCGCGGAGGTGCGTCCGCCGGAGTATGCGCCGAGGCCTCTGTGAAGCGCCCAAGCACACCCTCGACAACTGCGCGTTGCCCCGAGCGATGAATCCGCTTGAAGGTGCCACCCTTGGAGCCTTCGCCTCCCTGCCCCGCGCTCGCGCAGGCCTTGGGAAGCCGTAGCAAAACTGAGCGCACACTATCGTACCCCGTCTCCGGGGGAACGCGACGTAGCTCCCAAACTTCGAAGAATCGGGTGCTTAGTGTGCTCTGATTCACACACAACTCCGCGCCCCCTCCCTAGCGTGCCAAAGATGTCAGCGATGCTAGGTCGACACCTATGGGAATCAACCTGAAACCCTTGTGATCGTAAGGAAGGTAAAGATGACGTCAAGAGCAGAGCTAACGATGAACACCCGGCAAGCCTTTTTTACCCAGGTTCGGGCTGCTTACGCGTAAAAACCTACGTCCTGCTCGTCTGGTTGTATTAAGCAGTTTGTTGTTTGTTACAGTGACTGACGACGACTGTCTTCTAGCCAATGTTCAAAGAGTCTAACTCCTTGTGAATGAACTAAGGGCCTCCTTTTATAGGCAAAAGGGGTCACCTACAGTGCTCAGTGGTAGGTTCATGAGAAGTTACAGTGAACCTAGAGCGGTGCTTATCCATCTACCGCTGTCAGGTGTATTAAATGCACTTGTTTTCCTTGTGAGCAATGTGCTGGTGAAGACACGTGTCTAGGTGTTTCGACACCTGGGAACTACGCTGCCGCATGCGGAATGTGCTGGAACTTGGGGGGCGGTGGCACTATAGTGAGGACGGTCGCCATCCAATGCCTAGCCCGTCATGCCGACAAAGGAGCCTGCCGGGGACATGGGTCTTCGTCCCGGCGAGGAGTCTTGCCGGGAGCTTCGGTTGTCATCCCTACAAGGGAGGTTTGCCGAGGTCTTGTACTTGGTGAGTTCATAACACCCACTAAATGGGGTGGCCATGGTTATCTTCCCGGCAAGACAGGCTTGTCGAGGCCTTGATTATCTTGCGAGATGCGTCTTGTATTGGTCCATCCATGCCTTGCCGGGAGGGGCGCTTTGCGCTAGGCACATGTTTGGGGCAGTAGGGACCCCTGTCTTTAGTGCACCGACACTGGGCAGCAGTGAAATCTATCACAAAGTACCTGAAAAGGACTAAAGAGATGTTCCTAGTTTATGGTGGTGAGGAGGAGCTCAACATAAAGGGTTACGTTGATGCTAGTTTACAAACCGATAGGGATGATTGTCGATCGCAACTGGATTCGTGTATGTCACGAATGAAGGAGCAGTGAGCTCGACGAGTTTCAAGCAAGATACAATGGCCGACTCCACAACAGAGGCTGGATACATTGCGGTTTGTGAGGCTTCAAAGGAAGGTGTTTGGATTTGAAAGTTCCTGGAGGTTCTTGGTGTGTTTCTGGGCTGCTCAAAACCGTTGGACCTTTATTGCGATAATTCAGGTGCCATCGCACAGGCCAAGTAGCCGAGACAACACCACAAGACCAGACACATAGTCCGAAAGTATCACCTGATGCGAAAGCTCGTACAAAATGGTGATGCTAATTTATGCAAGATTCACACGGATGCAAATGTCGCATATCCCTTGACTCATATATACATCCCTTAGGGCGCTGTTTAGACTTGGTTTTTTGTTTAGATTACAAGTTTGCCATAGCTCCAACTTCGCTTTCTTTATTTGTATTCCACAACCATACAAAGGCGACACAGAACCCCACTTTTATCAACAAAGCTTTCCTCTTATATTCGCAATATGTAGATTGCAATCTTAGTTTCTTGCTTGTTCTTTGGTTGCATGTAGGAAATATACCCTCATGGTCAGGTTGATTATGCTCCGGTATGGTCAATAACCTCTTGGAGTTGGTTTAGCGATTTCTAAGGCGCGACGTCCTCATACATTCGTAGTCGAATCATCAAAGTCTACTCCACCAAAACGATAACCACCATCTCATCGAAAGACAAGGAATACTTTACCTCTATCATTCTTAGTTTTAACTTGTGGAACAAAGTAGACAAGAGTAATTGTTTTTCTAGATAAGAGGAACCCTTCTTTCAAAGATCATCATTTATTTGTTTTAGAAACTCCTGCGCTTGCTCTAAATTTAGCTTCTCGAAGCGTAGCTTCTCATGAGTTCTTACAAGCTCTCTATGATCTTCTAGAGTAGTTTCATCAGCTAACTTAAGAGTGTTTAGTTCTTTACTTAGTCGTTCAATCTCTTTCTTATCCTCATCGTACGATTTCTCTTGACTAGCATGATTATTTTCAAGTTCATTTTCAATGTTGTCACTAGCCTTATCAAGGAGCAACTCATCTTCTCCTAACAAGTCATCCTCATCACTATCAAAGTCAAAGTTTTTAGGGTGTGATACCTTGGGGCCATTTGCCATTTACACTACAGGAATTAGCTTCTTTGTCGTCTGCTATCACAGACGGCAAAGAGTATATCACAGACGGCAAAGAGTATATCACAAACGGCAAAGAATCCCACTGTCGGCAAAATTTCTGCTTCAGCCTACGATGGCATTGTAGCTTCTTTGTCGTCTGCCTCACCGAAGCGGACGACAAAGAGCATTGCCATTGGCTTTCCATAAGAGCGGTCGGCAAAGAGGTGGAGATGGCAACCGGTAGGCGTTGCCTCTGTTAGGGGCTAACGGAGGCTTTGCCGTCTACCTCCCCCCTCTTCTTTGCCGTCTGCCTCCCCCCTCTTTTTTGCCCTCCACCTCCCCCGATTCTTTGCCGTCTACCACCACCTCCTCCCCCCTCCACTCTTTGTCGTCTGCCTACCCCTCCTCACCCCTCTGTGCCCTCTTCTTTGCCGTCTGCCCCCTTGGAAGCAGACGGCAAAGATACTATATGGCCAGCTGCTGCTGCCCAGGTTGCACAGTTGGGCGCCACGTGGCACCTTCGTCGTCAGTCAGCTGATGGCAAAGGCCTTTGCCATCAGCTGGCAGACGGCAAAGAGCCTATATTGTCACATTTTTTTTATTTTTTCTATTTCACAACACACATATATATATAATTCATAGCACATATATGATAAATAGGTCACAACACATATATGATATACATATAAAGCTCATCAATGCCATTTGTTCATCAAAGTACATCCCATATATCAAAAGAACAAACACATACAAAGTTTCATCCATATATACATACATATAGTTGCACATATATTGTTCATCCATATATACATATACATATAGTTCCACATTGTTCAGGAACTCAAATAAAAACGGGAACTAAAGCACTCTAATGCCAGCTTCCATGCATGTAGTAGATCCAATCTGCAAAATGGGAATAGGAAATTCAGAAGAATAAGAACAACAACATATATATGATAAATAAGCTAAATTGAAGAAGAAAGAGAAGAAGCAAGAAGAGAACAAGGAGAAGAAAAACAAGAAGGAGGAGGATGAGGAGGGGAAGGAGAAGGAGAAGGAGGAGGAGGAGGAGAGAAAAGAAGAAGAGAAGGAGGAGGAGAAGAAGGAGGAGAGTAGAAGAAGGAGAAGAAGGAGGGCTCCATCTCCTTATTCTCCTCCTTCTACTTCTTCTTCTCTTCTTCTCCTCCTCCTCCTTCTTCTTCTCCTTCTCATTCTCCTTCTCTTCTTCTTCACTTCTTCTTCTTCTTCCTCCTTCTTTTCATTTCTCCTCTTCTCCTTTTCTTGGAGCTAAATTAGCTAAGTATATAATATTAATGAGCTCACCAAGGTTCTTATGCCATTTTGAGCTTATAATGTCTTTTTGGAGCTAAATGGGCTAATATGTCATTGTTGGGGAAATTAAGGCAAGGAAAATATGAAAGAGGAGAAGAAAGAGGAGGAGGAGAACAAGAAGAAGAAATAAACAAGACGGAGGAGAAGGAGGAGGAGGAGGAGAAGGACTAGAAGGTCCTTGGCCATCTCCTCCTTCTCCTCATCCTCCTCCTCCTCCTCCTCCTTCTCCTTCTTCTCTTCTTCTTCTTCTTCTTTCTTTTCATTTTTTCTATTTCTTCTCGTCTTCTCCTCTTCTTGGAGCTAAATTAGCTAACTATGTCTTTTTGGAACTAAATGGGCTAATTCTCCCATTTCAGAGGAAAACAAGCTAAGTATATAATATTAATGAGCTAACCAAGGTTCTTATGTCATTTTGAGGTTATTACGGCATTTTGGAGCTAAATGGGCTAATTATGTCATTGTTGGGGAAATTAAGGCATGGAGAATATGAAAGAGGAGAAGAAAGAGGAGGAGGAGGATAAGAATAAGAAATAAAGAAGAAGGAGAAGGAGGAGGAGGAGGAGAAGGACTAGAAGGTCCTTGGCCTTCTCCCCCTTCTCCTCCCCCTCCTCCTCCTCCTCCTCCTCCTCCTTCTCTTCTTCTTCTTCTTCTTTCTTTTCATTTTTCCTATTTATTCTCCTCTTCTCCTCTTCTTGGAGCTAAATTAGCTAACAAAGTCTTTTTGGATCTAAATGGGCAAATTATCCCATTTTAGAGGAAAACAAGCTAAGTATATAATATTAATGAGCTAACGAAGGTTCTTATGCCATTTTGAGCTTATTATGGCACTTTGGAGCTAAATGGGCTAATTATGTCATTGTTGGGGAAATTAAGGCAAGGAGAATATGAAAGAGGATAAGAAAGAGGAGGAGTAGGAGAAGAATAAGAAATAAAGAAGGAGGAGGTGAAGGAGGAGGAGGAGGAAGAAGAGAAGGACTAGAAGGTCCTTGGCCTTCTCCTCCTTCTCCTTCTTCTCTTCTTCTTCTTCTTCTTTCTTTTCATTTTTCCTATTTATTCTCCTCTTCTCCTCTTCTTGGAGCTAAATTAGCTAACTATGTCTTTTTGAAGCTAAATGGGCTAATTATCCCATTTTAGTGGAAAACAAGCTAAGTATATAATATTAATGAGCTAACCAAGGTTCTTATGCCATTTTGACGTTATTATGGCATTTTGGAGCTAAATGGGCTAATTATGTCATTGTTGGGGAAATTAAGGCAAGGAGAATATGAAAGAGCAGAAAAAAGAGGAGGAGGAGGAGAAGTAGAAGAAATAAAAAAGAAGGAGGAGAAGGAGGAGGAGGAGGAGAAGGACTAGAAGGTCCTTGGCCTTCTCCTTCTCCTCCTCCTCCTCCTCCTCCTCCTTCTCCTTCTTCTCCTCCTCCTTCTTCTCCTTATCCTACTCTTCTCTTTCTCTTCTTCTTTTTGTTCTTCCTTTTCATTTCTCCTCTTATCCTCTTCTTGGAGCTAAATTAGCTAACTATATCGTTGTGGAGCTAAATGGGCTAATTATGTCATTGTTGGGGAAATTAAGGCAAGGAGAATATGAAAGAGGAGAAGAGAAACTTACCGTAGTGGTCATTAAGGAGGAGAAACACCTGAAGAAGGGTCGTGCGATGCCGCTAGGGAGTTATTCTCCAGAATAGATATTTTGCAATGTCTCAGTTAGCATGATGACACTCAATTATTAATACTAGCTTATAATGAAACTCACCGTGCCCATCGAAGAGAAGACGGGCATCGGCGGAGGGACTTGACCGCTCTTCTCGCACACACCCTGAAGAGTGGGTCGTATTAGTTAGTAATGAAACAGACATTACACACATGATTTGGCTAATGTGAAAAAAAAAACTTACCACAAAAAGCTCGTACAGGGCCCGTTGACCCGCCTCATTCCGGGACCTCTCCTCCTCAATCAATCGTGCCGTGGTCTGGTCCCTCTCATCAAGAATAGCGTGAAGAGCAGCCTGGCTTGCCAATCTCTCTTTCTCAAGAGCATATTGGTTTGCCAATCTCTCTTTCTCAAGGGCAGCCCGGTTTGCCAATCTCCCTTTCTGAAGAACAGCCTGAAACACCATTCCTCGTTACCACAGTAATGATCTATGGTGACACACATAATGAAATGGATGAAAGTGTTCTTAGTCCGTACAACTAACCTTGATGGCAAGATCGACTGGCCGTGGACGACGCGTTATCTCAGGACAGCTCCTCGACTGGCGCGCCTTGATCTCCGGGAGAGTGAGTGGACAATGTATTATCCCATATCCAATGGCTATCGAGCCATGGGGCCTCCCGCCACCAGATATCATCACCAGCTCTGGATCCAAAGGTTCCTGGCTAGGGTTAAAGTCATCCCTTTTTGTAGCCTTCCCCGCGTGCCTGTATGCCACGAGCTTGTGGTGGGATGATATGTTGGTGAAGTTATTGGGATCATCCAGGTCAGACTCACAGAATGCCTTCGCCTTCTTGTACGAGGCAGTATGGGCCATGACATAAAGGTCGTACAAGTGTGGCATCTCCGTCTTATTGTGATGTGCCTAAAAGAGAGGAACAAAATATTAGCATGAAGAATGAATTGCATGAATCATGAAGCAAATCACATACCCAGATTCGTCCGAACTGAAGTAAGTTGGTGCTACCTTGATGGTGTGGCACACCAACCATTTGGCTACGCCTATCCTTCGCATTCTTGTGGACGGCTCGCCAGCTGCCTGTGCACCACTCATCAACCAATGCCTCCCAACAATCCATCTTATCCGCACACCATCTCGGCGGCACCTGTAAGTTATTAGAAAGAATTTTGAGTGCTACGCCTATGAATGAAATCAAGAAAACTACGTAGAAGGACTTAAGAATAGGTAATTACCTTCATGTATTGCTCCTTCTTCAGAAACTTTCCGCGGCAATCCTTCTTCTTCTTATTAATACCACGCGTGGCGTAGTAGTCTCGAATAGCCTGCGGCCGAGCCTTGTGGGGTAAGTTCTGTAGTAACCGCCTACACTCGGCCTCGAGAACCCTGGCCGCCTCCTCCTCGTGTGGCACAAGACACCATCTATAATCTCCTCCGGCGGGGCCTGCGCAGCCTTGTAGTGCTCCGAGGAAAATCCTAGTGTAGGAACCAAACCCTCACCATGCAACGTGAGAAACCCCGGGAAATTTGTCCGACAAAGCTCACCAAGGACGGAGTTCGGCTTGCGAACTCCAATAGGGTGTACCCATCCCCTGCAGTATGATAAGGTCAACGCATTAGATATTTGAACAAAATTGAAGGAAAAAGCTAAAAAAAAGAGTAAATGTACTTACCTATCTCCTTCTGATTTAATCCCCGGCCTCTGCTCGCGGGTAGCCGGCACGACCGGGAGACGTGTACTACCATGCTTTTACACGGTGGCCCCGTCCACCTGCACATCGCCCTCAGTATCCGTAAGCTCATCCCCGTCATCCCCTCCCCCTAAGACACCCGGACCCTCGGTCCAATCTGGCAACTCGGTCCGATCCGTCCAGGTCTCCCATCCGGGCCTCTCCACGTCGGGTGAAGCCTCCGAACCCGTAGTCTCGTGGGCCGAATGCACCTCGACCCAAGGCTAATCCAGGACCGGAGTCTCATGGGACGAATGCCCGTCAACACCAGGCTCCTGGACCGGAGTCCCCGTAGCCTCCTCCGCAAATGGGTCAACCATAGTAGTCCTATGCTCGGGTGAATGAGTTGGTGGTGGTGGCGAGGATGGTTCAACAGTCCTCCTGGATCTTCCGTGGCTACCACCTCTCCCTGTACCCTTCCCCTTCTTCCCTACCCGACCAGCACCTCTCCCAGTGGGAAATGCCGCTGACGAAGAAGAACCCACGGGTGGTGTCGACAGACTGTCTGCCAAGGCTCTATAGAGACATAGGGGTGGAAGGGAAGTACCACCCCTCGTGCGGGGCAGGTGGGAAGAACCCGTCGAGCGCTCGGGATTAGTGCCCACCATCTTTCAACACCTGGTGACCTGCCATGATAAAGATTAAAATAAATTAGTAAAACATAAAAAAATTGAATAACTGACATGAATAATAATATGTACATGAATAATAAAGATTAAAAAATATATATAATTTAAGTTGTGAATCTTACAAACTAATAATCATCATCAATAAATGCATCATCATCATCACTATCACGCATGTCTTCATGAATGACGTGCTCGTCGGGTTCAACGGCGTGAAGTTGTGAAAGTTCTTTCTTTAATCGTTGAAGCAATGACAGGTCATCCGCATCAGTAACCTCTATGAGTTCCAGGTATTCTTGTTCCGGCTCACCTCGTCGTCGGTGCTCCTTTCACCTCCTATTGGTTCGGAGGCCCACCGAGGCCCCACTGCTTCGGAGCTCCGTATATCTCGGGCTACAAGACAGCTCCGATCCTCCTTTCACCTCCTATGGGTTCCTAGCAACCTCACGGAGCTTCCCCATCACCTCCCCGAACTTATCCACACCCGTAGCACCCAGTTCATCGACCTCCCAAAACTGCTCCGCCGTTGCACCTCGTCGTCGGTGAAGCACGGCCTCCCCGTCGACCCCTCGACCATCAGCAGGTAGGCGACGGTAGGCTGGTTCCATTTCCGCGCTTGGTTGGGCTCGAGCCCATCAGTAGCATCGCCGGCGAGCCTCCCCTTCTCTCTGTACCGATGTGGAAGACGACCCAGAAAGGTGGGGTTCACCTGTTAGTGGCTCTTGTCTCCCCCTCTCTCTCCTCTCTACCACAGACCGCACGGGCCCGCACGTCAGGTTTGAACCTCGCCGCGCGCCTGGGATGGCCGGCTGTCTGGCTTGCTGGGCCGGCCCACACCACAAGAAAAGCCAGGCCTAAGACCTAGCCTTTTTCTTTTTCTGTTTATTGTGATTTCAAATGATTTAAATAATACTTATGCAATATATTTTTATTATTCTTCCACCATAATTCTTCTAAAAATGAGTAGTATTCAACAAAACCTTTTGAACAATTTTGAGACAACCTTTCTGTTTTATAATAATTAAAAGGCTATTTTGGAATAGTTTTCCCTCTGTTATAATACTTTGAAAAATAATCCTTTCACTAAAACCAGAGACAAATATTTTTAAAATGACAATATGGATTTATCAGAATTAAGCAACATTTCTAAAGTGACTTTGTGCTCTATTTTTTAGTGATCTACTTGTTGCTTTTTTATTTATTATGGCGATAGAAACCATGTTTGACGAAGGAGCTGGACTTGAAGACCGCGAAGACCCCGGATACTTAGCTAATCAATTCAAGCAACCCTTTGACCATGTCTCAACATATGTTATATTGCATGCTAAGTAGAGCAAATATTTCTGTTGCATGTGATCATAAGTATCTGTAAATCATCGGCATGATGTTACCGATGGCTCCTTCGGATCACTTTTATTTTGAGCATGATCCTACCACGTACGAGGGTCACGCTAATATCATGTTGAAAAGTAGAGCTAAGCATAGTAGACGCATGAGCATGAGGATGGTATGAATCAAAGGTTTATGAAAACCGCATCGGGTGCCACTAATGACCGTGGGTGATGATGAGATAGGTGGCCACTTTTGGAGAAGTGGTGCAGCGGGTGTATTTTGGTGCGAGTGGGTTCAGAAATGGGATTAGATTTATGATGTGTTGACCGTCCCAACCATACATGTGTGACCACGTTACCCCTTTATGGGACGATGCTTTGTTGATTACTCTGGTCGGTGCTAGGAAAGAGCGACATTAATAGTGGCGGGAGTGATGTGTGGTCACTCTCATGACGGGGTCATGCCAATTAGTGCGACTCTGTCGTTTTTACGTGTTCCAGGCACATCCCCAATGGTGGCAAGTCAGCTTGGAGCTCCGGTGGTCAACCTCCATGGCCATAAACTTCTCTGAATAGAGAAGAGAGGGAGAGAAGTCAGAGGGACACAGAGAGAAAAAGGAGAGGAGGCACGCGATGGAGGTTGCCTGCTCCGGCAAGGTCAAGTCAGCGGTTTCGGCGACGGGCCGGACGGAGGTTGGGGCGCTTGCGAGGAAGCGCCATGGAAGGCACCAGAGGACCTCCCCTAGGGAGCTACGGTAGGGGGGTGGCCCGATCCGGACCAAGTCAGGCTAGATTTGGGCCCAATGGGACCTGTGAAGTGGGGAGGTTGTGGGAGAAAGGGAGGTGGCGGCTGGATGATTGGGGGCTCACGAAATTCGAGACACATGGCTAGGTGGTCAAATTTGACACGGGAGATCGGGTTAGAGGGTTTTGCACCGATTTCGACCCTCCGATCGCGATCAAACCGTCCCGGTCATGGGGTTTGGCTAGGAGGGGCTAGGTGGGTTGTGTAGGCATGGTTGGGCTGAGAATAGAGGGAGATTTTGTGCCACGACAAAGTTTTTACAAACAGAAACGTCCAATAATTAGACTGGCTATACCGCCGCTATAGGTTTATCCGTTGGGGTATCAAACGACCTCCGATTATGATGAAATTTGGTAGACGGCCTACCTACACTAAAATAAGACCGCATGCCAAGTTTCAACCCAATCCGTAGTTGGTTTCGAAACGGTCAATGACAAAAATAGAGAGAACCAGCAACTAACAACGGATGCAAGTTTTGAAAAATGACGACAGCGGAGTGCTGATGCAATGCGGATGATGCGCATGATGGAATGATGAATGAGACAAACAAATAACTCACACGACGACATGAAATAAAATGGGAACCTTCTGGAGCGTCGGTTCCGGGTTGTTTCATGATGACCGCTGGGATCCTGGCTAATCAGGATGCCGGTGCAGCCACCCGCT
Source organism: Hordeum vulgare subsp. vulgare (assembly GCF_904849725.1). Classification (NCBI taxonomy): domain Eukaryota; kingdom Viridiplantae; phylum Streptophyta; class Magnoliopsida; order Poales; family Poaceae; genus Hordeum; species Hordeum vulgare. Next base: position 282,122,079 of record NC_058523.1, read on the forward strand.
GGCTGGGTAAGGATCTTGCCCTCACTGTTGAAGCGCTGGTGAACAAAACCATGATCCTAAACATATCAGGGGCCCGCAAAGTGGTTCAAACACGTTTGATGGATGTTGGCCTATATTTTGTTTGTGCTGTTGGTGAACTCTAAGGAGCTTGCCCGGAATCTAGGATCATATGAAAGTAGTGTGGATGGTCCATGGGGCGTTGGGCGATCATCAGATGTCGGCTAAGGAATGATGTAAATTGATCCTAGAATTTTTAGAACATGGAGATCGTCAAGACGTCATCATGGTGATCCATGGGAGCTCAAGGGTGACCCGTTCTTAGTGGTCGGACTAGAGTGCGGGGCTGACCCTGCTTTGGTTGTGTACTTCCATGTGACGATACGGGTGCAGTTTCGGGGTATTCCATTTTACCTCCTTACTAAGGAGCTTGCGCGGAATCTAGGATCAGGTGGGGGAAGATGTTGTTGGTTGATAAACACGCGATGGGAAACATCTAAGACAAATTTTCGCGGGCGAGAGTGCAACTTCCTCTCTATTCTACTCTGCTAAAGGAGATAACCCTCAGTGATGGGATAACTTGAGAAGAGGTGATTGTTTTTCTATATGATGAAAGACTTCCAAACTTCTATTTTTTATGTGGCTTCATAGGGCATATGGAAGCCAAATGTGATCTTCCAAATGATGTGAAAAATTTAGGTATTCCAAGGATATCAATGTGAATCTCATGGACTTTGATGATCCCCATGCCTTGTTCCTTGCTGATAATATTGGGAAACCAAAGTCCTCGCACGCGGTAAACTCTCTTTAGTGTGCCCCTAAGTGGACGTGCAGCTCCGAAGTCGACACTCCAAATATGGTTGTGCTGTAGAGGATGGTTGATAAAGTGATTGAAGATTTTGCTCGTCTATTAGTGGGATAATTTATGGAAACCGATGCCCCCAAAAGGGTATGGAAAACAAGAAGGTTGTGGGCGATGACTCTGCTAGCGCTCTACTAGGTGCCTCGACTACTATTAGTATGTTGCACGACAAGGCGGATGCTTCCCACGCCGCTGCTATTGTCATGGTTTTAGCAACTAACCCTAGCAACACGAAGAAGGATGGAGACAAGGTGTAGGGAAACGAGTTGAGCTAAATACCTGGTCAAGAGGCAAAAGACAAGGAGACACATGAGATTGAAGAAGTAACACCTTTGGCGGGGCTGGTTCATGTTCTCCTACCAAAGGCTAGTTCTAGAGGAGGATGTAACGACGACACCAAGCAAGTTGTTGAGGGTCATGTTGATCTGCATTTGGCCTCTAAAAAGCTGGACCCTCCCGGCATGGTCAAGAACAACGTCTATCTAAGAAGGAAAGGCCAAAAGGAGGACATGTCTGCTGGCAAATGAGGAGGCGCCGATTTTGTTCTCATGGAGCGGCTCGATAGAGTCAAAGATACTTTGTATGTGAAACCTAAGAGCAATAGAACTAACGTATCTGTTAGTAACAAAAGACCCTAGATAAGTAGGTTCTATACAAGTAGAGTACAAAAAGGATGAGAATGGTGGTCTGGAAGCTACTGACCAGGGGCTGTTGGAAAACTGACAGGCGCGAGTGATAGCGCCCGCTAGGAGCCAATAAAATCTTGGCATGGAACTGCGAGGGAATTGGGCGGCCCTGGACAATTTAGGAACTGACACGCCTTGTCCGTGAACATTGCCCGGAGGTCTTGTTCGTCTCCTAAACTAGGCAAGGCAAGAAGTTTGTGTAGGGTGTGGGGCATGGAATTGGCTTCACGCACAGTCACATTGTCATGGCAAAAGGGAATGGGTCTAGCCTTGTTCTAGTATGATTCCGTAGTAATTGAGTTAATAAACTACAGAGTCCATCATATCAATGTAAAACATTCTGTTTCCGGTGAAACTAGTTCAATGCCCGTGCGTTGCCCCGGTCAACAAAATTAATTGTCACTTAATTATTGTTAGCCACCGTATCTAATTCGACCGTGCTGGTTTTCTTGAAACCATCGTCAAGGAAGCGCTCAACTCCTTGCCCCCTATTTTTATCAGCCAGTGGGAGGGTCCAGAATCGCCCTCCCATCGCCCTAGGAACCCCCCACTAAAAGTGCTCCTGTCATGAAATATTTCTTTTACCTTCTTCTCACTAATAAAAAAAATACACTCAGACATGAATTGTAGTTGAACATATTATCATAATGATTAAATTAAAAAGTATCCTCGTGATCTTGATAAGATCTCGGAGTTGAAGGGTCTTTCCATATTGGCCACTAAAAAATGAAAGCACATTTTCACTGAATAATATTTAAGCATGGAGATAGTTAAATACCTACTCCCTCCGTCCGATGAAAAGTGTGCATATACAATATTTAGGACAAATTATGGAGTGAAGTAAAAAATGCATTGGAAAGGTGCAAGCCATCATCTCTCTCCACTTTAATTACCCAGCACCCAATAAGCTAAGTGAATGTAGAAATTTAGGAGACCATGGGTAAAACATCTAGCTATGAAGAATATACATCATATTACGACATGTTTAGGATGTACTCATACCATACTTGTCTAACACAAGTACAGACTCAAACTCACAACACAATAACCTGAATAAAACTCCTGTAAATCAATATCAGATAGGGGGAAAAAGCTGGTTCGAACGAGGAGGCTCAACAGCCAACAACACTTGCAGGTATTTCCCTCGGTACAATTTTGATGCTTCACCAGGATACAAAGATGCATCAGCATGCACTAAGTAGGTCGTCAGTAGACAAATTTATGTCGGTTCAGCTGGAAGTGGGTTAAATTTGAACTGCAGCTGCATTATAGTTTACATGGTGTGGTGCCTTGATGTCGAGGTTTGGATGGTGGTCGAGGGCCCCAACTACAGAGCGCGTGAACTTGCATGCCAGTCGCATCATCACGACCTGACTGTTGCATTGCCACACGTTCTAGGTGGAATAGTCATGTCTGGTGGGTTGGACAATCCCTCGGTAGGTGTTAGCAAGAAAAATACAATAGAAGAATCTCATGAGGACACTGAACTAAGCACAAACATGAATTAGCAGCCAAGCGTTTGATTAGCGGTGCGGGTAATTCACATAGACAATGGGCCTTCACAATGCTCTCTACTGAACAGAATATTGGAAAAAATATTGAGAGAAACTAGCTGAATTAAATGAGCTAAAATTTGGTGCAGTGAGGTTATATGGTCAGTGTCATCCCGTGGTAAATTTTTCATCAACTATAAAGCAATATAAAACACAGTTACTTCACAAAATGAAAATATTACCAAAAACAAATATTGGATGATGAGCTCACATGAATTTTTAGATGTGGCTAAAATTTTATGGAGAGCTATGTTTTGGGCACATAGATGATGTGGAAAAATTCAACTCATGAGGATATTCCTATCTAGTACTTCCTTCACAAAACTTTTAGCTGAACACAAACTTTGGAAATTTGCTGAGAAAGATTTACTAGGCAAATCATTACGAAAGTTTTCATCAGGCGATGATTTGGATAGGAAAGAGTTCCCAAACAATATGAGGGTAATCAAAGATATAGAACTAGCACTTCCTTCACAAAGTGCTATTCTGAACAGAATAGGAAAATGAATATTTTTGAATTATTTTTGAACTATGGAAGGGAGGGTTTTCACATATTTGAGAAATATGTGGTCCAAAGTATTTATGAGAATTTTTCGAGAATTTTCAGAATGATAGAATAGTAGGTTGCTTCACAAACTAGGATCAGGTGGGATAGAATGGACCCACGAGTGACATGTCAACATAGTTAGAACATGTTACGACATTTTTACAATCATCGTAAAAGTTATGACGATCTCATCTTATGCGGTTACAATGTTTTTGACTCACATCGTCGTAATTTATATGTAGATTTGATCCCCTCAAACGGTTTACGACGATCTCTGATGAAATCGTCACAGACCATGAAATTGAAAAGCATTTGAAATGAACTCTGAAAAGGTTCCAAGTTAGCATGGTATCATCATTTCACCCACATAGCATGTGCGAGAAAGTAGAGAGGGTTACGGAAAAAACTGGATGCACTTCGTGTACATAACGGAAAATCTCTTTCGAAGTATCAGGGTTTCATACGGAAACTCGTCTCTTACCAAGGAATTTCATTTTTCTGAACTTATTTGAACTCCATAGTTTTTCTGTGTTCAAAATGCACCATTGAAAGCCACATCATCAATTTACAACCCTTTTTTACTTCATTTGTTATTTTTCATGCATTTACTGATTATTTTGAGCTATAAGACCATGAAATTGAAAAACATTTGAAATGAACTCTGAAAAGGTTCCAAGTTGGCATGGTATCATCATTTCACCCACATAACATGTGCGAGAAAGTTGAGAGGGTTATGGCAAAAACCGGATGCACTTCGTGTACATAACGGACAATCTCTTTTGAAGTATCTGGGTTTCATACGGAAACTCATCTGTTACAAAGGGATTTCATTTTTTTGAACTTATTTGAAATCCATTGTTTTTTTGTGTTCAAAATGCACCATTCAAAGCGACAACATCAATTTACAACCCTTTCTAACTTCATTTGTTATTTTCATGCATTTACTGATTATTTTGAGCTATAGGACCACGAAATTGAAAAGCATTTGAAATGAACTCTGAAAAGGTTCCAAGTTGGCATGATATCATCATTTCATCCACATAGCATGTGGAATAAAGTTGAGAGGGTTACGGCAAAAACTGGATGCACTTCGTGTACAAAACGGACAATCTCTTTCGAAGTATCACGGTTTCATACGGAAACTCGTTTGTTACAAAGGGATTTAATTTTTTGAACTTATTTGAACTCCATAGTTTTTCTATGTTTAAAATGCACCATTCAAAGCCACACCATCAATTTACAACCCTTTCTGACTTGATTTGTTATTTTTCATGCATTTACTAATTATTTTGAGCTATAAGACCATGAAATTGAAAAGCATTTGAAATGAACTCTGATCTCGATTGTGTTCATCTTTCTCAGCCCAAAGAAGAATTACAAAAGGCCAGCTACAAGAGGTACAAAGTGGGGTTCACCACAGAAGAAGGCGAAAGGCGGCATGCAATCAACTGTAAACACAAGGAGCAAGGCTGCTAATCCTGCAGCCAACACAAGGAGCAAGATGGGCAAACTGAATCGATCGTGTTGTGGATCTATTTTGTTTAATGTTGGATGTTGTCAAACAACTGTTGGTTTGTAATGCTGGAGTGTGAACTGCGGTTTAATGCTGGAGTGTGAACTGCTGTTTAATGCTAAGTGTGAACTGCCGTTTAATGTTAGATGAATTGATCATGTTGTGGAATCTATTCTATTTAATGCTGGAGTGTGTTGTGGAATCATATGATTGCTCACTTTTGCCCCTAAATATCTTGCTAGGTGCTCAAAATTGCACCTTTTGCTGTCATTCTGTGTTGAACTAGCACGCATTGGTGACAACTTTAACACAACACATGATATCCATTACATCAAGGGAACAACATTACATTTTCTCAAGTTCACAACAGTGCACAAATGATAGAATTACATCTAGAGCACAACACACTAGCATAAACATAACACACACACTGCCACTTAATTGGATTCCTTAGACCAAATAGAAACTAAACTAGCCACAATGCTGATGCCAAGAACAAAGAGAAAACCCATTGTTTCCATGAGTCATTCCTTTTCTTCAACTTCAATTGCATTTTCTTGTTTTCGTTGTTCAGATCCATAACCTTCTTCTCCATCCTACTAGATTTGATCCAACTACGTTCAAGGCCACCATGGAGCTCCTCAAAAGTTTGCCCCACTAGCTCAGTGGGAGGGGGGTCAATCCAAACAACCCAATCACACTCCTGAGGAAGCTGTTAAATCAGAGTTCACATAATTAGGTGAAATTCATAACTTTGCAACAAATCGATGAAAACATAGTACCAAATGATGTTTTGAGGAATTACATCAAGTGGACAACCCAAAAACCTTCTTCCCGTGATTGCTCCACCCCAAGAAACATGGCGAGGAGGAATTAGCCCATGCCCCGGGCTACGGTGATTCGAGCACTCCTCAAGGCCGTAGAAAATTGGATTAGGAATGAAAAACTCGGATTGGAACTGCACAATCCCGCAGCCATCTACCTACGAGATAGAAAGGGCGCATATTACGGCCCATCCCGCCAAACCCTAGATTAGAAATATCCAAATCCAATGTCAACCGAAAATACAAATCAACTTACCTCACTGTCTGAGGAGGATCTTGCAAACGACATTGCGGACATACACATGGACGTGCCCCAGCGGTGAAAACCGGGACGGGGCGTGACGGACCGCTAAATCTAGACAAATCTCTGGCGAAATGGAGCTCCGAGGTCGACCTTCGAGAGGAGAAATCTTAACTAGTGTGGCTCGGGCATTTCATCGAACACCTCATGTGCATAGGAGGTCAGCAAGAGCACCGAAACGCCCTCCCCTCGCCAGCGAGAAAAAACAGAGGGCTCTGCCACGGCGATGGGTATAAATAGGCAAACTATTTTTCTCGGTTCGTGGCATAAACTAGGCTAAAAGCCCCCCCTTCTATACCGGTTCAAGGCACGAACCGGTATCAATGGATGTGGGCCAGGAGCGTGGCCCATTGGTCCCGGTTCGTGCCTAGAACCGGGACAATTGGGTCCAGACGAACCGGGACCAATGCCCACGAGGCCCCAGCCGGCCCCCTGGGCTCATGAACCGGGTCTAATGCCCCCCATGGGTCTCAGTTCGTGAAGAACCGGGACTAATGGGATGGCCAGGCCCGGACCAAAGCCCTGTTTTCTACTAGTGACTTGTATGGTGACGCAAAGACTACGACGACTTGACGATAAGAGGAGGATCGACGCTGATTGTGGCGGCTTGATTGATGATTTCGGAGTTTGAAGTCGATCCCTCTGGGATGATTCTTTTTCATTTGAACAATCACGAGTTTCTCGGTCCCTAAAGATTTCCCTCCAAGAACACAATTCCACCGTACAATCAGCCCCACGGTGGGTGCCAAATGTTGTGGTTTCTATCACAGCATATGTCCTCGTGCAAGGAGTTAGATGTGAGGCCATCACAACTATGTGCCGGCTTGAGAGGGGTTGGTCGGAATCGAGAGATGCGAGTTTACCCAGGTTCGGCCCCTCCTATGGAGGTCAAAGCCTACATCCTTCTTGTGTTTCATTGACGAAGATGATGAACTTGATACAAGGGTGCAGAAATGCTAGCTCTAATCTCGAGGGTGTCTAATCTGTCTATCTTTAATGACTTGAAATTGTCATGGGTTAACCTAACTTGGGAATCCCCCTCTTGGGGAGCCTTACCCCTCCTTATATAAGTGGAAGGGGTAGGTTTACATGTAGAGTCCTACTAGGAGTAGGTCTAGGACTACTATAAGGGAGTCTCTCCTCTTCTTGGGCCTTCTCTTGTGAAGTCGGCCCTCCTGGCCTCTCTATGAGCCGCCTTATGCCGGGGTGTACGCCGGGCCTTGGGCCTTCAATCTTTTCATTCGTTTGACCCGCCCACCTGGTCACCAGTGAGTCGCCAAGCTCGGCCGGGTCACCAGTAAGTCGCCAAGCTCGACCGGGTCATACTTCAAGCCGGGTTACATTGCAGGGTATATCCCTGACAGAACGCCTAGAGGGTTTTTTGGTTGCCTCCTCCCCTCCCTCCCTCCTATATATACTAGAGGATTTAGAGGGGAGAGCTAACCTGAATTGCCACATGCTCCCTCTACTTCATCTAGATTGTTTTATCCACTAGTCTAGTTCGGCGGTGCTTAGGCGAAGCCCTGCCGGAATAGTTCCACCACCACTACCACGCCGTCGTGTTGGAGAACTCATCTACCTCTGTGCGCCTCTTTCTAGATGAAGAAGGTGGGGATCGTCATCAAGATGTACGTGTGCTGAACACGGAGGTGTCGTCCGTTCAACACTAGATCGGGATGGATCGTGATGGGATCGCGGGATGGATCGTGATGAGATCACTGAACGGTCTATGATTTGGATCGCGAAGATGTTCCACTACATCAACCGCGTTATATAAGCTTCCTCTTAGCGATCTACAAGGGTATGTAGATTCACTCTCCCCTCTCGTAGATGATCATCACCATGGATAGGTATTGCATGTGCGTAGGAGTTTATTTTAATGCAACGTTCCCCAAAAGTGGCATCATGAGCTAGGTTCATGCATAGATGATAGCTCGAGTAGAACACAAAAGAGTTTGTGGGCGTTGATGTTCAATTTGCTGCCCTCCTTAGTCTTTTCGTGATTCGGCGATATTATTGGATTTAAGCGGCCCAGACCAACATTACTCATATGCTTACGAGAGACCGGTTTCATCGATTAACATGCAACTTGTTGCATAAATATGACTGGCCGGTGCCTGTTTCTTCAACTTAAGTTGAATCAGATTTTACCGAGGCGGTACTTGGAGAAGGTTAAATAGCAACTTGCACATCACCGTTGTGATTTTGCGTAAGTAAGATGCGATAACACTAGATACCCATAGCAGCCACGTAAAACATGCAACAACAAATTAGAGGACGTCTAACTTGTTTTTGCAGGGTATGCATGTGATGTGATATGGCCAAAGACATCATATGATATATTGGATGTATGTGATGATCATGTTGTAATAATGAAATATAGACTTGCACGTCCATGCTACGGCAACCGGTAGGAGCGATAGGGTTGTCCCTAATTATTTTTGCGCTTGGAGATGCTTTGCTTTATAGCTAGGCAGTAGTTTAGTAGTAACAACACAGTTAGCGCCACAACCTCGATGGTAGGACAATGATAGAGATCATGGTTTAGCGATGGTGACGATGCAGATCATGCCGGTGCCTTGATGATGGAGATCAAGAAGCACAAGTTCATGGCCATATCATGACACTTATGATTTGCATGTTATGTTAATCCTTTTATGCACCTTGTTTTTCTTAGGATGACTGTATCATTATAAGGTGATCCCTCACTAAAATTTCAAGATAAAATTGTGTTCTCCCCGACTGTGCTCCATTACGACAGTTTCTTGTTTTGAGACACCACGTGATGATCGGGTGTGATAGACTCAATGTTCACATACAGCGGGTGCAAAACAGTTGAACACTCGGAACACTAGGGTTTAACTTGACGAGCCTAGCATGTACAGACATGGCCTCGAAATACAATAGACCGAAAGGTCGAGCATGAATCATATAGTTGATATGATCAACATGGAGATGTTTACCATTGAAACTAATCTCAATTCACGTGATGATCGGACTTGAGTTAGTGGATTTGGATCATGCACCACTCGAATGACTAGAGGGATGTCTATTGGAGTGGGAGTTTATTAGTAATATGATTAGCTAAACTCAGTTATCTTGAACATAGTCAAAAGTTCTTTGCAAATTATGTTGTAGGTTGCGCTGTAGCTCTACTGTTTTTATATGTTCCTAGAGAATACTTAGTTGAGAGATGATAGTACAAATTATGCGGACTGGGTCTGTAAATTAAAGATTGTCCTCATTGCTGCACAGAAGGCTTATGTCCTTAATGCACCGCTCAGTATGTTGAACCCCAAACATTGTCCGTGGATGTTGCGAACATCTCACATACACGTTTTTGATGACTACGTGATAGTTCAGTGTGTAATACTTAATGACTTAGAATTGAGGCGCCAAATTGGGATTTCAGGCTCATGCCCACGTCAAGAGGTAGGAAACCTCCGACAAGATTCTTTGTCTACAAAGTAAGGGAGAAAAGCTCAACCGTTGAGCATGTGCTAAGATTGTCTCCGTGCTGTGGCTGCATGTGCACGGCTGCAGCAATGGCGCCGTGCTGGTGGCCGTGGAGTAACCCGAGCCCCGCCTCCTGCTCCTTGGGCGTGGGTGGAAGAGTTTCACCCGTGCCCACAATCTCTGGCACGGGTATATTCTTCGCTTCAAGATGCTGGGGGCTAACCTGCCCTCCGTCAAGATATATGGGAGCTTAGGTATAGGCCTCAACAACTCTGAAGAGAGGTCGAGCGGGACTAAAATCCCCTACTCGCGCGGAAGCGACGAGGAGGGCAGCAATGGCTGCGTCAGCGGCGACGGGTCAGAGCCTCGGCAGGTCAAGCCTGAGTACGAGGACCTGACCTCAAACTAGCCGCCGACTGCACCATCACCATCCGTGTGCGCCTCTTCTCTTCTCCGGTTGGGACGGACTCGCTGGTGGATCCGACACTACCTTGTTTTCCATGAAGTGCATGGTCCTCGGCTTCTTCATCCATTCCAGGTTCGTTCTCCTATGCGCAGTGCTGGTCCAGTAGGAACCAGCCTGGGATGTTGCTGCGGGCCTTGCCGCTTTTTACTTCTTGTAGGTGCCTCCTCGTTGCATAAGATAGAAATTATATTAAGTTAGTATGGCAACCACAACTATGTAATATATCATATTATCATGAATGAAAATGTATGCTTTATTTCTTGTTTGTTTATCCTTGTATGGTAAAAAGACGGTCCTACGCTATACGAGGCACGTGCCAGTGCGAACATCCCCTGCCGAATGCTTAGAGGACGGGTCCTCTGTAATCTGTTGAGGGTGTCACTGTCGGCAAGCCACCTTGGCGTGACCGACCTTGCCGTCACATACAGCCCCGCCACGAGCGCTCGAAGGAACGGGTCCTAGGCAGCTTGTTGGGGGCGTAGCCTTCGGCATGGTATCGCCACAAGGCCCCTTCTGTGTGCGGGTTCCTAGTACCAAAAAAGGTCAAAAACTTCCAGGGAAAACATATGCTTCATTGGCACCCTTGACAACGCGACTACCCCTAGCGCGAGTGCTTCGAGGAGCGGATGCTTAGCAGCCTGCTGGAGGTGCCACCATCGGAAAGGTTTCTTTGGCTGTCCCGATGCCGCCGTGTAGGTTGCTGAGCGGGCTCAAAGCAAAACAATGGCGCGCCCGGCTACCTCAAGTTCCCCTCATGGCAAGTCTCAGAGCCTGGTTCGTCGACCCTTGCTGGAGGTAAGTGTTACGCATGACTATGCATACCAACATATATGAAGACGAGTAAAAACTCAGAAATGCTCAACTTTTTTTACTTATGTTTTGCACAGGATAGTGCTTGGACTAGCGCGAAGGTTTATATGCCCTACTTGCAAGACTTGTGCAAAGGAGTGTTGCCGGGAGGCCCAGGCATCTGAGCTTCATGGTCTACCGACAAGGACATTGTCGGTCCGGAGATGGTCAGGGCAGCGCCGGGCCTCCTTGGGAGTGACATACCCCGACAAGGATGTATCTTCTTGCCGGGGGTGCTCCCCATTGCGCCTTTGACAGCAGTACAACGCTCCTAAAGGGGCGAGCCTGTCGGAACGAGCGCCCGGGGCCTCGCCAGATCCCCCTGACATATCCTCGACAACATCGCATTGCAACGGAGGGGTGCGCTTGATGGAGAAAGTGTCGGGATTCTTATGGGAGCCCCCGACGCGTGCGCTCGACAGCAAGGCCGCACCCTGGGGGAGGTGTATCCGCCGGAGTGCTTGGAGGCCGCACCCTGGGGGAGGTGGTTGCAGACGAAGCCGCAAATCCTCGAGGCGCCACGGCAAACCTCCCTTCGGAAGTCGGCATGGTGGCGGTGATGACGGAGCTGATGCCCCGATCCTCAGGTGGGATCACCACACCCTTCTGCTCCCTACCAGGCGTGCCAGAGATGTCGTGGGAGGCGAGCACCTATGGGACCTACGGATCCCTTGTTATTCGGCGGGGGAGGCGGATGATGGGGTTATAGCCCTAGGGTAGGGTCATAGGCCTGACCTATAAGTCCTACCTAAGGGCACCTCATTATTAGCTTAAGGATCACAAGATACTTACCGACTGGATTAAGACAACCTTTGATCCACTCGGTAAAGAACCACTCGGAAGATTACCTAATACTCGACGACTGCATTCCACTCGGTAAGACCAGAAGCCAGTCGACATAGAAGACCAGAAGCCACTCCAGCGAGGCTAACGGTCACACGTTAGACTACTGTATTTAATGTCATTTATTGCATAGGTTACCTGTAATGTATGCATTCAATCTCACTTATTGCACCCTGGAAGGCTGGACACTTATGAGGGGATTGCACTCTATATAAGCCACCCCTCCCCTCTGGCACAAGGGTTCGCATTCTGTAACATTCATATTCCACTCGACACTAAAGATCCAAGAGCACTGAGACGTAGGTATGTTACCTCTACCGCGGAGGGTCCTAAACTCATACAACCTTGCCATATCTAGGACTCAGCCCTCTACTTTCGTACCCTACACATCTACTGTCAGGCTTATATCCACGACAATTGGTGCCCACCGTGGGGCAGGTGTCTAGGCGACTTCCAGCAAGTTTGCATTTTTTCATCTTCACCATGTCTTCCGGCGGTGTTTTGTGCCTAGGCCACGATCTTGTGTTTGGCACACTCGTCTTCATCGCCGATGATTCAGCATGGCTCCGGGAGGCGCCTCTCGATGTCGAGGCACTTCTAGTTCGCGGGGCGACGTTCTTCCGTGCTAGTTCTTGGAGAGTTCTTCTTCGCCAACCGTCGACTCCGTCGTTGACCGTGCTCCCCATCGCACGTCGCAACAAGCGATCCGGTCGCTCACGGCTCCAGCGCTTGGTGCGTCATGCACTCGCGCGTCAAGCGACTTCGCCGCAGGTGGCAGCCATTAAACCTACTATACCTCCGTGTGTTGCATCTCACTCGGTGTCAGATCCATCTAGCTGTCCTTCTGAGTGTGAGAACAGTAGCCTTGCGGCGGAGATTTTCATGGACGTCTCACACGAGAGCCCGCCAAGGACCAATCGGGACAAGCGGGACACTGGAGAGACTTCGGGTGCGCGTCATCATCCGCGCCCTCCAGCATCCGGTTGGCGTTCCCATCACGACAATATCGAGGTATTCCGCACGCCTATCCACAACTTGGCTGCAGCCTCAAGGATTACAGACTCCATCCAGCCGTCAAATTCATCAGCGGGCAGAGGAGTGCAACAGAATTCTGCTGTATCTCGGTCTCACAATAGACTACACAGCAATTCCGTGAGAGCAGACACGGTTCAGTCGGTTTACGGCCCAGGTTCTCCCCAGCGTCGCTGAGGAGGAGATCACCGATAAGATCGGTACAGAGACTAGGGGCGGAATCCGCTTCCCCCCCGGTTCAATCGTGAAGATCACCATAGCTCACGCTCTCCTCCTTGGAGTGGTTCGTACACGCCCCAGCGCAACGACAAAAGGCGATCGGTGGGCGACGACCGCGACCAGAGGCGTGATGTAAGGGACTATATCACTCCGAAGCGATTTGATAGAGGCCGAGCCCATCATGATGGATACGATGGTGATCATCTGAGTGGAAGTGGCTCTGTCATCTCCGAACCAGAGTGTTTCAACCGAGCGATCCGCTTCGCTGATATTCCCCCCAACTTCAGGTTGACGGCCGAAATAAGCAAGTTCACTGGAGAATCCAAGCCAGAGACGTGGTTAGATGATTACAGAGTGGAAGTTCAGATCGGCGGCGGCAATGACAATGTCACGATGAAGCACTTGCCCCTGTTGCTGGATGGTTCGGCCCCTGCCTGGGTGAATCAACTAGCTCCATCAAGCATATATTGCTGGGCAGATTTGGTCCGATTGTTCATAAAGACCTTCGAGGGCACCTGCAAGCGCCCCTGCTGGTCTCCTAGAGCTACAACATTGTATCCAGAAGCCGAGTGTGTCTTTGCGTGATTATATGCAGCGTTGGACCACTCTTCACCACAATGTGGAGAACGTCACCGAGCGTCAAGCAGTCTGCGCTTTCAAGGCACGCATCAGGTACCGCGAGTTGTACTTGAAGTTTGGTCGGACAAGATATATGTCTACGAGCAAGATGATGAAGATAGCAACCTGCTATGCCAATGAAGAAGAAGACCGCCTCCGCAGCAGCAAAGGCAAGGCATTCGACGGAGATTCCAATTCCAAACGAAAGCAGAAGCAGAAGGTGGAGTGCACACCACCGAAAGAAGCAGCCGCTCCGGGAGCGGGAAAGTTTAAGGGAAATGGCAAGAGCCAATTCCCCCCAAATAAATTCAAGAAGCAGTCGGGACCAGATGTCCTTGATCAGTCGTGTGCAATTCACACAAAGATAGATGAAGAAGGCAACACCATCGTGCCTAAACATACCACTCGGCAGCGCACACTGTTGATCCAAAGATTTGGAGAGGATCAGTCGAGTGAGAAAGACCAGGAGAAAGAGGACGAAGAACAAGAAGACCCCTTCCCAAAGGTCCATGCCACTCTGATGATATTCGCTGATGTCGAAAGCAAGAGTCGACTGAAAGTGGTCAACCGAGAGGTCAACATGGCAGCTCCTTCCACCCCGAAGTATCTCAAGTGGTCGCATACTGCTATCACCTTCAACTAGTCGGATCACCCGACCCATGTCCGCACTCCGGGACGTCAGGCTCTTGTTGCCGACCCGGTGGTAGAAGGAGTTCGACTCCGCAAGGTGTTGATGGATGGAGGGAGCGGTTTCAACATTATGTACACCGACACTCTCAAAAGGATGGGCATTCCGATGTCCACGCTCAGCGACATCAATATGTTTTTTCATGGAGATCAGATCCTGTTAGATGTCGTCTTCGGCTCTGACAAGAACTTCCGCAAGGAGAAACTCACGTTCGAGGTGGTGGACTTACAGAGTGCCTACCACTCCATACTTGGTCGACCAGCGTATGTACATTTCATGGCCCAACCATGTTACGTTTATTTGAAGTTGAAGATGCCAGGACCGAAGGGAGTCATCACCATCACTGGCGATCGGGAGAGAGAAGAAGAATGTTTGCAGCAGGGCTCCAAGATCGTCGACCATCAGATGGCAATGGCGGAGCTCGATGAGTACCGGCAGATAACCGATCCCGCTGAACTGATGCACGCAAAGAAGCCAGCTTCCAAGTGTGCATTCCAGTCGGCAGGCGAAATATAGAAGGTCAGCTTCCACCCGACGGATCCTACAACTGCCCCGACCAACATCTCAACAACCCTTTACCCTAAATAGGAAGCCGAGCTCATCCAGTTCCTCGGTGAGAACTGGGACATCTTCGCATGGAAGCCTGCTGACATGCCTGGTGTACCCAGGGAACTGGGTGAGCACGACTGAGGGTCGACCACAATGCTCGACCTGTCAAGGAGCATCTGCGTTGGTCCGCCACCCAGAAAAGGAAAGCAATCGACGAGGAGGTTGCTAAGCTCCTAGATGCCAAGTTCGTTCGCGAGGTTTACCACTCCGAGTGGCTCGCGAATGTTGTCATGGTGCCTAAGAAGGACAAGTCACTCCGAATGTGCATCGACTTCAAGCATATTAATCGGGTCTGCCCAAAAGACCACTTCCCACTCCCCCGCATAGACCAGATCGTCGACTCAACTAAGGGATGTGAGCGATTGTCTTTTTTAGATGCTTACTCCGGGTACCACCAGATCCGTCTGTATGGCCGAGATGAAATAAAAACAGCCTTCATCACCCCTTTCGGGAGCTTCTGCTACATCACTATGCCATTCGGTCTCAAAAATGTAGGAGCCACTTTTATGCGCATGATTCAGAAATGCCTCCTCGACCAGATCAGTCAGAATGTGGAGGCATACATGGATGATGTCGTAGTCAAGTCACACAAAGGTTCCGACCTGCTGACTGACTTGGGTGAAACGTTCGCCAACCTTCGGAGGTACGACATCAAGCTCAAACCAGCCAAGTGCACATTCGGAGTCCCAAGCTGGAAGTTACTTGGTCTTCTCATTTCCGAAAGAGGAATCGATGTTAACCCCGAAAAGATCGGGGCAATCGTCTGAATGAAAAGCCCTGTGCGAGTGCACGATGTTCAGAAGCTTACATGATGTTTGGCAGCATTAAGCAGATTCATATCTCGACTCGAACAGAAAGCCTTACCATTGTACCGACTCATGAAGAAGTCAGATACCTTCGAGTGGATTCCTGAAGCAGAAGTTGCATTCGTCGAGTTAAAGTGTCTTCTATCCACCCAGCCGGTTCTTGCTGCTCCGTACAACAAAGAGCCACTCCTCTTATACATAACGGCTACAAATCAAGTTATCAGCGCAGTCCTGACAGTCGAGCGAGAGGAGGAAAGCAAGGCTTACAAGATTCAACTCCTAGTATATTATGTTTCTGAGGTATTGACTCCTTCCAAGCAGAGATATCCCCACTATCAGAAGCTCCTTTATGGGATTTATATGACTGCGAAGAAGGTACCTCATTATTTTCAAGATGTCCGTGGTCAGTGATGCCCCATTGTCTAAAATCCTTCACAATCGGGATGCATCGGGCTGAGTGGTGAAATGGGAGATGGAGCTATTATATTATAACATAATGTTCGAAGCCAAGAAAGCCATCAAATCTCAGGCTCTGGCGGATTTCATGGCTGAATGGGTGGAACAACATTAACCAACCCCTAATCACTCGGCACATTGGACTATCTTCTTTGATGGCTCGAAGATGCTGTGTGGTTCTGGTGCAGGCGTAGTTCTTATATCTCCAAAAGGTGACAACCCAGTTATGTATTGCAGATTCACTTCGATTCCTCTAACAATGAGGCAGAGTATGAAGCTCTCCTTTACGGTTTGTGTATGGCCATTTAACTCGGCGTCCATCGCTTTATGGTATACGGTGACTCGGATCTAATGGTTAATCAAGTATTGAAAGAGTGGGATGTGAGAAACCCTGCCATGACTGGATACTGCAACGCAATAAGAAAACTTGAGAAAAGGTCTGAAGGTTTGGAACTTCATCACGTTCCTCAACTGAAGAATCAGGCTGCTGATGAGTTGGCAAAAATCGGATCCACTCGGAAAATTGTGCCTAGTGATGTTTGTCTGGAGCACATACATACCCCTTTAGTCCAAGAAGATCCATTCACTTAAGAACCTCCTCAACCTACAGGTGTAGTTGATTGGACAATGTCGTATATTGCATATATCCTTAGGCAAGAACTACACGAAGAAGAAGATGAAGCTAGACAGATTGTTCGGAGATCAACCAGTTTCACAGCCATGGGAGATTAGCTCTATAAGGAAAGTGTGTCTGGCGTAGCTCAATGGTGCATTTCCCCTAAGGAAGACCGAGTGATTCTGGACGAAATTCATTCGGGAACCTATGGTCATCATGCATCCTCCAAAGCCATCGTTGCTAAGGCATCCCGAGCTAGATTCTTCCGGCCACATGTAGGCGAAATGGCTAAAGAGCTTGTAGACTGCTGTGAAGGATGTCAATTCTACTCCAACAAATCGCATAAGCCTTCATTTGCTCTGAAGACAATCCCCCTCATATGGCCTTTTGCCGTGTGGGGCTTGGACATGGTCAGACCCTTTTGTACAGGGAAAGGCGGATTTATTCATTTGCTAGTTGTAGTCGACAAATTCACTACGTGGATAGAAGCCAAGCCAATCAAAAAGCTAGATGCTCGCACTGCAATCAAATTCATGAGAGAAATCACTTTCAGATTCGGAGTCCCACAAAGCATCATCATTGACAATCGATCAAACTTTGACTCAGACGAATTCAAGAGGTTTTTCTCCAACCAAGGAACTAGAATGGATTATGCATCCGTTGCTCATCCCTAGACAAATGTTCAGGCTGAGTAGCGAATGGACTCATACTTCAGGGGTTAAAACCTCGTCTCATGAGGGAGATTGGACACGCTGCAGGTGCTTGGGTCACCGAGTTACCTTCTGTGCTCTGGGGGCTCAGAACGACCCCGAACAGGTCGACTGGGCGGTCTCCATTCTTTCTCGTGTACTGTGAAGAAGTTGTCCTTCCAAGTGATTTGCTTCACAACCCCCTTAGAGTTTAGCTTTTCTCAGAAGCCAAACCTGAATAAGCCCAACAGAATGGAGTTGATCTCTTGGAGGAGGAGCGCGAGATGGCTTTGATTCGGTCGACGATCTACCAGCAAGACTTGTGACGGTTCCATTCCAGGCACGTCAGGAGTCAGACAATTCAAGCAGGCGATTTAATGCTCCGAGTGCATCATCAGAGACCACACAAGCTATCCCCCGCCTGGGAAGGACCCTTCATCGTCTCCAAGGTACTGAACAATGGAGCATACAAACTCTACAATTGGGAGAAGAGGCTCGACGAGCCGCGAGCATGGAACGGAGACTTACTCAAATGTTTTTATGCCTGATTTATGACTGTTTTGATGTAATGATAAGGATTCCCTAAAGCAATTTACTTGCCAGAAGTTTTGATTACCATAATATATCTCTCGACTCCGGTCTAGCGAATTTCTCCGACTGAAGATCTACCCTCTCATTCAGGAGCTTAGCCGCGAACTAGATTCGCCTAAGATAAAAAACATCTCCGAGTGAAGAGCTAACCTCTCACTCGGGGGCTTAGCCGCGAACCAGATTCGCCTAAGTTAAAAAACTTCTTCGAGTGAATATCTAACCTCTCACTCGGGGGCTTAGCCGTGAACCAGATTCGCCTAAGTTATTCAACTTCTCCGAGTGAAGAGATAACCTCTCACTCGGGGGCTTAGCTGCGAACCAGATTTTCCGAAGTTATGAAACTTCTCTGAGTGAAGAGCTACCCTCTCACTCGGGGGCATAGCCGCGAACCAGATTCGCCTATGTTAAAAACTTCTCCGCGTGAAGATCTAACCTCTCACTCTGGGGCTTAGCCGCGAACCAGATTCGCCTATGTTATTAAACTTCTCCGAGTGAAGAGCTAACCTCTCACTCGGGGGCTTAGCCGTGAACCAGATTCACCTAAGTTATTAAACTTCTTCGAGTGAAGTGCTACCCTCTCACTCGGGGGCTTAGCTGCGAACCAGATTCGCCTAAGTTAAAACATTTCTCCAAGTGAAGGACTAACCTCTCACTCGGAGGCTTAGCCGCGAACTAAATTCGCCTAAGTTAAAACATTTGTCCGAGTGAAGAGCTAACCTCTCACTCGGAGGCTTAGCCGCGAACCAGATTCGCCTAAGTTAAAAAAATTCTCCAAGTGAAGAGCTAACCCCTCACTCGGGGACTTAGCCGCGAACAAGATTCGCCTAAGTTAAAAAACTTCTCCGAGTGAAGAGCTAACCTCTCACTCGGGGGCTTAGCCACGGACCAAATTCGCCTAAGTTAAAAAACTTCTCCGAGTGAAGAGCTAACCTCTCACTCGAGGGCTTAACCGCGAACCACATTCGCCTAAGTTAAAACATTCCTCCGAGTGAAGGATCACCCTCTCACTCGGAGGCTTACCGCGAACCAGATTCGCCCAAGTAACGAAATCCTGCCCAAATTCCTACCCAATTGCGAATCAAGCTTCGCTTTGGTGGGCAGACTTGGTGTATGCCAAGAGCATCCCCGAAAAGAAAAAGTTCATTCGACAAAGATAAAATCAAATTCAGTCGAAGTGAGCAAATAAATAATACCCGGTGCAAATAAAGGTTATCCGCGCAGGTAAAACGTACTCGGGTTGTTACCCAAAAGAAGTTTTAAGAATTTACAAGAACCACTCGGCATACCGAGGCAAATTACTTTTTTTCTCATGAGTGATCAACTCCCTCATGACTCACCTGGACTGGCTGGCTCCACAAAGGTATCGAGGTCGATGACGTCGGCGATGCGAGTTGCGACATCAATGAAGGTCTCTATGAAGTCTTCAAAATGAAGCATTTCGTGTTTCCAACCTGCAACGCCTTCATCTTGTCCTCCCAAGTCTCCTTGCAATGGCCCCTGACGAGTGACCAAGCTACGTCCGCCCCACATCGAGCAGCAGACTTCTTCCACGCTTGAACCCACTGAGGAATCTGCTCCATTCGAGTCATCATAGCCTCCAGATCATGCTGGATTTCATCTTCTAGCCATAGCTCCTTGTCAATCTTGCTCACAGCAGCCCTCAGTCGTGTGACATACTTCTCCACCTTCGTCAGTCGGGAACTCATATGAAAAAGATTCAAAGTTGGGCCGTCACCGAGTGGAGTGTTGACTGGATCAAGCGAAGGCTCAACCTCCTCAGTTTCCTTCTCCAGGTCTTGACAGAACTCTGTGGGAGAGAAGTTTTAATATCATCAACGAAACACCACACGATCAATAGCTTTATTCATTCGATGATAAACTTACCAGTGAGAAACTCCAACATCTTGGTGGCAAAGTCTCCCACATACTTCTCTTGAACATTCGCCCTTTTTCTCATATCCCTCAGCTGGTTCATCCACTTCTTTCGCTCATTCTGCAATTTCTCCACCTCCACCTGCAAACTCTTACTGGTTGCCTCAGCCTCTACCAGCGCTTTGTCCTTCTCCTCCAGTGTTTTCTTCAGAGCAGCTACTTCATTTGTGGCTGTCTCCAGGTTCGTAGTCAGTTGAGTATTTTCTGCAGCTAAGGTAGCATATGCATAACCTACTTCACAAGCTTTCTCAAAGAGTCACAAGACAAATATCAGTTGACATATATAACACTTCCAAGTGATATATAGTCAAAACAAAATCACTTCCGAGTGATAATCCCTTCATCCGAATTAAAGAAGAAGACATGTTTCCGATCAGACCCCTACCAGTGCAAGCACTCGACAGTGGCCTCGGAGACTACCCCCAGCGGGTTAACTCGGCGTGACCCCACTGACTTACCGCTCGATCAGGTCTTCCGTGACGAGCCAAAAAGATTATACACTCAAAAAACTTTAGACTATTATCATTCACTACAGAACTGATAATAGTGTCGGGGACTACACCAGTGGGTGCACTTAGCGTGCCCCCACTGGATTCGGAAATCAACAAAATCAGCTCTGGTTGATTGTGATCAACAACAAAGAAAAATTCTCTACCGATTAAGACCCCTGCCAGTGCAAGCCGACATCGGTCTCGGGGACTACACCCAGTGGGTTCACTCGGAGTGACCCCACTGGAAACACAAACAAAACAAAGACATTTCTACCAAACCACCCAATGGGTGTCAGTCAGAATTCAAACTTACGGACGAACTTTCTCGGGCGTTATCTTTGAGCACCACGCTATGGTTATACACCGAGTCGATGGCGTCATAAGTTGTTCTTGCTTGTTGCGACATGAGCTCTGCCTGGATCATAGCCTCCTTGGCGGCACCAGTATGGTCTTCAGGGACACGACGCATGGTGTATACAGTCGCGGGTGATACCAATCCTGAGGCGGCAGCAGAAACAACTAGAACTCTCGACTACAATCCATTCGGAGTCGTAGTGACAACGACCGAACTAACAGGCGGAGCACTCGCTACAGTCGTTTCCGCCACGGGCACCTCGGACACAACAAGTTCCATCGCAGTAGCTGGTTGCCTTTGACCATCGTCGTCCAGCTGAATGACCTCCATTGCAGCAGGCGCGGCTGGCAGACAAAAACACCAGATATTACAAACAATAAATCGTACACATCGAAGAGTAATACAGAGTGGTAAAGCAACAATACCTAGTTGAGAAGTGGCTGCATTTGTAGTGTCAACCTCCATGGGGTCTACGCCCCCTCGAAGTCGTGACGTCATAGAGGTAGCGGCTCTGTCGATACAATTCTAGTCGGTCATCATCAACTAATTTTTTTTCACTCGGTTAAGAGTACAAGCCGAGTACTTACGCAGAGGCAACTGGCACGGCGATCCTCATCCTAGGAAGAGCCTTCCGAGGTTTGGGTCCGCTGGGCTTGGGCACCTTTACAGGTTGCTCCACTGGTTCACGGGATGATCCCCTGGTACGTTTGGCACTCCTGCCACTTGGCGCCAAAGGCTTGCTCGGGGTGCCCGCGGGATCATAACGCAGCTTGGACCGAGGTTCGTGGCGAGATGGAGATGAGTCTTCTTCTTCACGTTCCTCCGACTCGTCCTCCTGAGTTTCTTCGCTGTCTTCAACATATTCCTCGCTATCCGCACTGTCCTCCATGCTCCCCTCGTCAAGGTCGAGTGTGTTGCCATTCGGGACAGGAGAATGCAAGTTCGTCCACTCCTACAAGATACAATCCACAAACTCAGTCGACAAGGAAATTACAAGCACTCGGTTCGAACGCAACAATGTTCAACAGAGCAGAACTAACCTTGTTCATCGGCGAATTGTTAGCTGAGAAGGGCAGTACCCTTTTTGCCCCCATTGGATTGTCACAAGGACCTACTATTTCGCATATCCACTTTGCTATTGTGTCTTCACTCACTTCCTCTAGATGAGATCGACTGGAGTCTTCACGACCGGTGTAATGCCACATGGTGTGATCTCGAGCCTGGAGGGGCTGGATGCGTCTGCCCATGAAGGGCTCTAATAGATTCATTCCTATCACTCCGTTGCGGACCAGACCAATCAGTGCTTTCACCAAGGGATCAACCAGAGTCTTCTCCTCCTTCGTCATCGGTAATGTCCTCGGAGCAGTCGGTTGCTCTAGAGTAAAGGGAGGGAGTCCACTCGACATGTTCGGGCAAGCTACATTGTTATAGTAAAACCAAGTAGATTGCCAATTGCGAACCGACTTGGGGAAGGTCAAGGCAGGATAGCTACTTTCGGCTTTTTTTTAAGCCCTAAACCCCCACACAACTTCATGACATTAGTCTTGTCATCAGTCGGATTAACTTTCTTCACCGACTGAGATCGCACGGTTAAGATCGATTTGAAGAGTCCCCATTCAGGAGGACACCCCAAAAAATATTCACACAAGGTGATAAAACAAGAAAGGTGGGAAATAGCATTGGGCCGAAGGTGATGCAACTGCGCCCCAAAGAAGTTCAGAAAACCCCGAATAAAAGGATGGGGTGGCTAGAGAAACCTCTTTCTACACGAGTCACAAGGAGGACCCACTCTCCCTCCCGCGACTCAGGCTCAGCCTCATCTCCAGGAAGGCGCCAAGATTTGTCCACCAGCATGTCGTGCTCGACGAGGTCGAGGAGATCCTCCTTCCGCATAGTGGAGGAGAGGAAATCCCCCTGGATCCAGCCCGGTGGCAGAGCTTGCTTCTTCGACTTGGCGACGCCCTTCTTCTTCGCCTTCTCTAGTTTGCTGGTCTGCCCTTTCGTCGTAGTGGCAGTGGTGAGATTGGTCGCTCCGGTGTGCGCTGGTGGCTAACGAGGAGGAAGAGAAGAAGAGAGGAAGAAGACAATGTCGTTCCAAACCCTAGCGATGAAGGCCTTTATAACCAGTCGACTGAGTCTCTGGCAAGTGGACCCTCGGCCTATCTCTTCGCGAGCCATCCCAAGATACGTGGTGGATATTGAGGCGCAAGAATCGGGGCGACGAGATCCACTTCATAGCGATGACGTCACAACCGCGTAACGCGCGGCAACCGAAATTTTCAAATCCTAGAAAATCCGGAACTGACAGGACGATTGGTCACATGAAAAGATCTTGTCAGACGCGCCGTTTCGTTTTCTCACTTGTATCTTCCTATCCACTCGGATATTTTATACTAATAAGAATTGATCAAGGCGAATGATGAAGATTGCAATCGACATCCAATTCGGCGAAACTTTGAAGAATATTCAAATTCACTATGCTATACCAAGATTTGAAGTCGCACCTTCACCACTATAACCTCGATCCATTTGGGGGCTAATGATGGGGTTATAGCCCTAGGGTAGGGTCATGGGCCTGACCTATAAGTCCTACCCAAGGGCACCTCATTATTATCTTAAGGATCACATGATACTTACCGACTGGATTAAGACAACCTCTGATCCACTCACTAAAGAACCACTCGGAAGATTACCTAATACTCGACGACTGGATTCAACCCGGTAAGACTAGAAGCCAGTCGAAATAGAAGACCAGAAGCCACTCCAGCGAGGCTAACGGTCAGACGTTAGACTACTGTAGCTAATGTCATTTAT
This sequence comes from Hordeum vulgare subsp. vulgare, assembly GCF_904849725.1. Taxonomy (NCBI): domain Eukaryota; kingdom Viridiplantae; phylum Streptophyta; class Magnoliopsida; order Poales; family Poaceae; genus Hordeum; species Hordeum vulgare. The sequence goes on from NC_058523.1 coordinate 282,145,892, forward strand.
GAGGGTTGGACACTTATGAGGGGCAGACGCTTCAATCTCACTTATTGCACCCTTGAAGGTTGGACACTTATGAGGGGCAGCGCACTCTATATAAGCCACCCCTCCCCTCTGGCAAAAGGGTTCGCATTCTGTAACATTCATATTCCACTCGACACTAAAGCTCCAAGAGCACTGAGACGTAGGGCTCTTACCTCCACCGCAGAGGGGCCTGAACTCATACAACCTTGCCGTAGTTAGGAATCTGCCCTCTACTCATACCCTACACATCTACTGCCAGGTTTATATCCATGACAGCGAATGCGCAGAGAGCCGACCGAGAGGTCGAGGCACGATCATTTTACCCAGGTTCGGGCCGCTCGGAGGCATATAACCCTACTCTTCCTTCATGTTTATGGTGTAAAGGTGACGAGCTGCTGAGCGTCGGTTCTTTGACTAGCTAACCTTCCCATGTAAATGCCCAGGGCCTCCTTTTATATGTCGAAGGGGTCTCCAACAGTGGTAGCACTGGGTTCTCATGGGGTGCACAGTAAAACAGTGCACCCACAAGCCGCATAGTGCGTTACAGTGGTTCTAACGTCTTAGCAGACGCATTTAATGCTTCATCAGGTGCCCCACAAATGGGAGAAGGGTGCGTCGCATCGGTACTGTGCTCCCAGGTCCGCTCGACACGCGTTGATCGGAACGACATGTATCAAGTGGCTAGGGCGCAGCTGGCTGTTGCGCTGGCACAATGGTTCTTGGGGGCCTTGCCGGGGTTGTGGTGTGCTGGAGGGTTGGTAACTCTCCCGGCAAGGAGCTTGTCGGGTTTTGCTGCCTTCCCCAGCAAAGAGGCTTGCCAGGGTCGATGCCTTCGGTCTTCGGTCCTGAGGCTTTGGTTGCCTTCAGGGTCTTGGCGCGACACTTCGGAAAGTGCCCTTGCCGGGTCTGCTGCGTTGTCGGGGGCTCTGCTAGCCCCTGCTCCAGTCTTTGCTGGTTCTTCGCTGGCATCCCCTGATGAAGAGGGCTTGCCGGAGGTGGCGGCTTGCTGTTAGTCTATATTATTATTGTGGGCTTCACCCTTTTCTCTCGTCGTCCTTGGCAGGGCCTGTCGAGGGCTACTACCGTCCATGCACAAGTCATGGGCGCCAAAGGCCCATTCTTTAGCGCACCGATAGAAGATCGTGGTGACAAGAGGATAATATGTCCACTATATGATCATAGAGATGAATATCTGAGTTGCGAGTTTGGTACATAGTTAAGACAACGTGGAAATTGTTTCACAACTAATGCCACCTGGAACACCGTGGTGTGATGGTGTGTCCAAACATCATAGTCGCGCCCTATTGGATATGGTGCATACTACGATGTTCCTTATTGAATTATCACTACGTTTTTGGGTTAGGCATTAGAGACAACCGCATTCACTTTAAATAGGCACCACGTAATTCCGTTGACATGACACCGTATGAACTATGGTTTGGAGAAACCTAAGATGCCATTTCTTAAATTTTTGGCTGCGATGCTTATGTGAAAAAGTTTCAGCCTGATAAACTTGAACCCAAAGAGGATAAATGCATCTTCATAGGCTACCCAAAACAGTTGGAAATACCTCCTATCTCAGATCCGGAAGCAAAAAGTTTGTTTCTAGAAATGGATCCTTTCCCTAGAAAATGTTTCTCTCGAAAGAATTGAGTGGGAGGTTGGTGGAAACTTGATGATATTATTGAACCATCGCTTCAACCAGTGTGTAGCAGGGCGCAGGAAGTTGTTACTATGGCGCCTACACCAATTGAAGTGGAAGCTGATGATAGTGATCATGAAGCTTCAGATCAAGTTACTACGAAACAAGTAAGTCGACAATGTGACGTACTGCTCAAGAGTAGTACGGTAACCCTTTCTTGGAGGTCATGTTGTTGGAAAACAATGAACCTACAAACTATGGAGAAGTGATGGTGGGCTCGGATTCCGACAAATGGCTGGAGGCCATGAAATCCGAGAGAGGATCCATGTATGAAACAAAGTGTAGACTTTGGAAGAACTACTTGATGGTCATAGGATTTTGAAGTATAGATGTATCTTTAGAAGGAAGACAGACGATGATGGTGAAAAGTGACCATAAAGAAAGCTTGAGTTGTCGGAAAGATGTGTTCGACAAGTTCAAAGAGTTGACTATGATGAGACTTTCTTACGCGTAGCGATGCTAAAAGTCTGTTGGAATTATGTTAGCAATTGTTGCATTATTTATGAAACTTTGTAGATAGGATATTAGGACATTGTTTCCTCGTCGGTTTCCTTGAGGAAAGGTGGTATGTGATACAACAAGAAGGTTTTGTCGATCCTAAGGTTGTTAACAAGTATGCAAGCTCCGGCGATTCTTCTATGGACTGGAGCAAGCAACTCGGAGTTGGAATATACGCTTTGATGAGATGATCAAAGTTTTGGGTTTATACAAAGTTGATGAGAAACTTTTATGTCCAAAGAAGTGAGTGGCAGCACTATAGAATTTCTTATGAGTATATGTCATTGACATATTGTTGATCGTAAATGATGTAGAATTTCTGGAAAGCATAAGGGTTGTTTGAAAACTGTTTTTCAACGGAAAACCGGGATTAAGCTACTTGAACATTGAGTAGCAAGATCTGTAGAGGTAGATCAAAATGCTTAATAGAAATGTCAAATGAATACCTACCGTGACAAGATTTTCAAGGAGTCCAAAATAGATCAGTCAAAGAAAGAGTTCTCGGCTCTGTTATAAGGTGTCAGTATTGAGTAAGACTCAAAAGCCAACCACGACAGATGAAAGAGAAAGGACGAAGGTCGTCCCTATACATTACTCGTAGGCTCTAAAGTATGCAATGCTGTGTACCACACCTGTAGTGTGCCTTGCCATGAGTTTGTCAAGGGGTACAAGAGTGATCCGGGAATGGATCAATGGAGAGTAGTCAAAGTTATCCTTAGTAACTAGTGGACTAAGGATTTTTTCTCGATTATGGAGGTGATAAAAGAGTTCATCGTAAAGGGTTACGTCAATGCAAGCTTTGACACTAATCCAGATGAGTTAGAGTAGTAAACCTGATTCGTATAGTGGAGAAGTCATTTGGAATAGTTCCAAATGGCGCATGGTAGCAGCATCTATAGGATTACATAGAGATTTGTAAAGCACACACAGATCTGAAAGGATCAGACCCGTTAAATAAAACCTCTCTCACAAGGAAGAACAAGCCCCATAACTGTATGGGTGTTAGATTCATTACAATCACATAGTGATGTGAACTAGATTACTGACTCTAGTGCAAGTGGGAAACTGTTGGATATATGCCCTAGAGGCAATGATAAATTGGTCATAATGATATTTCCTTGTTCATGATAATCTATTATTATCCATGCTGGAATTGTATTGATTGGAAACTCAAATACATGTGTGGATACATAGACAACACACTGTCCCTAGTCAGTCTCTTGTTGACTAGCTCGTTGATCAAAGATGGTCAAGGTTTCCTAGCCATAGACAAGTGTTGTCACTTGATAACGGCATCACATCATTAGGAGAATGATGTGATGGAAAAGACCCAAACTATAAACGTAGCATATGATCGTGTTAGTTTATTGCTAGTTTTTCTACATGTCAATATGTCTGTTCCTATGAACACGATAACATGCAACTCCCGGACACCGCAGGAATACCTTGTGTGTATCAAACGTTGCAATTTTAGTGCGTGACTATAAAGGTGCTCTATAGGTATCTCCGAAGGTGTCTGTTGGGTTGGCATGGATCAAGACTGGGATTTGTCACTCCGTGTGACGCAGAGGAATCTGAGGACCCACTCTGTAATACAACATCACAATAAGACTTGCAAGCAATGTGACTAAAGAGTTAGTCACGGGATCTTGTATTACGAAATGAGTAAAGAGACTTGTCGGTAACGAGATTGAACTAGGTATGGAGATACCGACGATCGATTCTCGGGCAAGTAACATACCGAAGGACAAAGGGAACAACATACGAGATTAACTGAATCCTTGACATAGAGGTTCAACCGATAGAGATCTTCGTGAAATATGTAGGAGCCAATATGGACATCCAAGTCCTGCTATTGGTTATTGACCAGGGAGTGTCTAAGGTCATGTCTGCATAGTTCTTGAACCCACATGGGTCTGCACACTTGAGGTTGCAGTGATGTTTCGGGAAAGTTGAGTTATGTGTGGTAGTAACAAAAAGTTGTTCGGAGTCCCGGATGAGATCCCGGATGTCATGAGGAGCTCCGGAATGGTTCAGCGGTAAGGATTGATTTATAGGAAGTCCCGACTTGGTCACCGGAAAGGTTTCGAGAAAGGTGAGAGATAGAAAAGCAGCATAGAGGGGAGGTGTCTAAGGGGGTGGTATAGTGAAAGTGCAATCAAATTGTGCTAAAAAGGCCAAACACAACATTGAGATGAGGTAGGTGATATACTCATGTAGTTGCTGCCTAGGTCAAAAGTGCGACATATATCAAGGCACAAACAAGAAAAACAAGAAACGCACAATATGGTTCCATTCGAACCATCACACCGACTCAACATTGTGTTGGGGATACACAACTCATCCTACCCTAGGGGTTCTTGGAGTCAATAGTCGCTCTTACTTCGTGTCTTGGAGAGGATTCCGCTCAGTCTTCCGGGTCTTCTTTAGGTGTCGCTATGTCTGTTGTTGTTGTTTGAGGAAACAATCCAGGTTGCGCCTTAAGAAACTTTGACGTCTTCTCTCTGGTAGGCTGACGGCGAAGGTGGTTCCTCATTTCTGTCGTTGACACGGTCTCCCGTTGTCTTCGTAATCATGTCAATGTCTTCTTGCCTTCCAAGGCATCGAGAGTTTGGAGTGGACGATCCTTATGCAATGACATCAGAAAAGCATGATAATGTTTTGACATGTTGGTTATGTTGATGACAATATCGGCACTAAGAGTAGGGGATGAAGAGAACTGCTTTTCCTGCTCACTATGTGAGGCGGACCAAATGGTGAGGTTCTTATCCACCAACGGTTGTCGACACAAGAATGGTAAGGACAAAGTTATTCTATTAGCGATGCATATCATGATCTTGCATATCTTATGTCCCCATAGTCGTAGGCCAAGGTTACTTCACTCTAGGACAATGTTGAGCGTGTAACCATCTTCTGAGTCTCGTTGTCTTCATTCCTATAGAAGGTAGCTTTTGTTGGTGTCGTCTCGCCTCAGCGTTGCCAACCTTGTCTTCTAAGTATGTGGGCGATTAATTGGCAAGGTCGTCCCCTTTCAAGTTACCCACGAGGGTATCAAGGAATCCAGTGGTCAGGGGCATAAGGGTGCTAGCGATCGTTTGCATGTTTTGAAAAACCAGATGAGAAGAGTCAAGAGAATAAGGGTAGATGTGCTAAGGAAAAAACGTTTGCTTCCTTTCAAGATTAGGGACATGTGAGAAATATATAGGTTTTTTAAGTTGTTTGAAATTTTCGGAAAAATAGCTTTGTCCTAAGTAACGTCCATGCTAACTATGGGCTTCCTACAGTTAGGATGGCTCTGATACCAGCTCTGTGGGGATCCCGACTCATAAGTCGTGATCACCGAATGCACGTGCATAGTGATCCAAGAGATCAATTCTCACTAAACACACAGACACCGAATAACATGAGTCTTACATCAATTACGTACAGTTTTACTTGAATATGGCCTTCATGGCGAAGTCTTCATATGCATTGCAGCGGAAATCTTTAACAATAGCGTGAACCCTCTTAACCTTACACGCATTCAGACTAGGAAGCATCCTACCTCGCATGTGCTTCAGCAAGGTATTCTTCCTCATATCCTGTTCTCTCATGCCTGGTCAATGGAATAAACAGTGGCAAGCGAGTGAGTACTTTCAGTGTACTCGCAATCAACGCATGTTTGGAACAAGGCAATAACAATGCATGATATAGCACTATAGGTAAATTTTGTAAAAGCAGATTTTCAAGTGTAATGAAATGATCAAATTCCTGTGAGGGCATGCATCATGAGGTAAATGATATCCATATGAACAGGTTACAAATATCAATATAACCTGAGGATCAAACGTCCCATGTCCACCCATCATGCTAAGTCGTCTAACGTAGCTCATGAATCATACTGCCATCTTTCTCACACAATCACCTTCCTCACACACGCACACTTGGTTTATGCGAAAATTCAGGACGTAGTTTAAGCAACACCACCCAATTTTCCTTGACCGTGGACAGGGTTATTTGAATAGTTGTACACTGTGTAGAGGTTGCGTGTTGTACCCACAAGATTCGAGGAACTACCGTGTCATCCACGACTCGCGGTATATTACATACCCGAGGTAAGCACCCGAACAATGCCTTTCCCCTCGCGATGCTACATAGAGTTCACTCGTTGGTGACATCCCTCATGATGGACATCATACAAGCATGGGTCAAGATCGTACCATCCATGAGGGCACACAAAGGTGTGCCCAGTGTGTGTGAAACCAGCCCGTGGTTGCCCTTCTTGGCACGACCTCATCTCGAAAGTGATCATTCCACTCCCTCCACTTGTAATATGGGCTCTCTACTAGCACCGACCAAAGTACTCAACAAAGCCCCATCCCATAAAGGGGTAGCTTGGTCGCACATGTAAGGTTGGGACGGTCGAGAAATCTTAAATCATTCATGTTTTTAAAAACACACACAAAACTTGCCTCTCTACACCACCTCTTTCTCAAGTGGTTACGTAGCTCAAGACCATATCCCTCGGGAATTAGTGGCACCCTAAGAAGTTTTTGTCGGCCCCCCGGGACCAGGGGTACCCAGGCCCTTCGGCCTGCGGCCCCAGGCATGACGCGCTGCACAGTCATGGTTCGGCCCACCAGCAAGCCCCACAAGGAGGACTCTCACTAGGGCCCTCGACTTGCAAGGCAGGCACCTGACGATCATCGCCCAGGACCACGAGAGGTCACCTGCTGAAAGGACGCGTCCCGAGGCCACCCCAGAGGCTCTTGCAGGGTGGGATCGTCTAGTGCAACCAGGCATGGTCACCCGACCCTGCATCTTTAGGTGGGTGACACGTGTAGCATGAGCGACGCACGAGCAGTGCTAGCAGGCACGGGCAGGGGGGCTTTCCGCTTTCGTGCTAAGGAAGCAGGGCCAGCTGGCGGGCTCCCAAAGCAACCCCCATACGTTTCCTGTTTGGTGCAAGAGGACTAAGGCTGGGGGCTCGACAGGACGGAGGTCACCCCCGAGTCCACCAGGGCATCATGGCATGGAGCCTTGGAAGGCAAAGACCATCTTTGTCAGGGCAGGCGACAGTCCTGTCCCCTTACAAAATGGTTGTTGTGGCGACCCTTCCTGCCAAGTGTGTTCTAGGAGAAGAGGACCATGGCCAGTATAAAAGAGAGGCCCGACCACTGTAGCAGGGATCCCATCTCCACTAGGGCTAGAACCGGCCTTTGTACTCGTCTTCCAGTTCAAGCAATCCGGACAAGCAGGAGTAGGGTTTCACACCGCAAGGTGGCCTGAACCTAGGTAAACTGCTTGCATCTTCTTGGTTCCTTTCCATAGCTCGAAACATCGGAGATTCATAGTGAAGGCGAGAGGTGGAGCAGGGTAGGAGAGAAAGCCAGAGTTCGAACCTTTCTGGGTCTACGGAGTTTGAACCTTTCTGGGTCTGCGGTGCCCCGATTCCAACATTTGACGCGCCATGTCAGGATGCGGAGCTTCCTCCTACTCTAGTTTCGTCTCCAGCCTCACTAACCCCATGGCCGATACTTGTTATCCGTGCCTCGAGCGCTCGGTGCCCCGCGGCCGTCACCGACGCACCAGTGTCACACCCACCACTTTCGTTGCCCGCACCGCGCGTGAGCAACAGGGCTCCTCGTGGCCCCGAGTGCCCCAAGACGCCTGCCCCGCAGCATCTGCCTCGGCCCCTATCCACGTGCGAGACTTAAACGCGCGGGATGCGCTGCTTATGGCAAGCAAACTGCTCTACCATCGCCCAAAGGATAGGTATACAAAACCTTGGCAGATCACATCGTCGAGATGGTGACTATCACCAAGAGGTCCCTAGTACCCTACGTCCTGCTTCGGACCCCGACGCCCGAGGCGGGGGGCTCATCCAACGACCCGCCTCCACCACCGCATGGCGGCTCGCATAGACCGCAACCAAGGAAACCGAGCAGGGTCCGCCTCGTGCCGTGCTCCTCCTCCTCCGGGTCCCGGTGGCCGACTTCGGGGCATCACCGGGCCCCTGCGTCGGCGCCCTAGGAAGAGTAGGCGGGATGTTCTATGACCACCACAACGCGCTCACTCACAACACGGAGGATTGTCTGGCGATTGGGACCCCAGCAGTGAGCGTGCTATTTGGCACCGAAATCACATAGCCTGCGTTGCTGGGAGCGAAGGTGACCGCAACGGTGGTAGTGGGGACGACCCCGGGGACAACCCTCACCAGAGCCGACGTGACCAGTGTCGCGGCGACAGCAGAAGCAACCAACCTCAAGAAGACGCTCAGCGTGAGTGGCCTTGCAGCACACACCCCCAAGATGGCACCTCCCTGCCACCATGACCATGACCCCCCGACAAAAAGGGTGTCACAATAGACATTGTTACCATGGGCCTCGCAATCCAAGTCGGAGCTCGTCTCCCTTCGGCGTAGGAGGCCGCACAGGGCGCCCTCGTCAGGTCGGGCTCGTAGGGTCCTTCCTAGAGCCTCCTAGCTTGTCCGGTGTGATGAGGGGGCACCCAGAGTCCCCGTGGAGGCACGCCTGGCAAGAGCGAGGGGAGTGGAGCCAAGAGGCAAGGGCACGGGACTTTGCTGCTCACGAGTTCGACAAGACGCAAGGGGTGTGGGTCACGCGCACCTCGTGAGGTGTCGGGACCCCGCGGGTCATGAAGCCTCAAAAGCGAGCCGCCCCCACTTAAGGGGTAGACCCTCATGGCACGTGATGTCAAGCAGACTGACGCGCCCGTGGTAGCCTGGCCGTCAGGTGACTTTTTTGGGTCGTTTGACTCAAGCAATTCGATGTATTTTTCATCTCCCCAAGAGGGTGTTTCCTGGATATTTAATGAACCTAGTTAAACTTCACTTGAGATTGTGTCGTTTGTCTGAATCTAAAGCTCTAGTGTCTCACCACTATCAGGGGCTGGCATGCCCCTGCGACCGCCCCATGATGGTTCCGAGGTGGGTGTTAGACACAGCGTGTTTGTTAGGACTTGTCCTCGCAGCACTGAGAAATCTAAGTGACCAAGCTATAGCTTGCGGGCTGGCCACGTGTGTTAGTCGTCTCCCTAAATTCCTTAGTGTCATGCCCTCCCAAAGAACCGTCGTAGGAAGATGAAGGGGATGCGTCTTGGCTCGCGCTGCCACGGGGTACGTGCCTTGTTGCGTCCCGTAATTGCTCGTCTAATGACACGCTCTTGTGGCCAAGCGGTGCGCAATGATGCTCATGTTTAGGCCACAGAAGCGTTGCGCAGACATGCACACTCCTACACCGAAACAGACAGAAGCAGTTGAAGACCAGGGTAGACACTCCTGAGCTTTGGGCCTTTGGTGTCTACCGAATCATCGTCTCCCGTGACATTCTCACATAAGAATGAGTGAGCTGTATAGACCTAGGGCCTCCTAAGTCGAAGCCCACGACGAGTCGTGTCGTTTCTTGGTGGAGGGCTCCTCCCACACACAAGTGGAAGTCCCTATGCTCCGCGCTGGCGGAATGACTATCGAAACGCGACTATGCCCACGCCCTAGTTGATGCCCCTTGGATCACGCTTGGGAAACGATCGAAGAATACGTCCCATGGGCCGCAACTAACACTTGTTTTAGGTTGACCCATGCTTGATACGGTAGTCGACTTTCTTTCTAAGTTGACCCGTGCTGGATACGAGAGCTGCTTTTATTCCTATCTTTCTTTGACTTCTGAATGACCTCACCAGGACGACCCGTACTGGACACGGCTACGGCACATGCCCTTTTTGCGCTCGCGAACAATTTAGCCTTGGGTTATAATGAAGGTCTTGGTCTTCTGGTTTTTGCAAAGTTTGTAGGATCAAAAGTATGCCTAGAGGGGGGGCGATTAGACTACTTGACAAGATAAAAACTTAGCCTTTTCCCAATTTTAGTCGTGGGCCAGTTTTATCAATTATGACTAGTAAATTTCACCCTACACATGCACATCTAAGAGTACAAAAGCGAAAAGTAAGACATGCAAATGTAAAGTAGAGGGTAAGGTAGGGAGATAATAATGCAAACTTTGAAACGACAATTTTTGGCATGGTTCAGATAGCTGGCGCTATCGTACGTCCATGTTAGTGGAGACTTCAACCCACTGAGGGTGATGTCTGCGAGAGTCCGCGGAGGGCTCCACCCACAAGGGGTCCACAAAGAAGCGGCCTTGTCTATTCTACCACGACTTCCATCCACACAGGACTAGCCTCACTCACGGCAGATCTTCATGAAGTAGGAGATCTCCTTGTCCTTACAAACATCTTGGTTCAACTACACAACACAAAGTAGGAGGCTCCCAAGTGACACCTAACCAATCTAGGAGGCACCACCCTTCAAAAGGTAATAGATGCGGTAGAGCGATAAACTCCTTGATCTTGTTCTACAAAAGATAGTCTCCTCGGCAGTCAATCACTCTCTCATAGATTTGGCATGGGTAGGAGGGATTGATCTTGTGGAAAGCAACTTGGTGAGGCTAGAAATCAAGGTTCAAATGGTTAGAATGGAATCTCTTGCTCTCGAGACATGAGTAGGTGGCTCTCTCTCAGAAAAATGGATCTAGGAAGTGTATGTGTGTTCTGCGTGCTTCTTGTGCAAATGAGATGTAGGTCGATGGGTATATATAGGCATCCCCCAAATTGCAACTGTTACAACATTATTGCCCAACTTGGTGACACCAAAATGAATCATGGTGGTACCAAGTTCCATGTGGCAACTATTGAATTTTCGATGAGGCCGATATAGGAATCACGGTGGTACCGATACGATGACCTAGACCAGTTTCCAAATCTCAGTGAGACCGATTTCAAATTCAGAACTTCTGATTCTTGAAATCTCCTCCACAGAAAGTTGTTCACTGAATCTCAGTGGCACTGATGTGAAAGTTGGTGGTACCGAGATGGTAGGGTTTGGTATAGGATCTGTCAAGTGTAAACTCGGTACGACCGAATGGAAATAGTTGGTGGCACCAATTTTGCTGGTTTAGCATTGGACTATGATATTTTGTGGGAGAATGGTTGAGTATTTTCGGTGGTTACTTCTAAGCACTTGAGCAACGAATTCATCATAATACCTCATCACCTTTTAATAGTATTGTCTTCCCTATTGACTGAAAGTGATTTCTCACAAATGTACAATGTAGAGTCTTCTTGCTTGAAGCTTGAGCCAATCCTATTCCTTTCCTTGCATGAAGGGGCATCTCCTCACAATCATATAGCCACGGCATCTTTGCACTTTTCTGAAATATAATTTTATGAGATCATTAGTCCAGTGATGCATATGTTGTGATCAATTATCAAAACCACCTGAGGGAGCAATTGTGCTTCCATTTTTCACCTTTGTGGTAATTGATGACAACATATAGATCAAAGTTTATACCAAAAAATATAATCAATGATTAGCATCAATGCTTTGAGAAGTATGTGAAAAGCAAGAGCTCCCACTAAATTTGTGTATTATTTTAAATTTGCCTTTGAATGCAAATGCACAATTGTTTAGGATCACGGGTTAATCTTCCACGTCATATACAACTTGGTGGTGCGCATAAATGATATGAAAGAATAGTAATGGACATAACACAAAACAAGAAAGTGAATGATCATCATGTAGATAGTTCAAAGGTAATAACGCGGTAGCATCAAACAATAAAAGCGTATGATCAAACACTCTTCTAAACGGATAAATTCGTCCAAAAGACCAAAAGTTTTGAAAAAACAAAAGAGAGCAAATAAAATGCAAAGCTCTCCCTCTCAAAGTTACCAAATAGTTCAAAGGTCTAGAACTAAGCGTATCTCTCGGCACGATCTCCTCTGGTAGCCGACGATGGAGTACACAAGAGAGTAGAGATGTCAAATTTATACATGGATCTGGATACCCATGGATACCCGACCCGGTTAGGCAAGGGTATGGAGCGCATTTTTGGCCATGGATCCATGGATCTTGATACCCGCGAATATCCGGATTGGGCATAATTATAGTTTTTCCTCCATGGATATCCATTGGATATCCGTATGACACGTGGGATCATATATGAGGGACACTAGACTAAGAAAATGTCTAAGCTCATGTCACTCGCAACCACTAAAGGTTAAATCCCCCACAATCTCACTAACGTAATTATTAAACCTAACCTAAGTTAATGAATGATGATGAGTTAATTTCATCTTTGGGAAGGCTTCATGCTAAATTTTCTATGCCCATGGAGCTCTATGGGTATCTGGGTATCCAATCGGTATAGGCATGGGCATAGTTTGTGCCCATGGAAGGTTTAGTGGATGGGTAAAGGGTAGGAAGATGGGTTATGGTTTGGATTTGGACCAGCTCCACCCACCACAAACCAGACCCATTGCCATCCCTACATGAGGATGTCGACGAAGGCTTCTGCAGAAGTCACTCGAGCTAGAGGTGTAGACACTAGAGGTGCAGGAGCAGGAGCTGAAGCTTGAGCTGATGAAGATGGTCTTGCTTCCGGAACTAGCATAGCTGCTGACCTAGTCTGGGTCCTGAACTAAGAAGTAGTAGGAAGAGGCGAGTCTTCATCATCACTACTGGAGCATGGAATCTTCACAGAAGCAACTACATGCTGGAGCTGCTCAACGGTGGTAGTCAACTCCGTTACCTTATCATCTAGGTCATGGAATTTTCTCTCCACAATCCTCTCGAGGCTCTTCTAGTTCATCAAGATCTCAGATACTTCGTTCTGAATCCCTTGGATGGTGCTAACCAAGAAGGACATTTGCTCATCGCTGGTTCAGAGCTATGGGGTAGGAGCTCGAGCTTTCCTAGTAGCCTCTACCGCTACTACCTTTGTGTCACACCCTATGTTTCTCTCTCCTCACTAAATTAACTTATCTAAAAAATTAGTACCAATTAAATGTTTTACGAGTGCTTGTGATGCTTGAAGTGATTGGTGTTTGCTTGCTTGCTTGATTGTATGCCTGTGTTTGACTCTCTATGTTCCTGCTACTCTCCACACTCACCTCCTTGACTCAAACCCTTGCCTCACGGTCATGCCATGTGTATAGGACCAGGAACTATTTTTACCAAACATTATTTTGACCAAAAAGCTTTTCCTTAATTCAAGCATTCGAAAACCCATGACATGGGATTTGTACTAAAAGCCCTCAAATTAGGGAGGCTATTTTGCACCAAATAGTTTATTTAAATCCCATTATCAAGATAGCTTCCCAAAACCACAATATTATTATTTTAAAAGTTATTTTCCTATTTTATTGAAATACCATTCTGGGAGGCCAGAAATGGTCCCTTATGAAGGAAAGATATTTTTATTTCTTTCAAAATATTTTAGAAAAATTTAGGAAACTCAGTGGACATATATATTTCATATATATGAGTTTCAACACATGGTCATGTGGGAAATATTAGGCAAAACCCTTCAAAACACTTCCTGCCTATTTAAAGCTCTTGGAATATTACTATAAGAAATATTCTCAATAAATTCCTGTAAATTTCTAGCATGTCACATATTATATATGTTATCATCTTGCCAAGTTTCATCCCAATCGAAGTTGATTTGATTCACTTAATTATTATAAAACGCTACCTCTCCAGATCCAAATTTGAGCAACTCTACATTGCCAAATGTCTCCAATTCTGCTTAAATTTGGTGGACATATTCTAATACTCCAATAATGCATCCACACCAAATGGTGCATCCAGGACAATAGAAGGACTTATCCCATACCCCTCAAAACCTTCTATGTTGGTTTCTAACTTTGGGAAAATTTACATTACAAAGTTTCTCCAATTGATCCCGAACTTTTTGGGCATGCTTTAATGCTCAAATAATGCCCCCACACCAAGTTGTGGATTTGTGGGAATTAATTTGCATGGTTTCATAAGCAGAAAGGCATTTCTGCCCATTTCATGGGTTTCTCAAGTCTACATTGGAAACTTTCTCTACCAAATCCCAAATTTGTTGTCCAAGCTTATTTTCATCTATTATGTGATCCTCTTAAGTTTCATATTAAATGGAGTCCCTTTGCTAGCCCTAACATCTATCAAACACCTTCTGTCCATTTACAAAAGTTGCTGCTTTGGCCCCTTCCACTATTTCCCTTGACCTTAAATTATTACCACAACTCTCTCTAGTCCCCTTTTACTTCCACTCAATTATTGGATGATGACTTCATGTATCTACCTCTCATTTTTACCTTGGCACCAGTGTTTTACCCTTCTTGCTATACTTCTGCTTAAGCTAAAGCCCCCACCTCTTTATAGAGATGCCCTAGCATGCTAATGCATCATTTCAAACCAAGGTATGGAATGCTCATGAGGAAAAATGAGCATAACATCTAAAATTTGATTTCTGGCAGAAATATAGCTTTGAACCACAACTGCAATCTAGATACCTCCTCTTGATGATAAACTTTGCAGTAGTGTAGTCCTTCCATAACAAATACTGCTAGACAAGGTTTTGTCTCACAATCACTCCACTTAGTGCCCTCATTATTAACTCTAAGTTTGCTGCTACAAACTAAACTGCAGTCAAAACCAATTCAAACAAGCCCCATTTGGGTCCAAACTTCACAAGTGATCTTTAGCATGCATGCGTTGCATGCTTGACACCTTGGTTTGGAGAAGAGGTGGCTTTGGACACGTAGAGGGATTGTGACCACCTCCCTGGTGTGAAGAAATGGTACTCTGCACCTTGTCTTCTTCCTCCAGGTCGTGTCCAGCCGTCGCATCATGTCTCAGCGCGCCAGAAAGCTACCTTTGACCGGTCCTGCCCCTCCACAACGCCAGACAACCCCCCAGGATGGGCCTGACGCATGTGCTCTCGCTGCACCCAGTGTATCTGAGGCGCTCCCGAGCTCTCCTCGTCTCTCCCCTTGCTTGACTCATTGCCGGAGCCCTCATGCACCCAATCTATCCCCCTCCATCCTATTGCCTCCCAGAGCTCCTCAATCTTCCGCTTCTCCTCTGCATCCGCGGCAATGGACGAAGCCATGCCCGCGCTGCCTCCCCTGTTTCTTCTCCGCTTTAGTTGGAGGAGGGAGGAGGGCCTGGAGAACGGGCCCTGGTTGTCAGCAGCACAGCTGGTCGGGCCCGAAGGTTTAAGTGAAGACGGCCCGAGCCACATGTGTCTTTGCGCAGGGAAAGTGCACTTCACGCATTACGCCTTCCGCGTGGCTACCACAGGTGTGCAACTACGGTACTCATCCGCCCAACGGCTATTTTGCACCCTGTGCGCTGATTAGCCGATCTAGTAATGGCCCTTTTCTCCTGTCTTATTTAATTTATTCCCCACGTGTTCAAAAATCCATAAACAATTCATTTGAACTCCAATTTAGGTAATTAAAACTTCTGTAGAATCCTAAAATCAAGAACTATCCAGTTATGTGCTTTGCACATTTTTCTAGAAAGTTTTTCTCCACTGTTTTAATTAAAGTTTCAACTTGAATATTTCAAACGCACTTTGGAAAAATCCTAGAGAGTTCAAATGAACTCCAAATGGAGTGATTCCAACTTCCAGAGTCTTCTAATATCATGCACTATTTTTGAAGCATTAGTCAACATTTTAATCTCGCATGTTTCTTTTGCATTAAATAAATAGCTCCTTTTTGCTATTTATCCAATGTTAGAAAATCCCTAGAATATTCATATCCACTCAAAATCCAGTGAAACAACTTCCTAAATGTTTCTACATTCAACCCTTGTTAAAAGAGTGCCCCCATTAATTTTTAGCAGAATCTTTTATGTAGACTTCTTAAAGGATCACCTATTCCTCCTTTCGTCCATTCAAAAATCGATGTTGGTCCAAATCTACTTGAGCAAGCTTCAGGTATTTTTCTTATGACCAGAGAGGTCCAAGCCAAATAAAACTCCTATTTATAAAGAACTTTTGTTTCTGCTTGTTGTGTGGCTTACTGTGATTGTTTTCGACGATAGTTGACGGAGTAGAGAGAGTACTCGGAGTTGGACCGAAAGACCTCACAGACCCCAAGGACTTATGTGAGCAAAGGCAAGCAGCCCTTTGACCATGTTTGAGAAAACATTTTTATGCATGCCATGTTGAATACTTTATTCCGATGCATATAGTTAAGATTAATCGGTGGACCCCAGCATGGTGTTTATAATACCTCCTCTGGATCATTGCATTGAGCATGACCATACCATCTATGAGGGTCACGCTGATAAATTGTTAACAAGTAGTAGTAGAGCTACGCATAGGATGAGAATATGCATGATGATGGTAACACAAAGATGAAATCAAAGGTTTTATGAAAAACCACATCGGGTGCCACTAATGCCCGAGGGTGATGGTGTTGATTTGGGTGACCACTTGAGAAAGAAGTGGTGTACCGGAAATGTTTTGTGCGAGTGGTTTTGGAAATGTGATTATATTTATGATGTGTCGACCGTCCCAACCTTACGTGTGCGACCACGATACCCCTTTATGGGACGGGGCTTTGTTGATTACTTTGCTCGGTGCTAGCAAAGGGCCCGCATTACTAGTGGTGGGAGTGATATGGTCAGTCTCATGACGGGGTCGTACCAAGTAGGTCGACTATGTCATTTTTACGTGTTCCTGGCACACCGGTGGTCCCCGCATGGATGATACAGTGTAGAGCTGGTGCTCGTAAGACGTACATCATGTGGGCTGGGTACCAATTGCGTGGACTTTTTGTCTAGTGTCGTCAGGGGAAAGGCAGGGATCGGGTACTTACCTCGGGTATGTTATATACCGTGAGTCGAGGAAGACACAGAAGTTCCTGGATCTCGTGGGTACAGCGTACAACCTATGCAGGGTATCAAACTATTCGAATAACCGTCTCCATGGTCAAGGACAATTGGGTGGTGCTGCTTAAACTATGTCCAATCGTTTCCAAATAAACCAGGTGTGTGTGTGTGTGTGTGTGTGTGTGTGTCAAGGTGTTATCTGAGTAAGATGATATGACAAGTATGGAGACTTTGCATATAGGGTGAACCTGAGGTGTTCAACCCTTAGCAGATATGTTGATATCTGTAACCTGATCTGATGTTCACCGTATACCTTATGATGAATATCCATACAAGTAATTGACCATGCACATGTTTCAATTAAAACATGCTTTCCGCAAAGATTGCATATTACTTTATTATTGTACCAACTGCATTATCCATATCATGGGCTGTTTGCGAGTACATTCAAAGTACTCATTGGCTTGCCACTAGTTATTTCATGGACCAGGTATGAGAGAACAGGAAATGGTGAACAGTAACTTGGTGATGTTCCTGCGATCTAGGACGCTTCCCTGTTAGAATGCCTGGATGTTAAGGCTGATGGCATGGGTTCACGCTTTTGACCAATATCTCCACTATTGGTCAAGTTTGGTGTGCTGGCCTTCAAGGCCCTATATATGGAAGACTTGACTGCAATGGTCATTTATTGTATCAGTCTTATTTTTCAGTTTCTGTGTGTTCAGTGAGCTTTAATCTTTGGGTTCACTGAGCACGTTCATTTGTGATCTCGACTCATAAGTCGTGGTGCCCACAAATTGCTGCCTCTCGAGTAGTAGCTGAGCTGGGATAGCTTTCGTCCATCACAACTTCATTGTCTTCAAAAACAGGCTGAAGTGGCAGGTGGGATGATAAAGTAGTTATGCATGCTTGCCCATCTTGGCATTGATGAGCATTTGAATGTATGGAGCATATAGACAGGATCTCTTCTGATCTACAGCAGTACTCTTGATAGTCTCAACTATCAAGTCCATCACTCGGAATAGGCTATGGGTGTCTAGATGATGCAACGTGTTTATCGAATAACCTATAATCATCTTATCATCTCCTGCTTTGGTAATCAAGATGTATCTCATGATGCTATTCGTAGTAGGTATTCATACTTGAAATAAATAGACAAAGCTAAACTTGCGCGACTGCACAAACTCATGGGGCACTAGCTTGTACATGTTGGCCATGGTGTTGTGATTCATCTTGAGTTTTGAATACGCAACAAAATCTCCTTCTTGTTCTTTTGGAGCACCAATGATAGTGGCCCATTAATCAACTATAGACTCATACCGGTGACCCTAAGTCATCCACACAATCCTTCCATTAGAATAGAAGTGAGCGATGGAATTGAATTGCATGATCATCTCATCATACCAAGCAGTCATCTCTTTGCCAACAAAGTCTTCAATATCAACCATCCTAATTTTTTCTCTGACATGGGGAAAATAATATTCATTGTCCTTGACGTATTTCCCAATCGACATATCGCATGTAGCTGACTTCTGCACTCTTATCAAGAAAAACTGTCTCATAGAAATATTGTTGCTCCCTTGTGTGAAAGCGGGGATCAACACCAGTTCTCTTACTCACGACATATGGATCAACAAATCTCCATTTCCTTAGACCTTGATATTTTCTCTTCTTCATGTCCTCAGCAGCAGGGTGAGAAGCATCATGGGTTGGTATATGACCTCTCAGCTTCATAAGCACAGGGGCATCCTCAACTTCCTTTGTAGAAAAATCACTAGATGCATATCCTTTGTTCTTTTTAGCTGCAGGGATATCCTTTGTAGTCCTCTTGGGAGCTACACACTTCTTTGCCTTAGGTGTTCAATGCTTGGGACTAATCTTCTTAGGCATAGCATTACCCATTAGCATATTCCTCCTGGGAGGAGGATCCTAAGCTGGAATTTCTTCGTCCTCATGAACAACAACTTCTGCATGGACAATCCTCTTTCTGGATCTCTTCTGACCTGGCTTCTTTGCAAGCTAGCTTATGGAGCTATAGTGTCAGCATGTCTGGCATACTCCTTCCTCATACTCTTCCTGACTGTGGTCTTGTCCTTCTTCTTCTAGGAGTAGATTCCTCAGGGATGAAGTCAACATCTTATTAATGAGAATTGATCTTCCTTCTGGACCTGGTAGGTGCCTTGGGCAAGCAATGGGAGCTAGGAGTATTTGGGTCAGAAGGTGTCCTCTCAAGACTAGTGCCTGATTTAATTTTAGCACTGGGCTCAATGGAGTTGTTTTGACTATCCTGTGAACCTCACATACGGACAAGACGAGGCAAACAAGTAGACCCTTTGAAAAGATATAGAAGAGTTGGAATAGATGGGCATCACAAAATTGCAGAAGTTTTGAAAAAGTTGAACTCTGAAAAATTAGTTTTTACATTCAGCAGAAGGGGATTTCGGTTCCACCGAGTCAGAAATTTCGGAGCCACCAAGACATATGTTCTCATTAACAGAAACTTGGATCCCTTTTCGGTTTCATCGAAAAGCAAAACTTGGTTCCACCTAGAACATTCCTAGTAACCCTAAAACCAAAGTCAGTAAGACCGTCTTTTATGAATCGGTGACACCGAGATTCAATTTTGCAGACTCTTAAGCCTAAAATCTTCTTAGCTCGCTAAAGTATGGAATTCTCTTCTCGGTAGAATTAGTAGCATTTGGGCAGATTTGTGAGTGCCTATTTTCACAAGAATCAGATTTACAAGAGCGCAAAAGGGATCACATTCGTTCCTTAACTCGGCGAGGATCCGCTACAACGGTGACGGTGGTGAAGATTCCATCGGCGGCGAGGAAGATAGTGGCGAGGGCACACAGGAGGATCAAGAAGAAGTCTAGGGGACTAGGGTGCGATAACGACGATGCGCGGCAGCCAACATTTGAAGAAGTGTTTCAACTGTCAGGATCCGCTCGATATATATATCTCCTGGCTGTCGATGACACCGAGATTGAATTTTTGGTGCCATCGAGTTCGTCAACTGTCAGCTGACAGAGACACTCGGTGAAGCCGAAAAGAACGATATGGTGGTACTGAGATTAAAAAACCTAATCAACCCTAGGCTTCGGTGGGACCGAGATTTTGAGGTTGGTCACACCGAGGATCACTTTGGGAGGTTTTGGAATACAACCCTTGTCGAGAAGGATCTCTGAGTTCTCCTCACACAGAGTGTCCCTAAAGTGCTTGCTCAAATTTTATGATGAAGCATGAATAGAATTTGAGTAGAGAAAGCATAGATAGCTGGAGAAAGGGATTTAGGAATTTTTGTATATCCAATTGGCCAAAAGAAATAGGAAGGCAAATAACAACAATTAGATATCCTCAAATGAGCAAAACATGCATACCAACATGCTTACACAATAAAATGTCAAATAAAACATAGAAAACATGCACAAACAGTCTAGCATCTAGCAAGCAATTCGAAATGACGAAGTCATCTATGTATGTGTATATTGATATAGGAGCCAAGTAAGAAAACTTGATCATAGGGCATACTCATTGATTAAGAACAAGTGGGGTTAGCACTTTTATATAAAGCTTTAATGTGTTCACATCGTTTAGGAGACGCATATACTCAAGTCTTAGAGTAAAGCTCCCCCTAGATGTGACATCCCCCCTAAGAGGTATAAAATAATTTGGGTTTTGTCGTAGAAGACTTCAAGTAGGTATAGTAGTGGTGGATGCTCATTGTTGATGAAGATCATTTTGAGTTGGGAGCAATCCTTGATGTTTCTTATTGTTCTCACCTACATGGGTTAGTCATAAAGCAAAAGGAACATATGCAAAGATATCTATGGACATGGAGTGAAATAAATGGGAGGTGATGTCCAAAGATGCATTAATTACCTTGTCCCTGTCTCACCTATGAGGGAATGTGTGACTCCTTGAACTAATGCATATGTTTCCAGTTGGCTGCATATACTTCTTTCCAAAATAAGTAAGTGTGAATTTCATTGGCGGGGTCACCCCTCAAGAACTTTCTAGTTCTTCCTATTGGGGGCCCACATCACCATGATGGGGATCCTTGGAGTTGTGGTAGCACTAGATGAGGTAGAACTACAAGTGTCCTTGGGAACCCACTCGACCTTGGCTTGGGGTTCTTCCTCAAATAAGTCAATATCCTCTTGAAGCTTTCCCTTACCCTTGTGGTATTGTGGTAGAAGGCCATCATGAAAGCTTGTTCCCTTGGGAGGAGTAGGATACTTCTCCTTTTGAGGAACAAACTTGGGAATGGGATATTGACCTTCTTCCCAAACATCTCCATTGACATTGAAGTAGCCAACACATTGCTTCTTCCGATGCCCTCCTTACTTGCGCGCAATTTCCTCAAATTGCTTACTTCCGGCAAGACTGTTGAAGACACCTCTCTATATAATCCCTTCCAATAAATCGTTTTCTTGCTCAAGTGTAGCTTGGTTAAGAGAATCGTTAGTGAAATCAAGAGAGCTACTAGAAACAACATTATTTGATCTAGCTTTACCATTGTTGTTTCTAGATGAAGAAACTTTCTTGCCTTTGTTACTGGTGTTCATAGGTTTTAATTCTGGAACAAAAGTAGATAAGAGTCGTCGTTTGGCTAGATAAGAAGAACTCTTCTTTCGAATATCATCATTGATTGCTTTTCTAAACTCATGCTCTTGCTCTAAATTTAGCTTCTCGAAGCATAGCTTCTCATGAGTTCTTGCAAGCTCTCTATAATCTTCTAGAGTAATATCATTAGCAAACATAAGAGTGTTTAATTCTTTAGTTAGCCATTCAGTCTCTTTCTGATCATCATCATTCAATTTCTCTTGACTAGCATGATTATTTTCAAGTTCACCTTCAATGTTATCACTAGTTTTATCAAAGAACAAGTCATCTTCACCTAACAAGTCATCCTCATCACTATCAAAGGCAAGATACTCGGGGTGTGATACCTTGGGGGCTTTTGCCAAGAAGGAGTTTCCAGTCCCTTCATATGGAGAATCAAATAATTCATAGGAGTTCGAGGAAACGAGTGCAAACCTGCAACACCTTCATATTGACTATAGTCAGAGTTGGAGTGGTAGCTTCTCTAAGATTGGTTGTCAGACTCAAAGCTGGAAACCCAGTCACGAACGTGATCTTGATATCTTCTTCTTGAATTGCTCTTGGTGTACTTGTCCTTCTTCTTTCATGATTTACCTCTCACGGAGTGTCTTCGTTCATAATGATCTTCTGTACTCCTTCTCTCTATGCGAGGTGACTCATCACTTGAGCTTTGTCCTCTAGGTGAATCTTCTCTCTATTTGTGGGGAGCCAAGCACACATTGGAAAAATGTCCGGGCTGTCCACAGTTGTAGCAGTTTTGGTCACAACAAGACGAACGCTTCTCATCATATCTGAGCTAGTGATTCTCTCCTTGCCTCAAATATTGTAGAATTGTTGAATTTTCTAACCATGAGGATGATAACTTCATTGGTAACAAGGTTGTCACTTGAAGTAGCGGGAGTATCACTTGAAGCTTTGTAAGCACCACTAGACTTGTTGTGCAACTTATCTGTGTCCTTGAGAGACATTTCATGAGCAATGTTCCTTCCAATGAATTCAATTGGCTTGATATCCTTGTAGTTTGGCATCATTCAGATTAATGTGCACAAGGTGTCATATCTTCCATCCAAGGCTCTAAGTATCTTCTTCATGATGAATTTGTCGGTCATCTCTTCACTTTCTAAGCCGACAATCTCATTTGTGATGATACCTAGCCTAGAATACATCTGAGTGACTCCTTCACCGTCCTTAATCTCGAACTTGTCAAGCTAACTTTAAAATACATCCAACTTAGATTATCTAACAGAACCAGTACTTTCGTGCATATCAATCAAAGTATCCCAAATTTCCTTTGCATTCTCAAGGCGACTGATTTTGTTGAATTCTTGCGGACAAAGGTAGTTGAACAGGATATCACACGCTTGAGCATTGTATTGCAACATCTTCAGCTCATACGCTATAGCATCACGATCCGGTTATTTTCCTTCTCCAAAGAAATCACCTTGCACAGCAACACGAACAATAGCCCAAACGACAGGATTATGAACAAGAATATGCATTTTCATCTTATGCTTCCAACTACCGACATTAGTAGCATCAAAATATGTACCTCTCTGGTGATAATTTCCCTCATTAGATGCCATACTCTCCTAGGTTGTGAAACCATTGCATGCAGACCAAAGCTCCGATCCTACTTGTAGGTTCGAAAATATGTCTAGAGGGGGGTGATTAGACTACTTGACAAGATAAAAACTTAGCCTTTTCCCCAATTTGAGTTGTGGGCCAATTTTAGCAATTATGAAAAGTCAAGTTCACCCTAGACATGCACATGTAAGAGTATAGCAAGAGAAAGTAAGACATGCGAATGTAAAGTAGTGGGTAAGGTAGGGAGATCAAACACAAAGGTTGACACGTCGATTTTTGGCATGGTTCCGATAGGTGGTGCTATCATACGTCCATGTTAGTGGAGGCTTCAACCCACAGAGATTAAAGGCTGCGAGAGTCCATAGAGGGATCCACCCATGAGGGGTCCATGATGAAGCTGCCTTGTCTATTCCACCACGGCTTCTATACACATAGGACTAGCCTCACTAATGGTATACCAGGGAAGGGTACATGGAAGGCTACAGGGAAAGGTGGTGGCCGTGGAAGATCCAGGAGGACTGTTCAGCCATCCTTGCCACCACCACCAACTCATTCACCCGAGCATAGGACTACTATGGTCGACCCGTTTGCGAAGGAGGCTACGGGGACTCCGGTCTAGGAGCCTGGTGCTGACGGGCATTCGTCCCATGAGACTCCGGTCCAGGATCAGCCTCGGGTCGAGGTGCATTCCGCCCACGAGACTACGGTTCCGGAGGCTTCACCCAACGTGGAGAGGCCCGGATGGGATGCCTGGCCGGATCGGACCGAGTTGCCGGATTGGACCAAGGGTCCGGGTGGCTCACGGGGCGGGGATGGCGGGGATGAGTTTACGGATAGTGAGGGCGATGTGCAGGTGGACGGGGCAACCGTGTACAAGCGTGGTAGTACACATCTCCCGGTCGTGCCGGCTACCCACGAGCAGAAGCCGGTGATTAAACCTGAAGGAGATAGGTAAGTCCATTTACTCTTTTTTTAGCTTTTGCCTTCAAGTTTGTTCAAATATCTAATGTGTTGACCTTATCATACCGCAGGGGATGTGCACACCCTCGTGGAGTTCGCAAGCCGAACTCCGTCCTTGGTGTGCTTTGGCGGACAAATTTCCCGGGGTTTGTCACGTTGCCTGGTGAGGGTCAGGTTCCTACAGTAGGATTTTCCTGGGAGCACTACCAGGCTGCGCAGGCCCCGCCAGAGGAGATTATAGATGGTGTCTTGTGCCACACGAGGGCCGAGATGGTGATCAAGAGCTTTTGGGTAAATTATCCTTTTACACAATCTAAAATTAATAATATAGCAAATTATTGTACTAATCGGTGTTTTCACGTTTGATTGCAGACCTTCTATAGGTGTGAGGATGGATATGAGGAGGCGGCGGCCAAGGTTCTCGAGGCCGAGTGTAGGCGGTTACTACAGAACTTACGCCACGAGGCTCGGCCGCAGGCTATTCGAGACTACTACGCCACGCGTGGTATTAAGAAGTAGAAGAAAGATTGCGCAGAAAGTTTTTGAAGAAGGAGCAATACATGAAGGTAATTACCTATTCTTAAGTCCTTCTACATAGTTTTCTTGATTTCATCCATAGACGTAGCGCTCAAAATCCTTTCTAATATTTTACAGGTGCCCCCGAGATGGTGTGCGGATAAGATGGATTGTTGGGAGGCGCTGGTTGATGACTGGTGCACAGGCAGCTGGCGAGCCATCCACGACAATGCGAAGGATCGGCGTAGCCAAATGGTTGGTGTGCCACACCATCAATGCAGCGCCAAGTTACTTCAGTTCAGATGAAACTGGGTATGTGATTTGCTTCATGATTCATGCAATTCATTCTTCATGCTAATATTTTGTTCCTCTCTTTTAGGCGCATCACAATAAGACGGAGATGCCACACTTGTACGACCTTTATTGCATGGCCCATACTGCCTCGTACAAGAAGGCGAAGGCATTCTATGAGTCTGACCTGGATGATCCAAATAACTTCACCAACATATCATCCCACCACAAGCTCGTGACATACAGGGACACGGGGAAGGCTACGGAAGGGGATGACTTTAACCCGAGACAGGAACCTTTGGGTCCAGAGCTGGTGATGATATGTGGTGGCGGGAGGCCCCATGGC
Organism: Hordeum vulgare subsp. vulgare; assembly: GCF_904849725.1. Classification (NCBI taxonomy): domain Eukaryota; kingdom Viridiplantae; phylum Streptophyta; class Magnoliopsida; order Poales; family Poaceae; genus Hordeum; species Hordeum vulgare. The sequence continues at coordinate 282,171,083 of NC_058523.1, forward strand.
TCGATAGCCATTGGAGATGGGATAATACGTTGTCCACTCACTGTCTCGGAGATCAAGGCGCGCCAGTCGAGCAGCTGTCCTGAGATAACGCCTCGTCCACGGCCAATCGATCTTGCCATCTAGATTAGTTGTACGGACTAAGAAAACTTTCATCCATTTCATTATGTGTGTCACCATAGATCATTACTGTGGTAACGAGGAATGGTGTTTCAGGCTGCTCTTGAGAAAGAGAGAGCGGCAAACCAGGCTGCTCTTGAGAAAGAGAGATTGGCAAGCCAGGCTGCTCTTCAGGCTGCTCTTGAGAAAGAGAGAGCGGCAAACCAGGCTGCTCTTGAGAAAGAGAGATTGGCAAGCCAGGCTGCTCTTCAGGCTGCTCTTGATGAGAGGGACTAGACCACGGCATGATTGATTGAGGAGGAGAGGGCCCGGAATGAGGCGGGTCAACGGGCCCTGTACGAGCTTTTTGTGGTAAGTTTTTTTTTCACATTACCCAAATCATGTGTGTAATGTCTGTTTCATTACTAACTAATACGACCCACTCTTCAGGGTCTGTGCGAGAAGAGTGGTCAAGTCCCTCCGGCGATGCCCGTCTTCTCTTTGATTGGCATGGTGAGTTTCATTATAAACTAGTATTAATAATTGAGTCATCATGCTAACTAAGACATTGCAAAATATCTTTTCTGCAGAATAACTCCCGAGCATCATCGCACGACCCTTCTCCAGGTATTTCTCCTCCTTGATGACCACTACGGTAAGTTTCTCTTCTCCTCTTTCACATTCTTCTTGCCTTAATTTCCCCAACAATGACATAATTAGCCCATTTAGCTCCGAAATTCCATAATAACCTCAAAATGTCATAAGAACCTTGGTTAGCTAATTAATATTATATACTTAGCTTGTTTTCCTCTAAAATGGGATAATTAGCCCATATAGCTCCAAAAAGACATAGTTAGCTAATTGAGCTCCAAGAAGAGGAGAAGAGGAGAAGAAATAGGAAAAATGAAAAGAAAGAAGAAGAAGAAGAAGAAGAAGAGAAGAAGGAGGAGAAGGAGGAGAATGCCAAGGACCTTCTAGTCCTTCTCCTCCTCCCCCTCCTCCTTCTCCTCCTTCTTCTTGATTTCTTCTTCTTCTCCTCCTCCTCCTCTTTCTTCTCCTATTTCATATTATCCTTGCCTTAATTTCCCCAATAATGACATAATTAGCCCATTTAGCTCCAAAATGCCATAATAACCTCAAAATGGCATAAGAACCTTGTTTAGCTCATTAATATTATATACTTAGCTTGTTTTCCTCTAAAATGGGATAATTAGCCCATATAGCTCCAAAAAGAGATAGTTAGCTAATTTAGATCCAAGAAGAGGAGAAGAGGAGAAGAAATAGGAAAAATGAAAAGAAAGAAGAAGAAGAAGATGAAGAGAAGGAGGAAGAGGAGGAGGAGGAGAAGGAGGAGAAGGCCAAGGACCTTCTAGTCCTTCTCCTCCTCCTCCTCCTTCTTCATTTCTTCTTCTTCTCCTCCTCCTCCTCTTTCTTCTCCTCTTTCATATTCTCCTTGCCTTAATTTCCCCAACAATGACATAATTAGCCCATTTAGCTCCAAAAAGACATTATAAGCTGAAAATGGCATAAGAACCTTGGTTAGCTCATTAATATTACATACTTAGCTTGTTTTCCTCTAAAATGGGCTAATTATCCCATTTAGCTCCAAAAAGACATAGTTAGCTAATTTATCTGCAAGAAGAGGAGAAGAGGAGAAGAATTAGGAAAAATGAAAAGAAAGAAGAAGAAGAAGAAGAAGAAGAGAAGAAGGAGAAGGGGGAGGAGGAGGAGGAGAAGGAGAAGGACAAGGACCTTCTAGTACTTCTCCTCCTACCCCTCCTTCTCCTCCTTCTTCTTGATTTCTTCTCCTTATTCTCCTCCTCCTATTTCGTCTCCTCTTTCATCTTCTCCAGGCGTTAATTTCGCCAACAATGACATTATTAGCCCATTTAGCTCCAAAATGCCATTATAAGCTCAAAATGGCATAAGAACCTTGGTTAGCTCATTAATATTATATACTTAGCTTGTTTTCCTCTAAAATGGGATAATTAGCCCATTTATCTCCAAAAAGACATAGTTAGCTAATTTAGCTCCAAGAAGAGGAGAAGAGGAGAAGAAATAGGAAAAAATAAAAGAAAGAAGAAGAAGAAGAAGAAGAGAACAAGGAGAGGCAGGAGGAGGAGGAGGAGGAGAAGGAGGAGAAGGCCAAGGACCTTCTAGTCCTTTTCCTCCTCCTCCTCCTTATCCTCCTTCTTTATTTCTGCTTCTTCTCCTCCTCCTCCTCTTTGTTCTCCTCTTTCCTATTCTCCTTGCCTTAATTTCCCCAACAATGACATAATTAGCCCATATAGCTCCAAAAAGACATTATAAGCTCAAAAAGGCATAAGAACCTTGGTTAGCTCATTAATATTATATACTTAGCTTGTTTTCCTCTAAAATGGGATAATTAGCCCATTGAGCTCCAAAAAGACATAGTTAGCTAATTGAGCTCCAAGAAGAGGAGAATAGGAGAAGTGAAAAGGAAGAACAAAAAGAAGAAGAGAAAGAGAAGAGAAGGAGAAGGAGAAGAAGGAGGAGGAGAAGAAGAAGAGAAGAAGGAGAAGGAGGAGGAGGAGGATAAGGAGGAGAAGGCCAAGGACCTTATAGTCCTTCTCCTCCTCCTCCTCCTTCTCCTCCTTTATTTCTTCTTCTTCTTCTCCTCCTCGTCATTCTTCTCCTCTTTCATATTCTCCTTGCCTTAATTTCCCCAACAATGACATAATTAGCCCATTTAGCTCCAAAAATACATTATAAGCTCAAAATGGCATAAGAACCTTGGTTATCTCATTAATATTATATACTTAGCTTGTTTTCCTCTATAATGACATAATTAGCCCATTTATCTCCAAAAAGACATAGTTAGCTAATTTAGCTCCAAGAAGAGGAGAAGATGAGAAATGAAAAGGAAGAACAAAAATAAGAAGAGAAAGAGAAGAGAAGGAGAAGGAGAAGAAGGAGGAGGAGAAGAAGAAGGGAAGAAGGAGAAGGAGGAGAAGGAGCCCTCGTTATTCTCCTTCTTCTTCCCTCCTTCTTCTCCTCTTCTTCTCCTTCTTCTTCTCGTATTCTCCTCCTCCTTCTCCTTCTCCTACTCCTCATCCTCCTCCTGCTCCTCCTTATTCTTGTTTTTTATTCTCCTTCTTCTCTACTTGCTTCTTCTCTTTTTTATTTAATTTAGCTTATTTGTCATGTATATGTTGTTGTTGTTCTTCTTCTGACTTTCTTATTCCCATTTTGCAGATTGGATGTACTACATGCATGGAAGCTGGCATTGGAGTGCTTTAGTTCCCGTTTTTATTTGAGTTGATGAACAATGTGGAACTATATGTATATGTATATATGGATGAACGATATATGTGCAACTATATGTATGTATATATGGATGAAACTTTGTATGTGTTGGTTCTTTTAATATATGGGATGTACGTTGATGAACAAATGGCATTGATGAGCTTTATATGTATATCATATATGTGTTGTGACCTTTTTATCATATATGTGCTATGAATTATATATATATATGTGCTATGAAATAGAAAAAAAAAGTGACAATATAGGCTCATTGCCGTCTGCCAGCTGATGGCAAAGGCCTTTGCCATCAGGCAGCTGACGGCAAAGGTGCCACGTGGTGCCCAGCTGTGCAACTTGGGCAACAACAGCTGGCCATATAGTCTCTTTGTCGTCTGCTTCCTGGGGGGCAGAAGGCAAAGAAGAGGGCACGGAGGAGGGGGAGGAGGGGTAGGCAGACGACAAAGAGTGGAGGGGGGAGGAGGTGGATGCAGACGGCAAAGAGTGGAGGTGGAGGCAGACAGCAAAGAGTGGAGGAGGGGAGGAGGTGGAGGCAGACGGCAAAGAAGAGGGCGAGGAAGACGACAAAGCCTCCGTTAGCCCCTAACGGAGGCAATGCTTGTCGGCTGCCATCTCGACATCTTTGCCGACTACTCTTATGAAAAGCTGACGGCAAAGCTCTTTGCCGTCCGCTTCGGTGAGGCTGACGGCAAAGAAGCTACAATGCCATCGTAGGCTGACGCAGAATTTTTGCCGACATGAGTTTTCTTTGACGTCTGTGTATTACTCTTTGCCGTCGATGGATTACTCTTTGCCGTCCGTGATCGCAGACGGCAAAGAAGCTAATTCATGTAGTGAGTCTCCTCAACACTCAATCACTTTCTCACAGATTTGGCATGTGTAGGAGAGATTTATCTTGCTGAAAGCAACTTGGGGAGGCTAAAAATCAAGGTTCAAATTGTTGGAATAACATATCTTGATATCAACATATGAGTAGGTTGCTGTGTCTCAGAAAAATGGATCTGGCAAGTGTAAGTGTGTTCTGAGTGCTTCCCAAAAATCCAACCATTACAACATTATTTCCAAACTTGGTGACACTGAAATGAATTTCGGTGGTACTGCGTTGCACTAAATGTGGAAACTTTTGAATTTTCAGTGAGACCGATATAGGAATCTCGGTGGTCCCGATACGATGACCTAGACTACTTTCCAAATCTCGGTGAGACCGTTTTCAAACTCAGAAATTCCAATTCTTGAAATCTTCTCAACAGAATGTTAGTCAGTGAATCTCGGGGGCACCAATGTGAAAGTTGGTCGTACCGAGATGGTAGGGTTTGGTATAGGATCTATCAAGTGTAAAATCGGTAGGGCTGAATGGAAATATTTTGTGGCACTAATTTTGCTAGTTTAGCTTTGGATAAACATATTTTGTGGGAGAATGGCTGAGTATTTTTGGTGGCTACTTCTAAGCACTTGAGCAACAAATTCATCATAATACCTCACCCGCTTTTAATAGTATTGGCTTTCCTATGCACACAGAGTGATTTCTCACAAATGTAAAATGTAGAGTCTTCTTGCGTGAAGCTTGAGCCATTCCTATTTATTTCCTTGCATCAAGGGGCATCTCCTCACAATCCTATAACTAATGCATCTTTGAACTTCTCTAAAATATACTTGAAGTTTATTTTTCACCCAAAATGGCGTTCAAATCAATTTAAAGCGTGAAGGACATAACCCATTTTACATGCCCCCACGGGGCCAGCATGTTGCATTACAGGAAAAAGAAGGCGATGTAAAGAAAGAAGATCGGGCTCTCGAAGCACCACCACCTGGGGCCTCAACGCCTCATAACGCACGCTTAGTTAGAATTCTTCTTCTCCTTGACGTGGGCGCTCGGGGAGGACACTCGCCTTGCGAGGCGGGTACCTGAGGATCATTGCCAAGGACCACGAGAGGTCGCCCGCGGCAAGGATGCATTACGAGGCCACCCGTGAGTATCTCGCAAGCAGGCTCGTCAATGGCAACCAGGCAGGGTTGCGCGACCCTGCGTCTTCACCTGGGTGATGCGTGCACCACATGCGACGCAGGAGCAGTGCGAACATGCATGGAGAGGGAGGCTTTCCGCTTTTGTGCTAAGGAAGTAGGCCAGCTGGCGGGCTCCCAAAGAACCCCCCTAAGGTTTCTCGTTTTGTGCAAGAGAATTAAGGCAGCCGACTCTACATGACACATGTCACTCCCGAGCCCACCAGCACGTCATGGTGGAGGGCTTTTGCACGCGAAGACCACCTTTGTCAGGGCAGGCCACAGTCTTGTCCCCTTTCAAAATTTCCTTTGTGGCTACCCTTCCTACCAAGTGCGTTTTTGGGGGAAGAGGACCATGGACGGTATAAAAGAGAGGTCTCGCTTCTGTAGCAGGGATCCCATCTCCACTAGAGCAAGAACCCGCCTTTGTACCCGTCTTCCACCTCAAGCCATCCGGACAAGCAGGAGTACGGTTTTACACCGCAATGTGGCCCAAACATGGGTAAACTGCTCACGTGTTCTTGTTTGCTTTCCTTAGCTCGAGCAGAGTTCGAACCTTTATGGGTCTGTGGAGCCCCAATTTCGACAGTTTTCTAAAAAATCTTTGAAACCTTTTCTTTCATCGTCCCTATACATATGCCCAACACATTTGCGTAGCAACTACTAGCAACCTAACTACTTTCCACCAGCAGAATCCTCAGTGCAAGTATCATTGAGGAGTTATCAGAGACAACCTACCAAGGTGGGCATCGATTCAACATGATTCAAATGCAACAAAGTAAGGTGCCATATGACATGCATAAATGGTTCCATGTCATGGTCAAGGGGTTGCTTGCCTGGTTTAGCAAAGTCTTCGAGGTCTTCATAGCTTCTCGGCCAACTCCAAGCACTTTGTCTACTTTGCCAACTATCATTGGAAACAACCACAATAAGCCACACAAGGAATAGAAAACAAAAGTGCACTAATTTAAATGGGCATGATTTATTTTTCTTGGACATTTCTCTTTATAAGAAAAATACATAAGGTTTGTTCTAAGGGATATGGACCATCGAAGAATTTTGAATGGTGGAAATGGAGGCATCACTGGCCGCACCGGAAAATTACAGAAAATACTTTCTTAAAAATTAGTTAATGCACTCATTTAACATGACATGATTTTAGAAACATATAGGAAATGGTTTCACTTGATTTGGAGTTGGGATGATTTTCCTATGAATTTATTAAGTTGGAGTAAATGGAAATGTGGATATTCATTTGGCCTAGTGATGTCTACTACACAAACTTCTTCTTGTAGACTAATGTTGGGTCTCCAAGAGCAGAGTTTTGTAGGACAATTGCAAGTTTCCCTCAAGTGGATGACCTAAGGTTTATCAATCCGTGGGATGCGTAGGATGAAGATGGTCTCTCTCAAGCAACCTTCCAATCAAATAACAAAGAGTCTGTTGTGTCCCTAACACATCCAATACAATGGTAAGTTGTATAGGTGCACTAGTTCGACGAAGAGATGGTGATACAAGTGTAATATTGATGGTAGATATAGGTTTTTGAATTATGAAACATAAAAACAACAAGGTAATAAATAGTAAGCAACGAGCAAAACATTGTACAAATGCTTGGAAACAAGGCCTAGGGTCCATACTTTCCCTAGTGCAAGTTTCCTCAACAATACTAACATAGTTGAATCATATATAAATCCCTCACGTGCGACAAAGAGTTGACTCCAAAGTCACAAATAGCAGAGAACAAACGAAGAAATTATTGTAGGGTACGAAACCACCTCGAAGTTATCTTTTTCGATCAATCTTATGAGCTACCCTATAAGTGTCATGAAGAGCAATAGAGTTCGTACTAAAATAACACCGTAAGATACACATCAACCAAAACCATAATGTCACCTAGATACTCCAATGTCACCACAAGTACCCATGGGCTTGATTATACGATATGCATCACACAATTTCAGATTCGTTATGTTCGATCCAACACAAAGAACTTCAAAGAGTGCCCCAAAGTTTCTACCAGAAAGTCAAGACGAAAACATGTGCCAACCCCTATGCATAAATTCCCAAGGTCACGGAACCCGCAAGTTGATCACCAAAACATACATCAAATGGATCAATAAAACATCCCATTGTCACTACAGATATCCCATCGCAAGCATACATCAAGTGTTCTCAAATCCTTAAAGACTTATTCCGATAAGAAAACTTCAAAAGGAAAACTCAATTCATCACAAGAAGATAGAGAGGGAAAAAATCCATATGACTCATCTATATTAATAAAGCTCGCGATACATCAAGATCGTCCCATCTCAAGAACACGAGAGAGATAGGTTAAACACATAGCTACTAGTACATACAATCATCCCGGAGGAGGATTACTCACACATTATCATGGTGAGAAAAAAAGGTTTGTTGATGGAGAGGTACAACCCCGAAGAGATGGAGACCATAGCGGCCACGCCACCGGCGACGGGAGGCGGCGGTGGCGGTGGGCGGCGGACACTTGCCCCTCCTTCTTCCTTGGTATTGGTGCTGCAATGGAGGAGCCTCTTCCCTTCTTGGTGGCTGCCAAGGGAGAGGCAAATTCGTGGCTCTTGGTGGCCCTACCAAAATTAAGGTTTTTCTCTCCTTATATATTCCTCTGTGGTTCTCTATGGCCCTCCGATGGATGGACCCTTGATCCAATGTCTCTCGGGCACCTCTAGAACCTTCCTAGGGATCCTCACAGTCCTCATGATTCTCCAAAGTCGTGGCTTGGCCGAATATATCACATATGTTAAGAGCTGGACTCAATCACATCAACAATTCTCGTGATCCCGTAATCAAATATTTTCCTTCAGTAAAACGGGTCTCCAGATTGCATACGTACTCTATTTTGGACGAATTTGGAGTCCAGATTCATTGACATAAAATTCCACACATTTTACAAGTTTTAGCCTTTTCAATTTTTACGCCGTCTTCGGGGGTTAAACTGACGATCTCTAAAAACTGTTTGTAAACACATTTCAGAAGAGTCAGAGTCCTCCTCCAACAAGTATTCTTTTGCGTTTTTTAGACAATTTCTAATTAATTCTTACAAATCAAAGTGTGAAACAAGAACTTGTGCAATTTTACAACCATTGATAGGCTAGTCGCAAAATATAATATAAAGTTGTAGAAAAATGATTGTAAAACATCCAAGAATGATAATATAACAACATAGAACAAGCAAAAATTATAGATATGTTGGAGACGTATCACCTAGAAGAAACAATTCATGAGAAAAATGTTCAAGTATGATAGAAATTTGTGCATGATTTTATAGTCTCCTAGAAATTGGAATCACTACATTTGGATTTTAGAGTCTCCTGATTTTAGGAACACCTAGGATTTCGAATCATCAAAGTTGGAGTTCAAATGAATTTCTTATGGATTAAGTAGCATCTTTGAAAAAAAATAAAAATGGGAAAAGAAATTACCTAGCTGGGAATAAGCTACGCGCTAAGCATAACTTAGCGCCACGATGCATTGGGATGGCCTAGCTTGGTCGTCTGGTTGGGGGAGCTGGTGACGTCAAAGGCGTACTACACAGAGTACGGTTCCGCCACACGGAGACGCCTCGAGTCGGATGCCATTTACAATTAAGAGGTGGGGGCCCAGTCGACCGTTGCTGACAGGCGGGGCGTGCATGTATGGTTCGTTCCTCACCTCCCACTCGAGCAGGGGATCGACAGGTCAGGCGGGATTAAGCGGGGCGTCAATGCCGTTTTGGCAGCCTAGGTTGCCTCCGGTAGAGCTCGAGGCACTAGTGCACTCGAGGCGTCAAGACGCACCTCCCGGGTTGTCACACGACCACCGGGGAGGGGCGCATTGGCGAGGGCGCGGTCGGCCCTTGAGGGAGACTGTCGGTGAAGAAGGGCACGGTGACTCGACCAATATAGGAGACAAATGGAGCGTGAAGGAAGAATCTTAGGGAATGCTGGTCCGGTGGGGGATCTAGAGAAAGGGGGAGCGACCCAAGCGCTCAAATTTGAGTGGTAGCCATCGACGGGGCTTCGGTCGTGGAGATGAATGGATAGCCCAATAGGTGTATTAGGGGCTTTGGGAGGCATGTACGAAGGAGAGGGAGAGCGGTAAGACGGGAGAGGGGGTCACGGGCAACTTTAAAATACTCCAGGTGCTGGTGCATCGTGGACGGAAGCCTGGCAAGGTCGATATCATTTCCAATGTGCTCGGGGGTTCTCTAGCCCGTCTCTGTGGCTTTGGTAGACTTGGTTTCAGATCAGGGAAGGAAAGATAGGGAGAGGGGGAGCGCAGACGTGTCGCGCATGCAAGCGCGCCCATGGGTTCGTTCGGACTGCCGGTGTGCATGCGAGGGGAATCAGCAGGAGGGAGAGGGAGGATGAGGCGACCTTGTGGCGTGTCATGGACGCCGATGTGTTCCTGCGGGTGAGCGGGACGGGCTCGAGGACATTAGTGGGGTGGCATCAGTGCTTGAGTGCACTGCAGCATGGTCTAGAGCGGGCTTTTGGCCAGCATGTCCGCGTCTGCACGCACTCTGACGCGCCCACTCTTGTCCAGTGGCTCTAAAGGGGGGTAAAATACTCGGGAAGATCATAGGATGCTCTTAGGGCTGGCAAGCAGAGAGGAAGGCTAAAAGAGAGTGAGGATGGCTCTCAAGTGGTAAAAATTGGGGTTTTCTTACTAGAGGTGCATTGACACTAGGTGGATATCTGGTAAAAATTCAGTCAAAGGAGAATAGTGGAAGGGTTAAAAAGGTGGTTTTCATCAAATCATGAGAACGTGTTTGATGAAGTTTTGGGCAAGCAAATGGAGTCTACTTTCCCTCAGATTTAACATGATCCTATGTTATGTTAAAATGAGGTTGGACACCAAAGTTTTGATTTTTTGGACAGAGTTTCCAATGTAGACATGGTAAACCCTAGAAATGGGCAGAAATGGTTTTCTCTAGATAAATCCATGCAAATGAAATCCTATTAATGCAGCACCTGGTGTGGTGGCATTATTTGAGCATTAAAGCATGCCCAAAAAGTTTGGGATCAATTAGAGAAACTTCATTATGTAAAATTCCCAATTCTAGAAATCAGCTGAAGAAGTTTTGTAGGATTTTGGACAAGTTAATCTGTTCTCCTTGACGCGCCAATTTGTTTTTATGCATTATTACGGTATTTGAACATGTCCACAAAATTTGAGCAGAAAAGGAGAAACATGGTAATGTAGAGTTGCTCAAATTTGGTTTTGTATAGATAGGGTTTTTGGAATATTTAGATTGAGATGAAACTTGGCAAGATCAACACATATATCATGTATGACATGCCAAAATTTTACTGGAATTTATTGAGAGTATTTATTATAGAAATATGTCAAAAGCGTGAAATAGGCAGAGAGGGTTTTGGAGGGTATTGTCCAACATTTTGAACATGACAATATATGTCAACTAGGCTTCCATAAGTTTTCTCAAATATTTCGGAAGCAGCTAAGGTACTGTTCTTACTTGAACAAGCAACCAACTTATGATTACCCTCTCTCGCAAGCATCCCCAACTATGAAAGAAGAATTAAGATAAATCTAACCATGGCATTAAACGGGTGGATAAAAAACAACCCCTCTTAAAGCAATGCCTAAACTCGAGTTTGAACTTCTATCAATCTTGCAACCCATCATCTACTTGTTACTCCACAATGACGTCCCTTAGGCCCACAACATGGTGGAGTGTCATGTATTCGACGTTCACATGAGACCACTAAGAGAAGTAACAACATACATATCATCAAAATATCATATGAATACCAACTTTATATGTTTACTTATAACAAGACTTCTCCCAACATGTTCCAGATCAGAGGTGTAATAATGGTAATTAAGGATCTGAACATTATATTCCACCTAGTAATCCAACAAGATCAACTACAAGATGTAATCAACACAACTAGTAACCCACAGGTACCAACCTAAGGTTTTACAACAAATATTGAATACAGGAGTTGAACTAGGGTTGGAGATGAGATGGTGTTGCTGAAGATGATGATGAAGATCGGTCCTATCATCAAGGAGGGAGCATTGGTGTTGATGATGGCTTCGATTTCCCCCTCTCGGAGGTAAGTTTCCCCCGCAGAATATCTTTGCCAAAGAGCAAAAGGGCTCGTGCCCTGGTTTTCGCCTCGACACGGAGGCGCATCATCCTGAAAGGTTTCTTATGATTTTTCTATGTCAAAACACACCATATAGGGGAAGATGGTCCTCAAAGGGCGAGTACGGGGCCCACAAGGCATCAGGGCACGTCTGGGGGGGGAGCGGGTGGTCGCGCCCTGTTGCCTTGTGAACAGCAGGTGGCCCCCCTGTTGTATATTTCTGACCGAATAATTCTTAAATATTCTACAAAAAATATCCATGAAAATTTCCGGTCATTTGGAGAAATTTGAGTTTTTCCCTTTTTCTCGGCTTCTCGGTATTCCCTTCTGAGCGATGTACCTTGCATGTTGAGAGAGACAGGACATAAGAATTGTATGATAATAGGGGATAATGGAGAAGAATAACACAAATATAAATAGTAATTCAATATGTAAAAATAAACATATCAGCCTCCCAAGTATTATCATACAAGATGGGTTGCAATAAATATCAAGAACTATAAAATCTATAGGCACATTATTTCTATTAGCAATTATGAGAATATCATTTATTCTTCCCACATATTTCTTGATAATAGAGTCCGCAATATGTAGACAAAGGGAACACTCATGAATATTAGTAAGACCAAGAACATCACATAATAACTTGGATATAGTTGAAACACTAGCACCTAAATCACACAAGGCATTGCATTCACAATCTTTAACCTTAATTTCAAAAGTGGGTTCCCATTCATCATCGAACTTTCTAGGGATATAGGCTTCTAGCTCATGTTTTTCATCATAGGCTTTTATCATAGCTTCCACTATATATTGAGTGAAAGCTTTATTTTGTTCATAAGCATTGGGTAAGGAAATAATAGATTGGAGCAAGCAAATACATTCTACTAAATATAAATAATCATAATTAAATTCCTTGTGATACAAGATAGTGGGCACATAACTAGTTAAAGTTTTGACTTCTCCAAACCCACTTTTTCAAGTTTCAGCATTAGAATCCTCACCCTCCAAGAAATTGGTACGCTCTCTAGGTATATTTGACTCATCTCTAGTACCATTATCAATCATACTCAGAGAAGTAAAAAAATATTCAATAGAAGAAATACCAAGCATTTTAAGATCTTTATCATGATTCCGGTAAAAACCGGGTGGAAGAACTTTTTCTAGGAAATCCCGCTTAGATTTCAAATTGGCGGTCCTCTCGCTACTTACATTCATGGATATTTTGATAGATTTAGTAGTCACAATAAGTTCATGCTTTGCTGTTAAACTTTTACTTTTAAGAGTTTCTACATCAAGGGCAATTCTATCCATGTTTCTATCTAAATCATCAATCTTATTTAGCTTTTCCTCGACTGAAGTGTTGAAAACTTTTTGAGAATTAATGAATTGTTTAATGGTTTAAAGATTAAAGGAGAACTTATTATTATTGGTATAAGTAGTTCCATCATAATTATCGTAAGAGTTGCCATAACGGGTGGAGGAGGTACCGGGTTATGGCCTAGCATTGAAATTACGCCTATATGCATTGTTGTTAAAATTAGTTTGCGAAATGGAATTCACTTCAATGACATTATCATTTCTATAAATAAAAGTAGACAAGGGCATGTCATTGGGATCAACATGAGCATTTTTATTAGCAACCAAATTCATAAGAGCATCGATGTTTTACCTCAATGCAACGATTTCCTCAACAAAGTTTACCTTCTTACTAGTTGGAGCTCTTTCGTTGTGCCATCGAGAGTAGTTGGTCATGATGTTTTCAAGACGTTTGTGGCCTCTACTAGGGTAACTTCCATGAAGGTACCACCTACAGCTGGATCTAGAAGATTTGTAGATACAAAGTTTAGTCCAGCATAGAAGTTTTGGATAATCATCCACAAGTTTAAACCAGTAGTAGGGAAATTTATTATCATCAATTTCATCCTCACCCAAGCTTGTGCAATATGTTCATAATCAGGTTGTTTAAAATTTGTTATTTGATTTCTAAGAGAGCCAATCTTAGCAGGAGGAAAATACTTGGTAAGAAAGGCATCTTTACACTTATCCCATGTTCCAAACTTCCAATACTACTACACGATAAAGATGAGAACCAAAGTTTAGCTTTATCTCTTAGTGAGAAATGAAATAACTTTAATTTCACAATATCATTATCCATGTCCTTTTTATTTTGCATATCACAAAGTTCAACAAAGTTATTAAGATGAGCAGCGGGATCCTCATTAGGACTTCCCGAAAATTGTTCTTTCATGACAAGATTTAGCAATGCAACATTTATATCATAAGCCTCCACACCAGTTGCTGGTGGTAAGGGAATACTAATAAAATCATTATTATTAGTATTTCATAAGTCACACAACTTAGTAGTATCTTGAGACATGGTGACCAAGCAAGCAAGGTTACAAGCAGGACAAACAATGTAGCAAGTAAAGCGAGCAAAGAAGTAAACTAGCAACAAGAAAAATAAATATTTTTGTATTTTTGATTTTATGAAGAAAGCGAAATATAACAGAAAATAGAAGTAAAAACAAGTGAATGATACTTTGTGTGAAGTGGTTTGATAGTAGGTTGACGATACTCCCCGACAATGGTGCCATAAATCTTTTCTAGTGCTTGTGATCTCCGTTAGATTTTCCGTGAAGAGGAACAAGTGATGCAGCACAATATAGGTAAGTATTTCCCTCAGTAAAGAACCAAGGTTTATCGAACCACTAGGAGTAACAACCTACCCCCGTCTTCAGCAACTTGACACAAAAGAAACAAACACTTGCACCCAACACGGCAAGATGGTTGTCAATCCCCTTGTCTTGTTGTTTGCAAGCATGTACTACGGTTAAAAGCTGCAAGGTGAAAAGTGAATAACAAGAAATTAAAAGCTTTAAGGCAATTGTAGCATTTTTAAATTTATAAGTGAATAGACCTGGGGACATAGTGTTCCATAGTTGCATCTCTCAAGAAAGCAAGGTGGGTAGACAAATTACTGTTTGGCAATTGATAGAAAATCAAATAGTTATGAGATATTCACGGCAATGATCATGTGTATATAGGCATCACGTTCATAAGCAAATAGGAAGACACCTACCTTCACCTATTACTATTCCTCCACCCATCGACTCCTATCCAGCATGCATCTACAGTATTAAGTAAAATAGAGTAATGCTTGGAGAATGATGACATGATGTAGACAAAGAGAAGGCAATTAATATGAATAAACCCCATCGTTTTATCCTTAGTGGCAACGATATAAGGACGTATATTGCCCCCTACTATGCCACTAGGTCTGTGTACTAAAATATGGGGGATTTAGTACCCATACTTGTAAAGAGGCATGCGCTACCCCCGGCCTCGCAATACCCTGCCAATCAGCGCCGGACTTTGTTCTCCAATGAGTGAAGGCCAGAAGCAAGGCCCCAACAAGGCACCTTGCCAGGAGGAGGAAAGCCAGATAGAAACCACGCCAGGCAAGGCTCCTCAAGATCGCCATCTATCTAACTCATCGGGCTCATTGTCAACATCAATGAGGTGTCGAGTAGGTAGGAAGTTAGGTGGGCCTGGTTAGAGGCATGTTGTTGCTTTAATGATGCCCATCCCCTGGCGTGTCCAACCAATAGAAGGTAGTTGTGCGAACGACATAGAAGGACACGCCGTCCTTGTCAGAGAGCTTCGCGAGCGCGCCAACTTGATGACCCACAAGTGTAGGGGATCTATCGTAGTCCTTTTGATAAGTAACAGTGTCGAACCCAACGATGAGCAGAAGGAAATGAAAAGCGGTTTTCAGTAAGGTATTCTCTGCAAGCACTGAAAGTATCAGTAACAAATAGTTTTGTGATAAGCTAATTCGTAGCGGGTATCAAGTAACAAAGGTAATGATGGTGCAACAAAGTGGCCCAATCGTTTTTGTTGCAAAGGACAAGCCTGAACAAACTCTTATATAAAGAAAAGTGCTCCCGAGGACACATGGGATATTATGTCAAGCTAGTTTTCATCATGCTCACATAATTCACGTTCGTTACATTGATAATTTGATATGTGGGTGGACCAGTGCTTGGGTGCTGCCCTTACTTGGACAAACATCCCACTTACGATTAACCTCTCTCGCAGGAATCCGAACTACAAAAGAAAAATTAAGATAAATTTAACCATTGCATGGAACATATGGATCCAAATCAGCCCCTTACGAAGCAACGCATAAACTAGGGTTTAAACTTCTGTCACTCTAGCAACCCATCATCTACTTATTACTTCCCAATGCCTTCCTCTAGGCCCAAATAATGATTAAGTGTCATGTAGTCGACGTTCACATGACACCACTAAAGGAGACACAATGTACATCTTATCAAAATATCGAACGAATACCAAATTCACATGATTACTTATAACAAGACTTATCCCATGTCATCAGGAACAAAGTTAACTACTCACAAAGCATATTCATGTTCAGCATCAGAGGAGTATTAATAATCATTAAGGATCTGAACATATAATCTTCCACCAAATAAACCAACCAGCATCAACTACAAGGAGTAATCAACACTACTAGCAACCTAGAGGTACCAATCTGAGGTTTTGAGTCAAAGATTGGATACAAGAGATGAACTAGCACTACAGGAATCAGCTTCTTTGCCGTATGCCATCATAGACGGCAAAGACTAAATCCCGGATGGCAAAGAGAATACCACAGACGGCAAAGAATCTCACGGCCGGCAAAATTTTTGCGTCAGCCTACGACGGCATCGTACCTTCTTTGTCGTCTGCCTCCCCAAAGCGGACGACAAAGCTCTTTGCCATCAGCTTTCCATAGGAGCAGTCGGCAAAGTGCTCGAGACGGCAGCCGACAGGCGTTGCCTCTGTTAGGGGTTAACGGAAGCTTTGCCGTCTGCCTCCCCCCCCTCTTCTTTGCCATCTGCCTCCCCCTTATTCTTTGACGTCTGCCTCCTCCTCCCTCCCTCCACTCTTTGTTGTCTGCCTCCTCCTCCCCCCTCCTCTCTTTGCCGTCTGCCTCCTCCTCCCCCCCTCCTCTGTTCCCTCTTCTTTGCTATCTGCCCACCCTGGAAGCAAACGACAAAGAGCCTATATAGACACCCCAGGATGCACAGCTGGGTTCCATGTGGCACCTTTGCCATCTGCTAGCCCATATAGTACCTGTTTTTTTTGTTTTATATTATTTCACATCACATATATATATATATATTTGACAACACATTTATATAATTCACCACACATATATGATATATAGTTCACCACACATATACTTGCCAACACATATATAAAATTCATCACACATATATGATATACATATAAATCAATGTACATCCCCATATATTGAAAGAACCAACATAAAAAGTATTGCACTATTTATCCATATATACATATACATATAGTTCGACATTGTTCATCAACTCAAATGAAAACTAGATGATATACATATAAAGTTCATCTATCGACATTGTTCAACTCCATGAATGCCAGCTTCCATGCATGTAGTATATCCAATCTGCAAAAATGTGAATAAGAAAGTGAGAACAAGAACAAAATATGATGTTTTTTAGCTAATTATGTCATTTTAGCGGAAAACAAGCTAAGAATATAATATTCATGAGCTAACCAAGGTTCTTCTGCCATTTTTAGCTTATTATGGCATTTTGGAGCTAAATGCGTTAATTATGTCATTGTTGGGGAAATTAAAGCAAGGAGAATATTAAAGAAGAGAAGAAAGAGGCGGAGGAGGAGAAGAAAAAGAAATGAAGAAGAAGGAGGAGAAGGAGCAGAAGGAGGAGGAGGAGAAGGACTAGAAGGTCCTTGGCCTTCTCCTCCTCCTCCTCCTTCTCCTTCTTCTCTTCTTCTTCTTCTTCTTCTTCTTCTTTCTTTTCATTTTTCCTATTTCTTCTCCTCTTCCCCTCTTGTTGGAGCTAAATTACCTAATTATGTCTTTTTGGAGATATATGGGCTAATTATCCCATTTTAGAGGACAACAAGCTAATAATATAATATTCATGAGCTAACCAAGGTTCTTATGCCATTTTGAGCTTATTATGGCATTTTGGAGCTAAATGGGCTAATTATGTCATTGTTGGGGAAATTAAATCAAGGATAATATGAAAGAGGAGAAGAAAGAGGAGGAGGAGGAGAAGAAGAAGAAATCAAGAAGAAGGAGGAGAAGGAGGAGAAGGAGGAGGAGGAGAAGGACAAGAAGGTCCTTGTCCTTCTCCTTCTCCTCGTCCTCCTCATCCTTATCCTTCTCTTCTTCTTCTTCTTCTTCTTCTTCTTCTTCTTCTTTCTTTTCATTTTTCCTATTTCTTCTCTTCTCCTCTTGTTGGAGCTAAATTACCTAATTATGTATTTTTGGAGCTAAATGGGCTAATTATCCCATTTTAGAGGAAAACAAGCTAAGTATATAATATTCCTGAGCTAACCAAGGTTCTTATGCCATTTTGAGCTTATTATGGTATTTTGGAGCTAAATGGGCTAATTATGTCATTCTTGGGGAAATTAAAGCAAGGATAATATGAAAGAGGAGAATAAAGAGTAGGAGGAGGAGAAGAAGATGAAATCAAGAATGAGGAGAAGGAGGAGAAGGAGGAGGAGGAGAAGGACTAGAAGGTCCTTGGCATTCTCCTCATCCTCCCCCTCCTTCTCGTTCTTCTCTTCTTCTTCTTCTTCTTCTTCTTCTTTCTTTTAATTTTTCCTATTTATTCTCCTCTTCTACTCTTGTTGGAGCTAAATTACCTAATTGTGTCTTTTTGGAGCTAAATGGGCCAATTATCCCATTTTAGAGGAAAACAAGCTAAGTATATAATATTCATGAGCTAACCAAGGTTCTTATGCCATTTTGAGGTTATTATGGTATTTTGGAGCTAAATGGGCTAATTATGTTATTGTTGGGTAAATTAAATCAAGGATAATATGAAAGAGGAGAATAAATAGGAGGAGGAGGAGAATAAGCAGAAATCAAGAAGAAGGACGAGAAGGAGCAGAAGGAGGAGGAGGAGAAGGACTAGAAGGTCCTTGGCCTTCTCCTTCTCCTCCTCCTCCTCCTTCTCCTTCTCTTTTTCTTCTTCTTCTTCTTCTTCTTCTTCTTCTTCTTTCTTTTTATTTTTCCTATTTCTTCTCCTCTTCTCCTCTTGTTGGAGCTAAATTACCTAATTATGTCTTTTTGGAGCTAAATGGGCTAATTATCCCATTTTAGAGAAAAACAAGCTAAGTATATAATATTCATGAGCTAACCAAGGTTCTTATGCCATTTTGAGCTTATTATGTCATTTTGGAGCTAAGTGCGCTAATTATGTCATTGTTGGAGAAATTAAAGCAAGGATAATATTAAATAGGAGAAGAAAGAGGAGGAGGAGGAGGATGAGAAGAAGAAAAAATCAAGAAGAAGGAGGAGAAGGAGGAGAAGCAGGAGGAGGAGAAGGACTAAAAGGTCCTTGGCCTTCTCCTACTTCTCCTCCTCCTCCTCCTCCTCCTCCTCCTTCTCCTTCTTCTCTTCTTCTTCTTCTTCTTTCTTTTCATTTTTCCTATTTCTTCTCCTCTTCTCCTCTTCTTGGAGCTAAATTAGCTAACTATGTCTTTTTCGAGCTAAATGGGCTAATTATCTCATTTTAGAGGAAAACAAGCTAAGTATATAATATTAATGAGCTAACCAAGGTTCTTATGCCATTTGAGGTTATTATGGAATTTTGGAGCTAAATGGGCTAATTATGTCTTTTTGGAGCTAAATGGGCTAACTATGTCATTGTTTGGGAAATTAAGGCAAGGAGAATATGAAAGAGGAGAAGAGAAACTTACCGTAGTGGTCATCAAGGAGGAGAAACACCTGGAGAAGGGTCGTGCGATGCCGCTCGGGAGTTATTCTGCAAAATAGATATTTTGCAATGTCTCAGTTAGGATGATGACACTCAATTATTAATACTAGTTTATAATGAAACTCACCGTGACAATCGAAGAGAAGACGGGCATCGGCAGAGGGACTTGACCGCTCTTCTCGCACAGACCCTGAAGAGTGGGTCGTATTAGTAGTAATGAAATAAACATTACACACATGATTTGGCTAATGTGAAAAAAAACATACCACAAAAAGCTCGTACAGGGCCTGTTGACCTGCCTCATTTCGGGACCTCTCCTCCCCAATCAATCGTGTCGTGGTTTGGTCCCTCTCATCAAGAGCAGCCTGACTTGCTAATCTCTCTTTCTCAAGAGCAGCCTGGCTTGCCAATCTCTCTTTCTCAAGAGCAGCCTGGTTTGCCAATCTCTCTTTCTGAAGAGCAGCCTGAAACACCATTCCTCATTACCACAGTAATGAACTATGGTGACACACATAATGAAATGGATGTAAGTGTTCTTAGTCCGTACAACTAACCTCGATGGCAAGTTCGATTGGCCGTGGAAGATGCATTATCTCAGGACAGCTGCTCGACTGGCGCGCCTTGATCTCCGGGAGAGTGAGTGAACAACGTATTATACCATCTCCAATGGCTATCGAGCCATGGGGCCTCCCACCACCAGATATCATCACCAGCTCTGGATCCAAAGGTTCCTAGCTAGGGTTAAAGTCATCCCCTTCCATAGCCTTCCCCGCGTCCCTGTATGCCACGAGCTTCTGGTGGGATGATATGTTGGTGAAGTTATTGGGATCATCCAGGTCAGACTCAGAGAATGCCTTCGCCTTCTTGTACGAGGCAGTATGGGCCATGTCATAAAGGTCGTACAAGTGTGGCATCTCCGTCTTATTGTGATGCGCCTAAAAGAGAGGAACAAAATATTAGCATCAAGAATGAATTGCATGAATCATGAAGCAAATCACATACCCAGTTTCGTTCGAACTGAAGTAAGTTGGTGCTGCCTTGATGGTGTGGCACACCAACCATTTGGCAATGCCGATCCTTCGCATTCTCGTGGACGGCTCACCAGCTGCCTGTGCACCACTCATCAACCAACGCCTCCCAACAATCCATCTTATCCGCACACCATCTCGGGGGCACCTGTAAGTTATTAGAAAGAATTTTCAGCGCTACGCCTATGAATGAAATCAAGAAAACTACGTAGAAGGACTTAAGAATAGGTAATTACCTTCATGTATTGCTCCTTATTTAGAAACTTTCCGCGGCAATCCTTCTTCTGCTTCTTAATACCACGCATGGCGTCGTAATGTCGTAGAGCCTGTGGCCGAGCCTCGTGGCGCAAGTTCTATAGTAACCGCCTACACTCGGCCTCGAGAACCCTGGCCGCCTTCTCCTCATATCCATCCTCACACCTATAGAAGGTCTGCAATCAAACATGAAAACACCGATTAGTACAATAATTAGCTATATTGTTAATTTTAGATTCTGTAAAAGGATAATTTACCCAAAAGCTCTTGATCACCATCTCGGCCCTCGTGTGGCACAAGACACCATCTATAATCTCCTCCGGCGGGGCCTGCGCAGCCTCGTAGTGCTGCCAGGAAAATCCTAGTGTAAGAACCTAACCCTCACCAGGCAACGTGACAAACCCCGGAAATTTGTCCGACAAAGCACACCAAGGATGGAGTTTGGACTGCGGACTCCAAGAGGGTGTACCCATCCCCTGTAGTATGATAAGGTCAACGCATTATATATTTGAACAAACTTGAAGGCAAAAGCTAAAAAAAGAGTAAATGTACTTACCTATCTGCTTCAGGTTTAATCACCGGCCTCTGCTCACGGGTAGCCGGCGCGACCGAGAGACGTGTACTACAGCGCTTGTACACGGTGGCCCCGTCCACCTGCACATCACCCTCACTATCCGTAAGCTCATCCCCGGCATCCTCGCCCCCTGAGCCACCTGGACCCTCGGTCCAATCCGGCAACTCGGTACGATCCGGCCAGGTCTCCCATCCGGGCCTCTCCATGTCGGGTGAAGCCTCCGGAACCGTAGTCTCGTGAGCCGAAGCCACCTCGACCCGAGGTTGCTCCTGGACCGGAGTCTCATGGGACGAATGCCCGTCAACAACAGCCTCCTGGAACGGAGTTCCCGTAGCCTACTTCACAAATGGGTCGACCATAGTAGTCCTATGCTCGGGTGAATGAGTTGGTGGTGGTGGAAAGGACGGCTCAACAGTCCTCCTGGATCTTCCGCAGCCACCACCTTTCCCTGTACCCTTCCCCTTCTTCCCTACCCGACCAGCACCTCTCCCAGTGGGCAATGCCGTCGACGAAGAAGAACCCACGGGTGGTGTCGACAGACTGTCTGCCAAGGCTCTACGGAGAGATAGGGGTGGAAGGGAAGTACCACCCCTCGTGCGGGGCGCCTGGGAAGAACCCGTCGAGTGATCTGGACCAGCGCCCACCATCTTTCCACACCTGGTGACCTGCCATGATAAATATTAAAAGAAATTAGTACAACATAAAAAAATTGAATAACTGACATGAATAATAATATGTACATGAATAATAAAGATTAAAATATATATAATTTAAGTTGTGAATCTTACAAACTAATAATGATCATCAATAAATGCATCATCATCATCACTATCACGCATGTCTTCATGAATGACGTGCTCGTCGGGTTCAACGGAGTGAAGTTCTGAAAGGCCTTCTTTTAATCGTTGAAGCATTGACAGGTCATCCGCATCAGTAACCTCTACGAGTTCCAGGTCATCTGGTTCTGACTCAGGGCTGGAGTCGGATTCATTGTCGCTGTCTACTTCCATGTTCTTGGGTGAAGCACGACGGTTCTTGAAACGTTTCTTGGAAAGACGTGTTTCTTGGAAGAATTCTCCATCATATGTGTCTAGGTTAATGTGAGGTTCATAATCCTGCTCATTTGGGAGAGGTGGTCTGACATGTGGCGGCACTCCTTAAACAACATACCAACCTTCTAGATTCTTATCCGTTTGGCATGCCCACGTTAGATAGAAAACTTGGGTCACGTGTTGAGCCGTAATATAGACATCGGGAACATCTAAATGGGTGTTTGGATTGATTTTGACTAGTCCTATATGTTCATGAGTCCTTCTAGTCTTCTTCAGCTGGAACCAATAACATTTGAAGACTACGACGTTCGGTGGGTTTTCACCATAGAATTGAAGTTCATAAATTGCTTCAACTTTTCCATAATACTCGATAACACCTTCGCCGATAGTAGATTTCCGGTCGGGCATAGATAGCTCTTTGCCAAAGGTATGAAAGAGATACCCGTTGATGTTGTATTTCTCAAATGAATGGACCTTATAGTCAAACCATTACGACTTGTCTCAATTCGGCGTCCATAGACTCTGAATTAGCCTACAAGTTTAATACGAAATGATTGTTGCATTAGCCGCAAGTTAGACCAAGAAATGAAATGGTCCATTATTGATAATTACCGTTTGTTTGAACCAAGAGATGAAACCGGCATAGCCGCCTCCTGTCTTTGACAGAAGCTCATACTCTTCGACGGAATCATTTTCGATCACCACTCCATCCGAGAATTTGGCGACGTAACGGCTGATTGAAATATCCGGGAATAAGGGTAGTTCAAATGAATTAGAAGTTACGGGAAAATGTGCCCAGAACTCACTCGATGTACGGCCGCACTTCTGTTAGGTTGTTGAAGATATACAAAGAAATGTTCCGCCGTTCTTCGACATCCAACGTTATTGGTTTCGAAGCACCGGCTGGTGCGAGCTTCCCTTCGAATAGCCTAAGGTTGCACCCAGCTTTTTTATGGTGTGCATCATTGTGCCGAGGCTTCGGATTATGCAAATGATGATTTTCCGCTTCGTAGTATGCTGTCACAAAGTTTGCCACCTCCTCAGTAATGAATGACTCAGCCATCGATGCTTGAATTCTACGCTTATTTTTACATTTAGCTTGAAGGGTCTTCTGTATCCTCTCAGTTGCATAGAACCAATGATCTTGCACGGGCCCACGCAATCTTGCCTCGGTCGATAGATGTAAAATCAAATGCTGCATTGGATTAAAGAAGCCCGGTGGCAAGATCTTCTCTAACTTGCACAACAACTCCGGTCCAAACTCCTCAATGTCTTCTACCACGCCAGGCGACAATTCGTTCGCACAAAGAACACGGAAGAAATAGCTCAGCTCCACCAGTACTAGCCATTCATCCTTAGGAATAAAGCCACGTAACATCACCGGCATTACCCACTCTAGCCATATGTGCCAATCATGACTCTTGAGACCAAAGATTTTTAATTTTTCAAGACTTGCTCCCCTCTTTAGATTCGCTGCATACCCACAAGATAATTTCCCTCATAGCTGGCCTTCCAAGATTTAACCAGGCCTTTTGGCTTCGACCACTTTTGCTTTCCTTTGCCTTCTCGCATGTTTTGTAACGGTCTATGACATAGTGTCTCTTGATCGACTCTAGCCTTAATATTATCCTTTGTCTTCCCATCTATGTCGAACAATGTACCAAAAATAGCCTCTCCGATATTCTTTTCAATGTGCATCATGTCGATATTGTGTGGAAGAAGGAGGTCTTTGAAGTAAGGCAGATCCCAGAAGCATGGCTTGTGAGTCCAGGCGTGTTTTGAATTATACCCCTTGAAATACCCTGGACGCTCTGGATCAGGCTCGAGGGCGTTTAACTGATCCAGGATCTGTTTGCCTATGAACGCAGGTGGTGCCAAGTTTTTGACAACTTTACCTTTGATAAAGTTCTTCTTGTCTTTTCTGAACTGATGGTCTGGATCCAGGAACTGTCTATGCAAGTCAAAGAAAGAATACTTCCGACCCTCCTGTAACCAATGAAACTGAAGAGCTGCCTTGCATTGGGGGCACGGGAACGTTCCATGCACACACGATCTAGAGAATAGCGCATACGCTGGCAAGTCATGCATAGAGTACATGTACCACACATGCATTTTGAAGTTTTCTTTTCTAGCGGATCGTATGTCTTGACCCCATTATCCCAAGCTTCTTGCAATTCATTCTTAAGCGGTTGCAGGTACACATTCATATTCTTCCCCGGATAATTCGGCCCTAGAATTATCAACGTCAAAATATGTTATTTCTTTGCATAATCTGCCCGGGGGAAGATTGAGTGGAATGACAAATACAGGCCAACAACTGTATTGGGTTGCCGTCATGCCGAAGGGATTAAAACCATCCGTGGTGGCGCAGACTCGAGGATTACTTGGATCTGCCGCTTTATCCTGATGCAATCCATCGAAATGTTTCCACGCTTCCCCATCCGATGTGTGTACCATCATCTTATTCCCATCCGCATCTAGTTCGGTTCTTTTGCCCAATTTCGGCCATGACATCTGTCTGGCTGTCTCTTCGACCATGAAAAGACGTTGAAGTCTTGGTACGATTGGCATATACCGAAGAACACTAACTGTGATTTTGGTCTGCCTCTTCTCACCCATACCGTTGTCTAGCACAAGATATCTGCAAGACTCGCAATTGGGACAATAGTCCAAGTGTGCATACTCCTTCCTAAATAAGACACATCCTTTCTCACATGCATCTATCTTCTCATAGGGCATCTTATGTAAACGAAGTATTTTGTCCGACTGGTACAGGTTTGCAGGCATGACATGACCTTTGGGTAGGAAGCGTCCAAATAGTGTCATCATTGCGTCGTAGCATTCTCTTCCCAAGTTGAACTGAGCCTTCAGAGCCATTACTTGTGCAATTGCATCCAGCTGACAGAGCTTAGTGTGCTCATGGAGAGGACGTTTTGAAGACTCCAACATTTCATAAAAGGCCTTTGCAGATTCCTCCATCTCATCTTCCGAATCCCGAGCATCATCAAAGTCTTGCACCATGTATTCGATCCCGGTACCATGCTCGTCCGTGTGACGACGGACCACCTCAGCTCTTGTGAGTTGTTTAGACTCAGCATGAAATGTCCACACCGTATAATTAGGCTTAAATCCCCTCCTCTGCAGGTGTTCAATCATTACAACCTGTGTCGTATTTTTATAGTTGTCGCATCCAGGACAGGGGCAATAGTTTCTTTCGTGGCCATTTGCGAATGCGGCTTTCACAAATTCTTTTCTTTTTACAAACCATTCTTTCGTCATCTCTTTCTGACTAGGGTGACCGGTATACATCCACGCACGATCACTCATCTTGCGTAGCTACTAAAGACAGAAGAAATATATTTATATATAATTTAGCATTTATATTCATCGGTTAATCAGATTCGCCATTTTTATTACGTCCACGCAACCTACACGCTAATAGGTAAAGATAGGTCCTAATCCCACCCAAGTATGTGTAGATTGGGTTCGTTTTCCCATGCTCTACTCCGGATCCAACGCAAAATTTCGGCAGCACCTCCCCGCTGTTCTCCTGATACACGTCTCCGCAATAAACAGAGAGGATGTGCATCCGGAGAACAACAGGGAGGCACTGACGAAATTCCACATCGGATCCAGAGCACAGCATACAGGAAAATGAACCAATCTGCACATACTCGGGCTGTCCATGGATAATGTTGGACAATTCGAAAGGATGGTGGTTACAAATATGCAAAGACATGCATATTTATAGATGTCGCCCTTTCGAACGGGAGACGCATACTGGTCACGCATACTGATAAATTAATTTAATTACCTAAATCTAGAAAGTTTCATCCGGAAATCGGGCCACAGTAAATGAACGGGCGGGGAGGAGATGAAATTTGTACTGACCCACGAATGCAGGGGCGGAGCTCGTACGATGCACGAGGAGGTCTTCGCACAGCAGACCTCATAGCGACGAGACAACTATCACATGTAAATCCACCCGATCAACACAAATATTCTAATTATGTCATTTTAGAGGAAAACAAGTTAAGAATATAATATTCATGAGCTAACCAAGGTTTTAATGCCATTTTGTAGCTAAATGGGCTAATTATCTCATTGTTGGGGAAAATAAGGTAAGGAGAATAAGATAGAGGAGAAGAAAGAGGAGGAGGAGGAGAAGAAGAAGAAATCAATAAGAAGGAGAAGGAGGAGGAATAAGGAGGAGGAGAAGGTATTCTTCTTCTCTTCTTCTCTTCTTCTTCTCTTCTTCTTCTCTTCTTCTTTTCTTATTCTCCTTCTTATTTTTGTCTTCTCCTCCTCCTCTTCTTCTTCTTCTTATCCTCCTCCTCTTCTCCTCTTCTCCTCCTCCTCCTCTTCTTCTTCTTCCTATTCTTTCTATTAAGCTAAATAACTAACTAACCTAACTAACCAAGCTAACTAAACCTATCGCTAAACCTAGATAGCACTAAACAACAACAAAAAACAGAATCTACCACTAAGTAACTAAAAAAGAATCTAGCTACCACTAAATACCAAACAATAAAAAATCAACTTCTTCTTCTTTTTTATCTTCTTCTCCTTCTTATTTTTTTCTTATTCTCTTATTCTCTTCTTCTCTTCTTCTTTACTTCTTCTCCTTCTTATTTTTTCTTCTCTTCTTCTTCTTCTTCTTCTTCTTCTTCTTCTCCTTTCTATTTTTTTCTTCTCCTCTTCTTCTTCTTCTTCTTTTTCTTCTCCTCCTCCTCCTCCTACTCCTCTTCTTCTTCTCCTCTTCTCGTCCTCCTCCTCCTCCTCTTCTCCTTTTCTCCTCCTCCACCTAACTAACCAAGCTAACTAACTAACCTAACTAAAACTACTAACCTAACTAAATCTACCACTAAAACTACTAACAATAATCTAACTACCACTTATTAACAGAACTAAACTAAATCTGTAAATTAGCAAAAAAAAAGGAATCACCGGAGGGGGGCGGTCGGGGAGGAGGAGGATGCGACTATGGAGAAGACGACGGTGGAGGAGCGGGCGCAGGGCGGTCGGGGAGGAGGGGGCGCAGGGCGCCTGGGGAGGAGGAGGGCGCAGGGCGGCGCAGGGAGGCCGAAGGATGGCGCGGCGGCGGTGGTGGTGTCGGGGGTGAGAGAGAGGGGTGTCGGGGTGGAGGAGGGGGCGCAGGGCGGCGGTGGAGTAGGGTGCAGGGCGACCGAGGAGGAGGAGGGGGCGCAGGGCGGCGGTGGAGGAGGGTGCAGGGCGGTCGGGGTGGAGGAGGGGCGCAGGGCGGCCGTGGAGGAGGGTGCAGGGCGGCCGGGGAGGAGGAGGGCGCAGGGCGGTCGGGGAGGAGGAGGGCGCAGGGCGGCCGGGGAGGAGGAGGGCGCAGGGCAGCACAGGGAGGCTGGAGGAGGGCGCGGCGGCGGTGGTGGTGTCGGGGGTGAGAGAGAGGTGTGTCGGGGTGGCCGTTAGGGGGAGAGTGAGGCGCGTGGGGGTGGGGCTAACGGCTGTTGGGGGGCACCCTCTTTGTCGTCCGCCTCCCGACGGCACAGAGTAGAAAAAGGGATGGCAAAGAAAGTGTCCATTAGGGGGGAGAGAGGGGCTGCGGGGTGGGCCGCCCATGCTCTTTGCCATCTGCGTCCATGCTCTTCGCCGTCAGCTGGCAGACGGAAAAGAGCTGGCTGATGGCAAATAGTACCTTTGGCATCAGCCTGCTCTTTGCCGTCTGGTTTCCGGTAGCTGATGGCGAAGAGGGTCTTTGCCATCAGCCAACAGACGGCAAAGAAGCAATAGATGGCAAATAATTGTTTTCCAGTAGTGTAGGGTTTAGAGAGGGGATGGTGCTGATAAAGATGTTGATGGATATTAACCCCCTCTCGATGAGAGGATTGTTAGTGATGACAATGGCTTCGATTTCCCCTTCCGGGAGGGGAGTTTCCCCGGAGGAATAGCTTCGCCAGAGCTCTAGATTGGTTCTGTCAAAGTTCCGCCTCGAGACGGGGACGCTTCATCGCACAAGCTTTCTTATGACTTTTTCCACTCCAAAATCCTTCACAAAGCGGAAGATGGGCACCGGAGGCCTGCCAGGGGGCCCACAAGCATGTAGGGTGCGGCCAGGGGGGTACGCCGCGCCCCTGGCTTGTCACCTCCTGGTGGGTCCCCTCCGGTATTTCTTTCGCCCAATACTTTATATATATTCCATAACAATTCTCCGTAACTTTTCAAGAATTTTGGAGCTGTGTAGAATAAGTCTATCAGATTTTCTCCTTTTCGAGTCCAAAATTCCTGTTGCCGGCATTCTCCCTCTTCATGTAAACCTTGTAAAATAAGAGAGAAACGACATAAGTCTTGTACCATAATGTGTATTAACAGCCCATAATGCAATAAATATTGATATAAAAGCATGATGCAAAATGGTTATATCAACTCCCACAAGCTTAGACCTCGCTTGTTCTCACGCAAAAGCCGAGATCGATAAATATGCCCACATGTTTAGAGATAGAGGTGTCGATAAAATAAAATACGGACATGAAGGCATCATGCTTATCTTTAGAACATCAACACATATTGACATATAATGTCTTATGCAAGAGTAACAATTCATTCACAAGGCAAAGTAAGAATCAAGAACTCTATTGAGAACTAACAAACTATGATTTCAGTCATTGAAGCCGTTCCAGTTTATCGCAACGTAGGAAAGAGTCAATATAAGAGCTTGTAAGGCAAATCCACATACTCAATCATCTTATGGTCTTTCATAATTGCTAACACTCATGCGGTACCTATGAGGTCAAAGCTTCAATCGCACACACAGAAAGATCGGGGCTTATAATTTTGCCTCCCAACTATTTACCTCAAGGGTAATGTCAACAATAATAACTCATGATCACCCACATCCGACTGGATATAATTGTCTAGATTGTTCCCCAACACATGACGCTTGGAAAAACATAAAGGCGAAATAAAGGAAATGGTAAAATCACCACGACTCTTACATAAAGGTAAGTACTAGAAAGTAAAGGTAACAGATAGAACCTTCGTAGAGGGAAGCGGAGGTTGTCATGCACTTCTACAGTTGGATGCGCAATTCCTTAATGCAAAAGAACGTCACTTTATATTTCCCCTTGTGATAAAGAACTTTATTATGCAGTCTGTCGCTTTTATTTATTCTATATCACAAGTTCATATAAAGTTTATTTTCCTTCACTAATAAATCACACATATTTAAAGAGCAATTTTTGTCACTTGCACCGATGACAACTTCCTTGAAGGATCTTACTCAATCCATAGGTAGGTATGGTGGACTCTCAAGGCAAAATTGTGTTAAAGGTTTTTGTATGGACAAGTAGTATCTCTACTTGGTGCAGGAGTTTCTGGCTAATATGAGGTGGAAGCAAGCGACACATGTTGAAATATATACAACCATATAACTTCTATATGGAAATAAGCAAACATAACTCATTATGTTGTCTTCCATGTCCAACACTAACCTTTTAAGATATAATATGTTAATGAGTGCTCACAATCATGAAAGATGTCTAAAATAATATATTTATATGTGAACCTCTCTTGCTTTATTACTTCCTTATAATTGCAACAATGACCAATAGCTTTGTTTGTCAACTCACAACAAATTTCAATCAAAATAGTTTTTATATGTGAAGTCATCACTCCCCATAATATCATTGTTTATGATCTTTTGCTTCTATTCTATACTTCTTTCTATTTCTTTTTCTCAAGATCATATCAAGCAAGCAAAGCCCTCAACTCAATACTACTCTTTATTATATAACTCTTGGACTTGCTTACATATGGGGGGCAAAAAAGATAAAAAACTCAGAACTAGATCACAATAAAACTTTATTCTACCATATCAAGATATAACAAAAAGGATCGAACTAAGAAAAATGAAGAAAGTGAAAGGTGTGATGGTGATACAATACCGGGGCACGTCCCCCAAGCTTGGCACTAGCCAAGGGGAGTGCCCATACCCATGTGTTTAGTTGTCTTCGTACGGAGGTAGTGATGTTGGAGTTGTTGGTCAGGTTTAAGGTTTGTCCTCCGTCTTCCAAGGCATGGGCTCACCATCGTGAAAAGATGAACTAGTCTCTGGGATCCTCAAGCCTGCAGCCAAACTCATTTTCTTAAATTTGTATTCATACGCACAGTTTTGGTTTTGCAGGTCATAGATCTGAGCTTGGAGGTGCTAGGTTTTCTCGTAAATCATGAAGACGTGATCCCCGAGGTCCTTGGCATCTAGCTTGTGCTTATGGGTAAACTCCACGATCATCAGGTGATTTGCATTGAGTCTTCGTTCCACCATCCCTTGGCACTTGAAGACTTCTTGATCCATTGCTTCGAGCCTTATCTCCACGCTTCCGGTCTTTTTTGGCCCCTCAACATCACGGATGTGCAGCACCCCCTCATGCATCCTAATGGTTTGAGGTTGTTGCAGCACCTCCGCAAGGTAGGGGTTAAAGACCCTCTCAAAGAACTTGTCCTTCAAAGTACTTGAAGATGTCATGTTGATCTAAATCTGTTACAAAAACAACTCAAAATGAAAACAGGGGATATTGGCATGATACAGAAGTCAAAACCTTTGGGAGATTATACAATGAAGTTTTGCCGACCCGAAGGAGTATTCCACCAGAAAATGGAGTCACGAGGGTGCACGGGGTGGACACAAGCTTGCAGGGTGCCCAAGGGTGTAGGCCGCCCCCTCCTGGCTTGTCGCCTACTCGTGCACTCTTCGGATTGCTCTAAATTTTCATAATTTTTAAAATAATCGAAAAGTGATAAAAATTGCCATTGGAAACGTTTTGGAGTCGGTTTGCTTACCATAACACATACATATTCCTTTTTGGAGTCTTAAACATTCTGATATGTCTCCCTAATGTACTCTTCCGGAGTTATGGTATTGATAATATTAGTTTCAACATTAATGGGAGTATGTGAGATATAATATTAGATTCTTTGTCCGTTCACCACTTCCAGATTTGTGCCTTCGACATTGTTGTTCTTGATGGCACCGGAACAATATACGTCCTCTATAATGTTAGGCCCTTCCCATTTAGAGAGAAGTTTTGCTGCAAAAATCTTAAACGAGAGTTGTATAGCCAGACATGATCACCTACATTCAATTCACGCTTTTGTATCCTTCTATCATGCCGTCTCCTAACCTTTTCTTTAAACAACTTAGCGTTCTCATAGGCCTGGGTTGTCCATTCATCAAGTGAGATAATGTGAAATAACCTCTTCTCACCAGCAAGTTTGAAATCGTAGTTAAGCTCCTTAATTCCCCAATAAACTTCATGTTATAGCTCTAGAGGTAAGTGACAAGCTTTACCATAAACCACTTTATATGGAGACATACCCGTAGGGTTTTCGTAAGCGGTTCTATAAGCCCATAATGCATCGTCAAGTTTCTTAGACCAATTCTTTCTAGATTTATTAACGGTCTTTTGCAAGATCAATTTTATTTGCCTATTGCTCAATTCTACTTGCCCACTAGACTGAGGATGATAAGGAGATGTAATTCTATGATTAACATCATACCCAGCAAGAAATTTACGTAAAGCACCATGAATAAAGTGTGAACCACCATCAGTCCTTAAATATCTAGGGAGTCCAAATCTAGGGAAAATAACTTCTTTCAGCATTTTAATAGAAGTGTTATGATCAGCACTACTAGTTGGAATATCTTCCACCCACTTAGTAACATAATCAACAACAACTAGAATATGAGTATACCCATTGGACTTTGGAAAAGGTCCCATATAATAAAAACCCTAGACATCAAATGGTTCTACAACTAGAGAGTAATTCATATGTATTTCCTGACATCTACTTATATTACCAATTCTTTGACATTCATCACAAGACAAGACAAACTTACGAACATCCTTGAAGAGAGTAGGCCAATAAAAACCAGATTGTAATACCTTGTGTGCAGTTCTATCTCCAGTGTGGTGTCCTCCGTAGGCCTCAGAGTGACACTTGTGTAGGATCTGTCCCTGTTCATGCTCAGGTAGACAACATCTAATAATACCATCTACTCCTTCTTTATAAAGGTGTGTATCGTCCCAATACTAATGTCTTAAATCAGAGAAGAACTTTTTCTTTTGTTGGTATGTGAAGCTAGGCGGTATAAATTTAGCAATGATGTAGTTAGCATAATCAGCATACCAAGGAGCACTACGTGAAGCATTTATGACAGTTAATTGTTCATCAGGGAAGCTACCATCAATAGGTAGTGGGTCATCAAGAACATTCTATAATCTTGACAAGTTATCTACTACGGTGTTATCAACGCCCTTTCTATCAATAATATGCAGATCAAATTCTTGTAGCAGAAGAATCCATCTAATAAGTCTAGGTTTAGCATATTTCTTTTCCATAAGGTACTTAATAGTAGTGTGATCAGTGTGAACAATTACTTTGGAATCAACAATATAAGGTCTAAACTTATTGCAAGAAAACACAACTGCTAAAAGTACCTTTTTAGTGGTTGCGTAGTTTCTTTGAGAACTGTCTAGAATTTTACTAGCGTCATGGATGACATTTAATATCTTATCAACTCTTTGTCCTAGAACAACACCAACAACATAATCACTAGCATCACACATAATTTCAGAGGGTAGGTTCCAATCAGGTGGTTGAAAAACACGTGAAGTCATCAAGGCTCTCTTAAGAATTTCAAATGCTTCTACACAATTATCATAAAAAACGAATGGAACATCCTTTTGCAAAAGATTAGTGAGAGGCTTAGAAATCTTAAAGAAGTCTTTAATAAATCTCCTATAGAAACCAGCATGACCAAGGAAATTTCTTATACCTTTGATATTTGTTGTCCACGGCTTTTGTTCAATAGCATCAACTTTAGCTTTAGCAACTTCAATACATCTTTCGGAGATTTTGTCTCCCAAGACAATTCCTTCATTAACCATAAAGTGGGACTTCTCCCAATTCAATACAAGATTAGTATCTTCACATGTCTGCAAAACTCGATCAAGGTTTCTCAAGCAATCATCAAAACAAGTTCCATAACAAAAAAATCATCCATGAAAACCTCAACAATCTTTTCATAAAAGATAGAGAATATAGCCATCATACATCTTTGAAAGGTAGTAGGTGCATTGCATAAATCGAAAGGAATATGTCTATAAGAAAAGGTACCGAAAGGGCAAGTAAAAGTGTTCTTCTCTTGATCCTCTTTTGATACATGTATTTGAGAGAAGCCAGAGTAACCTTCTAGAAAGCAAAAATTTGTATGTTTGGATAGTCTTTCAAGCATTTGATCAATAAAAGGTAGCACATAATGATCTATCCTAGTAGCCATATTTAGTTTCCTGAAATCAATTACCATTCTATATCCTGTAACAATTCTTTGCAGGATCAATACATCTTTATCATTAGGAACAATGGTAATACCTCTCTTTTTAGGGACACAATGAACGGGGCTAAACCATCTAGTATCAGCAATAGGGTAAATTATACATGCCTCCAGAAGATTTAGTATTTCATTTCTTACCACTTCCTTCATTTTAGGATTTAATCATCATCGGTGATCAACAAGTGGTTTAGCGTTAGGCTCCATATTGATTTTGTCCTGACATAGAGTGGGACTAATGCCCTGAAGATCATCAGGAGTATATCCAATAGCGGCACGGTGCTTCCTCAGAGTTTTTGGTAATCTCTTTTCTTTATGCTCTAAAAGGTTAGCACTAATAATAACATGATATATCTCCTTTTCATCAAGATAAGCATACTTAAGAGTATCAGGTAATTGTTTAAGCTCAAACACGGGACTCACCCTTAGTTGGAGGAGGATCCCCGAGTATTTCAACAGGCAGATTGTGTTTCAGAATAGGCTGCTGATCAAAGAAAATTCTATCTATTTCATTCCTTTCATTCAAATACATATCATTTTCATGGTCTAGCAAATATTGTTCTAAGGGATCGGCAGGAGGCACAACGATAGAAGCAAGACCAATAATTTCATCTTTACAAGACAATTCTTTGTCATGGGGTTGTCTATGAAATTTAGAGAAATTGAACTCATGAGATGCATCCCCAAAACTTACAGTAACCGTTTCTTTTTCACAATCAATCTTAACATTAACAGTATTCAGGAAGGGTCAATCGAATATAATGGGACAAAAATGATCTTGTGGGGAACCTAGAACAAGAAAATCAGTAGGATACTTTATTTTCACACACATGACTTCAACATCTCTAACAATCCCAATTGGTGCAATAGTATCTCTATTAGCAAGCTTGATGGTAACATCAATTTCCTCTAATTCGGCTGGTGCAATATCATTCATAATTTCTTGGTATAAGGTAAAGGGAATTGCACTCACACTAGCACCCACATCACATAAGCCATGATAACAATGATCTCCTATTTTAACAGAAACAACAGGCACACCAACAATAGGTCTATGTTTACCTTTATTATCAGGTCTAGCAATTCTAGCAGCTTCATCACAGAAATGAAAGACATGCCCAACAATATTATCAACCAGGAGATCTTTAACCATAGCGATATTAGGTTCAACTCGAATTTTTTCAGGAGATATAGGTGTTCTAGTGCAACTCTTACGAACCACAGTTGAAGCTTTACCATGTTCCTTTATCCTAACAGGAAAGGGTGGTTTCTCAATATAAGTAGTAGGAATAAAGGATCAACATTATAAATAGTAGTTTCTTCTTCAACTTTAATAGGTTCAACCACTTTAACTTCAATGGGAGGATGATATTTAAAACACTTCTCTTTGGGGAGATCAAAATGAGTAGCAAAGTATTCACAGAATGAAGCTACTACCTCAGAGACAAGTCCATATTTAGTGCTAAAATCACGAAAAGCATTGGTGTCTATAAAGGATTTAACACAATCAAACTTAAGTCTTATACTTGACTCATTACCTTCTCGAGTTCCCAATCTTCAGAGTTTCGTTTAATTCTTTCCAATAAGTCCCATTTCAATTCAATATATTTCTTCATAAAGGAAACAACACAAGAAGTGTCGAGCATGGATTGATCATTACGAGAGAGTCGAGCATAAAAATTCTGAATAATAATTTCTCTCGGGAAGTCATGATTGTGGCATGAATATAACATTGAATTACGCCTCCCCCAAGCTTGAGCGATTGTTTCTCCTTTATGAGGCCAAAAATTATAAATACAATTCCAATCACGGTGAACCGGATGCATAGGATAAAACTTCTGATGAAATTCCAATTTCAGTCGGTTGTAATTCCATGATCCAATATCATCACATAGCCTATATCATGTCAATGCCTTTTCCTTCAAAGATAAAGTAAATACCTTCTTCTTGACATCATCCTCAGGCACACCTGCAAGCTTAAATAATCCAAGAACCTCATCCACATAGATTAGATGCAACTCAGGATGTAGTTTTCCATCTCGTGCATAAGGATTAGCTAGCAATTTTTCTATCATACCCGAAGGAATTTCATAATAAATATTTTCAGTAGGTGCAGAAGGATGAGGATCATCTCTTTGTGCTTCCGTTTGGTGGTGAAGATACCCCACACAAGCACCTCAAACGATTATTTTCCATAGTGACAAGTGATAGTAAATTTAAGCATAGTATATAAATTTTTCCTTACCAAATTCCACTTACCAAAGACGCTTCACTCCCCGGCAACGGCGCCAGAAAAGAGTCTTGATGACCCACAATTGTAGGGGATGTATCATATTCCTTTCAATAATTAAGAGTTTCAAACCCAACAAGGAGCAGAAGGAAATGACACGCGGTTTCACTAAGGTATTCTGTCCAAGCACTGAAAGTATCGGTAAGAGATAGTTTTGTGATAAGGTAATTCGTAGCAGGTAGGAAGTAAGAAAGGTAACAATGGTGCAAAAAATTGTCCCAATGCTTTATGTAACAATGGAAAAGCCTGAATAAACTCTTATAAAAACAAAAGCGCTCCCGAGGAAGCATGGGAATTTATGTCAAGCTAGTTTTCATCAAGCTCATATGATTCACATTCGTTACTTTGATAATTTGATATGTGGGTGGACCGGTTCTTGGGTGCTGCCCTTACATGGACAAACATCCACCTTAGGATTAACCTCTCTCCCAAGAATCCGCAACTACGAAAGTAGAATTAAGATAAATCTAACCATAGCATGAAACATATGGATCCAAATCAGCCCCTTATGAAGCAACACATAAACTATGGTTTAAGATTCTGTCACCCCAGCAACCCATCATCTACTTATTACTTCCCAAGGCCGTCCTCTAGGCCCAAATAATGGTGAAGTGTCATGTAGTCGACATTCACATGACACCACTAGAGGAGAGACAACATGCATCCTTTAAAAATATCAAACGAATACAAAATTCACATGATTACTTATAACAAGAGTTATCCCATGTCCTCAGGAACAAACGTAACTACTCACAAAGCATATTCATGTTCATAGTCACAGGAGTATTAATAATAGTTAAAGATATGAACATATAATCTTCCATGAAATAAACCAACTAGCATCAACTACAAGGAGTAATCAACACTACTAGCAACCCACAGGTACCAACCTGAGGTTTTGAGACAAATATCGGATACAAGAGATGAACTTTGGTTTGGAGAGGGGATGGTGCTGATGAAGATGTTGATGTAGATTTACCCCCTCTCGATGAGAGGATTGTTGGTGATGACGATGGCTTCGATTTCCCCCTCCGGGAGGGAAGTTTTCCCGATGGACTAGCTCTGCCGAAGCTTTAGATTAGTGATGCGTCTCCAACGTATCTATAATTTCTTATGGTTCCATGCTATTATCGTGTCAAACTTTGGATGTTTAGTATGCATTTTATATGTTTTTTGGGACTAATTTATTAACACAGTGCCAAGTGCTTGTTCCTGTTTTTCCGTGTTTTTGACCTTTTTCAGAGGAGAATACCAAACGAAGTCCAAACGGAATAAAACCTCTGAAAAGATTTTTTCCGGAACAGAAGATACGCACGGAGCTTGAGACCCAAGGCAAAGGGTCCCGGGAGAGGCCACAAGCCCCCTAGTCGCGGCTTGGGGGGCGCCTAGCAGGCTTGTGGGCCCCCGTGGCTCCTTTGCCCTACTTCTTCCGCCTATAAATCCCTGAAAAATCTGAAACCACGAGAGGGAGCCACGAAAATACTTTTCCGCCGCCGCAAGCTTTTGTCTTCGCAAGATGCCATCTCGGGCACGTTCTGGTGCCGTGGCGGAGGGGGACTCGGACATGGAGGGCTTCTTCATCAACACCATTGCCTCTCCGATGATGCGTGAGTAGTTCACCACAGACCTTTGGGTCCATAGCTAGTAGCTAGATGGCTTCTTCTCTCTCTTGGATCTTCAATACAAAGTTCTCCATGATCTTCATGGAGATCTATCCGATGTAATCCTCTTTTGCGGTGTGTTTGTCGAGATCCGATGAATTGTGGATTTATGATCAGATTATCTATGAATCTTATTTGAGTTTCTTCTGATGTCTTCTATTCATGATTTCATATCCTTGTAATTCTCTTCGAGTTGTAGGTTTTGTTTCGCCAACTTGATCTACACTTCTTGCAATGGGAGAAGTGCTTGGTTTTGGGTTCATACCATGCGGTGTCCTCACCCAGTGACAGAAGGGGTAGCGAGACACACATCGTGTTGTTGCCATCAAGGGTAAAAAGATGGGGTTTATATCTATTGCATGAATTTATCCCTCTACATCATGTCATCTTGCTTAAGGCGTTACTTTATTTGTTATGAAATCAATACACTAGATACATGCTGGATAGCGGTCGATGTGTGGAGTAATAGTAGTAGATGCAGAAAGTATCGGTCTACTTGTCTCGGACGTGATGCCTCGATGTATGATCATTGCCTTAGATATCGTCATGACTTTGCGCGGTTCTATCAATTGCTCGACAATAATTCCTTCACCCACCGTAATATTTTGTATCATGAGAGAAGCCTCTAGTGAACACTATGGCCCCCGGGTCTACTTGACATCATATTTTCAGCCCTACACTTTTACTTTGTTGCAATTTCCGCCTTCAGGTCTCACTTTGCAAGCAATCTTGAAGGGATTGACAACCCCTTTATAGCGTTGGGTGCAAGATTGTTTGTTTTTGCGCAGGTACTTTGGACACTTGCCTTGATACTCCTACTGGATTGATACCTTCGTTCTCAAACTAAGGAAAATACTTACTGCTACTATGCTGCATCACCCTTTCCACTTTGAGGGAAAAACCAACGCAAGCTCAAGAGGTCGCAAGAAGAATTTCTGGCACCGTTACCGGGGAGCATATAGTCAAGAATAGTCTTCCTTCAACGTGTTAATTTCTGGCACAGGGGACTATTCTAAGTGAAGCTTATCCAAGTAACTATCGCAAACTCATCTCTTGCATTTAACTTTTTTGCCTCTCGTTTTCCTCTCCCCTCTTCTGAAAAACAAAACTTACAAAAAATATTTTCCTTTTTCGTTCGCCCTTTTCTCTCGCTTGCTTTCTGTTCGCTTGTGCGTTTGTCTGCTTGGTGAAGTCACCATGACTGCGAACACCAAAATTTGTAACTTCTCGAATACTAATAATAATGATTTTATTAGTACTCCAATTGCTCCCGCCACTAATGCGGAATCATATGAAATCAATGTTGCTTTGCTGAATCTTGTTATGAAAGAGCAATTTTCTGGCCTTCCTAGTGAAGATGATGCATCCCATCTTAATACCTTCATTGAGTTATGCGATGTGTGAAATAAGAAATGTGTGGATAATGATGTGATTAAATTGAAGCTATTTCCGTTCTCACTGCGAGATCAAGCAAAAACTTGGTTTTCATCTTTGCACAAAATATTATTGATTCTTGGAACAAGTGCAAAGATACTTATATATCCAAGTATTTTCCACCGGCTAAGATTATCTCTCTCCGTAATGATATCATGAATTTTAAGCAACTAGATCATGAACATGTTGCACAATCTTGGGAGAGAATTAAATTGATGATTAGAAAATGTGCCACTCATGGCTTGAGTCTTTGGATGATTATACAAATCTTCTATGATGGTTTGAATTTTGCTTCCAGAAATATCTTGGATTCCGCCTCCGGTGGAACTTTCATGGAAATCACATTAGGAGAAGCCACAAAACTCCTAGACAATATCATGACAAACTATTCTCAATGGCACACTGAAAGGTCACCTACTAGTAAAAAAGTGCATGCTATAGAAGAAGTTAACTCATTGAGTGCTAAGATGGATGAGTTAATGAAATTGTTTGCTATTAAAGGTGCTGCTTTAGATCCAAATTATATGCTCTTGCTTTCCTTGATTGAGAGTAGCAATGAAAGCTTGGATTTTAATTTTGTTGGTAGGAATAATTTTGGCAACAACAATGCTTTGAGAGGTAACTATATTCCTAGGCCTTTTCCTAGTAATCATTGTAATAACTTTGGCAATTCCTACAACAATGCTCATGGAAAATACAATAAATTACCCTCTGATCTAGAGAGTAATTTTAAAGAGTTTATCTACTAGCAAAATATTTTCAATGCATCCATAGAAGAAAAACTGCTCAAAATTGATGACTTGGCCAGGAGCGTTGATAGAATGTCTCTTTGTATTGATGCTTTGAATGTAATATGTGCTCCTCCCAAGATCAATATGGATGAAACTTTGAAATCTATGTGTGTTTCCATGAATGAGAGTAAAGAAAGAACCGCCCAAATTCGTGCTAGACATGAATGGCTTAAAAAGGCGTGTTCTCCTGATAAGAATCACGAAGATCTTAAAGTGCTTGGTGTGACTCCCATTGAATACTTGTTTTCTAATGTCAAACCTAATGATGATGGGGATGGATATGAATCCACTTTGGTTGAGAAACGCCCCAATGATTTGGAGTCTATCTATCTTGATGTTAAAAGCATTGAAAGTGGAGTAGAGGATATCAAAACTTTGAGTAGTAATGAAATTACTACTTTGGATTTCGAGGAATTCAATTATGATAGTTGCTCTTTTATTGAATGTATTTCCTTCATGCAATCCATGCTAAACTCTCCACACGCTTATAGCCAAAACAAAGCCTTTACCGATCATATCGTCGATGCTATGATGAAATATCTTGAAGAGAAACTTGAGTTGGAAGTTTCTATTTCTAGAAAACTTCATGATGAGTGGGAACCTACTATCAAAATCAAAATAAAAAACTATGAATGCAATGCTTTGTGTGATTTGGGTGCTAGTGTTTCCGCTATTCCAAAGTCTTTATGTGATGTTCTAGGCTTCAATGAGATTGATGAGTGTTCTCTTAATTTGCATCTTGCGGATTCTACTGTTAAGAAACCTATGGGAAGGATCAATGATGTTATTATTATTGAAAATAGGAACTATGTACCCGTAGGTTTCATTGTGCTTGATATTGATTGCAATCCGACATGTCCTATCATTCTTGGTAGACTTTTCCTAAGGACTATTGGTGCCGTCATCGATATGAAGGAAGGGGATATTAGATTTCAATTTCCATTGAAGAAGGGCATGGAACATTTTCCTAGAAAGAAAATAATATTGCCTTATGAATCCATGATGAGGGCTACTTATGGTTTGAGACCAAAGACGATGATACGTGATTCTATCGTCTTATGCCTAGCTAAGGGCGTTAAACAATAGCGCTTGTTGGGAGGCAACCCAATGAATTTATCTTTGCTTTTTTGCTTTCTGTTTTGTTGTTTCCACACCATCATAATTCTGTTATGATTGTGTCTTTTGTGTTTCTTTTTGTGTTTGAGCCAAGTAAAACCTTTATGACTAGTTTTGGTGATGGTTGTTTGATCGTGGTGAAAAGCACAGAAAATGTTCGCTCACGAAATTATTCATCATTCTTATCCATAAACAGCTTTTGAGTTGATTCTTTTTGCTTCTAGATTATATGCCAATTTCCCAAATTGTCGTAATTTTACAGAATGTTTGAGATACCAGAAGTATACGAAGTATACATATTGCTACACACTGGTCTGTTTTTGACAGATTCAGTTTTCGTTGTGTTGATTGCTTATTTTGATGAAACTATGGATTGTATCGGGGGGTACTAGCCATGGAAAAGTGAGAATACAGTAACCTAGCACCAATATAAATATAAATCAAGTTTGCTACAGTACCTAAAGAGGTGGTGGTTTGGTTTCTTATGCTAATGATATCACGAGTTTCTGTTCAAGTTTTGTGTTGTGAAGTTTTCAAGTTTTGGGTGATGTTCTCATGGACGATGAGATAAAGAGTGGAAAGAGATCAAGCTTGGGGATTACCAAGGCATCCCAAGCCAAATTCAAGGACACCAAAAAGCCAAATCTTGGGGATGCCCGAGGAAGGCATCCCCTCTTTCGTCTTCAATCCATCGGTAACGTTACTTGGAGCTATATTTTTATTCACCACATGATATGTGTTTTGCTTGGAGCGTCGTGTATCATAGGAGTCTTTTCTGGTCGTTGTGTCACAATCATCCTTGCTGCACACCTTTTGAGAGAGACATGCACTCATCATGAATTTGCTAGAATACTGTTTGAGCTTCGCATATATCTTTTGAGCTAGAAAACTTTGCTCTAGTGCTTCACTTAGATCTTTTTAGAGCACGACGGTGTCATATTTTGGAGAAATAAGAACTCTCCATCTTCACTTATATGTTTTTGAGAGTGCTCTCTCTGAGTAACTTCGTATTTGGCTTGTGCTATGAAAGTAGTCCCAAAGTTGATAGGCATCCACAGAGGATACAATAAAAACTTCCATATTCTTGTGCATTGATTAGTAAGAGAAGTTTGATTCCTCTCAATTAGTTTTGAGACATGGATCAGGTAATATTAGAGTTATGTTAGTAGGGTGTTGTGAATTCAGCAATACTTGTGTTGAAGTTCGTGATTCTCGTAGCATGCACGTATGGTGAACCGCTATGTTAGGAAGTCGGAGCATAATTGATTTATTGATTGCCATCCTTTGTCTTGTGGTCGTGATCGCGCAATGGTTTACACCTACCAACCCTTCCACTAGGAGTATGCATTTAGTATTTTGTTTCGATTACTAATAAATCTTTTGCAGTAAGTATATCAGTTCTTCATGGCTAACGTGAGTCCATGGTATAGATGCACTTTCACCTTCCACCATTGCTAGCTTCTCTAGTGCCGTGCAACTTTCTTCACTGCACAAAACCACTATATACCTTCCTCAAAACAGCCACCATACCTACCTACCATGGCCTTTTCATAGCCATTCCGAGATATATTGCCATGCAACTCCCACTGTTCCGTCTCATGACTTGTGTCGTCACTTTCAGATTGCCATTGCATGATCGTAAGATAGCTAGCGAGATGTTTCAACGTCATACGCTAAGCTAGATCGTTGCACATCCCGGTTCACTGCCGGAGGCATTTCCTATAGAGTCATCATTGTTCTAAGCATTGAGCTGTGAATAAATAAAAGTGTGATGATCATCATTATTAGAGCATTGTCCCATGTTAGGAAATAAAAATAATGGAAAGAGGCCAAAGAGCCCAAAGAGCCCAAACAAAAAAAGAGAGAAAAAGAGAGAAGGGACAATGCTACTATCTTTTTCCGCACTTGTGCTTCATAATAGCACCATGTTCTTCATGATTGAGAGTCTCTTGTTTTGACACTTCCATATACTAGTGGGAATCTTCATTATATAACTTGGCTTGTATATTCCAATGATGGGCTTCCTGAAAATTGCCCTAGGTCTTCGTGAGCAAGCAAGTTGGATGGACACCCACTAGTTCTCCTTTTGAGCTTTCATACACTTATAGCTCTAAGTGCATCCGTTGCATGGTAATCGCTCCTCACTAAAATTAATATCTATTGATGGGCATCTCGATAGCCCATTGATACGCCGAGTCGATGTTACCATCTCGTCCTTTTTGCCTCACAACCTCCGTCACACTCTATTCCACTTATAGTGCTCTATCCATGGCTCACGCAATGTATTGGGTGAGATTTGAAAAAGTTTGAGAAAGTAAGAGTGCGAAAACAATTACTTGGCCAATACCGGGGTTGTGCATGATTTAAATTCATTGTGTGGGGATGATGGAGCATAGAGAGACTATATGATTTTGTAGGGATAACTTTCTTTGGCCTTGTTATTTCGAAAGTTCATGATCACCTTACTAGTTTGCTTGAAGTACTATTGTTTTCATGTCAATAGAAAATTATCGTTTTGAATCTTACGGATCTGAACATTCATGTCACATGAAAGAAGTTACAAAGGACAAATATGCTAGGTAGCATTCCACATCAAAAATTCAATCTTTATCACTTCCCTACTCGAGGACGAGCACGAGTTAAGCTTGGGGATGCTTGATACGTACGTATATATAATTATTGATGGTTCCATGCTATTATCTTGTCAAACTTTGGATGTTTTGTATGCATTTTATATCTTTTTTGGGACTAACTTATTAACTCAGAGCCAAGTGCCAGTTCCTGTTTTTTCCGTGTTTTTGACCCTTTTCAAAGGAGAATATCAAACAAAGTCCAAACGGAATAAA
This sequence comes from Hordeum vulgare subsp. vulgare, assembly GCF_904849725.1. Classification (NCBI taxonomy): domain Eukaryota; kingdom Viridiplantae; phylum Streptophyta; class Magnoliopsida; order Poales; family Poaceae; genus Hordeum; species Hordeum vulgare. The sequence continues at coordinate 282,214,807 of NC_058523.1, forward strand.
ACCTCCGAAAAGTTTTTTTTCCGCAACACAAGATACGCACAGAGCTTGAGAACCAAGGAAAAGGGTCCCGGGGGAGGCCACAAGCCCCCTAGCCGCATCCTGGGGGGGCGCCTAGCAGGCTTGTGGGCCCCCGGTTGCTCCTTTGCCCTACTTCCTCCGCTTATAAGTCCTCGAAAAGTGTGAAACCACGAGAGGGAGCCACGAAAATACTTTTTCACCGCCGCAAGTTTCTGTCTCCGCAAGATCCCATCTGGGCCACGTTCTGGTGCCCTACCGGAGGGGCGATTCGGACACAGAGGGATTCTTCATCAACACCATTGCCTCTCCGATGATGCGTGGGTAGTTCACCACAGACCTTCGGGTCCATAGCTAGTAGCTAGATTGCTTCTTCTCTCTCTTGGATCTTCAATACAAAGTTCTCCATGATCTTCATGGAGATCTATTCGATGTAATCCTCTTTTGCGGTATGTTTGTCGAGATCCGATGAATTGTGGATTTATGATCAGATCATCTATGAATCTTATTTGAGTTTCTTATCATCTCTTATATGCATGATTTCATATCCTTGTAATTCTCTTCGAGTTGTGGGTTTCGTTTGGCCAACTTGATCTAAAGTTGTTGCAATGGGAGAAGTGCTTGGGTTTTGGTTCATGCCGTGCGGTGTCCTCACCGAGTGACAGAAGGGGTAGCGAGGCACACATCATGTTGTTACCATCAAGGGTAAAAAGATGGGGGTTTATATCTATTGCATGAATTTATCCATCTACATCATGTCATCTTGCTTAAGGCGTAACTCTGGTTGTTATGAACTCAATACAATAGATGCATATGCTGGAGAGCGGTCGATGTGTGGAGTAATAGTAGTAGATGCAGAGTATCGGTCTATTTATCTCGGACATGATGCTTGTATGTATTATCATTGCCTTAGATATCGTCATGACTTTGCGCGGTTCTATCAATTGCTCGACAGTAATTCGTTCACCCACTGTAATATTTGCTATCATGAGAGAATCCTCTAGTGAACACTATGGCCCCCGGGTCTACTTCACATCATATTTTCAGCCCTACACTTTTACTTAGTTGCACTTTCCGCCTTCAGATCTCACTTTGCAATCAATCTTGAAGGGATTGACAATCCCTTTATACCGTTGGTTGCAAGCTTGTTTGTTTTTGCGCAGGTACTCTGGACACTTGCCTTGATACTCCTACTGGATTGATACCTTGGTTATCAAACTAAGGGTAATAGTTACTCCTACTGTGTTGCATCACCCTTTCCTCTTTAAGTGAAAAACCAACGCAAGTTCAAGAGGTAGCAATTGGTTCTGTTGAAGTTCCGCCTTCAGACGACGACGCTTCGTCCCAGAAGCTCTCTCTTGTTTTTTTCTAGGTCAAGACCCTTCATATAGCGGATGATGGGCACCGGAGGCCTGCCAGGGGCCCCACAAGCCTACATGGCACGGCTAAGGGGGTAGGTCGTGCCCACTGCCTTGTGACCTCCTGGTGGGTCCCCTTCGGTATTTCTTTCGCCCAATATATTTTATATATTCCAAAACACTTCTCCGTAACTTCTCAGGAGTGTTGAAGCTGTGCAAAATAGGTCTGTCAGATTTCCTCCTTTTGCAGTCCAGAATTCCAGCTGCCACCATTCTCCCTCTTCATGTAAACCTTGTAAAATAAGAGAGAAAAGGCATAAGTCTTGTACCATAATGTGTATTAACATCCCATAATGAAATAAATATTTATATAAAAGCATGATGCAAAATGGACGTATCACACCTGACACCGCATTTCATGAGTTTGCCCTTGTCCGCCAGGGATAGATATTTCCCATTATTGCTTCTATCAGTAATTTTGGTAGGTAGCTAGTGGACTTTTCTTCCATAAAAAGAAAAATTTATCCTTTGTGGTAGTCCTTAAACTATGAAAGCAGGACCATGGCTACCTTTAGAAGGGTCGAACCCCCATTCATTCCACGTGCATAGCTTCTGCCCTCCATACTTTGTGTCAGGCGAGCGTATTTGTAGTCTGAGCATATGCATAATCCATCAAAACAGAGGATGGAGGGATTTATGCTCCATGTGGCCCAAACCTGTGTAAACCACATGTGTACGCTGCTGCCGGCAATGCTCTTTGGGAATCCATAATCCTCGCAGAAGTGTAGCAAAGGGACCCCGCTCGCCCCATAGATTGTCTATCAAGCACCCCGACATCTTTGGCGTGCCAGGTATGGATTTGGTGTGCAAATCTTCTCCAGCATAGACTATCCCGTCAACCATCTTCATCAAGCTCCCATGCCGCCGAAGAAAGCGTGGGGAGCATCAACAATTGTTCCTTCTTCGTCTAAGCTGCCCACGTCGGTGGCTATGGGCGACGGAGCCGGAGACAGGCATCACACTTATCACGCTGAAGAGCGAAGCCACAACACTTCACGGACCTACATGAACCGCGATATGTACCCGGCCATGTTGATAACCCAAAACGCACCAGCGAGGTCTGAGGGCGGTGTTGCGGCTGCGGCTAATGACATGACCAACACCGCGGCGCATACGGTGACACCTCCGTCGTGCACTTTGAAAGACCACCACAATCAACGCCCTAAGGGAGGCGACCCCGACCGGTGTGCGGATGAGACCCCTACGCACAAACCTCAAGGTGCGTAGGGATAACATCATCAACAACCTCCTCGTGAGAATGGGCAGCAAACCATTGCGCACAGAGGTGCTCCTTGTGGCATTGCCATGAGTCAGAGCGCCACCCATGCCTCGAATTGCTCCATACCCAAAACCAGGGGAAGCAAGGCCCACCTGCTTCTCAAGTTCCCGCCCGTGCCGGAAAACATGCAAGAGTTGAGGGCGACCATCTAGATTTTACTCAGCTTCGCTAACCACTACCAGCCAGATGCGGCATAAACGTCGCATGCGCGTCAGGTGGCCCCACCAGGCCTGCCACCGGCCAAGGTGCCGACCGAGAGGTTAAGGTGCAGTCGCCACCATGACATCAATTAACTCATGGGACACACATGCAGGATGAATTGTCCCATGCCTAGACGGACCCACAACTGAAGAAAAATCAATGTCAGGTCATGAAGGACACTCACAAGGAGGATGCGCGTACCACCATCGAGAGGCGGCGAGAGGCATGTCGCCAATTGGACTGTCGCGTAGATCCAGTTTTCGATGAGCAAACACCATGGGCACCCGGCAACTTGCCTTATGAGGTTGGTTGTCCGGTGTTGTCCTACGAGCTGCAGCCAGTCTACTGGCCTTCTAGCAGAGCCTTCATGCCAGAGCTGTCGGACAAGTATGACGGCAAGATCAACCCGTCAGAGTTTTTGGCATCTACACCACAGCGGTGCAGGCTGCCGGGGAACGCTACGAGAAGCTGCTCGCCAACTACTTCCTATTGGCACTCAAGCCAAACGTACGGAGTTCATTGATAAACTTACCAGAGGGATCTATTTCCTCATGTGCGGTTCTATGCAACGAGTTCCTTGCTTCCTACCATGAGGGCATTGATAAACTCTTGAGGCAGCCTAGTGATCTGCATGTGGTTCCTTAGAGACACGGCAAGACCCTTCACAAGTACATCTAGAGGTTCAGCCATGTACACCACAACATCCCAGACATCCATCATACCGCGGTGATTGCTGCATTCGATATGAATGTAGGAAATCATTGGATGCGCAAGGAGATGTGTATCAACAAGATATGGGATGTCTCCAAGCTCTAAGGTCTGGCCGACGGGTGTGCACGGGCTAAAGAAGGAAGAAAGCTTCCCGTGGAGGACGCAGGTGCGGAGGTCGACTTAGACGACAGCAACAACACATCCTCCTCCAAGGAAAAGGCCTTGAAGAACAAAAAGAATCGCAAGGTCAAGGAAATTAGGGTTGTTGAAGGCGCCAAAAACTCCATTGCCGGCCATAAGGAAGAGTCTCAGGAGCCTCGCAAGGACATTACCATCTGTTCCGAAGATGATGAAGCCGTCGCATGGAGAAAATCGACAGGCCATACTGGAATATTCACCTCACCAAGGGTCATGACAGTACCGAGTGCTATCAAGTGGACTAGCTTGCTGAGAAACAGAAGAAGGAATACGACAGGCACGAGCAAGAGAAGGGCTAAAAAGGTGTGGATGGATCTAGCAAGAAGAACCGTGGCAACCTGTCTGGACGGATTCCAAATAATATAATTATCGGAAATTAAGAATGCATGTTATCTAGTGTAGAAAATATTTCACACTGGTAGACCAACTTCATATAGAAAACCATTAGTACTTCTTATTAAACAGGGTAGAGTGGAGGCCGCTCAATAGTTTATTACAGACATGCCAATATTTGGCTTAAAGGCTGTTGTCTCATTGTCACGACCGATTTCCAAATATAATACTTAATTGGAAATCAACCATGTGCGTCCTGAGTGAAGAAAAATATTTCTCACTGATAGACTCTTCTTGATACAGAAAACTAGTAGTACTTATAATATACAAACAGAGCAAGGGGTGCTCTACAATTATTACAACATATCCAAGTCTTAGAAAAAAAATGGGATGTTATAGTGGTATTAGGGTGACTCTACTACTCGTGAAAATAAAAGGGGGCACGTCACATCAGAGTAATGTGACATGACAAGTACTACTACGCGTTAAGCATCAGAGTGAAGCTCAATGATTTATATGGGATGGCGGAAGCGACGGAATAAAACAACGACGGACTCCACGATCGCAAGACTGACTGGGACTCCTCTAGACAACAGACTCGCTATCAAACTCTTCATCCATGAGATGGCCTTCATCCATATCTGGCCACAACAACAAGGTAGTGAGTACTTCGAAAAGTACTCGCAAATAGTTTGCACAAAATATGAGGTGCATGGAGTTGATTTTAATATGCACGGTTAGAATCAGGTTATATCCAAAATATAAGTGCTGAAAGTAAATTAAGTTAGTGGATAAATCAGGTGGTAGTCCTCCCGAGATATCAAGTAAAATACACCGATCGGGTGTTTGGAGCGATGCCTCGAAGGGTTAACAGTGGTTAGTAAAACCAGCGTCGAGCGTCTGAGTGACACCACATACAGGGCATAACATAAATGAAATAAATAACAAGCCACAAACGACCGTCTTTACGACACCACAGTAAGGGCAAAAATAAATAACACGCCACAGTCGGGCGTCTCAACGACACTATGGAAAGGGAATAATAAATAAATAATAAGCCACAGTCAGGCGTCTCAGCGACACCACAGAAAGGGCATAATAAATAAATAACAAGCCGCAGTCCGGCGTCTCAGGGACTCCATAGAACGGGCATCATAAATAAATAACAAGAAGTATCCGGGTGGTACAATCAACCTTTAGGATAATTCTTGAACCAATAAAATATTTTATCATGTTCCATAGTTTAATACGATACTCCACAACTATTTTTATCACCATTACTTGTACTCCAAATACCGACTCTAGGACCGACACTTGACTCATCAAACAACGTCCTTGACCGGGGACACGACTACTCAAATAGTTTTGACTCTGTAGAGGGTGTACTCTTTACCCACAGGCCACGGTTTTCGATAGTCATCATGACTAATCCCGCGTACGGCAATTTAGAAGCGGACAGTCAGAACCTGCACGCACCCATTTAACCTCCACAGAGCCCGACTTCACCCGGACTAGCATAGGAGGCTCCAACCTGCCAAGGAAAACCCATAAGACGGGGAGGCTCCAACCTCGACTAGCATGGGATCAAAAATATTTCTCCCGCGTGCTTACGGGGAGTGCCCTCCCTTCCGGTCCCAGACCTGAAACACCGATGCCCCCTGACCAGATGACTGGATTTAGTCCAGGGCCATGGATACCTTCATACTAGCCCCTCTAATGGTGTGTGACTAATAATAGGTCTACAACTGACTGTACCGAATCCATTATCCAGGAAACTATGGTAGCACGATATAGAAGTATGACAAGGCCAAGACTCGAGCTAGGTCGATACTGGAGTTTAACCAACTTTTTTACCGGCACCATCTTGCACATGTCATGACCAGGCCATAACCTACAAAGTTCCACGTGACTAGGCTATTCCACGACCTTCCGTAACTACCACTTGCCATCATCATATTTTACCATTGTTGAAATATATGCAGCATGTAAGAAATATGCAAGGTGATGAATAATAAATATGATTTAAGTTAGCAAACAACACATCAAGAGTTCAAACATGCTTGCCTCGTTCCACGTAGTCGGGATCAAGCTCGATGCAGTTAACGTCGGTGTTCTCGGTGTCGGGATCTATGGTATAAGGCAAACAATGGCATAAGTGGTACTGCATAGCTACTGGTTCAAACATATTTTTGGAAAATCTTAAAATAAACTAGGCATTACCAGGATCATTTTGCAAATAGAGTCAGTGAAAAATAAGTTATGGATCAAAAGTTATAGCTAAAACTGTTTCATGGACTAATCTGTAATAAGAAATATTAGAAACATGAGCTAGCTTCAGATATGTCAAAGAGCCCGAGGGGAAGGCGTTTCCACGCAAGGAAAACAACTTTTAGCCGAATAATCTTCTTGCGAAACGCTTCGGAGGAGAGGGAGACACTGACAAGGGGGGTCCCCATGTCGGGTTCGAAGGCCTCACCGGCGCTAGAAGCACACGGTGATCGCCGGCAACGATACGAGGAAGGAGAGACCCAGGTGAGGGTCCGACAACACTCACCGTTGACCCGCCCGTCTGATGGAAGAGGATTTGGCTGAGGGGGAAGCTCCACGTCTACGACAGCAAGTCTCTAGCAGATAGTAGCTCCGGTGAGATGCGGGGATCGATGACAGAGAGCTCCTGTGATCAAATGGAATGATGGGTAAGAAGGGGAGGACCTCCTAGAGGTACATTACCGACAATTCCCAAAACACTTCCGGCGATCAAAACTCCGCTTCCTATATATGAATCTTTACCTTCGGACCATTCTGGAACTCCTCGTGACGTCCAGGATCTTATCCAAGACTCCAAACAACCTTCGGTAACCATGTATACCATTCACATGACAACCCTAGCGTCATCGAACCTTAGGTGTGTAGACCCTGCGGGTTCGAGAAACATGCAGACATGACCGAGATACCTCTCCGGTAAATAACCAACAGCAGGGTCTGGATACCCATGTCGGCTCCCACATGTTCCACGATGATCTCATCGGATGAGCCACGATGTCGGGGATTCAATAAATCCTGTATCCAATTCCCTTTGTCTACCTGTATGATACTTGCCCGAGATTCGATCGTCGGTATCCCTATACCTTGTTCAATCTCGTTACCGGCAGGTCTCTTTACTTGTTCCGTAATACATCATCCCGTGGCTAAATCCTTTGTCACATTGAGCTCAGTATGATGATAAATTACTGAGTGGGCCCAGTGATACCTCTCGGTCACATGGAGTGACAAATCCCACTCTCGATTCGTACAACCCAACAAACACTTTTGAAGATACGTGTAGTGCACCTTTATAATCACCCAGTTACGTTGTGACATTTCGTACACCCAAAGCACTCCTACGGTATCCGGGAGTTGCACAATCTCATGGTCTAAGGAAATGATACTTGACATTCAAAAAGCTTTAGCAGACGACCAACATGATCTAGGATTGGGTCTTATCCATCACATCATTCCCCAATGATGTGATCCCGTTACGAATGACATCCAATGTCCATGATCAGGAAACCATGATCATCTATTGATCTACGAGCTAGCCAACTATAGGCTCACTAGGGACACGTTGTGATCTATATATTCACTCATGTATTATGGTTTCCGGTTAATACAATTATAGAATGAATAATAGACAATTATCATGAACTAGGAAATATAATAATAATCACTTCATTATTGCCTCTTGTGCTTATTTCCAAGAGTCTCCCACTTGCACTAGATTCCATAATCTAGTTAGATTGTGATGAATCAAACACCCATAGAGTTCTGGTGTTGATCATGTTTTGCCAGTGGAAGAGGTTTAGTCAACGGATCTGCAACATTCACATCCATATGTACTTCAAAAATATCTATATCTCCATCCTGGATGTATCCACGCATGGAGTTGAAGCGGTGCTTGATGTGCTTGTTCTTCTTGTGAAACCTAGGCTCCTTGGCAATGGCAATAGCACTAGTGTTGTCACAAAAGAGAGTCATCGGGCCCGACGGACTGGGAATCACTCCTAGGTCGGTGATGAACTCCTTCATCCAGACTCGTTCCTGTGTTGCTTCCGAAGCAGCTATGTACTCCGCTTCACATGTAGATGCCGCCACGACACCTTGCTTGCAACTGCACCAGCTGACTACCCAAGCATTCAAAATATACACGTATCCGGTTTGTGGCCTGGAGTCATCCGGATCTATGTCGACGCTATCATCGACGTAACCCTTTACCACGAGCTCTTCGGCACCTCCATAAACAAGAAACATATCTTTAGTCCTTTTCAGGTACTTAAGGATGTTCTTCACCGATGTCCAGTGTTCCACTCCTCGATCACTCTGGTACCTCCCTACCAAACTTATGGCAAGGTTCACATCAGGTCTGGTACACAACATGGCATACATAATAGAGCCTATGGTTGAAGCATAGGGGCGATACTCATGTTTTCTCTATCTTCTGTCGTGGTCGGGCATTGAGTCGTACTCAACCTCATACCTTATAATATAGGCAAGAACCCCTTCTTGGCCTTATCCATTTTGAAATTCTTCAATATCTTATCAAGGTATGTGCTTTGTGAAAGACCTATGAGGCGTCTTGATCTATCTCTATAGATCTTGATGCCTAATATGTAATCAGCTTATCCAAGGTCCTTCATTGAAAATTTCTTATTCTAATAGGCCTTTATGCTTTCCAATAGTTCTATATCATTTCCCAATAACAATATGTCATCCACATATAATATGAGAAATGCTAGAGAGGTCCCACTCACTTTCTTGTAAATACGGGCTTCTCCATAAGTCTGTACAAACCCAAACTCTTTGATCACCTCATAAAAGTGAATATTCCAACTCTGAGATGCTTGCACCATCCCATAGATGGAGCGCTTGAGCTTGCATACCTTGTTAGCATTTCTTGGATAGACAAATTCTTTTGGCTGTATCATATACAATTCTTCCTTAGGAAAGTCGTTCAGGAATGCCGTTTTGACGTCCATTTGCCACATTTCATAATCATAAAATACGGCAATTTCTAACATGATACGGACCAACTTCAGCATCACTACGGGTGATAAGGTCTGATCGTAGTCAATCCCTTGAACTTGTCGATAACCCTTAGCGACAAGTCGAGCATTATAGATGGTCACATTACGATTCGCGTTAGTCTTCTTCTTAAAGATCCATTTATTTTCTATGGCTTGCCGATCATCGGGCAAGTCCACCAAAGTTCATAGTTTGTTCTTATTCATGGATCCTATCTCGGATTTCATGGCCTCAAGCGATTTGTTGGAATCCAGGCCCACCATCGCTTCTTCATAGTCCGAAGGTTCACTATTGTTCAACAACATGATCTCCATGACAGGTTTTCCGCACCACTCTGGTGCAGAACGTGTCCTTGTGGACCTTCGAGGTTAATTAGCAACTTGATCCAAAGTGTCATGATCATCATCATTAACTTCTTCTCTTGCCCGTGCAGGCACCTCAGGAACATTTTGTTGTGCTGTGCTACTCTCCGGTTCAAGAGGAGGTACAATTACCTCATCAAGTTCTATTTTCCTCCCACTTACTTCTTTCAAGAGAAACTCTTTCTCTAGAAACGATCCGTTCTTGGCAAAAAAGATTTTGCCTTCGGATCTAAGATATAAGGTGTACCCAATAGTTTCCTTAGGTTATCCTATGAAGACGCAGTTATCCGCTTTGGGTTCGAGCTTCACTGGTTGAAGTTTCTTCACATAAGCATTCAATTCCAAAACTTTCAGAATGGACAGCTTAGGTTTCTTGCCAAACCATAATTCATACGGTGTCGTCTCCACGGATTTAGACGGTTCCCCATTTAAAGTGAATGCGGCAGTTTCCAAAGCATATCCCCAAAATGATAGCGGTACATCAGTAAGAGATATCTATCGGGGGGAAAATCAACACCTATGGGAAGCTCGAGGAGTCCCTTGATCGTTTGGCGGGGAGAGGGAGGTATGGCGTCGAGACCGGAACTAGCGATCAACAACGACAAGATCATTTTACCTAGGTTCGGGCCGCTTGGCACATAAAACCATACTCCTACTTAGTTTGTATTGTGGGCTTACTATAGGGTGGTTTTGCTACAGTAACTTAGTACGTGATTAGGGAGTCGCTGATCCCCAAAAGGTGCAACCCCTAAGAATGAGCTTTGGGCCTCCTTTAACAGGCAAAGGGGTCACCAATAGTGTGCTCACGAGATGTACTGTGAACAGTGTTCACCTCTCTACTTATTCGATGGTGTCAGGGGCAGTAAATGCCTTGTCTAACCCCTGACATGCCGCAAGATGGTTGCGACACGTACCCAGGTAAATCGACACCTGGGCCTTGCACTGGCACAAGCGGGATGTGCTGGAGCGGTCATATTGTGGTGGAAACTGGTGGGAACACATGGCAGGCAAACATGGAGTTGCTGGCCTGGAGTCTCCATCAGGTGACTTTGGTCACCTTCCCAGCAAGGAAGGCTTGCCAGGGGCTTGAAGGCTTTCCCGGCAAGGAGGGCTTCCGGAGGCCTCGCCTGTCTATCTGAGTCTTCCCGGCAAGGGAAACTTGTCGGGGTCTTGCTATTCTTTGGGTCGTTTTCCCGGCGAAGCGTGCCTGCCGGGGACTTAGGAATCTTCCCGGCAAGGAGGGATTGCCGGGGCCTTGCATATGGAGCCTTTATATCCCACGCCCCTGGATAAAGCGAAAGGGTGTGGTCTTGGACTGCCTTGGGTTGCTTTCCTGTTGCTCTTCCAGGCACAGTGTTGTCGGGGGCATTGCCGATGCCCGTGCATGAGTCTAGGGCACAAGGGAACCCAGTCTCTAGTGCACCGACAGAAGCCCCCGGACCTGGGCCACGCACGCGCGCGGGGCGTTACTGGGCGAGGCCCAAAGTAGTGCACATGCTTCCTTAACAGGGAACGATGTAGTCTTGGAGCCGCTGCAGGCGGCCCTTCCCCACGTCGCGCATCAGACCCGCGAGGTGGAGAAGTGCGCACACAGTAGCCTCCCCACCTTCCGACGCGTTACTACCACGCGTGAAGCATGCGCAGTAAAGGTTGTGCATGTGGCATTCGTGGCCATAATGGCCAAAGTCGTGGCAGGACCCGCCCCCACATGCATTGGTTTAGCAGGGCGATTCCCTGTTCGCCCGTGATCATGGGTGATTGGGCGAAGGGGGTAGCGGTTTCTGGAGTGAGGGGGGCTAGCCCCCCCCCCCCCCCCCCCCGCGCGCCTTGCCCTATAAATTAGGGAGTTTGCGAGGGGGTTTTGCTCATCCATCGGTTCCTGGAACATCAACACCCCTAGCTTGCATCTGTAGAATATTTTCTAACTCCAGGTGGCACTCGCCCCTAACCACGGCTAGGGGACGAGGGAGGGCACCATCGGCCGACAGGGCGGCAAGGGGATCCCACTCAGATCATGCCACAGCTTCAGCGGGTGCAGCTGCGGAGGGCGACACGAGCGTCCATGGTGGCGGAGGGGCGAGAACCAGCAGTCGCCTGTGGGGACCCCGACTTATGAGTTGATATCGCCGAATGAACGTGCTGAGTGATCCTAGAGATCAATGCTCACCAAACACACAAATAATGAATATTAAGAGTCTTGCATCCAAATACCGAATTATTACAACACGCGACCGAATGGTCAAGTTCACAAGGTAGGGCCTATAAGGCCAAATCACATTGACAGAAATAGTAGCGAAAATCTTAGATCTAAGCGGGTGCCGATGCCATCAGCCTACACCAACAGACATTCGGACTTGGAAGCATCCTAGTTCGCAGGGGCATCTCCGAAGACGTACTCATCTCCAATCTCCGGTCCTTCCATGTCTGGTCAATAACATAACCAATGGCAAGCCAATGAGTACTTTTGAATGTACTCACAAATAGCCCATGATATGAACAATGCAAGTGAAGGATAACAATATCATGCTTCTTTGGTGGATATCTTCTTCGTTGTAAATAAACATGATCATAGGTATGCATCATAAGTAAACTACTTTTGAAGGACAGGTTACAGATATCAATATACATGTCATGGGCTGAACCTTCCGGGTTCACCCTATATGTCAAGTCACCGAACTTGGTCATATCAACTCTTCCATATAACACTATTTAACACATACGCACACACACTTGGTTTATGTGGAAACGACTAGACGTAGTTTAAGCAATACAACCGAACTGTCCTTGACCGTGGACACGACTATTCGAATAGTTTTACACTCTGCAGAGGTAGTATGCTGGATCCACGAGATCCGGGAAACTTCGGTGTCATGCATGACTCACGGTATATAACATACCCGAGGTAAGTACCCAATCAATGCTTTTCCCCTGACGATACTAGACAAAGAGGTCCACTCGATTGGTACCCATCCCACATGTTGTACATCTTACGAGCACCGACACTGGATAGTATCAACCATGCGGGGACCAACTGTGTGCCTGGAAGACGTAAAAACTGCATAGTCGCCCTACCTGGCACGACCCCATCACGAGAGTGACCTCATATTACTCCCGCCACTAGTAAGGTGGCTCTTTGCTAGCACCGACCAAAGTAATCAGCACAACCCCGAACATGTAAGGTTGGGAAGGTCGACACATCATAAATCTAATCCCATTTCTGAAACCATACTCACTCAAAATACTCGGTGCACCACTTCACCAAAAGTGGCCACCTAACCCATCATCACACTCGGGCATTTGTGGCACCCGACGAGGTTTTCATAAACCTTTGATTTATACCAACAACATGCTCATGCTAATATTACACTAACTTTACATGTCAACATGATATTAGCATGACCCTCGTAGGTGGTAGGATCAAGCTTAATGCATGTGCTCCGGAGGAGCCATCGGTAACATCACTTCAATGATATACCGGCACTTATGATCATATACAACGTAAATAATTGCTGCACTAGCATTCAATATAACATATGCTCAATCATGGTCAAAGGGTTTCTTACTTTGGTCAGCTAGGTATCCAGGGTCTTCGAGGTCTTCCGCTCCGACTCCTTCGTCACACGGGTTTCTATCGTCGTATAAAGATAATACAATAAGTAGCTCACTCTCAAACAGATCACAAAGTCATTTTAAAAATGTTGGTTATTACTGATAAATCGAGGTTGTTATTTAAAAAATATTTGCTTCTGTTTCTAATGAAGGGATATTTTTAAAATCAACTTAACAGAAGCAAAACTATTCCAAATTAATCCTTTTTATTATCATAAAACAGAATAGTTGGTGCAAAATTCAACCAATGGTTCTAATAAATACTACACATTTTTAGAACAATAACATTGGAAAATTATATTTTTACACTCGTTAAATGTTTTTAAAAAATCTTTGAAAATCAAGTTTTAAAATAAAAGAAAAAGGGCTACAGCCCCTGGGTTGGATTGGCCTGGGACTGGGCCGGCCCAAAGGCCAGCCAGCTAGCCTGCACACGCGCACGCGCCGTCAGGTTTGAACCTGACGCGCGGGCCCCTGCGGTCATTGGCTCCGGGCAGCGAGGCAGAGAGAGATGGAACGCCGACAGGTGGGGCACACCTGTCGGGGTCGTCTCGTACCTCTGGCCAGAGAGTAGGAGGATCACGCCGGCGTGGCTACCGACGTCCTCGGGCCCCAACGAAGACGGAAATGGGTCTGGCTCGTCGTCGCCTACGTGATGGTGGTCGAGACAACGGCGGAGAGGCTCAGGTTCACTAGCGACGAGGAAGCCGTGGCGGAGGAGTTTCGGGCGATGGTGGAGGTCGTAGCTAGGGGCACGGATTAGCTTGGGAAGGAGGGGGAAAGATCCCTCGTGTGAAGGGGAGTGGTTTGGGGGGCAGAGGGACTCAGGAGCCAACGTGTAGTCGGAGATCGACCGGAGCTCCGAGGCGGAGGGGCCTCGGTCTCGAGCATCGGGGATCTACTGGCTTGTTGGGGTGGCTAGGGTGGTGCTAGAGGTTCCTGTGATGAGGTTTGAGGGGTAATGGAGCGAGGGGGAGGGCTATATATAGACCCGCGACGGTGAGCCGACTCGGGAGCGCCGGTGATTCACAGTGACGCGCATGGTGGTGCAGAGAGGAGCTGGGGTCGAAATCACGGTCTCAGGACGTGGTTTTGGACTGCCAAAACCTACTGCGGGGAAGGGAGAGAGAGGAGAGACGAGCATGGAGGCTGGAACTGGCCGAGAGCGTCGCCCCCACCTCGGTGGCTTCCTGTAGCACTTCCAGAGCACAACTTTGGCATGCCACGACATGTAGGCGTGCCCTGGGGTGCCTTGGACGTGTCTAGCATGTCCTGGGCACTGGCTGGGATGTGACTAGCCGTTGAAGACCCGTGGGAGCTTCGGCTGGTTAAGGGAGACAAGAAAAACATGTGTTGTCAGCCTTGAGCTGAAGCTTAGAATCGGGATTTTGTCATTTCTACTTTGAACCACGGAGGGGCGAGTTGACTGGGGTTGATCATTGATCCTGGCCACCTAAGCTGAGAGTTTGGGGAAAAGGGTTGGGGTTTAACTAAGGTTAGGTGGGCTTTTACCCATCTGTCAGAAGGTGCTTGACAGTGGTTTGGGGTGGTTGCACCCCACCAGTGGTTCTGCAACTTAACATGATTTGGTTTGGTGCTAAAACAAGGGGTTTCACCAAGTTTGAGCTCCATTGGACAAGTTTAGCTTTGTAAACTTGAAAACTTCACCAAATGCCCAGATTTGTTCCTTCCAAATAGAGTGTGGGAAAATTAAGTCCCACGAATCCCATGTTTGGTATGGAACCCTCATTTGAGGTATTAGGCAGTCCTGCAAAGTTTCAACTCCATTGAACAAACTTTGCTATGTAGAGTAGCTCTAACTTCAATTTGGACAGAAGGGGTTTTGCTATTATTTGGTGTCCTTAATCACTTTAGATCAAGGTGAAACTTTATATGGACACCAAATATGGCTTAGGGATACCACTGGAATATTCTAGGATTTTATTGAGAATATTTCCTTTGGAAATATTTCAAAAGGTCAAAACAGACAAAAATGGTTTTCAGGGTTTTACTCAAATAATAATAATATAAATAGGTGTTAAAAATCTTATGTATGGAAAATATATGTCCTTCTGATCATCTCCAAATTTAATCAGATTTTTCTAAGGCAGAAAAGTATTTTTGCATATAGGAATACCATTTATGGCCTCAGAAATGGACATGCAAATAAATTAGAAAAACAATTCACAAAATAACTATTTTTTGGTTTTGGTGCACTAAAATGGTGCTAGAATCAGATCACCAACTTTGGGTGAGAACACTCCTTGTCATCAAGGGCATGTAGTGCAACTCAAAGCAGAGTTTTACTTTAGCCAGAAATAAGGAAAGGGTTTTGAAAGTAATTTTGATCTTGAGAAATGTGGTTTTATCATCACATGGTCAATCCTACAAGCATACAATGACGTTCATGGCACTCACATCATTAGTTTTGAAAAAGTTTTAATAAACTCATATTTTTTAATTACACAAAAATTTGTAGTGAAAACAGGGTGTGACAAACCTATCCCCCTTAGAAGAATCTCATCGCCGAGATTTCTAAGCTAGGTGCTAAAAAGGTACGGAAACTCAGATCGGAGATAGTCTTCACGCTCCCATGTTGCTTGTGCTTCGGTGTGGTCGCTCCACTGAACCTTGAAGTATTTGATGGAGCGGGTTCTGGAGCAACGCTCTGCTTCATCCAGGATGCGGATCTGCTTCTCGCGGTAGGTGAGATCTGGCTGAAGGTCGATGGCCTAGTGGTCAATGTCCTTGCAAAGATCGGGATGGTTTTGCGCTTGAAGACACTTTCGAAGTCGTGACACGTGGAATACGTTGTGAACACCCGAAAGTTCCGGAGGTAGCTCGTACTGGTAAGCAACTTCTCCACGGCTTGCTGTGATCTTAAAAGGTCCAATGAACCTTGGAGCAAGTTTTCCTTTAACATGGAAACACTTGGTTCCCTTAAGAGGTGTGACACAGAGGTACACCTGGTCTCCGGGAATGAACTCCACATCTCTGCGGTGAGAATCCACATAGCTCTTTTGTCGCGACTTGGCTGCTTTTAGGTTTTCTTGGACAAGCTGCACCTTCTCTTCTGCCTTGTGCTAAACCTCCGGCCCGAAAATCAACCCTTCACCGGTTTTGGACCAGTTGAACAGGGTGCGGCACTTTCGTCCGTACAACACTTCAAATGGGGCCATCTGGAGACTGGAATGGTAGCTGTTGTTGTATGAGAACTCAGCGAACGACAGACAGTCTTCCCAACTGGCACCATATGCCAAGACACAAGCGTGGAGCATATGTTCGAGTATCTGGTTTACTCTATCCCTTTGTCCGCCCGTTTGCGGGTGGAAAGCGGTACTGAAAGAGATTTGGTTCTGAGGGCTTCTTGGAACTTCTTCCAGAATCTTGAGGTGAACTGCGTGCCTCAGTGAGATACAATCTTCTTGGGAACTCCGTTGAGACTCACTATACGATGGATGTATAGACTAGACAATTGGCTTCCATCATAAGTGGTGTTGACTGGAATGAAATGTGCCACCTTGGTCAGATGGTCGACAGTGACCCATGTGGAGTTATGCACCTTGCTTGACCTGGGCAATCCAGTGATGAAGTCCATGCCAACCTTGTCTGTCACATCCCTAACCCTTAAGCAAGATAGCATTGTGCTCATGTCTTCTTTGCATTTGCATCTAAGAAGTTTCAACAAAAACTACAAAGTGGCAAAGGAAAAACTCAAAACCCTAGTCACCATTTCAATTAAAGGAAATTTCAAACTAGTTCAAATCAATGAACCCAAAATGGCCTCAAGAAATGTTCAAACTTTCTGATAAATCATGAAAGTAAATGAGCATTGGTGAAAACTATTTTCTTGACACTTTAAGCATTTTAAATAAATGCAAAAGCCACTGGTTTCAAATTTAAAAATTGAAATCAGAAACTATAATTTTCCAAAAATGTTGAAAGTCTTGGAAATGAGTGGGGATATTATAACAAATATTACAGGAGGTCTAAAATAGTTTTTACTTTTTGTTTTGGAGCTGAAATAATTAGCAAAGCAATAAATAGCAAAATAGAAAAACAAAAACAGAGGAAATGGAAAAAGACTTAACTGTCGCCCTAGCCTGGCCCGGCCCATCTCCCCGCTCGTCCCCTCCCTCGCGCCAGTAGGCAGCAGGAGGTGGCCGCCGCCTCCTCCGGCGCGGCCACGCACCTACGTGCCTGCCTGGCCGCCGGTTCGTGCTGGCGACGACGGGGATAAGCTCCCCAGAGCTTCCCCTATCCATTCCCCGCCTCGGTTCTTCCCCTCCTCCCGGATCCCCTCCTTCTCCCTGCTGCCGCCATTAGAGCCGAGCTCGAGCTCGAGCTGGCCGTGCCCCTGGCCATAGGATCCCCTCCCAGAGCACGCCATCAGCTCCGTCTCGTCGCCCTGGTCATCTCTGCAGAAGCCGAAGCTTCCTCGAGCCCTGCAACACCCGCAACGCCGTCGTCTTCCACCTCCGGCCGCCGGACCTCTCCCGTCGATTCGTCGCCCCCACGCCTTCCCCGAGCCGTCTGAGCTCTGCTCTGCACTCCCCGTGAGCATGCGGTCGTTTCCCCTAAGTTTTCCCCCTCGATCCCCTCTTCTAGCCCTAGTTTCACCGGAGCCCGACGAGGACCGCCGCTGCCGCTCGTCCCCGGTAGCCCTCCGATGTCCAGCTCGTCCTCCCGAGAGCACCAGCAGCTCCAGGACGACGCGTAGATGCCGTCTCAGCTAAGAACCGAGCGTAGATCCCCTTGTTGCAAAGACCCCGATGACACCCGAGCCTCGGCCGCCGCCAAGCTCGTCGCTGGCGTCATCTCCGGCCAGATCAGCCCCGGCTAGGCGCAGAAATGAAGCTGCGGGAGACGTGTCGTTCCTCTGGTGCTCTCCGCGCAGCATTTGGCCTCCTGTGCCCTGTTTCCGAGCCCCTCCGCCGTGCTGGTGGTCGCCGGAGGCTCCCCGCCGGCGAGGACGACCTCGCCGCCGGTGGAGGTCGACGTGGCAAGCTAACCCAGCCGATTAGTGACTTAATCACTCGCTGACAAGTGGGCCCAAGGCCAAGTCAAACCTCAGTTAGGGCTGGTCAGCGCGGGATTAGTCCCACAGAGGCTGACCAGTGGGGCCCCCCTGTCAGGTTTGACCTGAACAGGTCGCCTGACCTGCTGACGTCAGCCTGATGCAATAAATGGAATTTCCTGTTTAAAACTAATTCAGGAAATTGCTAAAAATTGCAAAAATCATAGAAATTAATCTGTAACTCCAATGAAAATAAATTATATATGAAAAAGTATCAGAAAAATTCAAGGATTCTGATTATGATATTTTCAACTATGTTTGAAAAAGTTACAGGACCCTAAATTGTGAAATAAGGAATAATTCAATTCTTTAATCACTTTATAAATGGAATTTGCAAAAATATCCAAATTTCATTATAAATACAATGATCACACACTGCCCTAGATATAAATCAGTACCATAACATGACATTTCATGCATGTTAACATTAGGTTGATCTGAGCATCAGGTCGAATCAATTGAACCGGTATCCGAGAATACCCGTTTGAATTGCTATTCGAATGTGATTCAAATCAACTCTAAACCTAAAACATCTTGATTATAATAACTTATCACTTTGCATTCTCATGCCATGCTCATGCATCATTTTGATTGCATATGATTTTTATTGAATGTTGCCATTCATTTCGGTAGGCTCCGCACCCCCGGATTCCACTGAATACCCGTCTGACGGATATCGTGCCTCCTCTGAGCAACAAGGCAAGCAACCCTTATGATCATCATGATAACACCTATGTTCTTGCTCCTGCACCTATTTATTGCATTAGGATAAAATGCTTCAATTGCTTTTTCCACGATAGTTGGACCCACTTCCTTTGCATGACTTAACCTTGTCACAGTAAATAGCCGAACCTTGCAACCTAGCATACCTGGTAGTTGCTTGAGCTATGATGTGCCTTATCCTGCTATGCATGCTATGCTTAGAGTTGTGTATGGTCTGTCATCTGGGAGATGAACAGAAATGTGGAATGTGTTCGGTGAGCAAAGGTCGTGTGTTGAACTTGATTTGGTAAAGGTACCGGTGAAAGGCTGTGTAGGAGTACATGGCGGGTTGTTTCATTGGAACCGTCCTTAGGAACTGAGTTCCGTGTATGTAATCCAAGACTAGATACTACCACATGCTGGGCCCTGAAATATGACCCCGCTCGGCCTATTAATCGCGTAGTACTCGGTCCAGGAGTTGCAAGTAGTTTCTGGTGTTTATAGTAATGCTGGAGGCCGTGCATGGTGCTGACCTGAGAGGTGGACCGTGATGCGGTAGGCAGTGGCACGGTGTACCAAGTGGCACCCGGATGGTGGGCTTGGGAACCCTGCGCACATCGTTTGAGGCCGTGGCGGAAACCTCGGCCAGACTTCCGTACGGGTTACTCTCAGATAGGCGATAAACCTGGACTAGGTACTAGTGTGGTTAACGGTCGTGGCCGACTCCCTCGCTGGGCTTCCGCTTGAAGGTTGCCGAGGTGCATGATATGCACATAGCGATAAGTGGCGAGAGCGTGTGTGACGAAGTACACCCCTGCAGGGTTATGATCTATTCGAATAGCCGCGTCCGCGGATATGGACTACTTGGAGACATATGTTGTTCATAGATAACTTCAATGGCTACTCATAAAATTGTCAAGATAAGCGTGAGTGTCGTGGACGGCATTTCCGTATGGAGACGGAATGATTCGACGATAGTGTATTGTTGTGGTGTTAGTGGACTCATGTGCGAGAAATCAAGTTGTCAAAACTAATTTCAAAATGCAAGTTGTCTAGCCACGAGTCAAATGCTGGCTTTCCGCATGAAACCCCACAATACCTTTTGATACCTTGCATGAGTAGTTAGTTCTCCTAAAGTCTTGCTGAGTATCTACGTACCCTTGTAGATCGTACAGCAGAAGCGATTAGAGATCGCGGTTGATGTAGTGGAACGTCCTCACGTCCCTCGATCCGCCCCGCGAACAATCCCGCGATCAGTCCCACGATCTAGTACCGAACGGACGGCACCTCCGCGTTCAGCACACGTACAGCTCGACGATGATCTCGGCCTTCTTGATCCAACAAGAGAGACGGAGAGGTAGAAGAGTTCTCCGGCAGCGTGACGGCGCTTCGGAGGTTGGTGATGATCTTGTCTCAGCAGGGCTCCGCCCGAGCTCCGCAGAAACACGATCTAGAGGGAAAACCATGGAGGTATGTGGTCGGGCAGCCGTGAGAAAGTCGTCTCAAATCTGCCCTAAAAGCCCCATATATATAGGAGGAGGGAGGGGGACCTTGCCTTGGGGTCCAAGGGATCCCCAAGGGGTCGGCCGAGCCAGGGGGGAGGACTCTCCCCCCCCCAAACCGAGTCCTACTTGGTTTGTTGGGAGGGAGTCCTTCCCCTTTCCCACTTCCCCCTTTTTTTTCTTCTTTCCTTTGATTTTTCTATTTTGGCGCATAGGGGATTGGTGGGCTGTCCCACCAGCCCACTAAGGGCTGGTGTGACCCCCCCAAATACCTATGGGCTTCCCCGGAGTGGGTTGCCCCCCTCCGGTTAACTCCCGGAACCCATTCGTCATTCCCGGTACATTCCCGGTAACTCCGAAAACCTTCCGGTAATCAAATGAGGTCATCCTATATATCAATCTTCGTTTCCGGACCATTCCGGAAACCCTCGTGACGTCCGTGATCTCATCCGGGACTCCGAACAACATTCGGTAACCAACCATATAACTCAAATACGCATAAAACAACGTCGAACCTTAAGTGTGCAGACCCTGCGGGTTCGAGAACTATGTAGTCATGACCCGAGAAACTCCTCGGTCAATATCCAACAGCGGGACCTGGATGCCCATATTGGATCCTACATATTCTACGAAGATCTTTATCGTTTGAACCTCAGTGCCAAGGATTCGTATAATCCCGTATGTCATTCCCTTTGTCCTTCGGTATGTTACTTGCCCGAGATTCGATCGTCAGTATCCGCATACCTATTTCAATCTCGTTTACCGGCAAGTCTCTTTACTCGTTCCGTAATACAAGATCCCGCAACTTACACTAAGTTACATTGCTTGCAAGGCTTGTGTGTGATGTTGTATTACCGAGTGGGCCCCGAGATACCTCTCCGTCACACGGAGTGACAAATCCCAGTCTTGATCCATACTAACTCAACTAACACCTTCGGAGATACCTGTAGAGCATCTTTATAGTCACCCAGTTACGTTGCGATGTTTCATACACACAAAGCATTCCTCCGGTGTCAGTGAGTTATATGATCTCATGGTCATAGGAATAAATACTTGACACGCAGAAAACAGTAGCAACAAAATGACACGATCAACATGCTACGTCTATTAGTTTGGGTCTTAGTCCATCACGTGATTCTCCTAATGACGTGATCCAGTTATCAAGCAACAACACCTTGTTCATAATCAGAAGACACTGATTATCATCGATCAACTGACTAGCCAACTAGAGGCATGCTAGGGATGGTGTTTTGTCTATGTATCCACACATGTAAATGAGTCTTCATTCAATACAACTATAGCATGGATAATAAACTATTATCTTGATACAGGAATTATAATAATAACTATACATTTATTATTGCCTCTAGGGCATAATTCCAACAGTCTCCCACTTGCACTAGAGTCAATAATCTAGCCCTCACATCACCATGTGAATTACATTGTAATAAATCTAACACCCATACAGTTCTGGTGTCGATCATGTTTTGGCCGTGGAAGAGGTTTAGTCAGCGGGTCTGCTACATTCAGATCCGTGTGCACTTTGCATATATTTACGTCCTCCTCCTCGACGTAGTCGTGGATGAGGTTGAAGCGTCGTTTGATGTGTCTGGTCTTCTTGTGAAACCTTGGTTCCTTTGCTAAGGCAATGGCACCAGTGTTGTCACAGAACAAGGTTATTGGATCCAGTGCACTTGGCACCACTCCAAGATCCGTCATGAACTGCTTCATCCAGACACCCTCCTTAGCCGCCTCCGAGGCAGCCATGTACTCCGCTTCACATGTAGAATCTGCTACGACGCTTTGCTTGGAACTGCACCAGCTTACTGCACCCCCATTAAGAATAAATACGTATCCGGTTTGCGACTTAGAGTCGTCCGGATTTGTGTCAAAGCTTGCATCGACGTAACCTTTTACGGCGAGCTCTTCGTCACCTCCATACACGAGAAACATCTCCTTAGTCCTTTTCAGGTACTTCAGGATATTCTTGACCGCCGTCCAGTGATCCACTCCTGGATTACTCTGGAACCTGCCTGCCATACTTATGGCCAGGCTAACATCCGGTCTAGTGCACAGCATCGCATACATGATAGAACCTATGGCTGAAGCATAGGGGACGGAGCGCACATGCTCTCTATCTTCATCAGTTGCTGGGCACTGAGTCTTACTCAATCTCGTACCTTGTAACACTGGCAAGAACCCTTTCTTGGACTGTTCAATTTTGAACCTCTTCAAAACTTTATCAAGGTATGTGCTTTGTGAAAGTCCTATCAGGCGTTTTGATCTATCCCTATAGATCTTAATGCCTAGAATGTAAGCAGCTTCTCCTAGGTCCTTCATAGAGAAACTTTTATTCAAGTAACCTTTTATGCTATCCAAAAGCTCTACGTTGTTTCCAATCAGTAATATGTCATCCACATATAATATTAGAAACGCCACAGAGCTCCCACTCACTTTCTTGTAAATACAAGATTCTCCAACCACTTGTATAAACCCAAATGCTTTGATCACCTCATCAAAGCGTTTGTTCCAACTCCGAGATGCTTGCACCAGTCCATAAATGGATCGCTGGAGCTTGCACACTTTGTCAGCATTTTTAGGATCGACAAAACCTTCGGGTTGCATCATATACAACTCTTCCTTAAGGAAACCGTTAAGGAACGCCGTTTTGACATCCATCTGCCAGATTTCATAATCGAAAAATGCAGCTATTGCTAACATGATTCTGACGGACTTAACCATCGCTACAGGAGAGAAAGTCTCATCGTAGTCAATTCCTGGAACTTGTGAAAAACCCTTTGCCACAAGTCGAGCTTTATAAACGGTCACATTACCGTCAGCGTCCGTCTTCTTCTTAAAGATCCATTTGTTCTGAATAGCCTTGCGGCCCTCAGGCAGCATCTCCAAAGTCCATTCTTTGTTCTCATACATGGATCCTATCTCGGATTTCATGGCTTCTAGCTATTTGTTGGAATCTGGGCCCACCATTGCTTCTTCATAATTTGCAGGTTCATTGTTGTCTAACAACATGATTGATAAGACGGGATTACCGTACCACTCTGGAGCAGCGCGTGATCTCGTCGACCTGCGTGGTTCAACAGAAACTTGAACTGGAGTTTCATGATCATCATCATTAACTTCCTCCTCAACCGGCGTCGCAATGACAGAGGCTTCCCCTTGCCCTGCGTCACCATCCAGAGGGATGAGAGGTTCGACAACCTCGTCAAGTTCTATCTTCCTCCCACTCAATTCTCTCGAGAGAAACTCCTTCTCGAGAAAAGTTCCGTTCTTAGCAACAAACACTTTGCCCTCGGATTTGAGATAGAAGGTGTACCCAACTGTCTCTTTTGGGTAACCTATGAAGACACACTTTTCCGCTTTGGGTTCCAGCTTTTCAGGCTGAAGCTTTTTGACATAAGCATCACATCCCCAAACTTTAAGAAACGACAACTTTGGCCTCTTGCCATACCATAGTTCGTATGGTGTCATCTCAACGGATTTTGATGGTGCCCTATTGAAAGTGAATGCAGCTGTTTCTAATGCATAACCCCAAAATGATAACGGCAAATCAGTAAGAGACATCATAGATCGCACCATCTCTAACAAAGTACGATTACGACGTTCGGACACACCATTACGCTGTGGTGTTCCAGGCGGTGTTAACTGCGAAACAATTCCACATTGTCTTAAGTGAGTACCAAACTCGAAACTCAGATATTCACCCCCACGATCAGACCGTAGGAACTTGATCTTCTTGTTACGATGATTTTCCACTTCACTCTGAAATTGCTTGAACTTTTCAAATGTTTCAGACTTGTGCTTCATCAAGTAGACATAACCATATCTACTTAAATCGTCAGTGATGGTGAGAAAATAACGATATCCGCCGCGTGCCTCCATGCTCATTGGACCACACACATCGGTATGTATGATTTCCAACAAGTCACTTGCACGCTCCATTGTTCCGGAGAACGGAGTCTTAGTCATCTTGCCCATGAGGCATGGTTCGCACGTGTCAAGTGAATCAAAGTCAAGTGACTCCAAAAGTCCATCAGCATGGAGTTTCTTCATGCGCTTTACACCAATATGACCCAAGCGGCAGTGCCACAAAAATATTGTGCTATCATTGTTTACTCTAACTCTTTTGGTCTCAATGTTATGTATATGCGTATCTCTATCAAGATTCAATATGAACAATCCTCTCACATTCGGTGCATGACCATAAAAGATGTTACTCATAGAAATAGAACAACCATTATTCTCAGACTTAAAAGAGTAACCGTCTCGCAATAAACAAGATCCAGATATAATGTTCATGCTCAACGCAGGCACTAAATAACAATGATTTAAGTTCATCACTAATCCCGATGGAAGTTGAAGTGACACGGTGCCGACGGCGATTGCATCAACCTTGGAACCGTTTCCTACACGCATCGTCACTTCGTCTTTCGCCAGCCTCCGTCTATTCCGCAGTTCCTGCTTTGAGTTGCAAATGTGAGCAACAGAACCGGTATCGAATACCCAGGCACTACTACGAGAGCCGGTTAAGTACACATCAATAACATGTATATCAAATATACCTGATTTTTCTTTGCCCGCCTTCTTATCTGCCAGATACTTGGGGCAATTGCGCTTCCAGTGACCCATACCCTTGCAATAGAAGCACTCTGTTTCAGGCTTAGGTCCAGCCTTGGGTTTCTTCGGCGGATTGGCAACAGGCTTGCCGCTCTTCTTCGAATTGCCCTTCTTGCCTTTGTCGTTTCTCTTGAAACTAGTGGTCTTGCTCACCATCAACACTTGATGCTCTTTACGGAGTTCAGACTCTGCGACTTTCAGCATCGCAAACAACTCGCCGGGAGACTTGTTCATCCCTTGCATGTTGTAGTTCAACACAAAGCCTTTACAGCTTGGCGGCAGTGATTGGAGGATTCTGTCAGTGATAGCTTCTTGCGGGAGTTCAATCCCCAGTTCAGCTAGACGGTTTGAGTACCCAGACATTTTGAGCACATGTTCACTGACAGACGAGTTTTCCTCCATCTTGCAAGCATAGAATTTATCGGAGGTCTCATACCTCTCGATCCGGGCGTTCTTCTGAAAGATGAACTTCAACTCCTGGAACATCTCAAATGCTCCATGACGCTCAAAGCGACGTTGAAGTCCCGGTTCTAAGCCATACAAGACTGCACATTGAACTATTGAGTAGTCCTCCTTACGCGCTAACCAAGCGTTCTTAACATCCTGATCAGCCGTAGCGGGTGGTTCATCTCCTAGCGCAGCATTAAGGACATAATCCTTCTTTCCTGCTTGTAAGATTAGCTTAAGATTACGAGCCCAGTCTACAAAGTTGCTTCCATCATCTTTCAACTTAGCTTTCTCTAGGAATGTATTAAAATTGAGGATGACACTTGCGTGAGCCATGATCTACAACACAAATATATTCAAAGTGGACTTAGACTATGTTCAAGATAATTAGAGTTCAACTTAATCAAATTACATGCTAAACTCCCACTCAAAAGGTACATCTCTCTAGTCATTTGAGTGGTTCATGATCCACCTACACTATCCCAAGTCCGATCATCACGTGAGTCGGGAGTAGTTTCAGTGGTAAGCATCCCTATGCTAATCATATCATCTATATGATTCATGATCGACCTTTCGGTCTCATGTGTTCCGAGGCCATGTCTGCACATGCTAGGCTCGTCAAGTTTAACCCGAGTGTTCCGCGTGCGCAACTGTTTTGCACCCGTTGTATGTGAACGTTGAGTCTATCACACCCGATCATCACGTGGTGTCTCGAAATGACGAACTGTAGCAACGGTGCACAGTCGGGGGGAACACAATTTCGTCTTGAAATTTTAGTGAGAGATCACCTCATAATGCTACCGTCGTTCTAAGCAAAATAAGGTGCATAAAAGGATTAACATCACATGCAATTCATAAGTGACATGATATGGCCATCATCACGTGCTTCTTGATCTCCATCACCAAAGCACCGGCACGATCTTCTTGTCACCGGCGCCACACCATGATCTCCATCATCATGATCTCCATCAACGTGTCGCCATCGGGGCTGTCGTGCTACTTATGCTATCACTACTAAAGCTACATCCTAGCAAAATAGTAAACGCATCTGCAAGCACATATGTTAGTATAAAGACAACCCTATGGCTCCTGCCGGTTGTCGTACCATCGACGTGCAAGTCGATATTTCTATTACAACATGATCATCTCATACATCAAATATATCACATCACATCATTGGCCATATCACATCACAATCATACCCTGCAAAAACAAGTTAGACGTCCTCTAATTTTGTTGTTGCGTGTTTTACGTGGTGACCAAGGGTATCTAGTAGGATCGCATCTTACTTACGCAAACACCACAACGGAGATATATGAGTTGCTATTTAACCTCATCCAAGGACCTCCTCGGTCAAATCCGATTCAACTAAAGTTGGAGAAACCGTCACTTGCCAGTCATCTTTGAGCAAAGGGGGTTACTCGTAACGATGAAACCAGTCTCTCGTAAGCGTACGAGTAATGTCGGTCCAAGCCGCTTCAATCCAACAATACCGCGGAATCAAGAAAATACTAAGGAGGGCAGCAATACGCACATCACCGCCCACAAAACCTTTTGTGTTCTACTCGAGAAGACATCTACGCATGAACCTAGCTCATGATGCCACTGTTGGGGAACGTCGCATGGGAAACAAAAATTTTCCTACGCGCACGAAGACCTATCATGGTGATGTCCATCTACGAGAGGGAATGAGTGATCTACGTACCCTTGTAGATCGTACAACACAAGCGATTAGAGATCGCGGTTGATGTAGTGGAACGTCCTCACGTCCCTCGATCCGCCCCGCGAACAATCCCGCGATCAGTCCCACGATCTAGTACCGAACGGACGGCACCTCCGCGTTCAGCACACGTACAGCTCGACGATGATCTCGGCCTTCTTGATCCAGCAAGAGAGACGGAGAGGTAGAAGAGTTCTCCGGCAGCGTGACGGCGCTCCGGAGGTTGGTGATGATCTTGTCTCAGCAGGGCTCCGCCCGAGCTCCGCAGAAACACGATCTAGAGGGAAAACTATGGAGGTATGTGGTCGGGCAGCCGTGAGAAAGTCGTCTCAAATCTGCCCTAAAAGCCCCATATATATAGGAGGAGGGAGGGGGACCTTGCCTTGGTGTCCAAGGGATCCCCAAGGGGTCGGCCGAGCCATGGGGGAGGACTCTCCCCCCCAAACCGAGTCCTACTTGGTTTGGTGGGAGGGAGTCCTTCCCCTTTCCCACTTCCCCCTTTTTTTTTCTTCTTTCCTTTGATTTTTCTATCTTGGCGCATAGGGGATTGGTGGGCTGTCCCACCAGCCCACTAAGGGCTGGTGTGACCCCCCCAAATACCTATGGGCTTCCCCGGAGTGGGTTGCCCCCCTCCGGTGAACTCCCGGAACCCATTCGTCATTCCCGGTACATTCCCGGTAACTCCGAAAACCTTCCGGTAATCAAATGAGGTCATCCTATATATCAATCTTCGTTTCCGGACCATTCCGGAAACCCTCGTGACGTCCGTGATCTCATCCGGGACTCCGAACAACATTCGGTAACCAACCATATAACTCAAATACACATAAAACAACGTCGAACCTTAAGTGTGCAGACCCTGCGGGTTCGAGAACTATGTAGTCATGACCCGAGAGACTCCTCGGTCAATATCCAACAGCGGGACCTGGATGCCCATATTGGATCCTACATATTCTACGAAGATCTTTATCGTTTGAACCTCAGTGCCAAGGATTCGTATAATCCCGTATGTCATTCCCTTTGTCCTTCGGTATGTTACTTGCCCGAGATTCGATCGTCAGTATCCGCATACCTATTTCAATCTCGTTTACCGGCAAGTCTCTTTACTCGTTCCGTAATACAAGATCCCGCAACTTACACTAAGTTACATTGCTTGCAAGGCTTGTGTGTGATGTTGTATTACCGAGTGGGCCCCGAGATACCTCTCCGTCACACGGAGTGACAAATCCCAGTCTTGATCCATACTAACTCAACTAACACCTTCGGAGATACCTGTGGAGCATCTTTATAGTCACCCAGTTACGTTGCGACGTTTGATACACACAAAGCATTCCTCCGGTGTCAGTGAGTTATATGATCTCATGGTCATAGGAATAAATACTTGACACGCAGAAAACAGTAGCAACAAAATGACACGATCAACATGCTACGTCTATTAGTTTGGGTCTTAGTCCATCACGTGATTCTCCTAATGACGTGATCCAGTTATCAAGCAACAACACCTTGTTCATAATCAGAAGACACTGATTATCATCGATCAACTGACTAGCCAACTAGAGGCATGCTAGGGACGGTGTTTTGTCTATGTATCCACACATGTAAATGAGTCTTCATTCAATACAATTATAGCATGGATAATAAACTATTATCTTGATACAAGAATTATAATAATAACTATACATTTATTATTGCCTCTAGGGCATAATTCCAACAGCAGGAAGTAAGTTTGGTAACCAGAGAGTTGAACTTGATAGTTGAGTGGTTACGTTATTCCACTTTGGGTTGTCTCAAATTTGTTTTGAGCATTTACAGCCGTTATGCTGCCCAATTTTGCATTCAGAGCTCTAATGCTTTTGCATTACTCTCTATTTACAGATGCCTGGCCGTCCTTCTCGTCAGGTGGTACGTTTGACCAGGTGCATTGATGTACCGGGTCATACGGCCATGCTGGTCAGGGTGATGTCGGTGTGCGGTTACCGCTGGTACCCCGAGTACACGGTAGAGGAACAGTACCGAGACTTCAACCAGAGCCAGTACATCTGCACTGTTAGGGTATTTCCAGACTACCCTAGAGCGGAGAAGCCAATCCATTGGTCCTATGGGTTGGGAGTCACTGTTGACATGGCAGTACAAGATGCTGCCTATTCAATGCTGACTATTATGAGAGCGAGACATGCACTGCTGCAGAATTCAGAGTTCTGCTATGTTCCGGCCTCTCAGTCTGGTGAAGAGGGATACCTCAGTGGAGTCTATTTTGATTCTTCTATGGAGGATCCACTTCTGCAGTCCACTGTTGAGATGCTAGAGAACATAGACAAGGATGCTTGTGCTCTCCGCATGGAGCTTTATGCTACCCGTGCCCGTCTGTGGACAGCTTTGACGCAGCTGGCACCGGTAGTCCAGACAGGGTATGGAGAGATGGAGATGCTGAACCCTGTTAGGAACCATCTTCCGGCCCACGTTGACTGGCCAGCTATAGGAGGAGTCACACCTCTTCGGGGACCCCTCTTACCACCAGTCAGGGGACCAAGGCCACATCCGTGTCCTTATGGATCCCAGGGATCTCAGGCTAGAGTGTTTCCTGATCCGCAGGTTGAGCTTCCGGGTCATGGAGGTAATCTCTATGAGATGTTCTATGCGGATGCCTGAGCTATGAGCGGAAGGATAGTATGGTAGTAGCCGTATGTTCACAGTTCTGCGTGACTTGTGGAGTATGGTAGTAATGTGAAACGAATTCCGGAGGCCTAGATAAATAATGTATAGGAAGCTTGTAAGCCTCTGATGAGTAGTTCCACCACTTCAGTAGTTTGCTCTTCGAGTAAGTTTGTACTGAACTATGTAAGGGTGTGTATGAACCATGGTGTATATATAGCAGTTGCTTGTTACCATGTTGTTCGGATATTCATTTCCGCGTTCCGTGTGTTCAGTACATTCTTAATCCATAGTTAGTATTGATATGATATTGGTCTAAGCTATGAGTTTGTTTGTCAGGATGGTGTTCACCAGGTTGAACCGTGCCCCTGCTCATGAGCAAGGTGAGGGTAGTCAAGCGTCGCAGGAAGACCTGCCTCACCCACCTTCTCTGGTAGAAGTGATGCTTGAGGCAGAAAGAAACAAAAGGGAGACCAACCGACTGCTAGAGCGTATCGAGCAGAATACGGCTCGACAGCCTAGGAATGCTGCAGTGTCCCTCAATGACTTTGTGAAGCTGAATCCTCCAAAGTTTCATCATTCCGTCGATCCCCTCGACGCTGATAACTGGTTGTGCAGCATCTCGCGCAAGATTCGCTCTGCGAATGTGTCTGAGGCCGACAAGGTGACCTTTGCGGCGTATTTCCTGGAGGGACCCGCCAATCTGTGGTGGGAGAATTTTGAAGCTATGCGTCCCGCTGAACCAGTGACAACATGGGCAGACTTCAGCGCAGCTTTCCGTCTCCACCATATTCCAGAGGGCCTGATGGACAGAAAGAGAGAGGAGTTATGTGCCTTCACTCAGGGCAAGTTGTCTGTGGATGCCTATAGCCGCGAGTTCGGTAACCTCGCCCGCTATGCAACAGAGGAGGTGTCTACTGACGCCAAGAAGCAAGCAAGATTCCGTAAGGGTCTGAGCCCTGAGCTTCGTCGTGATCTGCGCCTCCATGAGTGTGCAAGCTTTCAAGCCCTGGTCAACAAAGCAATCAGTGCGGAGACTGGTCATACTGACTTCGAAGCCACAAGGAAGTACTCCCGTGACTTTGGCTCGTCTTGTGGTTCCGCGTTTCCAAAACGCAGGATGTGGGTTCCAAACAGTTCTCTGCCGCCAAGATACACTCCGAGGCCATCCTACGTGGTGCCTCAGACGAATCAGGCCAACCCTCCAGCAAAAGCTTATGGTGGTCCAGCTAGCAATGCCGCACCACGTGCCAACCAGGTGATATGCTATAAGTGTGGAGAACCAGGGCATTATTCCCGTGAGTGTCCTCAGAATGTGGGTGCCAAGCAACCCGGAAAGTCCGTCGGGCAGGCCAAGTCGGGCAAAGCGTTTTATGTGAAGCCAACTCCTGCACGTGGCCGTGTGAATTATGTGTCAGCAGAAGAAGCTGCAGAGGATCCCGATGTCATGCTGGGTACGCTTCTTGTTAATCATCACCCAGCGTCCGTTCTCTTTGACACTGGGTCTTCTCATTCCTTCATTTCAGAAAGTTATGCATAGTTGCATAACATGTCATTTTGTGATATGCTAATCCCATTGGTTGTCCAAACCCCTGGTAGTAAATGGCAAACCTCTAGGATAACCTATCATAATGAAATTCTAGTAGACAAGCTAGTTTTTTTAGCCTCATTGATAGCATTGAAATCTTCGGATATTAATATCATCTTGGGCATGGACTGGATGTCAGCTCACTATGCCAAGATTGATACTCACTCTAGAAATGTCCAGCTTACCCATCCCTCGGGTGAGATAGTAAATGTCTCTACTCGAGTTGCCAAATGCCAGCTCTATTCCCTAAATGCCAACCCTCTTCAGGAACTTGAAGACATTCCGATAGTCCGTGACTTCCCGGATTTTTTTCCAGAGGAACTGCCAGGAATTCCACCTGACAGAGATGTAGAGTTTGTGATAGATCTTGTTCCGGGAACTGTCCCAATAGCCAGAAGACCTTACAAGATGGCACCCCTGGAGCTAGCTGAAGTTAAGAAGCAATTAGATGAGGCCTTGAACAAGGGTTTCATTCGTCCTAGCTCTTCTCCTTGGGCTTGTCCCGTCCTCTTCGTCAAGAAGAAAGACGGAACGGATCGTATGGTTGTAGATTACCGACAAGTTAACCTGGTCACCCTAAAGAACAAGTATCCGCTCCCCAGGATCAACGATCTGTACGATCAGCTCGCTGGATCCTCAGTCTTCTCCAAAATGGATTTGAGGTTGGGATACCATCAAATCAAGATTAAGAACGGGGACATTCCAAAAACGGCCTTTGTTACTCGTTATGGCCAATATGAGTACACCGTTATGTCCTTCGGTTTAACCAATGCCCCAGCCACCTTCTCTCGGCTGATGAATTCAATCTTTATGGAGTATTCGGATAAATTCGTCGTAGTATACCTCGATGATATTCTCATCTACTCAAAGAATGAACAAGAACATGCCGAGCATCTAAGGCTGGTATTGATGAAACTTCGAGAGCATCGCCTTTATGCCAAATTTTCAATATATGAATTCTGGTTACCAGAAGTGACCTATCTAGGCCACGTAATCTCTGGTAAGGGTATTGCTGTCAATCCCGAGAGAGTTCAAGCTGTCCTTGATTGGACTCAACCTGAATCGGTTAAGCAAGTTAGGAGTTTTCTTGGTCTAGCGAGCTATTGTCGCCGCTTCGTCGAGAATTTCTCCAAGGTTGCAAAGCCTCTGACTGAACTCCTCAAGAAGGATAAAAAGTTCGAGTGGACACCACAGTGTGAGCATAGTTTTCAGGAACTGAAAAGACGCCTGACTTCCGCACCTGTGTTGCTACCACCAGATTTTTCTAAGGACTTTGTTATCTATTGCGACACCTCGCGACAAGGATTAGGTTGCATTCTCATGCAAGATCGTCATGTGATTGCATACGCATCTCGACAGATGCGTCCACATGAGGAT
Organism: Hordeum vulgare subsp. vulgare; assembly: GCF_904849725.1. Taxonomy (NCBI): domain Eukaryota; kingdom Viridiplantae; phylum Streptophyta; class Magnoliopsida; order Poales; family Poaceae; genus Hordeum; species Hordeum vulgare. The sequence continues at coordinate 282,247,691 of NC_058523.1, forward strand.
AATTATCCCACACATGACCTTGAGCTTGCAGCTGTGGTCCATGCACTAAAAACCTGGCGACATTACCTTCTGGGTAATCGTTGCGAAATATTCACTGATCACCAAAGTCTGAAATATATCTTCACCCAGCCGGATTTGAATCTCAGGCAAAGACGGTGGGTTGAGTTGATCTCGGATTACGACTTAGGGATAACTTACACCCCGGGGAAGGCCAATGTTATGGCGGATGCACTAAGTCGTAAATCTTATTGTAACAATTTGAATCTTCATATTGTTCCTCAAGGATTCCTTTCTACCCTGATGGCGAAGCCTACTCTTAAGGATCAAATTATAGCTGGCCAATAGCGTGACAAGGGTATATCGCGGGTCAAGGAGAATATTTTTAGCGGAAACGCTAAAGAATTTTCCATGAATGATCAAGGTGTGGTGTTCTTCCAGAATCGTTTAGTGGTTCCTAAGAACCCACATCTAAGGCAGTTAATCCTTAAGATGTATCAGGACCTACGCCAGAGGTTCTGGTGGACTAGGATGAAGAGAGAAATTGCTGAGTTCGTTCCTAACTGCGATGTTTGTCGTCGAGTTAAGGCAGAACATCAAAGGCCTGCTGGCGCCCTTCAACCTTTAGCTATTCCTGAATGGAAATGGGATAAAGTTAGCATGGATTTCATTACCGGATTTCCCAAGACCAGAAAGGAAATAATGCTATCTTTGTGGTCATTGACCGTCTTTCCAAAGTGGCTTATTTTCTTCCTGTTCGTGAGAGTATAACAGCTAGCCAGCTAGCAGAGTTATATATCTCTCGAATAGTGTCTCTTCATGGTGTTCCCCTGGAAATTAACTCGGACCGTGGAAGTATCTTTAGTTCTCGCTTCTGGGAAAGTTTTCAGAATGCCATGGGGACTCACTTATCTTTTAGCAGTGCTTTCCATCCCCAATCAAGTGGTCAAGTAGAAAGAGTGAATCAAATTCTAGAAGATATGCTCCGAGCTTGTGTTATATCGTTCGGTATGAATTGGGAGAAGTGGCTCCCATTCGCCGAATTCGCTTATGACGACAGTTATCAATCAAGCTTGGGCAAAGCCCCTTTTGAAGTTCTCTATGGACGAAGATGTCGAACACCTCTTAATTGGTCAGAAACCGGAGAGAGGCAACTCTTTGGCCCGGACATGATCCAGGATGCAGAAGAGCAGGTTCGTATTATTCGTGATAAGTTGAAAACAGCCCAGTCTCGTCAAAAGAGCCAATATGATCGTCATCATAAGGCTGTGACCTTTGAAGTTGATGAGAAGGCTTACCTTCGGGTTACACCTTTGAAGGGTACCCATCGATTCGGTATCAAGGGCAAATTGGCTCCTCGTTACATTGGACCTTTTCGCATTCTTGCCAAATGAGGAGAAGTTGCCTACTAGTTGGAACTTCCTCCGCATCTTTCCAAGGTTCATGATGTTTTCCACGTCTCGCAACTCAGGCGTTGCTTTTCGGATCCTATCCGTGAAGTGGACCACGAAACGCTTGATCTACAAGATAACCTTTCTTACCGAGAATACCCCGTGCGTATTCTTGATCAAGCTGAGCGTACCACTCGACGTCGAAACCTCAAGTTTCTTAAATTTCAATGGTCAAATCATTCTGAAAAGGAGGCAACCTGGGAAAGAGAGGATCGTCTCCGACTCGAATATCCTGCGTTATTCCCGACGACTTCTAAATCTCGAGGCGAGATTCTTTTGAGTGGGGGTGAGTTGTCACATCCCTAACCCTTAAGCAAGATAGCATTGTGCTCATGTCTTCTTTGCATTTGCATCTAAGAAGTTTCAACAAAAACTACAAAGTGGCAAAGGAAAAACTCAAAACCCTAGCCACCATTTCAATTAAAGGAAATTTCAAACTAGTTCAAATCAATGAACCCAAAATGGCCTCAAGAAATGTTCAAACTTTCTGATAAATCATGAAAGTAAATGCGCATAGGAGAAAACTATTTTCTTGACACTTTAAGCATTTTAAATAAATGCAAAAGCCACTGGTTTCAAATTAAAAAATTGAAATCAGAAACTATACTTTTCCAAAAATGTTGAAAGTCTTGGAAATGAGTGGGGATATTATAACAAATATTACAGGAGGTCTGAAATAGTTTTTACTTTTTGTTTTGGAGCTGAAATAATTAGCAAAGCAATAAATAGCAAAACAGAAAAACAAAAACAGAGGATTTGGAAAAAGACTTACCTGTCGCCCTAGCCTGGCCCGGCCCATCTCCCCGCTCGTCCCCTCCCTCGCGCCAGTAGGCAGCAGGAGGTGGCCGCCGCCTCCTCCGGCGCGGCCACGCACCTGCGTGCCTGCCTGGCCGCCGGTTCGCGCTGGCGACGACGGGGATAAGCTCCCCAGAGCTTCCCCTATCCATTCCCCGCCTCGGTTCTTCCCCTCCTCCCGGATCCCCTCCTTCTCCCTGCTGCCGCCATTAGAGCCGAGCTCGAGCTCGAGCTGGCCGTGCCCCTGGCCATAGGATCCCCTCCCAGAGCACGCCATCAGCTCCGTCTCGTCGCCCTGGTCATCTCTGCAGAAGCCGAAGCTTCCTCGAGCCCTGCAACGCCCGCAACGCCGTCGTCTTCCACCTCCGGCCGCCGGACCTCTCCCGTCGATTCGTCGCCCCCAGGCCTTCCCCAGGCCGTCTGAGCTCTGCTCTGCACTCCCCGTGAGCATGCGGTCGTTTCCCCTAAGTTTTCCCCCTCGATCCCCTCTTCTAGCCCTAGTTTCACCGGAGCCCGACGAGGACCGCCGCTGCCACTCGTCGCTGGTAGCCCTCCGATGTCCAGCTCGTCCTCCCGAGAGCACCAGCAGCTCCTGGACGACGCGTAGATGCCGTCTCAGCTAAGAACCGAGCGTAGATCCCCCTGTTGCAAAGACCCCGATGACGCCCGAGCCTTGGCCGTCGCCAAGCTCGTCGCCGGCGTCATCTCCGGCCAGAACAGCCCCGGCTAGGCGCAGAAATGAAGCTGCGGGAGACGTGTCGTTCCTCTGGTGCTCTCCGCGCAGCATTTGGCCCCCTGTGCGCCGTTTCCGAGCCCCTCTCCCGTGCTGGTGGTCGCCGGAGGCTCCCCACCGGCGAGGACGACCTCGCCGCCGGTGGAGGTCGACGTGGCAAGCTAACCCAGCCGATTAGTGACTTAATCACTCGCTGACAAGTGGGCCCAAGGCCAAGTCAAACCTCAGTTAGGGCTGGTCAGCGCGGGATTAGTCCCAGAGAGGCTGACTAGTGGGCCCCCCCTATCAGGTTTGACCTGAACAGGTCGTCTGACCTGCTGACGTCAGCCTGATGCAATAGATGGAATTTCCAGTTTAAAACTAATTCAGGAAATTGCTAAAAATTGCAAAAATCATAGAAATTAATCTGTAACTCCAATGAAAATAAATTATATATGAAAAAGTATCAGAAAAATTCAAGAATTCTGATTATGCTATTTTCAACTATGTTTGAAAAAGTTACAGGACCCTAAATTGTGAAATAAGGAATACCTCAATTCTTTAATCACTTTATAAATGGAATTTGCAAAAATATCCAAATTTCATTATAAATACAATGATCACACACTTCCCTGGATATAAATCAGTACCATAACATGAATTTTCATGCATGTTAACATTAGGTTGATCTGAGCATTAGGTCGAATCAATTGAACCGGTATCCGAGAATACCCGTTTGAATTGCTATTCGAATGTGATTCAAATCAACTCTAAACCTAAAACATCTTGATTATAATAACTTATCACTTTGCATTCTCATGCCATGCTCATGCATCATTTTGATTGCATATGATTGTTATTGAATGTTGCCATTCATTTCGGTAGGCTCCGCACGCCCGGATTCCACCGAATATCCGTCTGACGGATATCGTTCCTCCTCTGAGCAACAAGGCAAGCAACTCTTTTGATCATCACGATAACTCCTATGTTCTTGCTCCTGCACCTATTTATTGCATTAGGATCAAATGCTTCAACTGCTTTTGCCACGATAGTTGGACCCACTTCCTTTGCATGACTTAACCTTGTCACAGTAAATAGCCGAACCTTGCAACCTAGCATACCTGGTAGTTGCTTGAGCTATGATGTGCCTTATCCTGCTATGCATGCTATGCTTAGAGTTGTGTATGGTCTGTCATCTGGGAGATGAACAGAAATGTGGAATGTGTTCGGTGAGCAAAGGTCGTGTGTTTAACTTGATTTGGTAAAGGTACCGGTGAAAGGCTGTGTAGGAGTACATGGCGGGTTGTTTCATTGGAACCGTCCTTAGGAACTGAGTTCCGTGTATGTAATCCAAGACTAGATAATACCACATGCTGGGCCCTGAAATATGACCCCGCTCGGCCTATTAATCGCGTAGTACTCGGTCCAGGAGTTGCAAGTAGTTTCTGGTGTTTATAGTAATGCTGGAGGCCGTGCATGGTGCTGACCTGAGAGGTGGACCGTGATGCGGTAGGCAGTGGCACGGTGTACCAAGTGGCACCCGGATGGTGGGCTTGGGAACCCTGCGCACATCGTTTGAGGCCGTGGCGGAAACCTCGGCCGGACTTCCGTACGGGTTACTCTCAGATAGGCGATAAACCTGGACTAGGTACTAGTGTGGTTAACGGTCGTGGCCGACTCCTTCGCTGGGCTTCCGCTTGAAGTTTGCCGAGGTGCATGACGTGCACATAGCGATAAGTGGCGAGAGCGTGTGTGACGAAGTACACCCCTGCAGGGTTATGATCTATTCGAATAGCCGCGTCTGCGGATATGGACTACTTGGAGACATATGTTGTTCATAGATAACTTCAATGGCTACTCATAAAATTGTCAAGATAAGCGTGAGTGTCGTGGACGGCATTTTCGTATGGAGACGGAATGATTCCACGATAGTGTATTGTTGTGGTGTTAGTGGACTCGTGTGCGAGAAATCAAGTTGTCAAAACTAATTTCAAAATGCAAGTTGTCTAGCCACGAGTCAAATGCTGCTTTCCGCATGAAACCCCACAATACCTTTTGATACCTTGCATGAGTAGTTAGTTCTCCTAAAGTCTTGCTGAGTACCTTCGTACTCATGTTTGCTTAATAGATGTTGCAGAGGTTGCTAATGACCCTAATGGAGGGTTCTTCGTAGACATCGACGACGACGAGTAGCTGGTGTCCCAGCTACGATCTGGCCCTACGTCGGCTCTGTAGTAAAGTCAGGCCACATGCCTACTAGTTTCCCTGTCTGTACCCAGACAGTTTATAACTCTTCCGCTGGCTGGTATTGTAAGACTGCTATTATGGGTCGTGAGACCCTTAATGTGTAATATTATGTGTGTGGCTCTTCCGAGCCTTTTAAATAAAGCTTGTATGGTTATGGTTATGTTGTGATGCCATCGATGTATCTATACATATCGGTATGCCATGCGTACGTGTGTCTTACTTGATATGTATGGGGTTCGAATACCTAGTCGTGAACTTTAGTAGCACTCCTTACAAGGAAATGCCCCTTTGTGATCCAACGAGCCTTGGTAGTTCGCTACTGCTCCGGACACATTGGTTGACCGGCATGTGTCCTTCTTAGCTGTTGTGTATGTCCCATTTGGGGAAATGTCACGCGACGTAATGGAGTCCTTGTAGCTTGCTACGACTCGTCTACGTTCGTTGATGACCGACACCTGGTTTGTTGGGTCATGTATGCCTGTCCTTGTGCGGAACTGCCACTTTGGTTTATGACTACACATGTCGATCCGGGTTCTTTGACATTGGTTTGCTAGCGACACTATCGCATACGTGAGTCAAAAGACGCAAACGGTCCCGGCTAAGGTAAGGTTGCAGCCGTGGAGTTAACCGTGCGTGAGACCACAAAGGGATGCGATGTGTTACAGGCTGGATTCCTATGGCTTAGGATCGGGGTCCCGACATTGTCCCACTTCCATTTTGGCACTTGAAGTGGTTGTAGCTGTCCAGGAGGTCGCTGATGCTCAGCGTTGACTCGCTGGCACACGTCGCACTTGGCAACATAAGGCGCTATTTCCCTCTTCATGCCATGCCACCAGAATTTTTCTCGAAGATCTTGATACATTTTGGTAGCACCGGGGGGAATTGATTAGGGTGTATCATGTGCTTCCTGCAGGATCAAGTCCTTGAGTTCTGCCTTGCTGGGTACGCACAAACGTTTCCAAAACGACATTACTCCTTGTTCATCCACTGAGAATTCTGGGGCCCTGCCTTCTTGAATCTTCGTCATGATGCCTTCTATGCTCTTGTGCCCCTTCTGGGCCACCTTGATATCATCAGCCAGCGTTGGTTTGACTTCGAGGTTAGCTGGCAATCCTGATTCCACTAGCTCCAACTCGAAATTCTCCATTTCTTCATATAAGGCGGGTAGCCTTTCCTTGAGCATGATGTTCAAGGTGTTGGTCTTCCTGCTTAAGGCATCAACCACTACATTGGCCTTACCGGGGTGATATTGAATGTTGAGGTCGTAATCATTGATCAACTCCAAGCATCTTCGCTGCCTCATATTCAATTCCCTTTGAGTGAAGATATATGTCAAACTTTTGTGGTCGGTGTATATTTCACATCGCTTCCCGAGAAGGTAATGTCGCCATGTCTTTAGAGCATCCACTATAGCTGCTAACTCGAGATCATGGGTGATATAATTCTCCTCATGCGGACGCAATTGTCGTGACAGATATGCCACGACTCTGCTGTCTTGCATTAGGACTCCATCGAGCCCGGTTCTGGAGGCACCATAATATATCACAAACTCCTTGCTGATATCTGGAGTAGCCAATACCGGGGTGGTAGTTAACCTCTTCTTCAATTTCTGGAAGCTTGCTTCACACTTCGACGTCCATTCAAACTTCTTGCCTTGCTTCAAGAGTTGAGTCATGGGTCGAGCGATGCGGGAGAATCCTTCTACGAACTTTTGGTAGTACCCCGGGAGCCCGAGGAAGCTCCGAAATTCCTTCACATCGATTAGCGACTCCCAGTTGGTTACCATAGTAATCTTGGAGGGATCGACTACCAATCCACTTGTTGTCATGGTGTGGTCCAAGAATCGAACTTCATTCAGCCAGAACTAGCACTTGCTAAATTTGGTAGAAAGTTGGTGCTCTCGAAGCTTTTCCAACACTAACCTCAAGTGTTGCTCACGTTCTTCTTCGGACTTGGAAAAGATTAATATGTAATCAATAAATACAACGACAAACTTATCCAGGTATTCCATGAAGACCTTGTTCATGAGGTACATGAAGTAAGCTGGGGCATTACTCAGCCCGAAAGACATGACAGTGCATTCGTATAGACCGTACAGGGTCACGAACACAGTCTTGGGTATGCCCTCAGGTCTGATATTTAGTTGGTAATATCCAGATCGGAGATCGATCTTGGAGAATACCTTAGCTCCGTTTAACTGGTCAAACAAGTCTTCAATCTTGGGGAGTGGATAATTGTTCTTGATCGTGACTTCATTGAGAGAATGGTAATCGATGCAGAGTCTGATAGTTCCATCCTTCTTGGACACGAACAGAATAGGTGATCCCCAAGGAGATGCACTCGAACGAATGAACCCTTTCCTGAGTTGCTCATCCAGCTGCTTCTTCAGCTCCGCTAGCTCTTCGGATCCCATCATACAAGGCTTCTTATCGATAGGCCTTGATCCGGGCTTGAGCTCAATGATGAACTCGATGTATCGGTTGGGAGGCATCCCTGATAGCTCATCAGGAAAGACGTCTGGGTACTCACATACTATTGGCACTCGATCGAGCTCTTCTCCTGACGGGTTGTTAACCTGAGGTACTCGAGTGGTTAATGGCTCAGAGATATACTTGAGTTTGTCCCCTTGGTCGCTTGTCATGGTAATAGCCATGTTGGCACAATCCAAGATGCTCTGATGTTTGGCCAACCAATCCATGCCGAGAATTACTTCTAGGCCTTGCGACTTAATTACAATGAGGCTGCTGAGAATCTTATCCTATTGATAACAATCCCGACTTTTCTACACCCTAAGTTGGTCCTTAACACTGCTCCCGGGGTTTGTATTGCCATTTGTCTGTTAAGCAGAGTGGGGTTTAAACCACATTTTCCCGCAAATCTTTGTGTAACAAAAGAACACGAAGCACCACAATCAAACAATATTGTTGTTGGGGTGGAGTAGACGAGGAATGTACCCAGAATGCAGTCCGGGTCTTCGTGTGCCTCTTCTGAGGAGATATGATTGATCTGCCGCCTGCTGTGATACTTCTCATTGCGGGGAGCTTGGTTCCTGCCTGGTGCTCCTTGGCCTTGGTTTGGCGCATTGGGGCACGGTGTGTTGGGTTTCTTGTTGGGATACTACCTGGAATAGTTCCCTGTCTGCCCACATCCAAAACAGGTAACTTGTGTTGGAAGGTTGGTCTTGACTCCACTGTTGTTCAGCGGGTTGAATGTTGGCTTCGTGCTGACTTGCTGCGGAGGCTGGTATTTCTTGCGAAATGTTGGAGACATGTACTGCTGATGTTGAGAGTTGGGTCTTGCTGGAGCTGACTGCCATGGGCGTGGCTTCGGGTTACTAGCTCCTCCACTACCCATCAGCTTGTGCTTACGGGTGTCGTCCATTGCACGACGCTTATCCTCCAACATAAGGGCCTTGTTAACCAGATCACTGAAGGTCCGACATTCACAAACAACCAGATAATACTGGAGTGACTGTTGCAGTCCTTCCGTAAAGCGTTCCACTTTGGTGGCCTTAGTGTTGACATCTTTTGGTTCATATCTTGACAAGAGGTTGAACTTCTGCAAATACTCCTTGATGGATCCACTACCTTGCCTTATGGCTCGGAATTCCCGCTTCTTAATGGTCATCATTCCAGGAGGAATGTGAGCAGTGCGGAATCCCTCTTTGAACATAGCCCAAATAATGACCTTCCCGGCTCGCATGATCTGAAATCCATCCCACCAATCTCTAGCTATGCCTCCGTGATAGTGAGAAGCATAGAGGACTTTCTCACGATCATCAGTGCATTTGACCAGCGCGAGGAGGTCTTCGATAGTATGGATCCAGTCATCGGCATGCAATGGTTCAGTCGCCTCCGTGAATATGGGTGGCGTAGTTCGCATGAACTCAGAGAGAGTAGAGCGACCATTGTCATTCCCGTTCAGTGGCGGGTTGTTCTCCAAGACTTGAGCCAGCTGCTGAATAGCGGCATTATTGGCTTGACGTTCCTCTCAGAGAGCTTGCAGGAACTGATCCATAGTCAAGCTTTCAGGAGGAGGCGGTGGCGGTGGAACATCGTCTTGCTGCTCGTGGTGATATCCAGCTTGAGCTTCCCCTCCGGTTCCCTACTGCTGACATGAAGAGGAAAAGCCGGGGTTGCTGAAGGTGCTGGTGCGAGTTGCAATCACCATCTTGTCAGGGGAGTAGATAGGTCAATTTGCCGAACTCGCCGGAATCACAAGGGATGATGTTCTAGTAAAAGGGGGTCCGGTGCTGCGCTAGTGTGAAATTTTTAAGCCAAAGAATTTTGAAAAAGCTAATGCATTAGATTAAAACAAATGATGCAGTCGCTTACAAGCTGCCTAAGGCAGAATGCGACTTGCATCCAACATGCTTACCCAACACTCATAGTTCACATGAAATGATACATGAATTTCCTACGCCTTGGGAGGAAACTCCTAATTGCCTACGTCGTAATCCTAATCGGCGGACTTTTCGGTCTCATAGGCGGGTTCTGCAGGATCTTCGTCTTCATATTCATCTTCATCGGCACTTCCCTCCTTCAAAGGGGTGGGAGAAGGAAGTGGTCCATCACGGCATCTCTTTCTTGGAGAGGCAGCGAAGAGTTCAGTGTACTCTTTCGCGGTGGTATTCCTCCTCGGAAAGCAATGTCTGATCGTCCTTCGGGTGCTCCTTCCTACTTCAACTTGCGGTTCTTCATCGTTTCCATGTGGAGTAGATCCTTGACTTGATGCAGTTCTTGTCGAATCGTTGTTGACTCCTTGATCAAAAGGTGAGTCAAAGTGTCAGAGGAGAGGCTGAAGTAGGTCTGAAACCTTAGTGGTGTCCCATCCTAAGAAGATGGATTGAGAGTCCAACTCCCGTCTATCCCATCCTTAACAAAAGGTACGTGATTAGTAGCTGGCTCGTTAGCCATCTCGGGAAGGATATCACGGAGACGCACGAGCGCCTCTCGTGCGGCTCTCTCCACTGCCAGCATCAGATCCTCCATTTGTGGTCCTTCGAAGAACCAGCTAGCCGGGGAGTCATTAGCCTTCACTATTACATCCACGTGGTATTCCTTGGTGTCGGCATTGACCCAGTGCTCGTGGTGGAGGAAGATGGGCGTGCGGTGTACTTGGCACTTCTCGAGGCTATCACCCTATAGTAGGGGAAAGCCCGTCTCGAGAAGTATCTCAGGTACGACGGCCATCTACAAGATGTAGGGGAGAAGGTTAGAAAGATTTTGGTGGGTGCAGATTCTCAGGTTAAGGTCTAAGTGCACGAATCGTCTTGGCTATCGTCCATTCTACCTAAGGCTTCCTATAGTCAGGATGGCTCTGATACCAGCTCTGTGGGACCCCGACTTACGAGTCGAGATTGCCGAATGAACTTGCTCACCGAACACACAGATATTGAGTATTAAGAGCCTTACATCCAAATACCAAATTATTACATCACGCGACCGAATGGTCAAGTTCACAAGGTAGGTCCTATAAGGCCAGATCACGCTGACACAACTAGTAGCGGAAATCTTAGGGCTAAGCGGGTTCCCATGCCATCAGCCTACACCAACAAGCATTCTGACTGGGAAGCGTCCTAGTTCGCAGGGGCGTCTCCAAAGACGTACTCATCTCCACACTCCGGTCCTTCCATGTTTGGTCAATAATATAACCAGTGGCAAGCCAATGAGTACTTTTGAATGTACTCGCAAATAGCCCATGATATGAACAATGCCAGTGCAGGATAACAATAACATGCTTCTTTGGTGGATATCTTCTTGGTGGTAAATAAACATGATCATAGGTATGCATCATAAGTAAACTAGTTTTGAAGAAATGGTTACAGATATCAATATATCTATCACGGGTTGAACCTTCTGGGTTCACCCTATATGTCAAGTCACCGAACTTGGTCATATCAACTCTTTCATATAACACCATTTAACACATACGCCCACACACTTGGTTTATGCGGAAACGTCTGGACGTAGTTTAAGCAGCAGCACCCAACTGTCCTTGACCGTGGACACGGCTATTCGAATAGTTTTACACTATGTAGAGTTAGTACGCTGGACCCACGAGATCCATGAAACTTCCGTGTCATCCGTGACTCGTGGTATATAACATACCCGAGGTGAGTACCCGATCAATGTGTTTCCCCTGACGATACTAGACAAAGAGGTCCACTCGATTGGTACCCAGCCCACATGTTGTACGTCTTACGAGCGCCGACTCTGGAGAGTATCAACCATGCGGGGACCAACCGTGTGCCTGGAACACGTAAAAACGGCATAGTCACCCTACCTGGCACGACCCCATCACGAGAGTGACCACATATCACTCCCGCCACTAGTAATGTGGCTCTTTGTAAACACCGACCAGAATAATCAACACAACCCCGTTCCATAAGGGGTAACGTGGTCGTACATGTAAGGTCGGGATGGTCGACACATCATAAATCGAATCCCATTTTCGAAACCATACTCACTCAAAATACCCGGTGCGCCACTTCACCAAAAGTGGCCGCCTAACTCATCATCACCCTCGGGCATTAGTGGCACCCGACGGGGTTTTCATAAACCTTTGATTTATACCAACAACATGCTCAAGCTAATATTACTCTAACTTTATTGTCAACATGATATTAGGATGATCCTCATAGGTGGTAGGATCAATCTTAATGCATGTGCTCCGGAGGAGCCATCGGTAACATTTCTTCGATGATTTACCACACTTATGATCATATACAACGAAAATATTTGCTACACTAGCATGCAATATACACTACTAGGAAAAGGGCTATAGATGATATAGATACTAATGGCGCACCACACAAGCAGTGCGCCACTACTATATAGTAATGGCGCACCATGTGAGGTGTGCCATTAGTGTGGTGGATACTAATGGCGCACCACACTCTCGGTGCGCCACTACTATATTTTTTTATTTTTATTTTTTTTGCAAAACTACTAATGGTGCACCAGCACCTGGTGCGCCATTAGTAACCTGGTTACTAATGGCGCATCTATTAGTAGTGCGCCACTACTATAAATTTTTTGGTTTTTTTTGCAAACTACTAATGGCGCACCAAAGCTAGTGCGCGATTAGTAACTAGTGTTACTAATGGCGCATCTGTTGGTGGTGCGCCACTACTTTTTTTTTTGCAGAACTACTAATGGCGCACCAGAGGAGGTGCGCCATTAGTAATCAGGGTTACTAATGGCGCATATGTAGGTACTGCGCCATTAGTAACCTGGGACCAACTAGATATTTTGGACAGCCACCTACAACACTCACTTTCCCCACTTTCATTCTCTCCACCTCCTCCTCCAAGCTTGTCTCGGGTGCCTCCTCCTCGTCACCTCATTTGCATCATAGATTCACCCAAATTAAGTGGTTAAATTACCTTTTTTGATAGGTAAGTAAGGGGAAAGCTTTTATGTTGTAGATCTACTTTTTTCTCCCTCCAACAACGTGCACATGCACTTTTCATGGCCTATCTAGATCTACGTATGTTCGTTGTGTTGCATATGTTTGTGGTGTTGCATATATGTTTGTGTTTGCAGGTATCGGTATTTGAAATGCGATAGTTGCCAATATTTTCCCAGAATGTTGATTCATTTCCGTTTCGGCGAGAATTTGGCACTATGCATTCTTTTTTGTCCTATTTTTAGGCAAAGTCATGCCAATTTTTTTTGGTTCTATAATATCGTTTTGCTCTACCCCGCAGGCGACCATGGTCCGCACGATGACCGAAGGCATCGTGAATAGGTTTTTGAGCTCCGCGAAGGCCGAGATGCTTCAAAAGAACGAGACCCTAAGGTAGCAAAGCTCCTGCGTTGGCACGCGGATAGGGAGGAGAAAAAGCGAGAAGATGACGGAAATGATCCAGAGATAAATAAAAAAGACAAGATGCTGAGTCACCCTAAGGATGCGAGCCAGTGGAAAGCGTTGAACTACGAATACCCAGAATTTGGGGACGATCCAATGAACATCATGCTGGGCGCGAGCACCGATGGAGTCAATCCGTTTGGCAGCCAGAGAAACACACATAGCACCTGGCCTGTGTTTGTGTGGATGTACAACCTTCCCCCCTGGTTGTGCATGAAGAGGAAGTACATTCACATGAGTATGCTAATTGAAGGGCCGAAACAACCAGGGAACAACGTTAATCTATATCTGGGGCTGCTGAAAGAGGAGCTAGACACGCTGTGGAAAACGCCAGCCAATACGTGGGACGCCGCAAAGAAAGTATATTTCCCTATGAGAGCTGCACTGCTCACGACGGTGCACGACTATCTCGGTTATGGATATGTCGCGGGGCAGGTGGTCCACGGATTTTATGGATGCGTCAGGTGCATGGATGACACAATGTATCGCCAGCTAGATAGAGATCCCGAGTCTTCAAAAACCGTGTTCATGGGACATCGAAGGTGGCTTCGCGACGATGACACATGGAGAAAATGCAAGGACTTGTTCGATGGTGAAACCGAACCCCGAAGACGCCCCCTTATGAGGAACGGCGAGGAAATATACGAGCTGTTGAAAAATTGGAAAGAGTGCCCACCGCCGGGAAAGGCGCCAGAGCCGGGAAAGAAGCGAAAGGCGCCAGAGCCGCTGCTGAAGGTATGGAAAATGAGGTCTGTTTTCTGGGATTTGCCGTACTGCAAGATCCTCCGTGTGCCTCACAGCCTTGATGTCATGCATATCACGAAGAACGTGTGCGAGAGTCTGCTTGGTACCCTGCTCAACATGCCAGAGAGGACCAAAGATGGACCGAAAGCAAGGGCAGACTTGAAATCAATGGGCATCAGGGAGGAGCTTCACGCTAATAATGATGATGATGATGATGATGATGAGGCGAAGGAGCACACGGAAAGTCGTCGCAAAGGCAAAAAGTTCTAGAAGACCATAAATGACTTCCCTCCCGCGTGCTTCACTCTAAGTCACGATGAGATCGATCAGTTTTTCACCTGCCTCGTAGGAGTAAAACTTCCTTACGGTTACGCGGGGAAGATAAGCAGATACCTAGACTGAGCGAAGCAGAAGTTTAGCGGGATGAAGTCTCACGACTGTCACGTGCTGATGACGCAGATACTTCCAGTTGCAATCCGTGGGATCATGGACGCGCACGTCCATGAAACGCTATTTGGCCTATGCAAGTTTGTCGACGTCATCTCTTGGAAGTCGGTTGGCGTGAGGCAACTCAGAAGGCTACAGGAAGAGATCGTGGTGATACTATGCGAGCGTCAGATGTACTTCCCGCCCGCATTCTTCGACGTTATGGTGCATCTGCTGGTCCATATCGTGGAGGATATCATCCAACTCGGGCCGACGTTCTTGCACAGCATGATGCCGTTCGAAAGGACGAATGGTGTCATCAAAGGATACGTTCGCAACATGTCACGTCCAGAGGGAAGCATAGCCAGGGGCTTTCTAACCGAAGAGTGCATCTCCTACAGCACGAATTATCTAGGCATCGAGAACCCCGTTGGTCTGCCCGTCAACAGGCACCTCGGCAGGCTCGCAGGATGGGGTCACCGTGAGGGTCGCCGCGAAATGCATGTCGACTTCGAGGGTCGACTCGCCGACTTTGAAAGAGCAAACCTAGTCGCGCTACAACACATAGACGTGGCCGATCCTTGGGTCGTAGAGCACAAAACCTTTACTGAAAAGACGTTCAATGACCGAGGCCAACAGAGGATGGACGGAGATATAATCAAAGAGCACAACTCATGTTTCACGTATTGGTTCAAGCAGAAGCTTTTGTCGTACCCTTTACATGAGGATTCTTCCTCGGAAGAACAACTCATATTCGCCTTGTCACAGGGCGCCGAGCACAACCATGTGTCGTATGAGGCGTATGATACCAACGGCTACACATTCTACACCGAGGCAAAGGACATGAAGAGCGATGGTTATCAGAACTCCGGGGTAACGATGGAATCCTACACCGGTAATGACAAGGACAGATACTACGGAAGGATCGAGGAGATCTGGGAGCTGAGCTATGCTGGAGAGAAGGTCCCGATGTTCCGTGTCAGATGGGCCAAGAGCGTCATAAAATAAGACTGGTATTTCACCACCATGGTTATACCCGAAGCCAAATCCAAGACCGCGGGCGCAAACGTCACTGCGAAAAATGAGCCCTGGGTACTGGCTTCCCAAGTGGACCAATGCTTCTTCATTACCGACCCGCCAAAGCCCAGTCATGTTGTCGTGAGGAGAGGCAAAAGGAAGATCATTGGAATGGATGGAGTCGCCAATGAGCAAGACTTCGACAAGTACGGTGACCCGAAGATGGAACATGACGACGATGATGAAGTACCAGCATACACCACAAGAAGAAGCAGGACCCCCCTACCTAAAGGACGTCCGTTCAAGAGAAGAACTCCATTTACGAAAAATAAGGGCAAGAAGATTGTGACCAAATAGCTAGCTCAGATCGACTGTATTTTAATTTGATGATATTTTTTCATATTCAATATGAAAAAATATTGAATATTCATGCAGACACTCGATCTCGATCCCCCCCTTCTCAATCGCTATCACCCCTCGCAAGATCCCCCTCGCCGCCGAGCACCCCCCGCACCCTCCCCCGCTCCACTGCCGTCGCCGTCGGCATACTTACCACTAGAACACCTATTCACAAGATACTAGGCACTTCTCAAAAAGATACTAGGCACTTCTCAAACCAAGGTGCAACCAACACAAGAAAACAATGCAAAAAAATACTAGGCACTAGATGTTGTTGTGAGGCACTAGATATTCATAGGCATCTAATTGCAAACATAAAAAAAAATACTAGACATCTACTTGCAAACATAAAAAAAAAATACTAGTCACTTCTCAAACCAAGGTGCAACCAGCACAAGAAAACAATGCATTGAAAAAAAGGAAAGAAAAGAGGGGGGAAGAGGATTCGAACCCGCAACCTCCAGCTAGGAGGCAAAACCCACGGACCACTGCGCTGCTATTTCGGAGGTTAACAACATAGAGAAGGCGCACCTCATATACATGCGCCATTACTACATCAAAAAACATTCTAATGGCGCACCGCTCGGGGTGCGCCATTCCTAAGCTGGGTCGCGCCCTCCTCTCTTCTCCCGCGGCCTCCCCCTACCCCTTTCCACCAAACAGCAGCTCCCCCACCTTCGTCCACGCAGTCCACGGAGCTCTGGCGGCACTAGGGTTTGCTCCGCCTCTGCCTCCGCCGCCACCGCCGCCTCCTCCTCTGCCTCCGCCGCCGCGCCAGCCAGGCTCCCTTCCTTCGTCCCCCCAGAGGCGGCTTCCCGCTCTGCGTAGGTATGCTCGTCTCCCCCTCCCCCTCCCCACGGAACTCTGGTGTTGCTTGAGTTGCTGGGGAGGCCATGAATGCCTGGAGTTCAAGGTTTTGTCTTCTCTTTCTCTACCTATTTTGGTCGGTAGTACCGGTTTGCCTATAGCTTTTGTACTACGAACTGGGGTGAAGTTAGCTAGGGTTGAACTCTCTGATGTCACAATGCCGCTCCCGGGTCGTTAGGTTTATCTGCTTGTGATTTCTTGAATTGAGTCTGCGCCTTGTGATTTGATTCCGTTTAGGATGAACCGGCCTATTTCGAGAAGGAAAGACACCAATTTTGGGGAACCAACAGGGAAAAATAATCAATCACCTCTAAGAAATCCGTGGCAGAAGTTAACGCACATCATCCAAATTGTGTTATTGCAGAACATTTGCTCCCCCCCTCACCCCTGTTCATTTTTGTCCTCCAATTCCTCCACCATCAGGTCGCGATGTTCGCCTTTCTCTTCATGTATCCGTATCTAACAAACAGAGCAGCAACTTTGCATGCTCGCCTGATGTACAGTAGGTACGAAACCGATACCTAATCCCAATTTCGGCCTCACGTTTCATGAACCAAGAGATGATTTCTTCCACTTCGCCTATATATAAGTATAAAATCTATGTTGTTATGCTACTGGCCTTTAAGTTATAATAATATCCAGGAAATATTTTGATTCATGGGAATACCAAGTCAGTATCATCATCACACTCGTATGCATGCTTTGTAAATTCCATGTTTGCAGATTTATCATTAAAACAAAATTTCTTATACAAATTCAGGTCTTATTCCTTCAATTTCTTCTTGTCGTCTTATAATTCATTAAATTGGCGTCATTGGGGTTTGCTGTTGCGGCCTACTGCATGTATAGGAATCCTCCCGTTACTTTAATCCTACTATTCATATTTTGACCTTGACCTTCTCTCCATTAGCTTTGACCTTGTCTGCACACTCTTATTCCCATTACTTTGACCTTCTCTCCATTTTCTTAGGTTAGGCTGTCTATCTGCTGTGTCCTGTTTTAGTTAGGTTTTGAAGCAGTTTTTGTTTATCAGGGTTTGTTGCTTTAGTTGTAGTCCTGCTAAGTCTGTAATTAAATAGTCCAAACAAAGTGGCACGTGATGCTGCAAGGTTATATTTTTTCTGCTGGTTTCGCTTATATTGGTTGGCATGGATGAGTGTTAAGTCACTGAATATTGTTTATGTTTTGATCTTTAGTTGGCTATATACAAGTTTCACCTGCTGGCTCAAGTTTACATTAATGATGCAAGTTAAATATATAGCTACAAGCTAATTTAAACAGCAAACATTGGCCCATACTAGTGTCAGCTCCTGTGGTATCGCACGCTTGCACAGTTTCGTGACCTCTTTTTCTCTACTTTTGAAATGTTAGTTTGCTCATGTGTATTAATCAAGGTGACAAACAGCATGTTGGAGTAAACTTGTAAGGCACATACTCTTTTGATACTTAGGTGCACGTGAACTTGCAAGAGATGCTCGAGCTACAAGACCCGATGACCTCATGAATTCTATAGTTGGAGGGCTAGCAAGTGGAGCTGTTCTTGGCCGAATACAAGGTTGGTCATTATACTCCACGGTCATATGTTGACTTATATTTCTTTTCATACTTAACATCTTTCAATGACTTGCATCTGCAGTTTTCCTCAAGTCAAATTTGACTGTAGTGCTCAATTCCTCCTTGTCCTTATGAATTTGATCTCTACAGTACACCAAGCAAGCTTATATATCTGAAAAACTTAAGTTTATGATATCACACATACTAGCAGATAATGATGCACATTATATTACATTACGCACTGAAGCTCAGGGAAATGTGCGATTATAGTCATTCATGTGCGTTCTGGTGGAGCTTGTGCAAATGCTTAGAAGGTTGGTTCTGTGCCAACTAGCTGCATCAGAGATCAGACACGACCAAAATAATTTTTTACCACATTGGTGTCTCCGGCGCTGGCCGGCATCTCGGCAGCAAGCGGCCCCTCCTTCCCTTGCACGCCTGCCGTAGGCTGTGCCTCGACATTAGCCAAGCTCGACGCCATCACGGTAACTAAGCCTCTCTCGGCCGATGACTTCATCTCCTTGCCTTTGACTGGGCATCCCCTGACGCCCCACATGTTTTCGCAGGGCGCCGGCGCCGACGTTCCATGCACTCTCCTGCACTTCATGGGCGGCGAGTTGATCGATGTCGCTAAGGGCAGAATCGTTCAACCGGGCAACCCCATGTTCCACGGTAAACCGATGCCACCCACCACGTATAGGGTTCAACTGGTTCGGGTGTTGCCAGGTTGCGACGACTTGTTACCTCCGTTCCACCCCGCTGGGGCCGACATAGATGATGTGATGACCCTTGCTTTGGCCGAAGAGCCAGATTCGTTTGGGGGCGGGGGACAACACCGCCAGTCGTGCCGACGCCAAGCCATGGCAAGACCGCCGCAACGCTACCGGACATGCATATGGCACAGGATCCGGACATGCATATGGCACAGGTTCCGGACGACGACGATGACGACGATGGTACATTTACCAAGGTCGATAAATACTTTGCCGAACATGGGTACGGTGAGGAATTCTTGGGGCCTCCTTCTCAAGAACCCAACCCAGCAAAAGACAACCACGATCCAGCTAGTACCATGGAGAAACCCAATTGCAACAGGCGTTGTCTGGTGTTTAGTTTTGAGGAGACGCCTCCAGCTGCAGCCTTCACCGATCCTCAGATAGCCGAGGTGCGAAATATTATCAGCCCCAACACACTCAAGAAGGTGGTCTCTGAGCAGATGAACTGGATCCCATTACATCAGCAGAAGAACGGACGAAAAAGAAAGACTAACAAGGGTGCGAGCCAGCCGGCACTAAGTACGATCCGTGCTCTGGACGGGCCACCTTCACCTAAGGATATCTCGAGGAGGGTGCATGTGGCGGGTAGGCCGATGCTACCGACTAATCTGCTCAATGCTGCAACCGGTGCTATGCGGAGTCTGCATGACAGTGTTCTTTGTTTGGAGAAGCGGCGTCTCTCCGAGAATAATGTGGCATACCCGGTTTTCGTGGTCAAGGTGCCAGAGGGCAAGGCCTTTGTTGATAGCGCCATCGGGGGTTTGATCGTCCTACGGTTTGCTGACATCTTCGCTATGTTTAACCTTCATCCGCTGCACTACACCTTCGTTCGGCAATTTTCGCTGAGTATGGAGATGCGGATCATTAGAGACAAGACCCCGGACCTAGTGATAGTCGACCCCTTCTATATGCGTGCCAAGATCTTGTGCAGCGCTGGCAACCGGCAAGTCGCCAGTTCATACCTCGAAGGCGTCATTCTGGCAAACTCAGAAAAGGATAACTTCCTCATGCCTTACTTTCACTGGTAAGTTATCCCCTCATCGCCACGTAACATATGATTTATTCGATTTTGATCGTCCTTTTTTTCTAACATTCCGTGTTTTGTGCAGTGAGACACGTTGCACACTCATCCTCTTAAGCCTGAAATATTCCACGGCCACGTATTTCGACTCGGACCGCCAGTCAAAAGAAGACTACACAAATATCAAGAAAGTTCTTGATGAATCTCTTCCCGGCTACGCCATATCTGGGGGCACCTTCAGCAGGACAAGTCTCAGGCACGGCAAGCACGTGTCCACCCACAATACGACGTTCGCATGCGTCAAGCAGCTGCCTGGCAGTCAGAAGGATGCCTACTACGCCCTCCATCACATGCGGGCGATCATACGGGACAGTAATCACCTTCGGCTACCAAATAATCTCAAAGATTGGGCCGCACGCTTGTCGGCAATCCAGGATGCGGACATCAGACAAGAATTATTTCGCATCCAGTCGGAGTTTGCGGAAATCATCCATCAAGATGTCCTTCGTACCTCGGGGCAGTTCTACATCAGATCTCCATTGTCCAATAGTGAGATAGGTACAATGCTACAAATGCAGGCTGACAACGACCGCAATTTCATGACCATCACGAAAGACGGCGGCTTCATCCACGTTCCCGTGAATCGCTACTAATTCATGTTGCAATATTAAACTTTAATGAACTGGTATGTCTCTTTGGTTTGGACAGTCGTTCAACTTATATATAATCGATGCTATTTATTAGTAGGACCATGAATCGTGTTGTTATAGTTGTAATATTTAACTTTAATGAACTTTAATGTCTCTGTGAATTGCTACTAACGTTTTGTTTGGCTAGTGCATAGAGATGCCGTCGTATGTCGTGTACAAGAGTAAGGTTCCCGGAGTCTACGACGACTGGGAGGAGTGTCGGAGGCAGGTTCACCGTTTCAGCGGTAACAGTTACAAAGGGTACACCACAAGGGCGGAGGCGGAAGTTAGATACGCACGCTATCTAGTGGGAGAGAGGAGGGAGCGTTGGAGGAACCGGATGAAGACCAGTTTCATTGCGATTATACTCATCGTGATGACCGCAACTCTCTTCTATATGTGATGGTAGTTTAGATGGTCGATTTATCGACTTGTAATGTGAAGACAAACTCGCTACTCGCGGTCTCGAGAGTTGTAATGTTCTAACTTTGTTCGGTATTTTAAATTCGGAGACTAATATGTTGAATTGTATTCGGAGACTAATCTTCTATTGTATTCGATAAATCTGTTGTTTATATGTTGTGCTATCTATATTCTGTGCAATAATTTATTTTGTAATCTGTGCAAATATCAGAAAAAATAAAATAAATACCTAATATTCATACTAGTGGTGCATCACTCAGCACACTAGTGCGCCATTAGTAAGCCAGATTATATGGGTAAATATGGCCCTCGGAGGCATACCAATGGCGCACCATAAGCTATACTAATGGCGCACCGGGATATATACTAATGGCGCACCAGTATCTATACTAATGGCGCACCAGGATCTATACTAATGGCACACTAGGATATATACTAATGGCGCACTACCTGGTGCGCCATTAGTATACCAGATACTAATGGCGCACCATGAGCAATACTAATGGCGCACTACCTGGTGGGCCATTAGTATACCAGATACTAACGGCACACTTGTAGTGCGCCATTAGTAAAAAAATCTAATGGCGTGATGATAGTGGCGCACCTATATGCGCCATTAGTAGCAAAAAATGGTGCGCCATTAGCAAGCCTTTTCCTAGTAGTGATAACATATGCTCAGTCATGGTCAATGGGGTGCTTGCCTTGGTCAGCTAGGTATCCGGGATCTTTGAGGTCTTCCGCTCCGACTCCTTCGTCACACGGGTTTTCTTTCATCGTATAAAGATAATATAATATGTAGCTCACTATCAAACAGATCACAAAGTCATTTTAAAAATATTGGTTATTACTGATAAATCCAGGTTGTTATTTCAAAAATATTTTCTTCTGTTTCTAATGAAGGAATATTTTTAAAATCAACTTAACAGAAGCAAAACTATTCCAAATTAATCCTTTTGATTATTATAAAACAGAATAGTTGCTGCAAATTTCAACCAGTGGTTCTAGTAAATACTACACATTTTTAGAAGAATAATAATGGAAAATTTATATTTTTACACTAGTTAAATCTTTTTATAAAAATCATTGAAAATCAATTTTTAAAATAAAAGAAAAAGGGCTACATCCCCTGCTCTGGCTTGGCCTAGGTCTAGGCCGGCCCAAAGGCCAGCCAGCTAGCCTACGCAAGCGCCCACGCCGTCAGGTTTGAACCTGACGCGCGGGCCCGTGCAGTCAGTGGCTGCGGGGGGCAAGGGAGAGAGAGATGGGACACCGACCGGTGGGGCACACCTGTCGGGGTTGTCTCCTATCTCTGTCCAGAGATGAGGAGGAGCACGTCGTCGTGGCTACCGACGTCCTCGGGCCCTAATGAAGACGAAAATGGGTCCGGCTCGTCGTCGCCTATGTGATGGTGGTCGAGAAAACGACGGAGAGGCTCAGGTTCACCGTCAATGAGGAAGCCACGGCGGAGGAGTTTCAGGCGATGGTGGAGGTGGTAGCTAGGTACACGGATTAGCTTGGGAAAGAGGGGGGAAAGATCCCTGGTGTCACGGGGAGTGGTTTGGGGGGCAAAGGGACGCAGGAGCCGACGTGTAACCAGAGATCAACCGGAGCTCCGACACGGAGGGGCCTCGATCGATCTCGAGCTTCGGGGCTCTGCTGGCTTGTTGGGGTGGCTAGGGCGGTACTAGAGGTTGCTGCGATGAGTTTTGAGGGGTGCTGGAGCGAGGGTGAGGGCTATATATAGGCCCACGACAGCGAGTCGACTCGGGAGCACCGGTGATTCACCGTGGCGCGCATGGGGGTGCAGAGAGGAGCTAGGGTCAAAACCACGGCCTTAGGACGTGGTTTTGGACTGCCAGAACCTACAGAGGGTAAGGGAGAAAGAAGAGACACGAGTATTAGTGGCCGCACATGTCTGGCCGGTTCTGGTGCGCGCGGGCACACATCGCACCTGCTCTTAGCGCTGGAGAGGAGGGGCCCTGATGGTCGCCTGATGCAGAGGGAGGCTGGAACTGGCCGAGAGCATCGCCCCCACCTCGGTGGCTTTGTGTAGCGCGCCCAACGCACAGCTTTGGCATGCCACGGCATGCTGGCGCGGCCTGGGGTGCCTTGGACGTGTCTAGCATGTCCTGGGCACTGGATGGGATGTGGCTAGGAGATGAAGACCCGTGGGGGCTTCAGCTGGTCAAGGGAGACAAGAAAACCAGGTGCTATCAGCCATGAGGTGAAGCTTAGAATGGGGATTTCATTATATCTACTTTGAACCGGAGAGGGCCGGTTGACTGGGGCTGGGCATTGATGCTGGCCACCTAATCTGAGAGTTTGGGGACAAGAGTTGTTGTTTAACTAAGGTTAGGGGGGCTTTTACCCATGTGTAAGAAGGTGCTCGACAGTGGTTTGGGGTGGTTGCACCCCACCACTCGTTCTGCAACTTAACAAGATTGGGTTTGGTGCTAAAACAAGTGGTTTGAGCTCCATTGAACAAGTTTAGCTTTGTAAACTTGGAAACTTCATCAAATGACCAGATTTGTTCCTTCCAAAGAGATTGTAGGCAAATTAAGTCCCACAAATCCCATTTTTGGTATGGAATCCTCATTTGAGCAATTACGCACTCCTGCAATGTTTCACCTCCATTGGACAAACTTTCCTATGTAGAGTTGCTCTAACTTCAATCTGGACAGAAGGGGTTTTGCTGTTATTTGGTGTCGTTAATCACCTTCGATCAAGGTGAAACTTTATTTGGCACCAAATATGGCTTAGGGATACCACTAGAATTTTCTAGGATTTTTTTGAGAATATTTCCTTTGGAAATATTTGAAAAGGTCAAAACACACAAAAATGGTTTTCAGGGTTTACTCAAATAATAATAATATAAATAGGGGTTAAAAATCTTATGTATGGAAAATATATGTCCTTCTGATCATCTCCTAATTTAATAAGATTTTTCTAAGGCACAAAAGTATTTTTCCATATAGGAATACCATTTTCGGCCTTAGAGATGGACATGCAAATAAATTAGAAAAATAATTCCCAAAATAATTATTTTGTGGTTTTGGTGCACTAAAATGGTGCTAGAATCACATCACCAACTTTGGGTGAGAACACTCCTTCCTATCAAGGGCATGTAGTGCAACTTAAAGCAGGGTTTTACTTTAACCAGAAATAAGAAAAGGGTTTTGAAAATAATTTTGATCTTGAGAAATGTTGTTTTATCATCACATGATCAAGCATACAAGCATACAATGACAATCATGGAACTCACATCATTAGTTTTGAAAAAGTTTTAAGAAACTCAGATTGTTGAATTACAGAAAACGTGGTAGTGAAAACAGGGTGTGACATCGCCGCGGAGGTTGTGGCCGAGGGAGGCGTAGTGCTACTCCAGCACCTCCGTCTTCTCCCACGCTTGTTTCCGTCGGAAATCTTGTTGAAAGTACTCCGTTGGAGTTTCTTGTCAGACTGGAAGGCTGCATTCGGACCCGGCTCCAACTCCCCATCGCCTTCGCCAAGCTGATGAGAGAAGAGAAGCCCCCAATGTTGCATCTTCAGGTCCATGGCTGCGGCAACGGCACGGTCCCGGTGACCGTGGAGCAGCCGGGACCTCGGCTCCTGTTCCTCGGCCGCGGGTGGAAGACTTTCGTCTCTACCCATAACCTCTGGGATGGGCACGCTCTTCACTTCAAGATGATGGCAGACAACCTGCTCTCCGTCAAGATTTATTGGAACTCGGGTGTGTGCCTCGGCTACGGTGAAAAGAGGTCGTGCGGGACCGGCAATCCTTCCTCAAGCTAAAGCGATGAGGATGGGTCGGATGGTAGCGACAGCGTGTACGGGTCAGATCCTCGGTAGGCTAAGCCTGGGTACGAGGATTTGTCCTCAGACTAACCGTGGGTCGAACCATCTCCGTCATTCCGTGGTCCTCCTCCTCCCGAGCTCAGGCCGACGAGCTGGAAGAACAGATGCTGCCGTATACCGCCAGTCTGTGCGAGTCTTCCCGGCAAGGGAAACATGCCTTGGTCTTTCTATTCTTCGGGTCGTCTTCCCGGCGAAGCATGCCTGCTGAGGCCTTGGGAATCTTCCCGGCAAGGAGGGCTTGCCGGGGCCTTGCATCTGAAGCCTTTGTATCCCACACCCCTAGAGAAAGGGGAAGGGCGTGGTTTTGGACTGCATTGGGTTGCTTTCCTGCTGCTATTCCCGGCACACTGTTGTCGGGGCCGTTGCCGATGCGGGTGCACGAGTCTGGGGACAAGGGACCCGGGTCTCTAGTGCACCGACAACATCATAGATCACACCAGATCCAATAAAGTGTGATTACAACATTCACACACATTGTTACGCTGTAGTGTGCCAGGCGGCGTGAGTTGTGAAACAATTCCACATTTCCATAGGTGCATGCAAAACTAATGACTCAAATATTCTCCTCCATGATCAGATTGTAGGAACTTTATTTTCTTGTCACGTTGATTCTCTACCTCACTCTGAAATTTCTTGAACATTTCAAAGGTTTCATTCTTTTGTTTCATTAAGTAGACATACCCATATCTCCTTAAATCATCAGTGAGGGTGAGAACATAACGATGGCCACCGCGAGCCTCAATGCTCATTGGACCGCATACATCCGTATGTATTATTTCCAATAAGTTAGTTGCATGTGTCAAATGATTCAAAATCAAGAGACTCCAAAAGTTCATCTGTATGGAGGTTCTTCATGAGCTTTACACCGATATGACCAAGGAGGAAGTGCCACAGGTATGTGGGACTATCATTATCAACTTTACATCTTTTGGTACTCACACTATGAATATGTGTAACATCACGATCGAGATTCATCAAGAATAAACCATTGACCAGCGGGGCATGACCACAAAACATACCATTCATATTAATAGAACAACGATTATTCTTGGAATTAAATGAGTAGCCATCTTGCGTAAAGCGAGATCCCAATACAATGTTCGTGCTCAAAGATGGTACTACATAACAATTATTAAGGTTTAAAACTAATCCCGAAGGTAGATGTAGAGGTAGCGTGCCGATGGCGATCACATCAACCTTGGAACAATTCCCGACGTGCATCATCACCTTGTCCTTTGCGACCCTACGCTTGTTCCGCAGTTCCTACTTTGAGTTGCAAATGTGAGCAACAGCACCAGTATCAAATACCCAGGAGCTACTACGAGCGCTGGTAAGGTACACATCCATAACATGTATATCATATATACCTTTGACGTTGCCGACCTTCTTATCCTATAAGTAGGGGTGGTTCCACTTCTAGTAACCGGTTCCCTTGCAATAATAACACTCCGTCTTAGGCTTGGGGTCCTTTCTTTGGCTTCTTCCCGGCAACTGGTTTACCGGGCGCGGAAACTGCTTTGCCGTCTTTATTGAAGTTCCCTTTATCTTTGCCTTTCTTGAAACTGGTGGTCTTATTCACCATCAACACTTGATGTTCTTTCTTTATTTCTACCTCACCAGATTTCAATATTGAATACAACTCCAGAATGGTTTTCTCCATCCCTTTCATGTTGTAGTTCATCACAAAGCCTTTATAGCTAGGTCGAAGCAACTGGAGGATTCTGTCAATGACCACATCATCCGGAAGTTCAACTCCCAGCTGTGTCAAGCGGTTGTGCAACCGAGACATTCTGAGTATGTTCTCACTGACAGAACTTCTTTCCTCCATCTTACAGCTAAAGAACTTGTCGGAGAATTCATATCTCTCGACCCGGGAATGACCTTGAAAAACCATTTTCATCTCCTCGAACATATCATATCCTCCATGTTGCTCAGAACGCCTTTGGATCCCCGGTTCTAAACTGTAAAGCATGCCACACTGAACCAGAGAGTTGTCATCACTCCGCGACTGCGAGGCGTTCCTAACATCCTGGGTTGCCGCGGGAACGGGAGGGTCACCGAGCGGCACATCAAGGACATATGGCTTCTTGGAATCCATGAGGATGAGCTTTCAGTTATGAGCCCAGTCCGCATAGTTGCTCCCATCGTCTTTCAACTTGGTTTTCTATAGGAACGCGTTGAAGTTGAATGGGACATTTGCGTTAGCCATTGGATCTACAATATTTAAAAAGACACTTTTAGACTAAGTTCATGATCATTAAGTTCATCTAATCAAATTATATAATGAACTCCCACTTAGATCGACATCCCTTTTGTCACACAAGTGTTACAGGATCCACGTCAGCTAGCCCGTGTCCGGTCATCAATGGTGAGCATCTCCATGCTGATAATATCAACCATATGACTCATCTTCGACCTTTCGATCTCCCGTATCCGAGGCCATGTCTGTACATGCTAGGCTCGTCGAGTCGACCTAAGTGTTTTGCATGTGTAAAGTGGGTTACACCCATTGTATGCGAAGGTTAGAATCTAACACTCCTGATCATCACGTGGTGCTTCGAGACAATGATCCTTCGCAACGGTGCACACTTAGGAGAATACATATTTCAAAATTTTAATGAGGGCTCATCTTACCTTTGCTACCGTTATTCTAAGCAATAAGATGAAAAACATGATAAAAATCACATGCAATCATATAGTGACATGATATGGCCAATATCATCTTGCTCCTTTGATCTCCATCTTCGGGGCACCATGATCATCATTGTTACCGGCATGACACCATGAATTCATCATTGTGTCTTTGCAAAGTCGTCTCGCCAATTATTACTTCTACTACTATAGGTAATTGTTTAGCATAAGGTAAAGTAATCACATGGCGTTGCATCTCATACAGCAAATTAAGACAACTCCTATGGCTTCTACCAGTTGTCATACTCATCGACATGCAAGTCGTGAATCCTATTACAAGAACATGATAAATCTCATACATCACATATGTAACATCACATCCTTTTGGCCATATCACATCACATAACATACCCTGCAAAAACAAGTTAGACGTCCTCTAATTGTTATTGCAAGTTTTACGTGGCTGATATGGGTTTCTAGCAAGAACAGTTCTTACCTACGTGACAGCCACAATGTTGATATGCCAATGCTATTTACACTTCATAAGGACCCTTTTCATCCAATCCAATTCAACTAAAGTGGGAGAGACAGACACGCGCCAGCCACCTTATGCAACAAGTGCATGTCAGTCGGTGGAACCAGTCTCACGTAACCGTACGTGTAAGGTCGGTCCGGGCTGCTTCATCCCACAATACCGCCAAAAAAAGATAGGACTTGTAAGGGCGGGCAATTGACAAAATCATCGCCCACAACTTTGGTGTCCTACTCATGCATAGAATCTACGCATAGAACCTGGCTCGGATGCCACAGTTCGGTAACGTAGTAATTTAAAAAAATCTACGTCATACCAAGGATCTATCTAGGAGAAACCAGCAATGAGCAAATGGGTAGAGCATCTTCATACGTGTGAAGATCGCTAAGCGGAAGCGTTGCTAGAACGCGGATGATGGAGTCGTACTTATAGCGATTCAGATCGCGGTAGATAACGATCTAAGGGCCGAACAACGGTCCTACCGCGTTCAACACACCTACAGCCAGGTGACGTCTCCAACATCTTCATCCAGCAAGGAGGGAGGAGAGGTTGAGGGAGAGCTCCGGCACCACGACGGCATGGTGACGGTGGAGTTGCATGGTACTCCGGCAGGGCTGCACCTTGGAGGTGGAAGAACATGTGTGTTGCAGGCCTAAAACCCTCCCATATATATAAGGGGAAGGACGAGGAGGATGCCCACCCCTAGGGTTTCCACCCTAGGTGGTGCGACAACCCTGGAGATGGGAGAGGGGCGGCGGCCAGGAGGAGGACATGGCGCCCTAGGGTGGCTTGCCACCCAAGGCAAGCCCACCACGCCTATGGTTAACGCACCCTCCCTCTATTGCGCCTTGGGCTGATGGTGGTGGCGCACCAGCCCACTTAGGGGCTGGTTCCCATCCACTTTTAGCCCATGTAGCCTTTTCGGCTGGTGGCCCCTCCCGGTGGACCCACGAAACCCTTCCAGTGGTCCCGGTACATTACCGACGAATCCCGAAACACTTCAGGTGATCAAAACTCCACTTCCTATATATGAATACTTACCTCTAGACTATTTCGGAACTCCTCGTGACGTCCGGGATCTAATCCAGAACACCGAACAACCTCAGGTAACCACGTATAACATTCCCATAATAATCCTAGCGTCATCGAACCTTAAGTGTGTAGACCCTACGGGTTCGGTGAACATGCAGACATGACCCAGACACCTCTCCGGTCAATAACCAACAGCGGGGTATGGATACCCTTGTTGGCTCCCACATGTTCCATGATGATCTCTTGGATGAAGCACGATGTCGGGGATTCCATCAATCCCGTATACAATTCCCTTTGTCTATAGGTATGATACTTGCACGTGATTCGATCGTCGGTATCCCTATACCTTCTTCAATCTTGTTACTGGCAAGTCTCTTTACTCGTTTCCTAACAAATTAGTCCATGGCTAACTCCTTATTCACATTGAGCTCAGTATGATGATGCATTACCGAGTGGGCACATAGTTACCTCTCTGTCACATGGAGTGACAAATCCCAGTCTTGATTCGTACAACCCAATAGACACTTTCGGTGATACCTCTAGTGCACCTTTATAATTAACCAGTTACGTTGTGACGTTTCATACACCCAAATTACTCCTACGGTATCCGGGAGTTGCACAATCTCATGGTCTAAGGAAATGATACTTGACATTAGAAAAGCTTTAGTAGACGAACAAAACGATCTAGTGCTAAGCTTAGGATTGGGTCTTGTCCATCACATCATTCCCCAATGATGTGATCACATTATCAATGACATCCAATGTCCATGACCAGGAAACGATGATCATCTATTGAGCAACAAGCTAGCCAACTAGAGGCTCACTAGGGACACATTGTGATCTATATATCCACACTTGTATTATAGTTTCCGGTTAATTCAATTATAACATGAATAATAGACAATTATCATGAACTAGGAAATATAACAATAACCACTTTATTATTGCCTCTAGGACATATTTCCAACAAGTCGGGCATCATCAAGGAAATACTGGCCACAGTCGGGCGTCTCAGTGACATCATGGAATGGGCGTGATAAAATAAATGAATATCCGGGTGGTACAACGAACCTTCGGGATATTCAGCATAACCAAGGTCTCATTAGGTTAGTTTCAAGAATCACAGTCCTATATCATTGATAACTTGTTCTCCATAGACCGACGCGAAGACCGACACTTGACATGTCAACTAGTCATCCTTGGCAGTGGACGTGGCTAATTAAATAGTTTTGAATCTGCAGAGGGTGTACACTTTACCCACAACCAACAGGTCCCCATAGCGCAAGGACTAATCCCGTGTACTATATTTTAGAAGTAAACACACAAAACCAGCACGCACCCATTTTTACCGAGCGGGGTTCGGAATCACCCACACTACACTTCCAGGGAAAAAATATATAACACGAGGAGGCCAACATCCTCGACTAGCATCGGATCAAATTTATACCGCACACTACAAGGGGGTGCCCCCTCTCGGTCCTAGATCGGAAACAGCCATGCTCCATGACCGGATGACTGGCATTATTCTAGGGCCATGGAACCTTCATGTTCCCCCTCTACTTGGTGTGCACATGGAGTTAGGATTACGATCGACTCAACCGCATTCCCTTTCGGGAAGACCTGTGGTAGCACGAAAAAGTAAGGTGACACACTTACAAGACTCGATCTATGTCGATACTAGAGGTTAATTTTTATTCACATGATGTCGTGCATCTGACAAGACGAGGTCACAACCTATCACGTCCCACATGACTACTGTGTCCAGGACCTCTCATCATTTCATTATTTGTTAATATATCCATGCATGAAATCATAACACATGCAATGTTGAAGTTATGATATATCAAAGTTATGAAACAACCATATCAGCAAACATCCATGAAACATGCAAACATGCTTTCCTCGGGCGATGAAGTCGGAGACTAGCTCGGTGAAGTTGATGGCAACATTTCCCCCTTCGATATATATGCCACACAAATACCGGTTCTACCTTAAAAATTGAGCGTGTATAAATTTGTCTCAAAAATATTTTGGAATAAATATGATAAAAAAAACTAGACAACAGAATAAAAGTTTTGGAAAAATAATCAACTCAAAAGCCCTTTTATTTTAAAAGTTATGTACTAAATGAAATCAAGGACGAATGTGTGATAAACAGAAAGTTCCCCAGGGGCAAACTCGAAAAGGAGAAAACAATTTGGCAAAAATTCACAAACCAATAGAGAAAACTCCTTTTGACAAAAGGCGCCACTGGAAAACGATTCAGAAAAGAAAGAATCCTAACAGTGGGCTAACGCTGTCAGGTTCGAATCTCATTGCTGACGGCACGGGCATCGCAGCGTCGTTGGCAACATGCTGCTACAAAACACAGGGGGAAATGGAGCGGGTGCACTCACCGAGGCATTCCAGAATCAAGGGAGGTGGATTGGGTCGACTGCGAGCTATACGATGGCGGCTACCCTCACTCTAGCAGATGGAGGATTCATGCATGGGTTGATCTTGACGGAGGTGCCTCCAAGCTCCGAACTAAGGCAATTCTTAGATGAAAGGATGCTCACAAAGCCTACTGGCAAATCTTGGGCTGCAGGGCCTAGCACACCTAAGCGATTTTTTCGGAGCCCGAAGCTGATCGGGGCGGCCGGAGATGGAGATGATGACTCTCCCAGCTCCTCCAAGGGGTTGGGCGTAGCTCTGATGAGGTGTTGTCACACCCTGATTTCGCTATCACTTTTTGTGTAATTCAAAAATCTGAATTTATTAAAACTTTTTCAAAACTAATGTTGTAAGTGCCATTATTGTCATTGTATGCTTGTATGCTTGATCATGTGATATCATAAACCCCATTTCTAATAACCTAATTATTTTTAAAACACATTTTCTTATTTCTGGTTAATTCAAAACCCTGGTTTGGCTTGCACTATAAGTCCTTGATGACAAGGAGTGCTCTTACCCAAAGTTGGTGATCTGGTTCTAGCACCATTTTAGTTCACGAAAACCATAAAATAATTATTTTATCAATTATTTTCCTATTTTATTTGCATGTCCATTTCTGAGTCCATAAATGATATTCCTATATGGAAAAATACTTTTCTACCTTGGGTAAATCTAAGAAAAATTGGAGATACTCAGAAGGAAATATATTTTCCATACATAAGATTTTCAACCCCTATTCATATTATATTTATTTGAGTAAAACCCTTGAAAGCTTTTCTGTCTGTTTTGACCTTTTGAAATATTTCCAAACAAAATATTCTCAATAAATTTCTAGAAAATTCCAGTGGTATCCCAAAGCCATATTTGGTGCCCATATAAAAATTGATCTTGATCCAAGGTGGTTAAGGTCACCAAATAATTGCAAAACCCCTTCTGTCCACTATTAAGTTAGAGCAACTCTAGATAGAAAATTTATCCAATGGAGCTGAAAGTTTGCAGGAGTGCCTAATACCTCAAACGAGGATTCCATGCCAACAATGGGATTTGTCGGACTTGATTTGCCAACACTCCTTTTGGAAGGAACAAATCTGGTCATTTAGGGATGTTTTCAAGTTAACAAAGCTAAACTTGTCCAATGAAGCTCAAACTTGGTGAAGCCCCTTGTTTTAGCACCAAACATAATCCTGTTATGTTGCATAGAAACTGGTGGGGTGCAACCACCCCAAACAACTGTCGAGCACCTTCTAATAGTTGGGTAAAACCCCTCCTAACGTTAGCTAAACTCAACCCTTTCTCCCAAACTCATAGATTAGGTGACTAACATCAATGCCTAACTCCAGTCAAGTGCACCCTCTCTGGTTCAAAGTAGATAAACCAAAATCTCCAATTTAAGCTTCAGCCCAAGGCTGACAGCACATGTTTCCTTGTATTTCTTGGACCAGCCAAAGCTCCCACGGGACTCCAATGGCTAGGCATCTCCAAGCCAATGCCCAGGACACGCTAGACACGTCCAAGGCACCCCAGAGTGCGCCATCATGACATGGCATGCCAAAGCTGCGCTATGGGCGCCCTACAGAGAGTAACCGACGTGGGGGCGACTCCCTCGGCCAGTTCCAGGCTCCCCGCGGTGTCTCTCCTCTCCTCCAACAACCCCTCTGCATCACGCAGCCCTGAGGGCCCCTCCTTTCTCGCGCTAAGAGCCGGTGCGACGTCTGCCCGTGGGCCCCAGAAGCGCCAGAGGAGCGCGGCCACGATAGCTCGCATATCCTCTCTCCCTCTGTCTCGCAGTGAGTCCTCGTGGTCCAAAACCACATCCTGACACCATGGTTTCGACCCCGGCCTCTCTCTACACCCCCATGCACGCCATGGTGGATCACCGACGCTCCCGAGTCGGCTCACCGTCGTGGGCCTATAAATAGGCCCTCCCCTAGCTCCAGAACCACTCACTCCACCTGACTGAGACCTGAATCACCTCCCTGGCCACCCCATTGAGCAAGAAGACCCCCGGTGCTCGAGATCGACCGAGGCCCCTCCGCCTCGGAGCTCCAGTCGATCTCCGGCTACACGTCAGCTCTTGCGTCCCTCTGCCCACCAAAACACTCCCCGTGACAGTAGGAAGCTTTCCCCCCTCTTCCCCAGTGAATCTGTGCCCGTAGCTGCCACCTCCACCTTCACCCGAAACCCCTCCGCCGCGGCTACCTCGTCGCCAGTGAACCAGAGCCCCTCCATCGTTGACACGGCCACCATTAGGTAGGCGACGACGAGCTGGACCCATTCTTGTCTTTGTTAGGGCCCGAGGACGTCGGTAGCTACACCGGCGTGCTCCTCCTCCTCTCAGGCTAGAGGTAGGAAACGACCTCGACAGGTGTGCCCCACCTGTAGGTGGCCCATCTCTCTCTCCCTCGTTGCCCGCACCCACTGACCACAAGGGCCCACGCGTCAGGTTCAAACCTAACGGCGTGCGCGCCTGGGCAGGCTGGTTGGCTGGCCAGTGGGCCGACCCAGTCCCAGGCCAAGCCAGGCCAGGGCCTGTAGCCCTATTTCTTTTTGTTTAAAAATTGATTTTAAATGATTTTTCCACTGTTATTTTTCTAAAAATGTGTAGCATTTAACAGAACCATTAGATGAATTTTTGCAACAATGTCGTTTTTACAAGGAAATTGGAATAGGTTTGCTTATGTTATATTGACTTTAAAAATATTATTTCAGAAAAACCAGAGACAAATATTTACAAAATAACAATATGGATTTATCATAATTAAACAACATTTTTAAAGTGACTTTGTGATCTGTTTTGGAGTGAGCTACTTATTACGACGACAGAAAACCCGTGTGACGAAGGAGTTGGACTTGAAGACCTCGAAGACCCAGGATACCTAGCTGACCAAGGCAAGCAACCCTTTGACCATGTGTGAGCATATGCTACGTTGCATGCTAGTGTAGAAAATATTTCCGATGCATGTGATCATAAGTATCGGTAAATCATTGAAGTGATGTTACCGATGGCTCCTCCGGATCACTGGCATGTTGAGCTTGATCCTACCACCTATGAAGGTCACACTAATATCATGTTGACAAGTAGAGCTAAGCATACTAGCATGACCATTGTTGGTATAAATCAATGGTTTATAAAAGCCCCGTCGGGTGCACCGGGTATTTGTGTGAGTATGGTTTCGGAAATGGGATTAGGTTTATGATATGTCGACCATCCCAACTTTACATGTATGACCGCGTTACCCCTTTATGGGACATGGCTTTGTTGATTACTCTGGTCGGTGCTAGAAAAGAGCCACATTACTAGTGGCGGGAGTGTGTGGTCACTCTCGTGATGGGGTCGTGCCAGGTAGGGCGACTATGTCGTTTTTACATGTTCCACGCACACCGTTGGTCCCCGCATGGTTGATAATGTCCAGAGTCGGTGCTCGTAAGACGTACAACATGTGGGCTGGGTACCAATCGAGTGGACCTCTTTGTCTAGTATCATCAGGGAAAGGCATTGATTGGGTACTTACCTCAGGTATGTTATATACCGTGGGTCGTCGATAACACGGAAGTTTCCCAGATCTCGTGGGTCGAGCATACTACCTCTGCAGTGTGTAAAACTATTTGAATAGTCATGTCCACGGTCAAGGACAGATGGGTGGTGCTGCTTAAACTACGTCCAGTCGTTTCCTCATAAAGCAAGTGTGTGTGAGTATGTGGTAAATGGTATTTTATGAAACAGTTGATATGACCAAGTTTGCTGACTTGGCATATAGGGTGAACCCGGAGTGTTCAGCACTTGATAGATATATTTATATATGTAACCTGTTCTTCAAATCAACATTTTAACTTATGTTGCACATCCATGATCATGTTTATTTACAACCAAGATGATATCCACCAAAGATGCATATTACTTGTTATCCTTTCCATTGCATTGTTCATATCATGGGATGTTTGCGAGTACATTTGAAAGTACTCATTGGCTTGCCACTGGTTACATTATTGAGCAGACATGGAAGGACCGGAGTTTGGAGAAGAGTACGTCTTTGGAGACGGCCGTGCGAACTAGGACGCTTCCTAGTCAGAATGCCTGTTGGTGTAGGTTGATGGCATGGGCACCCGCTTAGCCATTAAATTTCCGCAACTAGTTGTGTCCGTGTGATTTGGCCTTATAGGCCCTACCTTGACTTGACCATTCGATCGCGTGATGTCATAATTTGGTACTTGGATGTAAGACTCTCAATATTCAGTATCTCTGTGTTCGGTGAGCATTGATCTTTGGGATCACTTAGTATGCTCATTTGGGGATCCCGACTCATAAGTCGGGGTCCCCACAGAGCTGGTATTAGAAGCATCCTGACTATAGGAAGCCTTAGGTAGCATGGACGATAGCCGAGACAATTAGTGCACCTAGCCTTTATCCCTGAGATTTTATGCACCCACTAAAACATTCTAACGCTCTCCCCTACATCTTGTAGATGGCCGCCATACCTGAGATACTTCTGGATAAGGGCTTTCCCCTACTTCTGGGAGATAGCCTCAAGAAGTGTCAAGTACGCCACACGCCCATCTTCCTTTACCATGAGCACCGTGCCAAGGCCGACACCAAGGAATATCACATGGACGTGATAGTGAAGGCTAATGACTCCCTAACCAGTTGGTTCTTTGAAGGACCACACATGGAGGATCTGATGTTGGCAGTGGAGACATCCGCATGAGAGAGGCGCTCGTGCGTCTCCGCGACATCCTTCTCGAGATGGCTAACGAGCCAACTACTCGTCACCTACCTTTTATTAAAGATGGGATAGACCGGAGTTGGACACTCAACCCATCTTCACAGGACGGGACGCCACTAAGGTTTCAGACCTACTTCAGTCTCTCCTCTGACACCTTGACACACCTTTTGATCAAGGAGTCAATGAAGATTCACCAAGAACTGCACAAGTCAAGGACCTACTTCTTATGGAAAAGATGAAGACCCGCAAGGTAAAGGAGGAAGGAGCACCGGAGGTCGATGAACCATTACCTTCCGAGGAGGAATACCATCGCTTTAGGCCACTCTTATTCAGAGTCGCCGCCTGACCACGGAAGAGTACACTAAGCTCCTCACTGTTTCTCCAACCAAGAGACGCCGTGATGGACCACTCCCTTCTCCTACTCCTCAGAAGGAGGATAGCACCAATGAAGATGAAGACAAAGACCCTGCAGAACCTGCCACATAGGATTACGGCCTAGGCAATTAGAAGTCTCCCCAAGCGTAGTAAATTCATGTATCGGTTAATGCGATCCATGAGTGTTCTGTGAGCATGTTTGATACAAGTTGCATTTCTGCCTTAGGCAGCTTGTAAGCGACTACATCACTTGTTTTTAATCTAATGCATTAGCTTTTCCCAAAAAATCTTTGGCTTAAAAATCTCACACTAGCACGACTCCAAACCCCCTTAATAGAGCATCATCCCTTATTATTCCGGCCGGTTCAGCATATTGACATGTCTACTCCCTTGACAGGATGGTGATCTCAACTCGCACCAGCACCTTCGGCAACCCCGGCTCTGCCTCTTTAGGTCAGCAGCTGGGGACCGGAGGGGCCGCTCAAGGTGGAGATCACCACGAGCAGCAGCAAGGCGATATTCCACCGCATCCTCCAGAAAGCTTGACTATGGCTCAGTTCCTTCAAGGTCTCCGCGAGGAACGTCAAACTAGTAATGCTGCTATCCAGCAACTGGCTCAAGTCTTGGTGAACAACCCACCGCAGAACGGGAATGGAAACGGTCGCTCTACTATGTCTGAGTTTACGCGGACTACGCCACCCAGATTCACGGAGATGACTGTACCATTGGATGCCGATGACTGGATCCATAGTATCGAAGACCTCCTCACGCTGGTCAAATGCACTGATGATCATGAGAAAGTCCTTTATGCTTCTCACTCTCTCGGAGGCACAGCCAGAGCTTGGTGGGATGGATTCCAAATCATGCTAGCAGGACAAGTCATCACTTGGGCAATGTTAAAGGAAGGATTCCGCGCCGCTCACATTCCTCCCGAAATGATGACCATTAAGAAGCGGGAATTACGAGCATTAAGGCAAGGCAGTGGAATCGTCAAGGAGTATTTGTAGAAGTTCAACCTCCTTTCAAGATATGCACCAGAGGACGTCAACATTGAGGCCGCAAAAGTGGAACGCTTTATGGAAGGACTGAAGCAGTCATTCCAGTATCAACTGGTTGTTGGTGAATGCCGGAGCTTCTACGATCTTGTTAATAAGGCCCTTATGTTGGAAGATAAGAGTCGTGCGATGGACGACACTCGTAAGCGCAAGCTGATAGGAAGTGGAGGACCTAATAATCTGAAGCCTCGACCATGGCAGGCAGCTCCGGCAAGACCCAGTTATCAGCAACAATAGTATAAGGCTCCAACATTTCGCTAGAATTACCAGCCTCAGCAGCAAGTCAACACCAAGCTAGCATTCAACCCACCGAACAACAGTGGAATCAAGACCAATCTTCCAGCACAAGTTACCTGTTTTGGATGTGGACAAACTGGGCACTATTCCAGGCAGTGTCCGAACAAGAAGCCCGACGCACCGCGCCCCAATGCGCCAAATCAAGGTCAAGGAGCACCAGGCAGGAACCAAGGTCCGCACAATCAGCAGTACCACAGCAGTGGACGTATCAATCATATCTCCGCAGAAGAGGCACAGGAAGACCCGGACTGCATTCTGGGTACGTTCCTCGCCAACTCCACCCCAGCAACAATATTGTTTGATTGTGGTGCTTTTCATTCTTTTGTTACTCAGAAGTTTGCGGAAAAGTGTGGTTTGAAACCTACCCTGCTTAACAGGCGAATGGCAGTACATACCCCGAGAACAGTGTTAAGGACCAACCTAGGGTGTAGAGGAGTCATGACTGTTATCAATGGGATAAGCTTCTCAACATATCTCATCGTCATTTAGTCCCAAGGCCTAGAAGTAATTCTTGGTATGGATTGGTTGGCCAAACACCAAAGCATCTTGGACTGTGCCAACAGGGCAATTACCATGACAAGCGACCAAGGGGTCAAAGTCAAGTATGTCTGTGAGCCAGTATCCGCTCGAGTACCGCAAGTTAATAGCTTGTCGGGAGAAGAGATGGACCGAGTGCCGATAGTCCGTGAGTACCCGGACATCTTTCGAGATGAGCTAACAGGGATTCCTCCCGACTGAGACATCGAGTTCATCATTGACCTCATCCCGGATCGAGGCCTATCTATAAGAAGCCTTATAGGATGGGCTCCGAAGAGCTGACAGAGCTGAAGAAGCAGCTGGATGAGCAACTCAGGAAGGGATTTATTCGTCCGAATGCATCACATTGGGGATCACCTGTTCTGTTGGTGTCTAAGAAGGATGTGACTATCACACCCTGCGTCGATTACCGTTCTCTCAATGAGGTCATGATCAAGAACAAGTACCCACTCCCCAAGGTTGAAGACTTGTTTGACCATTTAAATGGAGCCAAGGTATTTTCCAAGATCGATCTCTGGTCTAGATATTACCAGCTGAAGATCCGACCTGAAGACATACCCAAGACTGCGTTCGTGACCCGGTGCGGTCTATATGAGTGCACTATCATGTCTTTCGGGTTGCGAAATGCTCGAACTAACTTCATGTACCTCATGAACAAGGTCTTCAAGGACTACCTAGATAAGTTTGTCGTCGTATTTATTGATGACATATTAATCTTCTCCAAGTCCGAAGAAGAGCATCAGCAACACTTGAGGTTAGTATTGGAGAAGATTCGAGAGCACCAACTTTATGCCAAATTAAGAAAATGCCAATTATGGCTGAACGAAGTTGGATACTTGGGTCATACCATGACGACAAGTGGATTGGCAGTCGATCCTTCCAAGATTACTACGGTAACCAACTGGGAGTCGCCAATCGATGTGAAGGAAGTTAGGAGCTTCCTCGGACTTGCGGGATATTAGCGCAAGTTTGTAGAAGGATTCTTCCGCATCGCTCGAACCATGACTCAGCTCTTGAAGAAAGGAAAGAAGTTCGAATGGACGCCGGAGTGTGAAGCAAGCTTTCAGGAGTTGAAGAAGAGATTGACTATCGCCCCAGTATTGGCTCATCTGGAACCGGGCTCGGTGGAGTCATAATGCCAGACATCAGGGTCGTGGCATATCTATCACGGCAACTGTGCCCGCATGAGGATAATTATGCCACCCATGATCTCGAGTTGGAAGCAGTAGTGCATGCCCTGAAGACATGGCAACATTACCTTCTGGGGAAGCGATGTGAAATATACACTAACCACAAAAGTTTGAAGTATATCTTTACTCAAAGGGAATTGAATATGAGGCAACGAAGATGGTTGGAGTTAATAAAGACTACAACCTCGGCATTGAATACCACCCCGGTAAGGCCAATGTAGTGGCTGATGCCTTAAGCAGGAAGGCTAGCACCTTGAGTGTTAGGATCAAGGGAAGCCTACCCACCTTATATGAAGAAATGGAAAGCTTCGGGTTGGAGCTAGTAGAACGAGTATTCCTAGCTAACCTCGAAGTCAAACCAACGCTAGCTGATGACATCAAGGAGGCCCAGAAGGGGCACAAGAGCATTGAAGGCATCAAGAAGAAGATCCGGGAAGACAAGGCCCCATAATTCTCGGTGGATGAGCAAGGAGTAGTGTGGTTTGGGAAATGTTTTGCGTACCCAGCAAGGCAGAACTCAAGGACTTGATCCTGTAGGAATCTCATGACACTCCCTACTCAATTCACCTCGGTGATACCAAGATGTATGAAGATCTCCGAGAAAGATTCTGGTGGCATGGCATGAAGAGGGAAATAGCGTCTTATGTTGCCAAGTGCGATGTGTGCCAGCGAGTCAAGGCTGAGCATCATCGACCTGCTGGACTGCCACAACCTCTCCAAGTGCCTGAATGGAAGTGGGAACAAGTCGGCATGGACTTCATCACTGGGTTGCCCAGGTCAACCAAGGGGCATAACTCCATCTGGGTCATTGTCGACCATCTCACCAAGGTGACCCATTTCATTCCAGTCAACACCACTTATGATGGAACCAGTTGGCTAGTCTCTACATCCATCATATAGTGAGTCTCCACAAAGTTCCCAAGGAGATTGTATCCGACCGAGGCACGCAGTTCACCTCAAGATTCTGGAAGAAGTTCCAAGAATCCCTCGGAACCAAGCTCTCTTTCATTACCGCCTTCCACCCGCAAACGAGCGGACAGACAGAAAGAGTGATTCAGATACTGGAAGATATGCTCCGCGCTTGTGTCTTGGCACATGGTGCCAAATGGGAAGACTGTTTGTCGTTTGCTGAGTTCTCCTACAACAACAACTACCATTCAAGTCTCAAGATGGCCCCATTTGAAGTGTTGTACGGACGAAAGTGTCGCACCCTGCTTAACTGGTCCGAAACCGGTGAAGGGTTGATTTTCGGGCCGGAATTCTACAAGAGGCAGAAGATAAGGTGCAGCTTGTCCGAGAAAACTTGAAGGGAGCCAAGTTGAGACGAAAGAGCTATGCGAATTTATCGGTGTCAAACCTCTCAAGGGAACCAAGTGTACCTTCATGTCACACCTCTCAAGGGAACCAAGCGTTTCCAAGTCAAGGGGAAACTTGCTCCAAGGTTCATTGGACCTTTTAAGATCACTACAAGGCGTGGAGAAGTTGCTTACCAGTTGGACCTACCTCCGGAACTTTCGGGTGTGCACAACGTCTTCCACGTGTCACAACTTCGGAAGTGTCTTCAAACGCCAAACCGTCCCGATCTTTACGAGGACATTGACCATCAGGCCATCGACCTTCAACTAGATCTCACTTATCGTGAGAGGTCAATCCGCATCGTGGTTGAAGCAGAGCATTGCACCAGAA
This sequence comes from Hordeum vulgare subsp. vulgare, assembly GCF_904849725.1. Lineage (NCBI taxonomy): Eukaryota > Viridiplantae > Streptophyta > Magnoliopsida > Poales > Poaceae > Hordeum > Hordeum vulgare. Next base: position 282,289,025 of record NC_058523.1, read on the forward strand.
GTCACACCATCAGATATTTCAAGGTTCTTTGGAGCAACCACACCGAAGGAGAAGCAACATGGGAGCATGAAGAATATATTCGATCTGAGTATCCGTACCTTTTTAGCACCTAGCCTAGGAATCTCGGGGACGAGATTCTTGTAAGGGGGATCGGTCTGTCACACCCTGTTTTAACAAGCACTTTTTCTGTAATTCAAAAATCTGAATTTATTAAAACTTTTTCAAAACTAATGTTGTTGGTGCCATGATTGTCTTTGTATGCTTGTATGCTTGATCATGTGATATCATAAACCACATTTCTCATAACCTAATTATTTTTAAAACCCTTTTTCTTTCCGGTTAATTCAAAACCCTGCTTGGGGTTGCACTACAAGTCCTTGATGACAAGGAGTGCTCTTACCCAAAGTTGGTGATCTCGTTCTAGCACCATTTTAGTTCACCAAAAGCATAAAATAATGATTTTATCAATTATTTTTCCTATGTTATTTGCATGTCCATTTGTGAGACTAGAAATGATATTCTTATATGGAAAAATAGTTTTGAAAAAATCTGAGAAAATTTGGAAATATTCAGAAGGACATATATTTTTCATACATAAGATTTTCAACCCACATTCGTATTATAATTATTTGAGTAAAACCATGAAAACCTTTTTTGCCTGTTTTGACCTTTTGAAATATTTCCAAAGGAAATATTCTCAGTAAATTCCTACAAAATTCCAATGGTATCCCAAAGCCATATTTTGTGCCCATGTAAAAATTCACCTTGATCCAAGGTGGTTAAGGTCCCGAAATAATTGAAAACCCCCTTGTGTCCAGCATGAAATTAGAGCAATTCTACATAGAAAAGTTTGTCCAATGCAGCTGAAACTTTGCTGTAGTGCCTAATACCTCAAATGAGGACTCGTTGCCAAAAATGGGATTTGTGGGACTTGCTTTGCCCACACTCCCTTTGGAAGGAACAGATCTGGTCATTTAGGGATGTTTTCAAGTATACAAAGCTAAACTTGTCTAATAGAGCTCAAACTTGGTGAAGCCCCTAGTTTTAGCACCAAACCCAATCATGTTAAGTTGCATAGCCAATGGTGGGGTCCAAGCACCCCAAACCACACCGGCTCGAGCACCTTCTGACAGTTGGATAAAACCTCTCCTAACCTTAACTAAACCCAATCCCTCTCTCCAAAACTCATAGATTAGGTCGATGACATCAATGCCTAACTCCAGTCAAGTGGCCAGCCCAAGGCTAACCAAAGCTCCCACGAGACTCCAACGTCTAGGCATCTCCAAGCTAGTGCGCATGACACGCTAGACACGTCCAAGGCACCCAGAGCGCTCCAGCATGCCGTGGCATGCCAAAGTTGCGCTCTAGGCGCGCTACAGAGAGCAACCGAGGTGTGGGCGACTCCCTACCACCTATGAGGTTCACACTAATATCATGTTGACAAGTAGAGTTAAGCATAGTAGAATGAGCATTGTTGGTATAAATCAAAGGTTAATAAAAAACCTGTCGGGTGCCACTAATGCCCGAGGGTGATGATGATTTAGGTGGCCACTTTTGGTGAAGTGGTGCACCGGTATTTGTGTGAGTATGGTTTCAGAAATGGGATTAGATTTTTGATGTGTCGACCATCCCAACCTTACATGTACGACCACGTTACCCCTTTATGGGATGGGGCTTTGTTGATTACTGTGGTCGGTGCTAGCAAAGAGCCACATTACTAGTGGCGGCAGTGATGTGTGGTCACTCTCGTGATGGGGTCGTACCAGGTAGGGCGACTATGTCATTTTTACGTGTTCTAGGCACACCGTTGGTCACCGCATGGTTGATTCTCTCCAAAGTCGGTGCGCATAAGACTTACAACATGTGGGTTGGGTACTAATCGAGTGAACCTCTTTGTCTAGTATCATCAGGGGAAAGGCATTGATCGGGTACTTACCTCGGGTATGTTATATACCGCAAGTCGTGGATGACACGGAAGTTTCCCAGATCTCGTGGGTCCAACGTACTACCTCAGAAGAGTGTAAAACTATTCGAATACTCGTGTCCATGGTCAAGGACAGTTGGGTGGTGCTACTTAAACTATGTCTGGTCGTTTCCAAATAAACCAAGTGTGTGTGAGTATGTGGTAAATGGTGTTTTACGAAACAGTTGATATGACCAAGTTTGGTGACTTGGCATATAGGTTGAACCCGGAGTGTTCAGCCCTTGATAGATATATTTATATGTGTAAATTGTTCTTCAAATAAACATTTTAACTTATGTTGCACAACCATGGTCATGTTTATTTACAACCAAGATGATATCCACCAAAGACACATATTACTTGTTATCCTTTCCGTTGCATTGTTCATATCATGGGCTATTTGCGAATACATTCAAAAGTACTTATTGGCTTGCGACTGGTTATATTATTGACCAGACATGGAAGGACCGGAGTTTGGAGAAGAGTATGTCTTCGGAGACGGCCCAGCAAACTAGGACGCTTCCCAGTTAGAATGCCTGTTGGCGTAGGCTGATGGTATGGGCACCCGCTTAGCCCTAAGATTTCTGCTACTAGTTGTATCTGTGTGATTTGGCCTTATAGGCCCTACCTTGTGAAGTTGACCATTCACTCACGTGATGTAATAATTAGGTACTTGGATGTAAGACTCTCAATATTCAGTATCTGTGTGTTCAGTGAGCGTTGATCTCTGGGATCACTGAGCATGTTCATTCGGCGATCTCGACTCTAAGTCGGGGTCCCCACAGGTGTGGATGGAGCTGGGTCTGGCGGCATACTTGGGGCCTCTATTTATAGTCTGATGGGGGAGGACCGAAGTTGTCTTAACGCCGACACTAATCATGGTGAGCCAGGGCAATCAACACAGGGATACGGTAACTAGAATGGATACAACGGCTCTAGGATTTTCCGTTTTATCTCTAAGATGGCTCGAATCCGTGGTGATGGCGCCGCTCAATAGAAAGGCACTTCTGGGCGCGGGGACTGCATGGAGTGTGCTCTATGCCATGCAGGCCAGAACAACAAGCTGCAGCATGCACAGGGGCAGGGTAGGGACACACGTAGGCTGCTGGAGGCTTGGGCGGTGTCGGACGACACGACTTTGCAGTGGGGCACGTGGGGGGAACGTGCCTTGATGGCACCGCTGCTACGACATGCGTCGTTAGGCCAGCTCACCCTCGACGACCACAACTGGCCAAATGATCGCGCGACGCCATAGATAAGGATGCCATAGATAAGGAGGAGCCACACTTCACAAGCAGCCAGGGTGAGCACTGGCGTGGTTGTCACTGCTGCTGGGTGTTCACTCGGACGATGCATGGCATGTGTTCGACGGTATGCTAGACGCTTGAAGGTAGGGAGTTTGAGGCTGAAAAGTTATGGAGTGATCTCTCTCTGGCTCCAGGGACTGCCTAATGTTTCTCAGAATTTTTGGAGATGGATAAGATGGGTTTTAATCAAAAACATCAAATCTAGGTCAAACTTCAATCAAACGTTTTGAAATTATTGAACTGCAAGGCACACAGTTTTTGAGGTTATAGGTTGAGGGTACCTAGGGCTACAATGAATAGGTAACTTGGATTCAGAAGCCAAAGCAAACAATAGGTTCTTTGCAAAATTTTGAGGTCCAAAACTCACTACAGAAAATACCTAGGGTCATTTTAAAATAGATAAAATTATTAAATCACCTCAAAACTTTGAGAATCTGATTTTAAAAGATGCCCTCAGGGTAGAGGGGGATCATCGACAAGAAATCATTTAAAAAGGGAGAGGGCATAATTTTAGTGACAAACTTAGTTAGCAAAGTTGAAGCATAACCTACTTATAGATCTTTATGAAAGAGAGGAGGATTCCCAAAATAAGAACATTTTTTCGCCAAATAAGAATTTTGCAAGCTCTTACCGCACCAGAAATCTCAAAAGAAGCTTCTCAATATATGGTTTGCAAGAAGATTACAAAAGATGTTTTCATAAAAAAAATTCATAATTGTCTTCAAAAAGAAATCAAATCAAAAAATCCAAAATTAGAAATTTGAGGGTGTTTCAACACCTACCACCTTAAGAAAAATATCTTCCCCGTGATTTTAGCCATCCTTCAAGCAAGTGCAAGTGTTCTTTCTGGAGGAACTCCTCCCTTTACCAAGTGACTTCATCCTCATAGTGATTACTCCACTATACTCTGAACAACCTGGTGACCTTCTCAGGTGTACTCCTTTCTATTACCTCCAATATCTTTACTGGGTGTTCACCGTAAGTGAGATCCGGTTGAACATTTATGCCTTCGTGTGATACTCGCTTGCCTCGATCGCTCACACATTTTCTTAACTGAGATATGTAAAATAGGTCATGTATGTCGGACAACTCAGTCGGTAGTTTGAGCTGGTAGGCAACCTTACCTCTCCGTGCAATTATTCGAAATGGTGCGATGAAGTGAGGTGCCAACTTGCCCTTTGCCTTGAACCTTTAAACCCCTCATCCGAGATACCCGGAGGTATAAATAATCGTTTGGCTCGAACCTGACGTAACGATGTCTTCAGTCATAATAGCTCTTTTGATGACTTTTCGCTGTCTTCAACTTGTCTCTGATAAGTTTCACTTTGTCCTCAGCTTCTTGGAGCATGTGTGGACCAAAGATATGGCTATCCCCGTTCTCTAAGCAATTTAGCGGTGTATGTCGGTGCACTGAAGACAGTTGTCTCGTGTGCCCCAGACTTGTGCGCGGGCGCCGTCTACACTCTTGGCGGCAGTGTACGAAGAGGGCTGACGGGAAGATAAACCCAAGCTCACATGGGACACACCCCTCAAAGGGTGTGAAGAACAACTCCAAGCTACAAGGCCCCGACAATCCCTCCTGGCCGGCAAGACACCCAGGGCCCGACAAGCTCTCCTTGCGGGGTAGATAAACAAGGCCCCGGCAAGCCCTCCTTACCACGAAGACACGCAAGACCCCGACAAGCCCTCATTGCCGGGAAGATGTCCAAGACCTCGGCAATCTCTCCTTGCTGGGAAGGCAGATTAGGCCACCGGCAAGGACACCAGGCCAGCAAGCCCCCTTCGCCCACCAGGTGTCCCTCCTGCCAAAGTGCCACCGACTGCCACCACTCCAGCGCATCCCTCATACGCCAACACAACGCCTAGGTGTCAAAACACCTGGATACGTGTCGATGCCACCTTGATGCAGGTCAGTGGGCCTGACAATGCATTTACTGCCCCTAACATTGAAGTAGATATATATTGGTGAACCCTGTTCACTATGCGAGTCGTGAACCCACTTTCAAAGAACTGTTTGTGACCCCTTTGCCTATAAAAGGAGGCCCAAAGCTCAGTTTTGGGGGTTGGACCTTTTGGGGTTTGGACTCTTTGATCACTGGCCCAAAGGCAATCACTATAGCAAGTAATCCTATAGTAAGCACCCAATACAACAAGCAAAGCATGAATAGGGTTTTACGCGCAAAGCGGCCCGAACCCGGGTAAAAACCTTGGCGGTATTGATAGCTAGCTCTGCTCTTGGCGCCACCTCTCTCCCTGCCGAACGATCAAGGGACCCGTCAAGATTCCCATAGGTGTCATTTTTCCAACATCTTTGGCACGCCTGGAAGGGGCTGAGAGATGTCCGCTAATCTGAGCAAGCTCTGCCCCGGATGTTCAGGAGTTGAGCGCACCGCCGCAGTTCCCCAAAGCGGGGCGCGCCGATGGTCGCTCCACTCTGCTATGGCCTTCTAGCGCCTGCACAGGCGTGCTGCTGCGTGAGCGCACGTCAAGGAAGCGGAGACCCCTAGTTCAACGTTAACAGGCTGATGCGCCGCTCCAGGACAGAGCGTTGCTATCGAGGGTGTGCCTGGGGGCTTCGACGAGGCCTCCGCCGCATACTCTTGCGGTCGCACCTCTGCGGATTGATGCATTGCCATCGAGGATGCGCCAACAAGTCCCGAAGCCTCGGCACGCACTCCAACGGAAACCTTTTCTGCCCTGGAAGTGTCGCGTCACCGCCAAAGATGCGCTTGGGGGCTCCGCTAGCATACCCTGGCCAAAAAGAGAAAAATGAGTGACACCCTGGCAAAACCCCTTTCCCATGCGATGGTCAAAGACTATCAGCAAGAATCTTGCTGGCGAGGAGGTTGTCGAGGGGATGTAACATCCTGCTTGCCGGCGATCTGAGGCCCCGACAAAAGTTTCACATGCCACGAGAAGAAGTGTCGCGGCATGGTAGATAAGTGACAACAACTCTAGATAAGATTTTTGAGTAGATAGGTTGTTTGCTTTCGAGAAATCCCAATATTTGTTTGAGCAACCTGAGTGCAGAAGGAACCTTGCCAGGATCAGTGCACCTTGGTACTGTTTCGAACTCGTTCAATGACCTGAATGGACACAGAGCGCCTTCACACTGTTTCCAACCTGCTCAACAGACCAAGCGGCTACGCAATGCCTTATTTCGCCTCGAGCCACGCTCGACGATTTAACGGTTGCACTGAGTGCGGCAAGGAGTCTTGCCAGTAACGACCCCTCCGACGAACTACTAAGGATCCGTTCCTCAAAGCACTAGCAGCAGGACCAGTCTAGCCAGCAAGCTTCCGGAAAATGCAAAGGGTGTATCAGAAAAAGAGGGGGATCAAACAAAAAGGAGACAACATTTCATTCATCTGTTTGAGGCAAGCTCAGACATATTACATGGATGATTTTTACTACTCTAACCTATGATACTGTCTTGGGCGAGCGACAATGCTTTCCGGACAGAAGTTCAAGAAGACAAAAAGCGGCGCGGCCCCCAACGCAACCCAGGCTAGTTCATCCTGGACCAGCACTACGCACAGGAGAATAGGGCTGAAGGACAGGGCAACCGGAAGGGATGAAGAAGTCGGAGCCCACGAACGCGCCTCCTCAAAGACGAGGCATTGATGCCGGCTCCAGCAAGGTAACACAGTCATGCGGGGTAGAGGCATGAGCTAGCCCTGGTGGCACGGCCGGCGGTCAATTAGAGCTAGGGGTGTCGTGCTCCGACATGACACCCCGAGATCCTGACCCGCCGAGAGCACCGCCGCCACCACTGTCCTCCTCGTCGCTATTTCTCAAGGAGGGACATTCGGTGCCGCTCGATCCCACTTCACAACAGCCGAGACGCATACCTGAGTGTCCATAAAACTTGACATATATCATATCATGCTCCACCAGCTTGAAGCGGAGGACATGCCCATCCTCGAGATTGTGGGTGCGGGCGATGGCTTTCCACCCATGCCCGAGCAACATGGAGCGGCGTTTCAGATACTCCACGAGCACCTACATATCGCCATGGGAGCAGCCATACGCCCACAGCAACAATACGGGAGGCTTGGCAGCCTCCATCACCCTGGCAAAGGGTCCAGGGAGGTGCAGATGGCCTCGAGGAACGTCGTGCAGCTCCACGATGAACTCCAGCACCGTCCTGTCCAAGAGCCGGCCCCATGAGGGAGAAGGCGACTCTGTGGGAGAAGGCGGGAGTGTTGGAGTAGCATTCCGCCTTCCCCGGCCACGACCTCCGAGGCGAACGCGGCCCCGTGCCCCTCCGGCACCTCGGGCACTCCAGCCAGCCTCCGTAGCTGTGGCATGATCAGAGAGGGATCCTCTCGTCGCTCTAGCGGCTGATGGTGGCCGCCCCCATCCTCTAACCATGGTTAGGGGAGAGTACCACCTGAAGCTAAGAAAGATGATAAAGAAACAAACTTGGGGGGGGTGCTGAGCGTTTCAGGAGTTGGATGGATGAAGAAAACCCCCTCGCAAACCCCCTGATTTATAGGGAGAGGCGTAGTGGCTAACCTTCTTCGCTCCAGAAACCGCAGCCCCTCTCGCCCAATCACCCATGGTCACGGCCGAACAGGGGGATATCCTGCTGTACCAATGCATGTGAGGGGGGCCTTCCACGACTGCGACTTTTAAGGCCACGATCGCCATTTTCCTGTCCGTTACTGCGCTTTCCTTGCGCGTGGCATAAGTGTTTCGGGAGATGGGACGACGACTGTGCGCCCACCTCTCCACGTCGCATGCTCAATGTGCGACGCGGAGAAAGACCACTTGCAACGGCTCCAAACTGCAAGATACCCTATCACAGAAGCACATGCACCACTTTGGTCCTGGCCCAACAACGCCTCGCATGCGTGTGTGGATCAGGCCTGGGGCTCCAAAGACTGGAGTCTCCTATGCCCTAGACTTGTGCACGGGCGCTGGCAACACCCTCGGCGAAAGTGCACAAAGAGGGATGACGGGAAGATAAACCCAAACTCACCAAGGCCACACCCCTCCAAGCGTGTGAAGAACAAGTCCAAGCTACAAGGCCCCGGCAAGCCCTCCATGTCGGGAAGACACCCAGGGCCCAACAAGCTCTCCTTGCCGGGTAGATAAATAAGCCACCGACAAGCCCTCCTTGCCGCGAAGAGAGGCAAGTCCCTGGAAAGCTCTCCTTGTCGGGAAGACTTCCAAGACCCCGGCAAGCTCTCCTTGCAGGGAAGACAGATTAGACCACCGACAAGGACACCAGGCCGGCAAGCCCCCTTCGCCCACCACGTGTCCCTCCTGCCATAGTGCCACCAACTGCCACCGCTCCAGCGCATCCCTCATGCGCCAACACAACGCCCAGGTGTCAAAACACCTGGATACATGTCGATACCACCTTGACGCAGGTCAGGGGAGCCTGACAAGGCATTTACTGCCCCTGACACTGCGGCAGATAGATAGCGGTGCACCATGTTCACTATGCGACTCGTGAACCCACAACAAAGCACTATTGGTGACCCCTTTGCCTATAAAAGGAAGCCCAAAGCTCATTTCTGGGGGTTGGACCTTTTGGGGTTTAGACGCTTTGATCACTGGCCGAAAGGCAATCATTGTAGCAAGTAATCCTGCAGCAAGCAGCCAATACAACAAGCAAAGCAGGAGTAGGGTTTTACGTGCAAAGCAGCGCGAACCTGGGTAAAAACCTTGTCGATGTTGATCGCTAGATTTGCTCTTGGCGCCACCTCTCTACGCACTGAACGATCAAGGGATCCGTCGAGGTTCCCATAGGTGTCGTTTTCCCTATAGACATCTTCGTCCGTACAATGCTACAAAAGGCGGCATTTGCATACTTGCCTGATAACTATTGTTGTACGAGAACTCGACATACGGGAGAGTGTCCTCCCAATAGCTTTCGTAAGTTAGCACATATGGACTAAGCATGTATTTCAAAATCTGGTTCACATGCTCAGTCAGTCCTCCACTCTGGGGGTGATATGCTGTACTGAACACTAATTATGTTCCCAAGGCTTGCTGTAAGTGATCCCAAAACCTTGAGGTAAACTGAGTGCCTTGGTTGGATACTATGGTCTTCGAAATTCCATGCAAACAGAAAATACGAGCGAGGTACAACCTGGCCAGCTTCTGTGTGGAGTAGGTGGTCCTCACTAGAATGAAATGGGCCACTCTGGTATGTAAATCAATGATAACACAATGGCATCGTGTGCATGTCAGGACAGGGCTAGTCCAACAATAAATTCCATGTCGATTTCATCCCATTTCCACTCAGATACCTTCATAGGTTGTAGTAAGTGTGCTATCTTCTGATGCTCAGCCTTTATTTGCTGACATGAATTGTAGCACGCAATAAAAGAGGCTATATCTCTCTTCATTCCGTGCCACCAATACTTTGTGTGAATGTCCTGTTGGAATTATGCCCTAGAGGCAATGATAAATAACTTGTTATTATAATTTCTGTATCAAGATAATCATTTATTATCCATGCTAATTGTATTGAATGAAGACTTAGATACATGTGTGGATACATAGACAAAACTAATAGACGTAGCATGTTGATCATGCCATTTTGTTGCTACTGTTTTCTGTGTGTCAAGTATTTATTCCTATGACCATGAAATCATATAACTCGCTGACACCGGAGGAATTCTTTTTGTGTATCAAACGTCACAACGTAACTGGGTGACTATAAAGATGATCTACAGGTATCTTCGAAGGTGTCCGTTGAGTTAGTATGGATCAAGACTGGGATTTGTCACTCCATGTGACGGAGAGGTATCTCGCGGCCCACTCGGTAATACAACATCACACACAAGTCTTGCAAGCAATGTGACTTAGTGTAAGTCACGGGATATTGAATTACAGAACGAGTAAAGAGACTTGCCGGTAAACAAGATTGAAATAGGTATGCGGATACTGACGATCGAATCTCGGGCAAGTAACATACCGAAGGACAAAGGGAATGACATACAGGATTGTACGAATCCTTGGAACTGAGGTTCAAACGATAAGATCTTCGTAGAATATGTAGGATCCAATATGGGCATCCAGGTCCCGCTATTCGATATTGACCGAGGAGTCCCTCGGGTTATGTCTACATAGTTCTCGAGCACGCAGGGTCTGCACACTAAAGGGTCGGCGTTGTTTTATGCGTATTTGAGTTATATGCTTGGTTACCGAATGTTGTTCGGAGTCCCGCATGAGATCAAGGACGTCATGAGGGTTTCCGGAATGGTCCGCAGACGAAGATTGATATATAGGATGACCTCATTTGATTACCGGAAAGTTTTTGGCATTACTGGGAATGTACCGGGAGTGACGAATGGGTTCCGGATGTTGACCGGGGGGCAGCCTACCCCGGGGAAGCCCATAGGACTGAGGGATGCCACACCAGCTCTTAGTGGGCTGGTCGGCAAGCCCAAGAAGCTCCTGCGCAGGATAAGAAAAATCAAAGAGAAAAGAAAAAACGGGGAAGTGGGAAGGAAGGGAAGGAATCCACCTTGGACTATGATTGGAGGAGGATTCCTCCCCCCCCTTCGGCCGACCCCCTTGGGGCTCCTTGAGACTCAAGGCAAGGCCCCTCCCCTCCCACCTATATATACAGAGGTATTAGGGCTGATTTGCGACAACTTTGCCACGGCAGCCTGACCACATACCTCCACGGTTTTTCCTCTATATCGCGTTTCTGTGGAGCTCGGGTGGAGCCCTGCTGAGATTAGATCACCACCAACCTCTAGAGCACCGTCACGCTGCCGGAGAACTCATCTACCTCTCCGTCTCTCTTGCTGGATCAAGAAAGCCGAGGTCATCGTCGAGCTGCACGTGTGCTGAACGCGGAGGTGCCGTCCATTCGACACTAGATCGGAGCGGATCATGGGACGGATCATGGGACGGTTCATGGGACGGTTCGTGGGGTGGATCGAGGGACGTGAGGACGTTCCACTACATCAACCACGTTTATTAACGCTTCTGTTGTGCAATCTACAAGGGTACGTATATCTGAAATCCCCCTCGTAGATGGACATCACCATGATAGGTCTTCGTGCGCGTAGGAAAATTTTTGTTTCCCATGCGACTTTTCCCAACTTTGGTATCAGAGCTAGGTTCATGCGTAGATGTCATCTCGAGTAGAACACAAAAGTTTTTGTGGGTGGTGATGTGCGATTTGGTGCCCTCCTTAGTCTTTTCTTGATTGTGCGGTATTGTTGGATCGAAGCGGCTCGGACCGACAATACTCGTACGCTTACGAGAGACTGGATTCATCGCTATGAGCAACCCCGTTGCTCAAAGATGACTGGCGAGTGTCGGTTTCTCCAACTTTACTTGAATCAGATTTGATCGAGGAGGTCCTTGGATGAGGTTAAATAGCAATTCATATATCTCTGCTGTGGTGTTTGCGTAAGTAAGATGCGATCCTACTAAATACCCATGGTCACCAGGTAAAACATGCAATAACAATTAGGGGACATCTAACTTGTTTTTGCAGGGTATGCTTGTGATGTGATATGGGCAACGATGTGATGTGATATATTGGATGTATGAGATGATCATGTTGTAATAGTTAATAACGACTTGCACGTTGAGGGTACGGCAACCGGCTGGACCCATAGGGTTGTCTTTAAACTAATGTTTATGCTTGCAGATGCGTTTACTATATTGCTAGGATGTAGCTTTAGTAGTAATAGCATGAGTAGCACGACAACCCCGATGGCGACACGTTGATGGAGATCATGGTGTGCCGCCGGTGACAGAAGATCATGTCGGTGCTTTGGTGATGGAGATCAAGAAGCACGTGATGATGGCCATGTCATGTCACTTATGAATTGGATGCACCTTATTTTTCTTAGAATGACGGTAGCATTATGAGGTGATCTCTCACTAAAATTTCAAGACGAAATTGTGTTCTCCCCGACTGTGCACCGTTGCTACAGTTTGTCGTTTCGAGACACCACGTGATGATCGGGTGTGATAGACTCAACGTTCACATACAACGGGTGCAAAACAGTTGCACACGCGGAACACACGCGTTAAGCTTGACGGGCCTAGCATGTGCAGACATGGCCTCGGAACACATGAGATCAAAAGGTCGATCATGAATCATATAGTTGATATGATTAGCATAGGGATGCTTACCACTGAAACTATCCTCAACTCACGTGAAGGACGGACTTGATCTAGTGGAATTGGATCATGAACCACTCAAATGACTAGAGAGATGTACTTTTTGAGTGGGAGTTTAGCAAGTAATTTCATTAAGTTAAACTCTAATTATATTGAACATAGTCTAAGTCCTTATTAATATATTTGTGTTGTAGATCAATGGCTCACGCGAGAATCACCCTGAATGTTAATACGTTCCTAGAGAAAGCTAAGTTGAAAGATGATGGAAGCAACTTTGTAGACTGGGCTTGTAATCTTAAGTTGCTCCTGCAAGTTGGGAAGAAGGATTATGTCCTTAATGCTGCGCTAGGAGATGAACCACCCGCTATGGCTGACCAAGATGTTAAGAACGCTTGGTTAAGACGTAAGGAGGACTACTCAGTAGTTCAATGTGCAGTCTTGTATGGCTTAGAGCCGGGACTTCAACGTCGCTTTGAGCTTCATGGAGCATATGAGATGTTCTAGGAGTTGAAGTTTATCTTTCAAAAGAACGCCCGAATCGAGAGGTATGAGACTTCCGATAAATTCTATGCTTGCAAGATGGAGGAGAATTCGTCTGTTAGTGAACATGTGCTCAAAATGTCTGGGTACTCAAACCGTCTAGCTGAGCTAGGGATTGAATTCCTGCAAGAGGCTGTCACTGACAGAATTCTTCAATCACTGCCACCAAGCTATAAGGGCTTCGTGTTGAACTATAACATGCAAGGGATGAACAAGTCACCCGGCGAGTTATTCGCAATGCTGAATGTCGTAGAGTCAGAACTCTGTAAAGAGCATGAAGTGTTGATGGTGAATAAGACCACTAGTTTCAAGAGAAACGTCAAAGGAAAGAAGGGTAATGCGAAGAAGAGCGGCAAGCCTGTTGCCAATCCAACAAAGAAACCCAAAGCTGGACCTAAGCCCGAAACAGAGTGCTATTATTGCAAGGGTATGGGTCACTGGAAGCGCAACTTCACCAAGTATCTGGGTGATAAGAAGGCGGCCAAAGAAAAATCAGGTATATTCGATATACATGTTATTGATGTGTACTTAACCAGCTCTCGTAGTAGTGCTTGGGTATTCGATACCGGTTCTGTTGCTCATATTTGCAACTCAAAACAGGAACTGCGGAATAAGCGAAGGCTGGCGAAGGATGACGTGACGATGCGCATGGGAAATGGTTCCAAGGTTGATGCAATCGTCGTCGGCACAGTTTCACTTCAGTTACCATCAGGATTAGTTATGAACTTAAATAATTGTTATTTACTACCTGCGTTAAGCATGAATATGATATCTGGATCTTGTTTATTGCGAGGCGGTTACTCGTTTAAGTCAGAGAATAATGGTTGTTCTATTTCTATGAGTAATATCTTTTATGTTCATGCACCCAATGTGAGAGGATTGTTCATATTGAATCTTGATAGTGATAATACACAGAGTTAACAATGATAGCGCCATGTTTTTATGGCACTGCCGCTTAGGTCATATTGGTGTAAAGCGCATGAAGAAACTACATACCGATAGAGTTTTGGATTCCTTGACTTTGATTCACTTGAGACGTGCGAACCATGCCTCATGGGCAAGATGACTAAAACTCCGTTCTCCGGAACAATGGAGCGTGCAAGTGACTTGTTGGAAATCGTACATACCGATGTGTGTGGACCGATGAGTGTGGAGGCACGCGGTGGATATCGTTATTTTCTCACCTTCGCTGACGATTTGAGTAGCTATGGTTATGTCTACTTGATGAAACACGAGTCTGAAACATTTGAAAAGTTCAAGCAATTTCAGAGTGAAGTTGAAAATCATCGTGACAAGAAGATCAAATTCCTACGGTCTGATCGTGGGGGTGAATATCTGAGTTTCGAGTTTGCTGCTTGATTTGCAATCTCTGGCGTTAGCTAGACGAATGCTAATGACAACAAACCTTCTCCTGCAACGGCACCAAAAGAATGCTGCTAGCACTCCTCGGTAATGAAACTAGAAGAATGTTGTTGATGGCCCACCAGCGCGTGGGTTCGCATCAGTTTTCGACGGTAGAGTATTCGACCCAATTTGTTGATAAGCCAATCAGGATGTGAGAGTATACTGTCAAGTATTAGCAGCTGAATTTGTTAGATTCAACCACACCTGAAATATTAGTATCTGCAAGCACAGTAGTAACAGCAAAGTAACGAGTAACGACAGTGTAACGAGCAATAGCGACGGCAAGGAACACCAGTAGTGACAGCAGTAGCAAGTAGCAACAGTAGCAAGCGACAGTAATAGCAACAGTGGTAGCAACAGGAGAGCAAGACAAGTAACAGCAGTAGAAAGAGTAGTAGCAGCAGCAGAGCAAGACGAGTAACAGCAGTAGCAGCAGCAGTAGAGCAAGACAAGTAACATCAGTAGGACAAACTCGTAGGCAATGGGTCGGTGATTTGTTTGGATGATATTCATCATGCAACAACTATAACACGGGTTCATATATGCCTAGCTCCCGTCCGTCAATGTGATGTAGGCATGCATTCCATCTATCATCATACGTGCTTAGGGAAAAGAACTTGCATGACATCTATTGTCCATCCCTCCCGTGGCAGCGGGGTCCAAAAGGAAACTACGGGATACTAAGGTTCTCCTTTTAATAAAGAACTGGACCAACACATTAGCATTTGGTGAACACATGAACTCCTCAAACTATGGTCATCACCGGGAGTGGTTCTGGTTATTGTCACTCCGGGGTTAACGGATCATAACACATAGTAGGTAACTACAACTTCCAAGATCGGATCTAAAACACACATATATTGGTGACAACATAATAATTTCAGGTCTGAAATCATGGCACTCGGGTCCTAGTGACAAATATTAAGCATGGCAAAGTAGTAGCAACATCAATCTCAGAACATAGTGGATACTAGGGATCAATCCCCGTCAAAACTAACTCGATTACATGATAGATCTCATCCTACTCATCACTGCCCAGCGAGCCTACGAATAGATTACTCACGAACGACGAAGAGCTTCATGGAATTGGAGAGGGAAGAAGGTTGATGATGATGATGAGGACCATTTCCCCTCTCCGGAGCCCAAGACGGACTCCAGATCTACCCTCCAGATGAAGAACAGGTGGTGGCGGCGCATCCGTATTGAAAACGCGATGAAAACTTCTCTTTTTATTTTTTCTGGGACGAAAGGTAACTTATAGAGCTAGAATTGGGGGCGGGTGAGCTGTGTGGGCCCCACAAGCCTGCCCACCGCCACCAGGAGGGTGGTGGCGGAGCAGGGGCTTGTGGCCCACTGGCCCACCCCCTCAGGTGGAGCTTGGCGCGGATATTTTTGATATTTTCGAAAACTGCTCCCCGTAAATTTTCAGGACGTTTGGAGAACTTTGATTTCTGCACAAATATAACACGAAGGCAATTCTGCTGAAAATAGCGTCAGTCCAGGTTAGTTCCATTCAAATCATGCAAATTAGAGTCCAAAACAAGGGCAAAAGAGTTTGGAAAAGTAGATACGATGTAGACGTAACAACTCCCCCAAGCTTGCTTGTCCTCAAGCAACTCAGTTGACAAACTGAGAGAGAAAGAAAAACTTTGACAAACTCTATTTTATCTTATTGTTGCAACTATGTCTAACTCATAACTAGAATTTCAGCAAGATCTCAAGTTGACCACATAAGCAAATGACACAAAGGTCTCACAGTAAACTAATATCAATGGCATAATCAGCTAACGAGGAAATAATAATGAGTTTCAAATACCAACACTTCAATCAAAACAGAAATAGGTGGTATCTTGCTAGCTCTTTCTGAGACCACAAAACATAAATGCAGAGCACTTTCAAAGATCAAGGGCTGACTAAACATTGTAATTCATAGCAACGAAGATCCAGTCATAGTCATACTCAATATCAATAAAAAGCAAAGCATAAAAATGACATAGGTGCTCTCTAATTGGTGCTTATATAAGAGGAGGATGACTCACCAGGAAAATAAATAGACAGGCCCTTCGCAGAGGGAAGCATTGATTTGCAGAGGTGCCACAGCTGATGCTTTGAAAACAGAGATAATAATTTTGGGTGGCATGCTTTAATTGTCAAGGCAATGACCAAGAGTTCTCAATATCTTCCATGCTACTCATGCTATAGGCGGTTCCCAAATAGAAAAGTAAAGTTTTAACTCCCCCCCACCAATCAATCACACTCCACGGCTAGCCGAATCCTCGGGTACCGTCCATACTAACATCAACCCGGGGGGGGTCTTGTTTTACAGTTATTTTTTCGACTGAAGCGTGGAACTGGGCATTCCAAATATCGGCCCCTTTCTCATGAATGACTGTGAATAAACACATGTCGAGGATAACACTCCTAGCATGGAAGATACCAATAGCCCCCTATCACCACATGAGCGGTTCAGGCATGCAAAACAGATTATTTCTTGAAGGTTTAGAGAGTGGCACATGCAAATTTACTTGGAACGGGAGGTAGATACCGCAAATAGGTAGGTATGGTGGACTCTCATGGAAAAACTTTTGGGTTTATGGAAGTGGATGCACAAGCAGTATTCCCGCTTAGTACAAGTGAAGGCTAGCAAAAGACTGGGAAGCGACCAACTAGAGAGCGACAACAGTCATCAAGATGCAATGAGTCTGACTAACATTGAATGCAAGGATGAACAGGATATAAATCACCGTGAACACGAACATCGTAGAGGCTATGTTGATTTTGTTTCAACTACATGCATGAACATGCGCCAAGTCAAGCCACTTGAAACATTCAATGGAGAATACCATCCTATCATACTACATCATAGTCATCTCAAAATCTATGTTCGCATTCAAGACAAACCATTATAAGCTCTGAGCTAAATAAGCATGGCATTAGAAACTATGATCTCTAAGTTGTCGTTGCAAACATCATTCTCTCACAACAAAGCTAAATCTGGGTCGACAAGCTAGTCATATTTACAAAAACAAAATAGATAGAGTTCATACCAGCTTTTCATTCTCAGTCACTTCATCATATATCATAATTGTTGCCTTTCATTTGCACGATCGAACGATGAGAACGATAATAAGCGCATTGGACAAAGCTGAATCTGTAGGCAAACACAAAGGAGAAGACAAAGTAATATGGCTCTTTGAAAGCTAAACAAGTAAGCATGTAAGAACCACTAAACATTGTAACCAATATCTTCTACCTTGACACAAAGAAAAAGAAAACTATTTACATGGGAAAGCTCCCAACAAGCAAAAGAAGAAACAAAAATCTTTTCGGGTTTTCTCGAAAGGACACAAAACAAGAAAACAAGAAAACAAAAAGAAAATAGCATGGATAATACAGTGGCAAAGTGTAAACACCGGCTAACAAAGTGAAAGCATAAGCATGGATATAAAGTCGGTGAGAACACGTACTCCCCCAAGCTTAGACTTTTGTCCTAGCTTGGTCTACTCCCAAGGATGATCCTGGCGAAACCGAAAGTCATAATGGGTGTTATACAGGAGTGCTGCAGCCACTGCCTGAATAGCTGCCTCACGAAGTCGAGCAGTCGTCGCCTCCCTCTCATACTCATCTGTCTCTCCTTTAGTTATGTAGTATCTTTGTTTTACCTGAAAGTCAAAGCAAGCAGGAGCAAGAAGGGTAATATGGAAAACACTCTCCCAGTTAAATATCAAGCGGTATAGGAGGGATCCATGATCTCTCTCAAGGAACTGGTAGCGTGTTAGAGCGACACGATCAAGGTAGGCTATACGGAGAGGAGGATACTCCAAGAAAATTTCCTAAGCATGTAGCATAAACTCCACCAAAGAAATCCCCCTCACTGGCATTTTTATTAAGCCTCCTTGCTATTATAGCTCCCATATTGAAGCTCCCGTCACCTGCTACTGCGCTCTTAAGGATACTAAGGTCGGAAGTGCATAGGTGACAATGTGCACCCTTGCCGTTAATGCACCTACCTATGAAGAGGGCAAGGTAGTGCAAGGCAGGGAAATGGATGCTTCTTATGGTGGCTTGCATGATATCTCTGGTTTCTCCAACAGTTACACTGGAGACAAAGTCTCTGACCGAAGACTTAGGAGGATCATTAACACTACCCCAATCGGGTATCTTGCATATCCTATTGAAATCCTCGAGATCCACGGTATAGGATTTATCATACAGATCAAAGAGTATGGATGATTCACGGCTAGCTAAAAATTTAAATCTACGCACGAAAGAGGCAGTGAGCATAGCATACTGTTCACATTTATCTGAAAGGAATTCTTCTAATGCGGCATTGCGGACAAGTGCATCAAACTCATCCTTGAAGCCTGCTTCGATCATGAACTCATCGGAAGGTCATTCACATGGTTGCACCGGTGCGTCCCTTAGTTGAAAAGGTTCGGGCTCCCGAAAAGAGAGACGAGGACCCTTCTTACTTGAGGAACCACCATGAAACTTCCTCCTGAACATAATTTCCTTATGCTGAAGTTTTTGAAGTTCAAGAGAAAAGTGAATAAAGACCCAACACACCTTGTAGCAACTACTCCTACTAGTGCCTAGAGACCGTATCACGCGCTAAAACTACTTGGGACCAACTAAAATCAACATTTCTAGCTCAAGAACAGGGTCACCAAGGTAGCGAGAATTCGCGAAGGATAAAGCACTCGAGCAAAAACTAATTGGACCAATGGAGGAGTCACTTACCAAGGAGTAATTTCCCCAAAACGGTTCCGACAATGGTGCTTTGAGCAAGGAGATCGAAAATCACAGCCAGATGAGCAAGAACACAGGTTTGAGCTGCGAAACAATTTTTTCTTGAGGTGGAAGAACCGGCTGGGAGCTGGAATGAGTGGAGGGGGTGCCTGTGGGCCCCACAAGCTTGCACCCCACCACCACGGGGGTAGGTGGCGGTGGCAGGGCTTGTGTCCCACTGGTCAGGCTCCCAGGCCAGCTCTCAGGCCAGAAATTTTCAAAAATTCTAGAAAAAATCATACTAGATTTTCAGGACCATCGGAGAACTTTTATTTTCGAGGTATTTTTCTCCGGGACGCTAAAACAGAAAACAGGAAAAACTAAACTAATTCTATCATTTTTCTTCTAAGAAAAAAAAGGAAAACTCAAAACAGAGGTATGTGACTCTTTGATTCATCCATCTCATGGTCATCGAAAGAAATCCGTCAATGGGATTAATCAAGTCCTTATGACAAAACCTTCTCGAATCGCAAGAGAGAACGGAGAATTATCGAATAGCCACTAAGTCACCTCAATGGGGATATGTATCCCCCCAACACGAAAATCATACTTCATCTTGACACGAGGAATAGGGCATTCAAAGCTCCCAATGAGAATCGATCAAGTCTTTTCGATAGCATTGATGCAATGTACTGGGTATCGTTTCTTCGAAAAGTGCACTGTGTGCTCATTACCGTTGACATGGAAAGTGACATTTCCTTTGTTGCAATCTATAACAACCCCTGTAGTGTTTAAAAAGGGTCTTCCGAGGATGATAGCCATGGCATTGTCCTCGAGAATATCCAAGATAACAAAGTCTGTTAAGATAGTGGTATTAGCAACCACAACAGGCACATCCTCGCAAACGCCGATAGGGAAAGCAGTTGATTTGTCTTCCATTTGCATAGAAATTTCAGTCGGTGTCAACTTATCCAACTCAAGTCTACGATAAAGAGAGAGCGGCATAACACTAACACCGGCTCCAAGGTCACATAAGGCAGTTCTTACGTAGTTTCCTTCAATAGAGCAATGTATAGTGGGCACTCCGGTATCACCAAGTTTTTTAGGAGTTCCACCTTTAAAAGTGTAGTTGGCAAGCATGGTGGAAATCTCAAGATCTGGTATATTCCGTTTATTAGTCACGATATCTTTCATGTACTTGGCATACGGAGACATCTTCAGCATATTAGTTAACAGCATCTGCAGAAAGACGGGTCTTATCATCTCAACAAAGCGCTCAAAATCCTCATCATCCTTTTTCTTGGATGGCTTAGGAGGAAAGGGCATAGGTCTCTGAACCCATGGCTCTCTTTCTTTACCATGCTTCCTAGTAGTGAAGTCATCCTTATCGTATTTCGTAGGTTCAATCTCCACATCCTCATGATGGCTAGGTTGAGCATTATTATGAACATCACTGTCCATATTGTCACCAGGTTCATGTTCATCACCTGATTGTGTTTCTGCATCAAACGCAGAAATATCATTAGGTTCTTCAGGTGTGATAGTATTTGGTGAACTAGCGTGTAGGCTTCTATCATCCTTCTTATTCTCCTTAGGATGACTAGGTGTATCAGCATTGATTCCTTGAGAATCTTGATCAATTCCCTTAGGATGACCTTCAGGATACAAAGGTTCCTCAGTCATTTTGCCTCCTCTAGTAATGACTCTGATAGAGTTGTTATTTAATTCATTGAGCAGGTCATTCTGAGATTTAAGTACTGGTTCTACCTGAGTAGTGATCATAGAGGCATGTTTACTCAGAAGCTTCAGAGCATTGACATTTCTGTCTACACAAGCACTTAAATGGCTAAGTATACGAGAACTTCGTTCCAAATGTCTACTAACATAATCATTGAAACTCTGTTGTTTGGCAACAAAGTTGTCAAATTCATCAAAGCATAGGCTAGCAGGTTTATCAAAAGGAATATCACTCTCATCAAACCTACGCACAGAATTCACTTCCACTACCTGTATCGGGTTATCTAGACCATGGATCTCTTCGATAGGTGGTAGATTTTTGACATCTTCAGATCTAATGCCTTTCTCTTCCATAGATTTCTTGGCTTCTTGCATATCTTCGGGACTGAGGAATAGAATACCTCTTTTCTTAGGAGTTGTCTTAGGAGGTGGTTCGGGAATAGTCCAAGCATTATCGTTGATCAAGAGGTTATTCAGTAGAGTCTCAGCTTGTTCTATAGTTCGTTCCCTAAAAACACAACCGGCACAACTATCTAGGTGGTCTATAGAGGCATCGGTAAGTTCGTTATAGAGGATATCAAGTATCTCGTTCTTCTTAAGAGGGTGATCAGGCAAAGAATTTTGTAGCTGGACGAGCCTCCCCCAAGCTTGTGGAAGACTCTCTTCTTGGAGTTGAGCAAAGTTGTATATTTCCTGCAAGGCAGCTTGCTTCTTATGGGCAGGGAAATATTTCTCACAGAAGTAATAGACCATCTCCTGGGGACTACGCACACATCCAGGAGCAAGAGAGGTGAACCATACTTTAGCGTCATCCTTTAGAGAGAAAGGAAACAGCTTAAGGATATAGTAGTGGCGGATCTTCTCCTCATTAGTGAAAAGGTTGGCTATTTCGGGTAGTTTGGCAAGATGGGCTATGACCGTCTCAGACTCATAACCGTGAAAAGGATCAGATTCGACTAGATAGATTATCTCAGGGTCGACAGAGAATTCATAATCCTTATCGGTGACAAAGATAGGTGAAGTGGCAAACTTCAAGTCATTTTTCATCCTAGGTTCCCGAGATTTTTCCTTCCACTTGAGAAGTAATTTCTCAGCGTCATAGGCATCCTTACACGCAAGAAAATCCTCAGCTATCTCTCCCTCCATAATGTAACCCTGAGGTATATCAGTGAATTCATATCTAGGAGAGCTAGATCTAGCAGGAGCAAAAGCAGGTTCTATCTCAATAGTATCGGTAGTTTCAGAAGCATCACGAGCATTGGCAGTAACTCTAGCAATATGAGCATCAAAGAACACTCCTAGTGGAACATCAGGCAAAATAGTATCTCAAGCAGTATCAAGCATAGCTCATCAGGAAAAATAGCATCTCTAGCATAATCAGGCAAAGCAGTATCAAGCATAGCATCTCTAGTAGTATCAGGCATAGTATCTCTAGCAGTATCAGGCATAGCATCAGGCATAGTATCAAGCATAGAATCTCTAGCAGTATCAGGCATAGTATGAAGCATAGCATCTCTAGCAGTAGTATCATAAGCATCATCAAGCACAGGTGACATATCAAGATTTCTAGCAGGAGGTGATGTCGCAAACTTACTCATAACTGAAGGTGAATCAAGTGCAGAGCTAGATGGCAATTCCTTACCTCCCCTCGTAGTTGAGGGCAAGAATTTGGTCTTCGGATCCTTTAGATTCTTCATAGTGATCAGCAGATATAAATCCCAAGTGACTCAGAGAATATAGCAATACCTCCCCGGCAAAGGCGCCAGAAAAATGCTGATTTGCAATCTGTGGTGTTAGCTAGACGAATGCTGATGACAACAAACCTTCTCCTGCAACAGAACCAAAAGAATGCTGCTAGCACTCCTCGGTAATGAAACTAGAAGAATGTTGTTGATGGCCCACCAGCGCGTGGGTTCGCATTAGTTTTCGAGGGTAGAGTATTCGACCCAATTTGTTGATAAGCCAAGCAGGAGGTGAGAGTATACTCTCAAGTATTAGAAGCTAAATTTGTCAGATTGAACCACACATGAAAGATTAGTATATGCAAGCACAGTAGTAACAGCAAAGTAACGAGTAACGGCAGTGTAACGAGCAATAGCGACGGCAAGGAACAACAGTAGTGACAGCAGTAGCAAGTAGCAACAGTAGCAAGTGACAGTAGTAGAAAAAGTGGTAGCAGCAGCAGAGCAAAACAAGTAACATCACTAGCAACAGTAGTAGCAGGAGCAGAGCAAGACGAGTAACATCAGTAGCAATAGTAGTAGCAGCAGCAGCAGAGCAAGACAAGTAAAAACAGGAGGACAAACTCGTAGGCAATGGGTCGGTGATTTGTTTGGATGATATTCATCATGGAACAGCTATAACACGGAGAGATATATGGCTAGCTCCCGTTCGTCAATGTGATGTAGGCATGCATTCCGTGTGTCGTCATACGTGCTTAGGGAAAAGAACGTATTGTTGCTACTTCTGTTGTTACTTGTCTAGGAGAGCTAGATCTAGCAGGAGCAAAACTACTGTTGTTACTTGTCTTGCTCTGCTGCTGCTGCTACTACTGTTGCTACTTCTGTTACTTGTCTTGCTCTGCTGCTGCTACTACTATTGCTACTGATGTTACTTGTTTTGCTCATCTATTGTCCATCCCTCCCGTGGTAGCGGGGTCCAAAAGGAAACTACAGGATAATAAGGTTCTCATTTTAATAAAGAACCTGACCAACACATTAGCACTTGGTGAACACATGAACTCCTCAAACGATGGTCATCACCGGGAGTGGTTCTGGTTATTGTCACTCCGGGGTTGCCGGATCATAACACATAGTAGGTAACTACAACTTGCAAGATCATATCTAAAACACACATATATTGGTGACAACATAATAATTTCAGATCTGAAATCATGGCACTCGGGCCCTAGTGACAAGCATTAAGCATGGCAAAGTAGTAGCAACATCAATCTCAGAACATAGTGGATACTAGGGATCAATCCCCATCAAAACTAACTCGATTACATGATAGATCTCATCCTACTCATCACCGCCCAGCGAGCCGATGAATAGATTACTCACAAACGACGAAGAGCTTCATGGAATTGGAGAGGGAAGAAGGTTCATGATGATGATGGCGACGATTTCCCCTCTCCGGAGCCCAATACGGACTCCAGATCTGCCCTCCAGACGAAGAACAGGTGGTGGCGGCGCCTCCGTATCGAAAACGCGACGAAAACTTATCTTTTTATTTTTGCTGGGACGAAAGGCAACTTATAGAGCTGGAATTGGGGGCGGCTGAGCCGTGTCGGCCCCACAAGCTTGCCCACCGCCACCGGGGGGGGGGGGGGGGGGGGTGGTGGCGAAGCAGGGGATTGTGGCCCAGTGGCCCACCCCCTGAGTTGGAGCTTGGCGCAGATATTTTTGATATTTTTCCAAAACTGCTCCCCGTAAATTTTCAGGACGTTTGGAGAACTTTGATTTCTTTACAAAAATAACACCAAGGCAATTCTGCTAAAAACAACGTCAGTCCAGGTTAGTTCCATTCAAATCATGCAAATTAGAGTCCAAAACAAGGGCAAAAGAGTTTGGAAAAGTAGATACGATGGAGACGTATTAGTGCTCACTTAAGACAATGTAGAATTGTTTCATAGTTGACACTGTCTGGAACACCACAGCGTAATGGTGTGTCCGAACGTCGTAATCGTACTTTATTAGAGATGGTGCGATCTATGATGTCTCTTACCGATTTGCCGTTATCTTTTTTCGGTTATGCATTAGAAACAACTTCATTCACTTTAAATAGGGCACCATCAAAATCCGTTGAGACGACACCATACGAACTGTGGTATGGCAAAAGACAAAGTTGTCGTTTCTTAAAGTTTGGGGATGTGATGGTTATGTCAAAAAGCTTCAGCCTGAAAAGCTGGAACCCAAAGCAGAAAAGTGCGTCTTCATAGGTTACCCAAAAGAGACAGTTGGGTACACCTTTTATCTCAAATCCGAGGGCAAAGTGTTTCTTGCTAAGAATGGAGCTTTTCTCGAGAAGGAGTTTCTCTCGAGAGAATTGAGTGGGAGGAAGATAGAACTTGATGAGGTTGTCGAACCTCTCATCCCTCTGGATGGTGGTGCAGGGCTAGGGGAAACCCCTGTAGTTGCGACGCCGGTTGAGGAGGAAGTTAATGATGACGATCATGAAATGCCGGATCAAGTTCCTCTCGAACCTCGCAGGTCGATGAGGTCGCGTACTACTCCAGAGTGGTACGGTAATCCCGTCTTATCAATAATGTTGTTGGACAACAATGAGCCTGCGAATTATGAAGAAGCAATGGTGGGCCCGGATTCCAATAAATGGCTGGAGGCTATGAAGTCCGAGATAGGATCTATGTATGAAAACAAATTGTGGACTTTGGAAGTACTACCTGAAGGCCGCAAGGCTATTCATAACAAATGGATCTTTAAGAAGAAGACGGACGCTGATGGTAATATGACCGTTTATAAAGCTCGACTTGTGGCAAAGGGTTTTTCACAAGTTCAAGGAGTTGACTACGATGATACGTTCTCACCCGTAGCGATGCTTAAGTCCGTCAGAATCATGTTAGCAATAGCTGCATTTTTCGATTATGAAATTTGGCAGATGGATGTCAAAACGACGTTCCTTAACTGTTTCCTTAAGGAAGAGTTGTATCTGATGCAACCCGAAGGTTTTGTCGATCCTAAAAATGTTAACAAAGTGTGCAAGCTCCAGCGATCCATTTATGGACTGGTGCAAGTATCTCGGAGTTGGAAGAAACCCTTTGATGAGGTGATCAAAGCATTTGGGTTTATACTAGTGGTTGGAGAATCTTGTATTTACAAGAAAGTGAGTGGGAGCTCTATGGCGTTTCTAGTATTATATGTGGATGACATATAGCTGATTGGAAACAACGTGGAGTTTTTGGAGAGCATAAAGGATTACTTGAATAAAAGATTCTCTATGAAGGACCTAGGATAAGCTGCTTACATTCTAGGCATAAAGATCTATAGGGATAGATCAAAACGTCTGATAGGACTTTCACAAAGCACATACCTTGATAAAGTTTGAAGAGGTTCAAAATGGAACAGTCCAAGAAGGGGTTCTTGCCAGTTTTACAAGGTACGAGATTGAGTAAGACTTAGTGCCCAGCAACTGATAAAGATAGAGAGCATATGAGCACCGTCCCCTATGCTTGAGCCATAGGTTCTATCATGTATGCAATGTTGTGCACTAGACCAGACGTTAGCCTGGCCATAGGTATGGCAGGCAGGTTCCAGAGTAATCCAGGAGTGGATCACTGGATGGCGGTCAAGAATATCCTGAAGTACCCGAAAAGGACTAAGGAGATATTTCTCGTGTATGGAGGTGACAAAGAGCTCGCCGTAAAAGGTTACGTCGATGCAAGCTTCGACATAGATCCGGACGATTCTAAGTCGCAGACCGGATAGGTATTTATTCTTAATAGGGGTGCGGTAAGTTGTTGTAGTTCCAAGCAAAGCGTTGTAGCTGATTCTACATGTGAAGTAGAGTACATGGCTGCCTCGGAGGCAGCTAAGGAGGGTATCTGGATGAAGCAGTTCATGACGGATCTTGGAGTGGTGCCAAGCGAAGTGAATCCAATAACCCTGTTTTGTGACAACAGGGGTGCCATTGCCTTAGCAAAGGAACCACAGTTTTACAAGAAGACCAGACACATCAAACGACGCTTCAACCTCATCCGCGACTACGTCGAAGGGGAGGACGAAAATTTATGCAAAGTGCACACGGATCTGAATGTGGAAGACCGCTGACTAAACCTCTTCCACGGGCAAAGCATGATCAACACCAGAACTGTATGGGTGTTAGATTTATTACAATGTAATTTGCATGGTGATGTGAGGGCTAGATTATTGACTCTAGTGCAAGTGGGAGACTGTTGGAATTATGCCCTAGAGGCAATGATAAATAAGTTGTTATTATAATTCCTGTATCAAGATAATCGTTTATTATCCATGCAATAATTGTATTGAATGAAGACTTAGATACATGTGTGGATACATAGACAAAACACAGTCCCTAGCAAGCCTCTAGTTGGTTAGCCAGTTGATCAAGGATAGTCAGGGTCTTCTGACTATGTACAAGGTCTTGTTGCTTGATAACTGGATAACATCATTTGGATAATCATGTGATGGACTAGACCCAAACTAATAGACGTAGCATGTTGATCATGTCATTTTGTTGCTTCTATTTTCTGCGTGTGATGTCTACTACGCAGCCTTGTCCTTGTAGACGTTGTTGGGCCTCCAAGTTCAGAGGTTTGTAGGACAGCAACAATTTTCCCTCAAGTGGGTGACCTAAGGTTTATCAATCCGCGGGAGGCGTAGGATGAAGATGGTCTCTCTCAAGCAACCCTGCAACCAAATAACAAAGAGTCTCTTGTGTCCCCAACACACCTAATACAATGGTAAGTTGTATAGGTGCACTAGTTCGACGAAGAGATGGTGATACAAGTGCAATATGGATGGTAGATATAGGTTTTTGTAATCTGAAATTACAAAAACAGCAAGGTAAGAAATGGTAAAAGTGAGCACGAACGGTATTGCAATGCATGGAAACAAGGCCTAGGGTTCATACTTTCACTAGCGAAGTTCTCTCAACAATGATAACATAATTGGATCATATAAGTAGCCCTCAACATGCTACAAAGAGTCACTCCAAAGTCACTAATAGCAGGGAACAAACGAAGAGATTATTGTCGGTTACGAAACCAATACAAAGTTATTCTTTCTGATTGATCCATCATAGAGTTCGTACTAGAATAACACCTTAAGATACATATCAACCAAGACCCTAACGTCACCTAGATACTCCATTGTCACCTCAAGTATCCATGAGCATGATTATACGATATGCATCACATAATATCAGAATCATCTATTCAACCAACACATAGAACTTCAAAGAGTGCCCCAAAGTTTCTACCAGAGAGTCAAAACGTGTGCCAACCCCTGTGCATAGGTTCCCAATGTCACGAACCCGCAAGTTGATCACCAAAACATACATCAAGTACTCACATGAATCCATGTGTGCCACCCCATATGCATAGGTTCCCAATTGTCACAAACCCACAAGTTGATCACAACACATAGACACGTGCAAGACATACATCAAGTGTTCTCAAAGACTCAATCCGAAAAGATAACTCCTAAGGGGAAACTCAATTCATTACAAGAAGGAGAGGGGGAAGAACATCATAAGATCCAACTATAGTAGCAAAGCCCATGGTACATCGAGATCAAGACATCTCAAGAACATGAGAGAGAGAGAGATCAAACACATAGCTACTGGTACATACCCTCAGCCCCGAGGGAGAACTACTCCCTCCTCGTCATGGAGATTGCGGGGATGATGAAGACGGACACCGAAGATGGATTCCCCCTCCGGTAGGGTGCCATAACAGGCTCCAGATTGGTTTTTGGTGGCTACAAAAGCTTGTGGCGGTGGAACTCCCGATCTAGGTTTCTTTTTGGGGGTTTCTAAATTTATAGGAATTTATGGCGGTGGAATTGCATCACTTGGGCCCACGAGGAGGTCATAAGCCTACTCGCCACCACCGGGGGGGGTGTGGTGGTGGAGTGAGGGCTTGTGACTCCCTCGTGGCCCATCTGGCCTACCTCCAAAGCTTCCGGGGTCTCTTTTGGTCCAAAAAAATCATCGTAAAGTTTCATTCCATTTGGACTCCGTCTGAAAATGGGCCAAAAACACGGAAAAACAGAAACTGGCACTTGGCACTGAGTTAATAGGTTAGTCTCAAAAAAGATATAAAATAGCATGTTCATGCATATAAAACATCCAAAGTTGACAAGATAAGAGCATGGAACCATCAAAAATAACAGATACGTTGGAGACGTATCAGCGTGTCAAGTATTTGTTCCTATGACCATGAGATCATATAACTCACTGACACCGGAGGAATGCTTTGTGTGTATCAAACGTCACAATGTAACTAGGTGGCTACAAAGATGCTCTACAGGTATCTCCGAAGGTGTCCGTTGAGTTAGTATGGATCAAGACTGGGATTTGTCACTCCGCGTGACAGAGCGGTATCTCGGGGCCCACTCGGTAATACAACATCACACACAAGCCTTGCATTCAATGTGACTTAGTGTAAGTCATGGGATCTTGTATTACGGAACGAGTAAAGAGCCTTGCCGGTAAACGAGATTGAAATAGGTATGCGGATACTGACGATCGAATCTCGGGCAAGTAACATACCGAAGGACAAAGGGAATGACATACGGGATTATATGAATCCTTGGCACTTAGGTTCAAACAATAAGATCTTCGTAGAATATGTAGGATCCAATATGGGCGTCCAGGTCCCGCTATTGGATATTGACCGAGGAGTCCCTCGGGTCATGTCCACATCGTTCTCGAACCCGCAGGATCTGCACACTTAAGGTTCGGCGTTGTTTTATGCATATTTGAGTTATATGGTTGGTTACTGAATGTTGTTCGGAGTTCTCGGATGAGATCAAGGACGTCACGAGGGTTTCCGAAATGGTCCGGAGACGAAGATTTATATATAGGATGGCCTCATTTGATTAATAGAAAGTTTTTGGCATTACCGGGAATGTATCGGGAGTGACGAATGGGTTCCGGATGTTTACCGGGGGGGGGGCACCCCGGGGAAGCCCATAGGCCTTAGGGATGCTGCACCAGCCCTTAGTGGGATGGTGGGCAAGCCCAAGAAGTCCCCTGCTTAGGATAAGAGAGAAAAAAAGAGAAAAGAAAAAAAGGGGAAGTGGGAAGGAAGGGAAGGACTCCACCTTCCAATCCTAGTTGGACTAGGATTGGAGGAGGATTCCTCCTCCCCCCCCCCTTCGGCCGACCCCCTTGGGGCTCCTTTACCCTCAAGGAAAGGCCCCTCCCCTCCCACCTATATATACAAAGGTATTAGGGCTGATTTGAGACAACTTTGCCACGGCAGCCCGACCGCATACCTCCATGGTTTTTCCTCTAGATCACGTTTCTGCGGAGCTCGGGCGGAGCCCTGCTGAGATTAGATCACCACCAACCTCCGGAGCACCGTCATGCTGCCGGAGAACTCATCTACCTCTCTGTCTCTCTTGCTGGATCAGGAAGGCCGAGATCATTGTCGAGCTGCACGTGTGCTGAACGCGGAGGTGCCGTCCGTTCGGCGCTAGATCGGAGTGGATCGTGGGACGGATCACGGGACGGTCCGTGGGACGGTTCGCGGGGCGTATCGAGGGACGTGAGCACGTGAGGGAATTTTTTGTTTCCCATGCGACGTTTCCCAACATGTCCTTGTGCATTTTTGTGCCTCCTGGATGGATCGAATATGGCGTGGTGTGGGCTTCTTCTAAAATATTTGTCTTGAGGTCTTCTTGGTTAGGTACGCACATTTCGGTACCGTAATATCCCTCGATCATCAACATTAAACTCCGAGGCTTTGCCTAGACACATTTTCCTTTTTATTCCCTCAATACTGGGACGCACGTCTTGAGCTTTCTTGACTAGTTTGTCCAATGTGGGTTGTATTTCCAAGCGTGTAGCAGTGCCTTCTAGGACGAGGAGCATGTTCAGTTTGGCGAATTATTGGAGAAACTATGGTCTTAATTGGTGAGTAACGCTATTGTCGGGGGTTGGGTTCCTGCTGAGACCATGAGCTACCACGTTTTCCTTGCCACGGTGGTAATGAATTCCCACATCATAGTCCTTGATAACTCTAACCAACGGCGCTACTGCAGGTTAATCTGTGGCCGCATGAATATATACTTGAGACTTTTGTGGTATGTGTATATATCACAACAATTTCCATGTAGTAAATGCTTCCACTTCTTGAGTTCTTGTATTACTACAGCTAGTTCCAAATCATGAGTGGGATAGTTGTCCTCATGTTGTCGTAGTTGCATTGAGGCGTAATCCATGACTTTACCCTCTTGCATGAGTACGCATCCGAGGCCTTTCTTCGAAGGGTCACAATATACTTCAAAATCTTGGTGCAAATTAGTAACAACCATTTCCTGTGCGGAGGTTAATATCTTCTTCATTTCTTGGAAAGTATTCTCGCATGCTTCGGTCGACTCAAACTTCTTATTCTTATTGAGCAAGTTAGTCATTATTTTGTCTATTTTGGACAAACTCTCAATAAATCTTCGATAATATCCCGCCATTCCAAGGAAACTCCATAGATTTGTCACGTTTGCGGGTTGTTGCCATCCTTTTAGGGCCTTGACCTGCTCGGGGCCCACGACAATGCCTTCTTGAGTCAGTACATGACCCAAGAATCTAACTTCTTTTAACCAAAATTCATACTTGCTGAATTTGGTGTATAATTGATGTTTACACAGCTCACCTAATACAATCCTTAGGTGTTGTGCATGCTCTTCGGGTGTCTTGGAGTAGACCAATATACCATCAATGAAAACTACGACGAACTTGTCCATGTACTTCATAAAGACCTTGGTCATCAGGTGCACACAATATGTTGGGGCGTATGTTAGTTTGAATGGCATCACTGTAAACTCGTACAATCCATATTGGGAAGTACAGGTTGTCTTGGAAATATCTTCTAGGTATATCTTTAGCTGATGATACCCCGACCGTAAATCAATCTTTGAGAAAACCTTTTCTTGTGCGAGATGGTCGAATAAGTCAATTATTCAAGGCAGTGGATACTTGTTCTTGATATTGACCATGTTGAGACCTCGAGAATCATCACATAGCCTAAGTGTTCCATCTTTCTTTTTGGCAAATAGTACTAGCGATCCCCATCGTGAGGAGCTGGGCGTGATATAACCTTTGTCCAGTAATTATTTTATTTGCTATTTCAACTCAACGAATTCGTTTTGTGCTATTCGGTAAGGCTTCTTGTAAATAAGAGTTGTACCGGGTGCATGTTCGATGACGAACTCTATTTCTCATTCTGGTGTCATACGTGGCAATTCCCGTAGGAACACGTTTGGCAATTCACACACTACTGGAACCTTCTTTAATTTAGAAATGTCCACTTTATTCAGTCGGGCTTGAGGTAGTGTGGGTCTCTCCATGGTTGCAACTCTTACCCTCTTTCGCTAATAATGGGTGAGAGTCACAGTACGGTTGAAGCAGTCAATAAATCCTTTGTTGGTATTCAACCAATGCATGCCTAAAATGATGTCAAGAGTCTTGCTTTCTATCACAATCAGATTTGCCCAGAATGGCAAACCTTTGATTTCAGCGGTAACATCCTTGCAGTAACTTTGAGTAACTTGTTGTACTCCCGGGGATTTTATGGTCATTGAATTTTCCAACGGAAGAATCGAAAAATCCTGTTTCAAGGAATATCTCTCCGAAATGAACGAATGGGAAGCTCCAGAATCAGACAAAACCATGGAAGGAATTGTGTTGACACGAAACTTACCAGGTACGAAATCCAGTGTGTTCATAGCCTCTTCCTTTGCCACATGATTCACGTGACCGTTCGTGTGGTTGTTGTTGGGGTTGAAATTGTTGTGCCTTGGTACTGAGTTGTTATTGGGGTTGTTTGTCTTTGGCACAACATTTCCTGATTGTGGGAACTGTCTTGCATAGCGCCCTGCTTCTCCACAAGGGAAACATGTTTTCCTTGAGCGGGGAGTGAATTCCTTGTTCCTGGCATAGGAATTATTTCTTGGGTTGTGAGTTGTTGTTGGAGCTTGGGGTGCTGAATTCCTTGGGGTCTCGGTCTTCTGCCTGTTGTTGCGAGATTGCACAAAATTATTATGATGGCTCTTGCGAATGTCGTCCATGTTGCGACACTCGGTCTCAAGCATAATGGTCTTGTTAGTTGACACTTCAACGCTGGAGCGAGCCCATCTAGGAATTTCTCCATCCTTTTATCTTCTGTCTTGTGCTCATCCTCAGTGGAGCGAGACAATTGGTTGAATTGGTCCAAATATTCCATCAAAGTTGAGCTCCATTGTTTGAGGTCTTCAAATTGCCTCTTCTTGATGTTCATCATGCTATTGGGGATATGCGCCCCATGAAAGCTTTCCTTGAACTCGGCCTAGGTGATGTTGTTCTTGTTTGGGTGCACGCATAGGAAATTTTCCCACCACAAGGCTGCTACTCCAGTCAGATAATGAGGTGCGTACAACACCATCTTGTAGTCTAAGCACTATGCAATAATTAATGTCCTCTCAATGTAACGCAACCTGTCATCGCCTTCCATTGGCTTATCAGTGTGTGAGAAGACTGGTGGACGGGTTTTTTGCAATTTAGCCAATCGGGAATGCTGCTGGTGAGGTACAGGTGATCTTCCATATTCAAAAGTTGATTCATTATCTCTTGATGTTGCTGCTGAATTTGATCATATAGGTGACAAACTTGCGAGAATGATGAGTCACTATCTTGCTGACTTGACACTCCTTGAGTAAAGTTGTTACGTGTCTAAGTGAAATGATTCTCTTTCGGTGGACAAGGCATGGAGCGAGTCCAGGGATGATGCATTTTAACTCCGGGTGTTGTTGCAAAAATCAAATGAGAAAATCCGAGTAAATGGTGAAATAAATAAATGCGAGCTAAGAGAAATACCAAATATTTTTCATAAAACAATTATTGTGTCCGAAGAAGGAGTGCCGGTACATATCTTACAACCAACATAATTATATAGTACATCAGTGAGGATGTGCCCACACATTCTTGACATGTTATTTAGCTAGTGCACTTATCCTGGTCCTACATGATGCGACACGACTACTTCTCTTCGGCTTATGGGCACACAACCATATCATACATAACATACAAACGTCCTAACGCACTACTACACCACTTCTAGCTGGAGGTGGATTGGACATTGATCGGTTGTCCAAGTGTATGTCCCAGATTGGGTGCTGGTGACTCAACCTCCTCCTCGACAGATTCAAAGCGAGTGGTGCGGGGCTGTCAAGTATTCACCGGGCTAGCAGGAAAAGTGGTCCTAATAGGGGTAGGAGCAATAACTTGATCGAACTCTTCAAGAGGCGGCAGCTGGCAGCTAACTCGCTGGACTTACGACATGCATGAAGGACAAGATGAAGGGCATGATCGAGGTGGCACGGAATGGAGAAGCTCAGTCCTGTTAGGAGGACAAGAGTGAGAAGTATCCATGCGAGTAGCCACTAAGCCATCCACGAGGCCATCAAAACTTGACTCTAGGGCCACGAGGTACTGCATGACTAGCTCAACAGCCTCATCATTCTCCACTCTAGTGCTGACAAAAGCATAATGGCTCGTGTAGGGAACTTGAGAAGGGAGATAGTGATAAGGATAAGTCTTCATCACTGGAAGGATGTCTCGGAGGAGTGGAATTGCCTCCCTAGAAGCCATCTGCAAAGCCTGCCTCTACGTAGGCATGCTTCTTTCGATGAAGCAAAGACAGCGGGTCTCGATGCGTCCACCTTTGAACTATACCGAGGTCAGATTCATAGTCAACGGGTCAATGTTCCTGTGGTGGTAGAGTGTGTACTTGATATGAGTTGTTGGTCCAATTGCGATCCTGACAATGATGGAGAGGAGTCCAGAAAATCCCGTTGGCTCATTGGCGAATACCTCTAATGGACAACCATTGCCAGCCATCTACACAGTAGACAAAAAATTCTACATAGTCATAACATAAATATATGTTTACTAACAAAAAAATCTCTACAATATCTAGAACTCTCAAATTAAACTAAACTAGTTAACCGGTTAGCGATCGCACCTAGTGGCTTCCTCCAGTCAGTTTGGCTGTGATACCAAGGTGGTCGTGACCAGTTTCTAGATAATATAATTATCGGAAATCACGCATGAATGTCATCGAATGTTGAAAATAATTTACACTAGTAGACCAACCTGAGATAGAAAACAAATAATACTTAATATTAAATAGGGTAGAGCGTAGTCCGCTCAATAGTTTATTACACACAAGCCAATATTTGGCTCAAAGGCGGTTATCTCACAATGGTCATGGGTAACACTACTACTCGCATAGAGGGGTGGACATGTCACCTGGGAGTGAAGTGACACTACAAATCACTACTACGTGCCAAGCGTCAACGTGTAGCTTGACAACTATTCATGGTGGCGGAAGCGGTGAAATAATACAATGACGAACTCGAAGATTGCAAGGCTGGCTCGGACTCCTCTAGGCGTCGAAATCGCTATCGTACTCTTCATGCATAAGATCACCTTCATCCATATATGGCCACATCAAAAAGCCATTGAGTACTTTGGAAGTACCCGCAAGATAGTTTACACATACGAGAAGATGAATGCAGTCTATTTCATATGCGGATTTGATTATCACAATTATCACGGTAAATAATTCAGTAGTAAGTTAAGTCAGGCGGTAGACCTCCCGAAATACCCAAGATAGTAAAAAAGCACCAATCGGGTGTCCGAAGTGATGCCTCAAAAGGTTGACAGATAAAGGGCATGATCAAGTAAATAATAGGCCACACTCGGGCATCTCAACGACACCACGGAAAGGGCATTATAAAGTAAATAATGGCCACAGTCAGGCATCTAAGGGACACCACGGAAAGGGCATGATAGAGTAAATGAAAGGCCACGGTCGGGCCTCTTAGCAACACCATGGAAAGGGCATGATTAAATAAATACTGGCCACATTCGGGCGTCTCAGCGACACCATGGGAAGGGCAAGAAAACGCAAATGAATTCGGGTGGTACAACCAACATTCGAGATATTCAGCATAACCAAGGTCTCATCAGGTCAGTTTCAAAAACCACAGTCCAATATCAATGATAAGGACTTTGATAAGTAATAACTTGTTCTCCAAAGACTGACACAAAGACGGGCACCTAACCTGTCAACTAGTCGTCCTTGACCGTGGATGCAGATAATTAAATATTTTTGACTTTGTAGAGGGTGTATTCTTCAGCCACAGCCAACAGGTTCCCATAGCCACAAGGATTATCCCATGTACGGTATTTTAGAAGTAAACACACAAAACCACAACACACCGATTTTTACCTAGCGGGGTCCGGAATCACCCGAACTATGCTTCCAAGGGAAAATCCATAATACGGGGAGGCCAACATCCTCGACTAGCATGGGATCAAATTTATAGCATGCGCTACAAGGCGGTCCACCCCTCTTTGTCCTAGCCGGAGAGACCCATGCCCCTAGAACTAGCATTATTCTTGGGCCAGGGATCCATCACCCGAGCCCTCTACTTGGTGTGCACATGGAGTTAGGATTACGACCTACTTAATCGCCTTCACTGTCGGGAAGAACTATGGAAGCACAAAAAGTAAGGTTACACACTGACAAGACTCCTTCTATGTCGAAACTAGAGGTTAAATATTTGTTCACATCTTGTCGTGCATCCGGCACGACCAGGTATCAACCTATCAAGTCCCACGTGACTAGGGTGTCGACGAGCTCTCATCATTTTGTGAGCTATTAATATATCCATGCATTAAATCGTACCACACGCCATGTTGAATTTATAATGTATCATAGTTATCAAACAACCATATCAGCAAACATCACAATAAGCATGCAAACATGCTTGCCTAGGTCGACGAAGTCGGAGTCTAGCTCGGTGAAGTTCATGGAAGCTTCTCCCCCTTGGTATCTATGCCACAAAAATACCGATTCTAACATAAATACCGAGCACGTCTAAAGTTGTCTCAATATATTTTGGAATAAATATGAAAAAAAATAGACAAGAGAATAAATTTTTTGGAACAAGAATAAACTCAAAATACCTTTTATTTTAAAAGTTATGAAGGAAATGAAATCAGGGACCAATCTGTGATAAACAGAAAGTTCCCGAGGGAGCAGACTAGAAATAGAGAAAATAGTTCGGAAAAAATGCCCGAACCAACAAACAAAACCCCTTGTGGGGAAAGGTACCACTTGAAAACGACTCTGAAAAAGAAAGAATCCTAATACTGGGCCAAAACTGTCAGGTTCGGATCTCCTCGCCGGTGGCAGCAGCATCGCGGCATTGTCGGCGAGGTGCTGCTGCGAAACAGAGGGGGAAAAGGAGCGGGTGCACTCACTGACGCCTTCCACAACCGAGGGAGGTGAAAGGGATCGACGGCGAGATCTACGACGGTGGGTACCCTCACTTCGGGAGGTGGCGGTTTCGGGCTTGGACTGAGCTCGACAAAGGTGGCTGCTAGCTCCCAATTGAGGCAGGGCTGAGATGGGCGGATGCCCACATAGCCTACTAGCAAAGCTTGGGCTGTATGGGCTAACTCACCTGAGCGAATTTTGCCGGAGCCTCAAGCTGATCGGGGAACACAAAGGTGGAGAAGATGACTCTCTCAAGCTTCTCCGAGGGGTTGGGACAACTCTGGTGAGGTGTGTAGTGGAGTTGGCGATGATGGCATACTTAGGGCCTCTATTTATAGGCTAACGGGGGAGGACTGAAGTTGTCTTAGCTCTGACGCGGATCACGGCGAGCCAGCTTGATCAATAGAGGGTTATGCTTACTGGAGTGGCTATAGCTGCTCTAGGATTTTCCATTTTACCTCTAAGCTGGCTCTAATCCACGGTGATGGTGCCGCTCAACAAAACGGCAATGCTCGGGCGCTGCGACTACAGAGAGTGTGTTATGTCCTGCGCAGGCCACTGCGAAGAGCTGAAGTGTACATAGGGGCAGGGCATGGACACACGAAAGCTGCTTGAGGCTTGGGCAGTGCCGGATTACACGACTTTCTAGTGGGACATGCTGGTGGGCGAAACGTCTGTCGATGGCGCCGCTGCTACGGACGGCATCATCACGCCAGCTGACCCCCAATGACCACAACCAGCCAAACGACCGTGCAGCGCCCTGGATAAGGAGGAGCCAAAGTGCGCAAGCAGCCAGGGCGAGGAGTGGCGTGATTGTCATCGCTGCTCCTGGATAAGGAGGAGCAGAAGGATCTGACAAGTGGTTTTCAGCAAGGTAAAATCTGCAGGCACTGAAATTGTCGGTAACAAGTGATTGTGTGGTGAGATGATTCGTAGCAAGCAACAAGTAACAAGAGTAGCAACGGTGGAAAAAAGTGGCCCAATCCCTTTTGTTACAAGGGACAAGCCTGGACAAAGTCTTATAGGAGGAAAAACGCTCCCGAGGACACACGGGAATTTTTGTCATGCTAGTTTTCATCATGTTCATATGATTCGCGTTCGTCACTTTGATAGATTGATATGTGGGTGGACCGGCGCTTGGGTACTACCCTTACTTGGACAAGCATCCCACTTATGATTAACCCCTCTCGCAAGCATCCGCAACTAAGAAAGAAGAATTAAGACAAAGTCTAACCATAGCATTAAACTAGTGGATCCAAATCAGCCCCTTACGAAGCAACGCATAAACTAGGGTTTAAGCTTCTGTCACTCTAGCAACCCATCATCTACTTACTACTTCCCAATGCCTTCCTCTAGGCCCAAATAATGGTGAAGTGTTATGTAGTCGACATTCACATAACACCACTAGAGGAAAAACAAAATACAACATATCAAATTACCGAACGAATACCAAATTCACATGACTACTATTAGCATGACTTATCCCATGTCCTCGGGAACAAAAGTAAATACTCACAAAGCATAATCATATTCATGACCAGAGAGGTAATGAGTAGCATCAAGGATCTGAACATAAACTCTTCCACCAAGTAATCCAACTAGCATCAACTACAAAGAGTAATCAACACTACTAGCAACCTTACAAGTACCAATCGGAGTCGCGAGACGGAGATTGGTTACAAGTGATGAACTAGGGTTTGGAGATGATATGGTGCTGATGAAGATGTTGATGGTGACGAGTCCCTACCGATGAGAGGAGTGTTGGTGATGGCGATTGTGAAGATTTCCCCCTCCGGGAGGGAAGTTTCCTCGGCAGGATCGTCCTGCCGGCGCTCTAGATTGGTTTTGCTCAAGTTCCACCTCGTGGCGGCGGCCAATCCACGAAAAAGTTCCTCCCTGATTTTTTCCTGGACGAAACCCTTCATATAGCAGAAGAGGGGGGCCAGTGGGCTAGCAGGCTGCCCACAAGCCCTCATGGCGCGGCCTGCGGGGGTGGCTGATACGTCTCCAACGTATCTACTTTTCCAAACTCTTTTGCCCTTGTTTTGGACTCTAATTCGCATGATTTGAATGGAACTAACCTGGACTGACGCTGTTTTTAGCAGAATTGCCTTGGTGTTATTTTTGTGCAGAAAACAAATTTCTCCAAACGTCCTGAAAATTTACGGGGAAGCAGTTTTGGAAAATATCAAAAATATCTGCGCCAAGTTCCACCTCAGGGGGTGGGCCGGTGGGACACCATCCCCTGCCCCGCCACCACCCCCCTGCTGGCGGTGGGTAGGCTTGTGGGGCCCACAAGCACCTGCCGCCCCCAACTCTAGCTCTATAAGTTGCCTTTCGTCCCAGAAAAAAATAAAAAAGAGAAGTTTTCGTCGCGTTTTCGATACGGAGGCACCGCCACCTCCTGGTCTTCATCTGGAGGGCAGATCTGGAGTCCGTCTTGGGATCCGGAGAGGGGAAATCGTCGCCATCGTCATCATCAACCTTCTTCCCTCTCCAATTCCATGAAGCTCTTCGTCGTTCGTGAGTAATCTATTCATAGGCTCGCTGGGCGGTGAGTAATCTATCATGTAATCGAGTTAGTTTTGATGGGGATTGATCCCTAGTATCCACTATGTTCTGAGATTGATGTTGCTACTACTTTGCCATGCTTAATGCTTGTCACTAGGGCCCGAGTGCCATGATTTCAGATCTGAAATTATTATGTTGTCACCAATATATGTGTGTTTTAGATCCGATCTTGCAAGTTGTAGTTACCTACTATGTGTTATGATCCAGCAACCCCGGAGTGACAATAACCGGAACCACTCCCGGTGATGACCATAGTTGGAGGAGTTCATGTAGTCACCAAGTGCTAATGTGTTGGTCCGGTTCTTTATTAAAAGGAGAACCTTAATATCCCGTAGTTTCCTTTTGGACCCCGCTGCCACGGGAGGGATGGACAATAGATGTCATGCAAGTTCTTTTCCCTAAGCACGTATGACGACACACGGAATGCATGCCTACATCACATTGACGAACGGGAGCTAGCCATATATCTGTCTGTGTTATAGTTGTTGCATGATGAATATCATCCAAACAAATCACCGACCCATTGCCTACGAGTTTGTCCTACTACTACTGTTACTTGTCTTGCTCTGCTGCTGCTACTACTGTTGCTACTGCTCTTACTTGTCTTGCTCTGCTGCTGCTACTACTGTTGCTACTGTTGTTACTTGTCTTGCTTTGCTTCTACTGTTGGTACTACTGTGGCTTGCTACTGTTGCTACTTGCTACTACTGTCACTAGTGATGTTCCTTGCCGCTGCTATTGCTCATTACACTGCCGCTACTTGTTACTTTGCTGCTACTACTGTGCTTGCAGATACTAATCTTTCAGGTGTGGTTGAATCTGACAAATTCAGCTGCTAATACTCGAGAGTATTCTCTCACCTCCTGACGGGCTTATCAACAAATTGGGTCGAATACTCTACCCTCGAAAACTGTTGTGAACCCACGCGCTGGTGGGCCGTCAACAACATTCTTCTAGTTTCATTACAGGGGAGTTCTATCAGCATTCTTCTCGTGCCGTTGCAGGAGAAGGTTTGTATCATAAGCATTCGTCTAGCTATCGCCAGAGATTGCAGGATTAGTGGTCACGCCGTGCAGGCTTGAGGCCACCTGCACGCGCCCCTCTGGCACTTCTTCCCCAATATTTTTTATAAATCCGGAAAAAAATCCTTGTTGACTTTTACGGCGTTTGGAGTTGCGCAGAATAGGTATCTCAACTTTTCTTCACTTTCAGGCCAGAATTCCAGCTGCCGGTATTCTCCCTATTCATGTAAACCTTGCGATATAAGAGAGAAAAGGCATAAGAATTGTACCGTGAAGTGAAATAACAGCCCAAGAAGCGATAAATATCAACATGAAAACATGATGCGAAATGGACGTATCAACTCCCCCAAGCTTAGACCTTGCTTGTCCTCAAGCAAAAGCCTAGCTCAATAAATATGTCCACATGTTTAGGGAGAGAGCTGTCGACAAAACAAGATACGAACATGCATGCGTCATGATCATGATCAGATCAGCAATACCAGCATATAATTGAAGCAAAGCATGGATCAAGAACCTTACCGAGATGTAACAACCGATAGCCTTTAGTCATTGAAGCAATTGCAATTTATCACAAGATCAGAAAGAGTCAAATAAGAGCTTGTAAAGCAAATCCACATACTCAATCATTCTTTCTTTCTCTACAATTGCTACAACTCACGTGGTACTCATGAGATCAAAGTTTCAGCTGGACACAAAGAAAGATAGGGGCTTATAATTTTGCCTCCCAACTGCTTACCTCAAGGGTAATGTCAACAATAATAATTCATGAATACTTACTTACAAGTTGACATATGAATATAGATCTTTCCCAAGCATATGACGTTAGCCAAGATAAAGGCGAAATAAGCAATTGGTGAAGATCACCATGACTCTTTCAAGGGAAAAAAAGTAAAGGTACAAGATAGGCCCATCGCAGAGGGAAGCAGAGGGTGTCATGCGCTTTTGAGGTTTGGATGCGTGTCCTCTTAGTGTGAAAGAACGTCACTTTATATTGCCCCCTGTGATAAGAACTTTATTATGCAATCTGTTGCTTTTATGTCTTCATCATCACAGGTTTGTGAAAAGCTTATTTTCCACACACTAATAGATCATACATATTAGAGAGAAATTTTTATTGCCTCCACCGATGAAAACTTACTTGAGGGATCTTAGTCAATCCATAGGTAGGTATGGTGGACACTCGTGGCAAAACTAGGTTGAAGGTTTATGGATGCACAAGTAGTATCTCTACTTATTGCGGGAGGTTTTGGCTAATATGAGGTCGAAGAAATCGTCACATGCTAAGGGATCTCTAATCATATAACATTGTTCGGATCCAAGAAAACACAATGCATTATGTTGTCTTCCTTGTGCAACATCTACTTCTGGGCATGTAATAGTTTAGTGAGTGTGCACAATCATAGATGGTGTGAGAGATGATATATTTATATGTGTACCTCTCCTTCTTTATCACTTCCTATTAATTGCAACAATGACCAAGGTCTACATTTGCCTACCCTCAACAAGTGTCAATCCTCATTCTTTTTATATGTGAAGCCAGCACTTTCCATAAGATCATTACATGATCTTTCATGCTTTTGTTATATTCTCACTCTTTTGGTCATGGCAAGAGGCAAAGCCCTTCAACTAAGACACTCTTTATTATATGGCTCATGAGCTCGAATACATCGGGGGTGACACAAAGCAAAACTCAAGACTAAAACACTAAGACTTTTAATATACTAGAGAAAGAGAAAACTGAAAAGGAAAACTAAAACAAAGGTAAAGGCAAAAGATGTGATGGTAATACGATACCGGGGCAACTCCCCCAAGCTTGGCACAAGCCAAGGGGATTGCCCATACCAATGCTCAGTTGTCTTCCTTTGGTGGTGATGGTGGAGTAGTTGCAACATGAGTTTGATCCTCCGTCTTCCAAGGCATAGGTGCTCCACCATGGAAAGATGAACGAGTCTCTGGAATCCTCAAATCTGCAGCCAACAGTATTGATTTAAATCTATACTCATACTCACAGTTTTGGTTCTGCAGGTCATAGATCTGGGCCTAGTGTTGATCAATCCTGTCATAGAGCCTGGATAGATGTTTCCCTATGTCATTGGCATCAATCATGTGCTTGTTCATGAACTTCGTGATCATCTTGTGGTTGGCGTTGAGTCCATGCTCCACCATCCCTTGGCACTTGAAGACTTGTTGCTCCATTGCTTCGACCCTCGTCTCCATGCTTCCGGTCTTCTTAGGCCCCTCAACATCACGGATGTACAACATCCCCTCACGCATCTCGATAGATTGAGGGTGTTGCCGCACTCCCGTGAGGTAGGGCTTGAGGACCTTCTCGAAGATCTTGTCCTTTGGAGCTTTTGGGGAAGTCATAGCGATCTAGATTTGTAACAGAAACAGGCTCGAAACGAAAAACAGAGGAAATCTGCGTGATGCAGGGGTCAGACCAAACGGGAGTATATATAATGATTTTTCCAAACCAAAAGGAGTACCCTGCATGAAAACGGAGTCCGGGAGGCGCACGAGGTGGCCATAAGCCCTCACGGCGCGGTCAGGGGGTGGGCCCGCGCCGTGCAGGCTTGTCGCCTCCTCACGCACTTTCCGGGCTACTTCCAATTTTTGTATTTTTTAAATATTCGAAAATGGAGAAAATTTCCTACTCGAAAAGTTTTGGACTCTCTTTTCTTACCGAATCACATACCTCTTCGTTTTCGGAGTCTGAAACAAGCTGATAAATATCCCTTAGGTATTCTTCCGGAGTTATGGTATTGATAATATTGCTTTCAACATTTATGGGAGTACCTGAGATATAATGCTTGATTCTCTGCCCATTTACCACTCTCGGACAATTACCTTCCGTGTTGTTGATATTGATAGCACCGGAACGATATACTTCCTCAACAACATAGGGACCTTCCCATTTAGAGAGAAGCTTTCCTGCAAAGAATCTTAAACGAGAGTTATACAACAAGACATAATCTCCTACATTGAAATCACGCTTTTGTATTCTCTTATCATGACACCTCTTAACCTTCTCTTTGGACAAATTGGCATTCTCATATGCCTGAGTTCTCCACTCATCAAGCGAGCTAATGTCAAATAAACTCTTCTCACTGGCAAGTTTGAAATCAAAGTTGAGCTCTTTGATTGCCAAATAAGCTTTATGCTCTAGCTCAAGAGGTAAATGACATGCTCTACCGTACACCATTTTGTACGGAGACATGCCCATGGGATTCTTATAGGCAGTTCTATAAGCCCACTCTGCATCATCGAGCTTCTTAGACCAATTCTTTCTAGACGTGTTGACAGTCTTTTGCAGAATTAGTTTAATCTCTCTATTGCTTAGATCTACTTGACCACTGGACTGAGGGTGACAGGGAGACGCAATTCTATGGATGACATCGTACTTAGCAAGCGTTTTAAGGAAAGCACCATGAATGAAATGTGAACCACCGTCGGTCATTAGATATCTAGGGACTCCAAATCTAGGGAAGATAACTT
Source organism: Hordeum vulgare subsp. vulgare (assembly GCF_904849725.1). Lineage (NCBI taxonomy): Eukaryota > Viridiplantae > Streptophyta > Magnoliopsida > Poales > Poaceae > Hordeum > Hordeum vulgare. The sequence goes on from NC_058523.1 coordinate 282,332,924, forward strand.
CTTTCAGCATCCTGATAGAGGTGTTGTGATCAGCACTACTAGTGGGGATAGCTTCTACCCACTTAGTGACGTAATCAACAACAACTAAGATGTGATTATACCCGTTGGATTTTGGAAAAGGTCCCATATAATCAAAGCCCTAGACATCAAATGGTTCAATGACAAGTGAATAGTTCATAGGAATTTCCTGACGTTTGCTAATATTACCTATTCTCTGACATTCGTCACAAGACAAGACAAACTTACGGGCATCCTTGAAGAGAGTGGGCCAATAGAAACCTGATTGCAATACCTTGTGTGCAGTTCTATCTCCTGCATGGTGTCCTCCGTAGGCCTTGGAGTGACACTTCTGTAGGATCTGTCCGTGTTCATGTTCAGGTACACAACGTCTAATAACACCATCTACTCCTTCCTTATAAAGGTGAGGATCATCCCAAAAGTAATGTCTCAAGTCAAAGAAGAATTTCTTCTTTTGCTGGTACGCGAAACTAGGTGGTATGTATTTGGCAACGATATAGTTTGCATAATCAGCATACCATGGTGCACTACTTGAAGAATTGATGACATGCAAGTGCTAATCGGGAAAGCTATCATCAATAGGTTGTGGGTCATCAAGAACGTTCTCCAACCTAGAAAATTTATCTGCTACTAGGTTATTAGCACCCTTTTTGTCGACAACGTGCAAATCAAATTCTTGTAGCAAGAGAACCCATCTGATAAGTCTAGGTTTAGCGTCTTTCTTCTCCATGAGGTACTTAATAGCAGCATGATCAGTGTGAATAGTGACTTTGGAATCAACTATGTAAGACCTGAACTTTTCACATGCAAACACGACTGCTAAAAACTCCTTCTCCATAGTAGCATAGCTTCATTGGGCATTGTCTATAGTTTTACTATCATGGTGAATAACATGAAACTTCTTATCAACTCTTTTCCCTAGAACAACACCAACAGCGTAATCACTAGCATCACACATGATCTCAAAAGGCAAGTTCCAATCAGGTGGTTGAACAATAGGTGCGGTTATCAAAGCCCTCTTAAGTATTTCAAATGCTTCCTCACAATCATCGTCAAAAACAAAAGGAATATCCTTTTGCAAGAGATTGGTAAGAGGCCTTGAAATCTTAGAGAAGTCTTTAATGAACCTTCTATAAAAACCAGCATGACCAAGGAAACTTCTTATACCTTTGATATCTGTGGGGTATGGCATTTTCTTGACTGCATCAACCTTAGCCTTGTCGACTTCAATACCTCTTTCAGAAATTTTATGTCCTAAGATGATGTCTTCATTAACCATAAAGTGGCACTTCTCCCAATTCAAGCCAAGATTGGTGTATTTACATCTCTGCAAGACTCAATCAAGGTTGCTGAGGCAATCATCAAAGGAAGACCCATAAACTGAGAAGTCATCCATGAAAACCGCAACAATCTTTTCAAAAAAGTCAGAGAATATTGCCATCATACATCTTTGAAAGGTGGCAGGTGCATTACATAAGCCAAAAGGCATACGTCTATATCCAAAGGTACCGAAAGGACAGGTGATTATGCAACTGGTATTTGGGAGAAACCAGAATAACCGCCTAGAAAGCAGAACTTTGTGTGTTTGGACATCCTTTCTAGCATTTGGTCGATAAAAGGCAAAGGGTAATGATCTTTCCAAGTGGATTTATTCAGTTTCCTAAAATCGATCACCATCCTATAGCCAGTAATAATTCTCTGTAGGATCAATTCATCCTTATCATTAGGGACAATGGTAATAACTCCCTTCTTAGGGGCGCAATGCACCAGGATAGATAATACCCGCTTCGAGGAGCTTTAGTATTTCTTTTCTTACTACTTCTTTCATCTTAGGATTCAATCTCCTTTGATGATCAGCAACTGGTTTGAAATCAGGATCAGTTTTGATCTTGTGCTGGCATAGAGTGGGACTAATGCCCTTAAGATCATCAAGAGTATATCCAATAGCAGCACGGTGCTTCCTCAGAGTTTTTAGTAACTTCTTTTCTTCATGCTCTGAGAGGCTAGCACTAATTATAACAAGATATATCTCTTTTTCATCAAGATAGGCATACTTGAGTATCAGGCAACTGTTTAAGCTCGAACACAGGATCACCCTTTGGTGGAGGTGGATCCCCAAGCAGTTCAACACGCAAATTATTCTTAAGGATAGGATATTGTTCTAAGACAACTCTATCTATCTCATCCCTTTCATCCATATGCATATCATTTTCATGCTCAAGCAAGTATTGCTCTAAGGGATCAGTAGGAGGCACGGCAATAGAAGCTAAGGCAATAGTTTCATCCTTACTAGGCAACTCCTTTTCACGAGCTTGTCTACCAAACTTGGAGAAGTTGAACTCATGTGATACGCCTTCAAAGCCAACAGTGATAGTTTGCTTCTCACAGTCAATATGAGCATTGACAGTATTGAGAAAAGGTCTACAAAATATGATGGGACAAAAGCTATCTTGTGCGGTAGCAAGAACGAGGAAATCAGTAAGATACTTTGTTTTACCCCACAAGACTTCAACAACCCTAACAATTCCCACAGGGCAAATAGTATCTTTATTGGCAAGCTGAATAGTGACATCAATAGGCTCTATCTCAACAGGTGCAATCTCATCTTTGATTTCATCGTATAAGCATTGAGGTATTGCACTAACACTAGCACCCACGTCACATAAACCATGATAACAATGATCTCCTATCTTAACAGAAACCACAGCCGTGCCAACAACAGGCCTATGTTTGTCTCTAGCGTGAGGTTTAGCAATTCTAGCAGCATCTTCAGAAAAGTGAATATTATGTCCCTCAACATCGTCCGACAGAAGACTTGATAATAGCAATGCTAGGTTCAACTCTAATTTGCTCAGGGGGTGTAGGTATTCTAATGTAGCCTCTACGTATCACAGTTGAAGCTTTAGAATGATCCTTTATCCTACCAGGGAAAGGTGGTTTCTCAATGTAAGCACTGGGAACCACAGGATCATTATAGGCAATGACTTCCTATTCAACTTGAGTGGGCTTAACTACCTTGACTTCTAAAGGAGGATGATATTTGAACCACATCTCTTTGGGGAGATCAATTTGAGCAGCAAAGCATTCACACAATGAAGCTACTATCTCAGAGTCAAGTCCATACTTAGCGCTAAAGTCACAAAAAGTATTTGTCTCAACAAAGGATTTAACGCAATCAAACGTGCAATTCATACCTGACACCTTACCTTCTTCAAGCTCCCAATCTTCAGAGATGCGTTTAATTCTCTCCAAAAAATTCCATTTGAAGTCAATATCTCTCTTCATAAAAGAACCATTACAAGAAGTGTCAAGCATGGTGCGATCATCATGAGAAAGTCAAGCATAGAAGTTCTGAATGATAATTTCTCTCGACACCTCATGGTTGGGGCATGAATATAGCATTGATTTAAGCCTCCCCCAAGCTTGAGCAATACTTTCTCTGTCACGAGGCCAAAAATTATAAATATAATTCCGATCACGATTTACTAAATGCATAAGATAAAACTTTTGATGAAATTCCAATTTCAACCGATTGTAGTCCCATGATCCAGTATCATCACATAGCCTATACCATGTCAACGCCTTATCTTTCAAAGATAAAGGAAAGACCTTATTCTTGACCTCAACCTCGGGCAAACCTGCAAGCTTAAATAAACCACAAACTTCATCTACATAGATTAGATGCAAGTTTGGATGTGATGTTCCATCTCTTGTAAAACGATTAGCCAGCAGTTTCTCAAGCATACCCGAAGGAAATACTAAGCAAATATTTTCAGTAGGTGCAGCAGGTTGAGGAGAAACTCTTTGTGCTTCCGTTCGAGGTGAAGATACCCTGAACAAGCCCCTCAAAGGATTAGTTTCCATAGTGACAAGTGACAATAAATTTCAGCACACTATATGAATGTTTCTTTACCAAGTTCCACATACCAAAGGCGCTTCACTCCCCGGCAACGGCGCCAGAAAAGAGTCTTGATGACCCACAAGTATAGGGGATCAATCGTAGTCCTTTCGATAAGTAAGAGTGTCGAACCCAACGAGGAGCAGAAGGATCTGACAAGTGGTTTTCAGCAAGGTAAAATCTGCAGGCACTGAAATTGTCGGTAACAAGTGATTGTGTGGTGAGATGATTCGTAGCAAGCAACAAGTAACAAGAGTAGAAACGGTGCAGCAAAGTGGCCCAATCCATTTTGTAGCAAGGGACAAGCCTGGACAAAGTCTTATAGGAGGAAAAACGCTCCCGAGGACACACGGGAATTTCTGTCATGCTAGTTTTCATCATGTTCATATGATTCACGTTCGTTACTTTGATAGTTTGATATGTGGGTGGACTGGCATTTGGGTGCTACCCTTACTTGGACAAGCATACCACTTATGATTAACCCCTCTCCCAAGCATCCGCAACTACGAAAGAATAATTAAGACAAAGTCTAACCATAGCATTAAACTAGTGGATCCAAATCAGCCCCTTACGAAGCAATGCATAAACTAGGGTTTAAGCTTCTGTCACTGTAGCAACCCATCATCTACTTACTACTTCCCAATGCCTTCCTCTAGGCCCAAATAATGGTGAAGTGTTATGTAGTCGACATTCACATAACACCACTAGAGGAAAAACAAAATACAACATATCAAATTACCGAACGAATACCAAATTCACATGACTACTATTAGCATGACTTATCCCATGTCCTCGGGAACAAAAGTAAATACTCGCAGAGCATAATCATATTCATGACCAGAGAGGTAATGAGTAGCATCAAGGATCTGAACATAAACTCTTCCACCAAGTAATCCAACTAGCATCAACTACAAAGAGTAATCAACACTACTAGCAACCTTACAAGTACCAATCGGAGTCGCGAGACGGAGATTGGTTACAAGTGATGAACTAGGGTTTGGAGATGAGATGGTGCTGATGAAGATGTTGATGGTGACGAGTCCCCTTCGATGAGAGGAGTGTTGGTGATCACGATGGCGATGATTTCCCCCTCCGGGAGGGAAGTTTCCCCGGCAGGATCGTCCTGCCCGAGCTCTAGATTGTTTCTGCTCAAGTTCCACCTCGTGACGGAGGCGAATCCACGAAAAATCTCCTCCCTGATTTTTTTCCTGGACGAAACCCTTCATATAGCAGAAGAGGGGGGCAGTGGGCCAGCAGGCTGCCCACAAGCCCTCATGGCGCAGCCTGGGGGGTGGCCGCACTATGCAGGCTTGTGGCCACCTGCACGAGCACCTCTGGCACTTCTTCGGCCCAGTATTTTTTATAAATCTAGAAAAAAATCCTCGTTGATTTTTACGGCATTTGGAGTTGCGGAGAATAGGTATCTCAACTTTGCTCCACTTTCAGGCCAGAATTCCAGCTGCCAGCATTCTCCCTCTTCATGTAAACCTTGAAAAATAAGAGAGAAAAGGCATAAGAATTGTTCCGTAAAGTGAAATAACTGCCCAAGAAGGGATAAATGTCAACATGAAAACATGATGCAAAATGGACGTATAAGTTGGCTCTTCACACCTTTGGTGGGGTGTGTTTTTGGCGAGCTTGGGGTTCTTTTTCCCGTCAGCTGTCTTGGTGTGTTCCACCAACTGTGTTGCTGGTGCCCATGCACATGTCTGGGGCACGGGAGAACCCAGTCTCTAGTGCGCCGACAGCCGGATAGAAGCAAACCTCGCCAAGTTTGAAGCCATCGAGCAGCTGGATGCCCCGCAGCGAGTTAAGCACATACGCTGACTGGCGGGCTGGATCGTTGCCCTGGGCAGGTTCTTATCCAATTGTGTGGGACGCGCCCTGCCATTTTTCAAGATTTTGAAAAAGGCAGGTCCTATGAAATGGACTTATGAGGCGGAGGCTACATTGCAAGACTTGAAAAGGTACGTGTTGTCTCCGCCGCCCTAGTCGCTCTCAAACCCGAGGAACCGTTGCTTCTATATCTGGCGGCAACGAACCAAGTCGTTAGTGCTACGCTAGTGGGGGAGAGGGAAGGTGAGGAAGGCAAGACAATAACCCCTGAGTTTGTGAACGGGAAAGTATGGATAGCCCGACAAACTAGGAAGTCAAAGGCAAGGATGGGGCGCACGAGGCCGGGCAGCAAATCATGAAAAAGAACAAAATGTTGTAGCGACCACTGTACTTAGTAAGTTTTCTCCTGCAGGCTTCCCAGATCGAGGTACTCCACAATACAAAAACTAATTTTTAGCCTCCTCATGGACTCCCGGGAGCTGCGCCACTACTTCCAAGAAAATCACATGACAGTCGTCACTCGCTTCCCACTGCAGCGCATCATCAGAAACCTGGAGGCAACCGACAGGATTGTCGAGTGGTTCCTGGAGCTAGCAAGTTTTGATCTGAGTTTTAAGAGTATAGCAACTATTCAGAATAGTTCCCTAGCAGAGTTCATTACAAAATGGACACCAACACTAGATGAGGAAATACCAGAAAATGCTCTCCATGACAAGGAGGAGCCTCAAGAGTGGATCATGTACTTTCATGGAGCTTTCTCGCTTCAAGGCACTGGTGCCATTGTGCTACTTGTCGCACCCACTAGAGAGCACCTCAAGTACATGATCCAAATGCACTTTCCAAGCGAGATGTCAATGAACAACACATCAGAGTATGAGGGCTTGCTTGTCAGGCTACGGATAGCAGCAAAAATTGGTATCAAGAGGATGATAGTCCGACAGGATTCTCAATTGGTTGTGCGTCAAGTGGACAAGGATTACTAGAGTCCTATGATGGAAGCGTATGTCGATGAAGTGATGAAGTTGGAGAAATGTTTTGACGGTCAACAAATGGAGCATGTCCCCCATGTAGAGAATGATATTGCCGACGACCTCTTGAAATGAGAAGCTCATAAGTCACCTATTGAACCAAGCACTTTTGTACTCCGACTTACTCAACTATGCGTCATAGTACTAGATCGATGAGCCAATAAAAGGAAAGTCAACTCTGGCCACTATTTCCCAGTAGGGCCACGAGTGGCCTCCAAGAAGGTTGCTGGAGGCGAAAGAATGTCTGTCAGTGAGCAACTGGCCCTACTGGGCCCAACTTCCCTTGTCGTAGAAGACTGTGCTCCCATTGTAGAAGAGACGCCTTTAGTCCTTCTCATTGAGCCCCTGGCTCCGGCATGGGCGCAACTGATCGTCCAATTCTTCCAAACCGGAGACCTCCCTGAAGATCAAGAACAAGCCAAAAAGTAGCATGGCGGTCGAGTATGTACCAGTTCGTGGACAGCGTCCTATACACTAGAAGACCAAACGGAGTGAAATTGAGGTACATCAGCTAGGAGGAAGGACATCAGATGTTGGCACCACTACATGGAGGGATATGTGGCTTCCACATTAGGTCGCGGGACCTGGTCGGAAAGGCATTCCGGCAAGGTTTTTATTGGCCGGCTGCCCTCCAAGACACCTTGGCAGTGGTGATAACATGTGAAGCATGCCAATAGCACGCCAAGCAAACACAATAGCCCGCACAAGCCCTTCAAAGCATACCGCTCTCCTGGCCGTTCTCGGTTTGGGGCTCGACATAGTCGAGACCTTCCCCCGTGCTACCGGGCGATTAGAGTTCTTGTTCATTGCAATCAACATGTTCATGAAGTCGACCGAGGTGGAACCAGTAAGAAAGGTAACGACGCTAGCAACAGTCAAGTTTCTCATAGGAATTGTCTATCATTTTGGCGTACCCAACAATGTCAACACCAATGACGACACACAATTCACTAGCAACCTCTTCATTTAATATTGTCAAGACATCGGCACCAAGCTCTATTTTGTGTGGTTTTATCACCCAAATAGAAACACCAAGTAGAGAGGGCAAATATTGAAGTGTTGCGGGGACTCAAGACAAGGACTTTCAACAAGGTGGACAAGCATGGAATTCACTCGGTTGATGAGCTCATGGTAGTTCTTTGGTCAAATAGAATGACGTCAAATTGAGCTACCGTGGAGAAACCCTTCTCCCTTGTCTATGGGCCAGAAGATATGCTCCCCACAGAACTCACATACAACTCACTTCTACTTCTTGAGCTTGGGTTTGTTTTCTCTTGAAGAGGAAAGGGTGATGCAGCAAAGTAGATAAGTATTTCCCTCACTTTGTTTAGAACCAAGGTATCGATCCAGTGGGAGGAACAAGGATGGCACCAATCTTAGCACCTACACAAACAATCAAACACTTGCACCCAACGCTAAAAAAGGGTTGTCAATCCCTTCACGATAATTTGCAAGGATGAGACCTGATAGAGATAGATTTAAAAGATTGCTAGAACTAAAAGTAAAACAAAAGAAAATAAATGGAAGCAATATATTTTTGGTATTTTTGGTTTATAGATCTGAAAGTACAATATGGAAAATAGACCTCGGGGCCATAGGTTTCACTAGAGGCTTATCTCATGAAATAAAATAATATGGTGGGTGAACAAATTACTTTTGAGCAATTGATAGAAAAGCGAATAATTATGAAGATATCCAAGGAAATGATTATGCATATAGGCATCACGTCTGTGTCAAGTAGACCGAAATAATTCTACATCTGCTATCATTACTCCACACATCGACCGACTCCTGCCTCCATCTAGAGTATTAAGTTCATGAAGAACAGAGTAACAAATTATGTAAGATGACATGATGAAGAGGGATAAACTCAAGAAATATGATGAAAACCCCATCTTTTTATCCTCGATGGCAACAATGCAATACGTGCCTCGCTACCCCTACTTTGTCACTGGGTGAGGACACTGCAAGTTTGAACCAAAAACTAAGGACTTCTCCCATTGCAAGAGTTACCAATCTAGTTGACCAAACAAAACCAATAACTCGAAGAGACTTGCTAAGATATGAAATCTTGCATACAAGAATTCAGAGAAGAATCAAATAAAATTCATAGATAATCTAAACATAAACCCACAATTCATCAGATCTCGAGAAACACACCGCAAAAGAGTATTACATCGGATAGATCTCCACGAAGATCATGGTATTGAAGAACAAAGAGAGAGAAGAAGCCATCTAGCTACTAGATATGGACCCGTAGGTCTGTGGTGAACTACTCACGCATCATCGAAGAGGCAATGGAGTTCATGTAGAATCTCTCCATGATCGATTCCCCCTCCGGAAGATTACCAGAAAAGGCTCCCAGATTGGGTCTCACGGGAATAGAGGCTCCCGACAAGGCAAAAGTATTTTTTGGTGTTGTTCCAGTATTGGGGGAATATTTGGGAATTTATAGGACGAACATTAGGGTTAGGAGGCCTGTAGGGGGGCCACAAGCGAGGGGGCACCCCCCTAGGGCGCGCCGTGCAGGCTTGTCGTCTGCCGGCAGGTCTCCTCTCACCTTCTCCAAATGTGGCAGGTTTCTTCTGGTCCAAGAAAAATCATTCTGGAGATTTTATTCCGTTTGGACTTCGTTTAATATTCCTTATCTGCAATAGTCAAAAACATGGAAAAAACATAAACTGGCACTAGGATCTAGGTTAATAGGTTAGTCCCAAAAAGAATAGAAAATACCATATTAATGCATATAAAACATCCAAAACAGATAATATAATAGCATGGAACAATAAAAAATTATGGATAAGTTGGAGACATATCAAGCATCCGCAAGCTTAATTCCTGCTCGTCCTCGAGTAGGTAAATTGTAAAAACAGAATTTTTGATGTGGAATGCTACCTAATATATTTATCCATGTAATATTCTTTATTGTGGCATGAATATTCAGATCCATAAGATTCAAAACAGAAGTCTAATATTGACATAAAAACAATAATACTTCAAGCATACTAACAAGGCAATTGCATCCTTTCAAAATAACATGGCCTTAGAAAGTAATCCCTACAAAATCATATGGTCTGGCTATGCTCCATCTTCCCCACACAAAGTATGTAAATCACGCACAACCCCGATGAAAGTCAAACAATTGCTTCACAATTTTTATGTTCTCAAACATTTTCAACTCTCACCAAATACATGAGCATGAGCTATGGATATAGCACTATAGGTGACATAGAATATGGTGGAGGTTGCAATAAAAAAAGGAGAAGATAGTCTCACATCAACTAGGAATATCAACGGGCTATGAAGATGCCCATCAATAGATATCAATGTGAGTGAGTAGGGATTGCTATGCAACAAATGTACAAGAGCTATAAGTGTATGAAATCTCAAAAAGAAAACTAAGTGGTTGTGCAAAAGATGAAATTCCACTAGTTATAGGAAAGTGAAAAAATAGGAGACTCTCTATGAAGAACATGGTGCTACTTTGAAGCACAAGTGTGGAAAAATATAGAGCATTATCCCTTCTCTCTTTCTCTCATTTTTTTCTCTTTTTTTCTCTTTATTGTGGGTGGGCATCTTTGGCCTCTTTTATTTTTTATGGGCTTCGCTGGCCTCTTTTATTTTTCGTAAAGTATGGAGACTCATTCCAACTTGTAAGGGAATCATGGCTTCCATCATCCTTTTCTCACATGGGACAATGCTCTAATAATGCAAATCATCACACGTTTATTTACTTACAACTCAAGGATTACAACTCGATATCTAGAACGACGGTGCGTGCCATAAAAAAGGGACGATGGTGTTGCATTGAAATATATCTTGGAATGGCTATTAAAATGCCATAATAGGTAGATATGGTGGTTGTTTTGAGGAAAGTATATGGTGGCTGTTTTGAGGAAGGTTGGTTTAATGTACCGGCGAAAGTTGTGTTGTACTAGAGAGGCTAGCAAAGGTGGAAGGGTGAGAATGCGTATAATCCATGCACTCAACATTTGTCATAAATAACTCACATAATTATTGCAAAAGCCTATTAGTTATCAAAGAAAATCATTAGACGCATGCTCCTAGGGGAAGGGTTGGTAGGAGTTAACCATCACGCGATCCCGACCTCCCCAGAAAGGTTGACAATAATTAAACCAATCATGCCCCGACTTCATCGCATAACGGTTCACCATATGTGCATGCTATGGGAATCACAAGCTTTAACACAACTATTTCTTATAATTCACAATTACTTACTAGCATGACTCTCATATTACCATCTTCATATCTCAAAACTATATGCAAGGAATCAAACTTCTGATCATATTCAATGCACTTAATATGAAAGTTTTTATTGTATACCTCTTGGATGCCCATTATACTAGGACTAAATTCGTAACCTAAACCAATTACCATGTTGTTTAAAAGACTCTCAAATAATATAAGTGAGGCACAAGAGTTTAATAATATCTATAAAATGAAACACCATCGTGCTCTAAAAGATATAAGTGAAGCACTAGAGCAACATTGCCTAGATCAAAAGATATAAGTGAAGCACATAGAGTATTAAAATAAATTCACGATCCAGTGTGTCTCTCAAAATATGTGTGCATCAAGGATGACTGTGGAAAACTAAAAACCAAAGACTCATATCATACAAGATGCTCCAAGCAAAATACATATCATGTTGTGAATAAAAATATAGCCTCCAATCACTACTGGAATCAGAGAATTTGCCATATGCCGGGTCTTTGCCGTTAGCTTGCTGATGGCAAAGAAGCTCTTTGCCGTCAGCTACCAAAAAATTGATGGCAAAGATCTGACAGATGGCAAAGAAGTGCTTTGCCATGACTCGCTTCTTTGCCGCCAGCTAGCGGACGACAAAGATGGACCAAGCTGATGGCAAAGACATGGCTGACGGCAAATATGACCCATGCAGACGGCAAAGAAAAATTGCAGTTGTAGCCATTACGTTTGCCATCTGCCGGCTCTTTGCCGTCCGCCAAAAGCTCCTCTGCCGTCTGCCTGGGAGCACAGCGGACGGCAAAGACATCAACCCACTAACGGCTTCCCACTGTAACGCTCCAACCCCACCTTGTTGTTTCAAAAAAAAAAACCCACCTCGTCGCCCTCCGCCCGCAGGCTCCCTCCCCCATCCAGCTTGCGCCCACCGGCCGGCGCCTCCCCGCCCTCCCCACCGGCCGTCGCCTCCCGCCCTCCCCACCAGCCGGCGCCTCCCCGCCCTTCCCACTGGTCGGCACCTCCCCGACCTCCCCTCCATCCCCACCGTCGCCACCTCCTCCCCCACCGGCCGGCGCCTCCCCGCCCTCCCCACCGTCGCCACCCCCCCTCCCCATCGGCTCCCCTCCCCATCGGCTCCCCCCTGCAGGCCGCACCTCTCCTCCGATCCGGCCACGCCGTCAGGAGCACGAGCAGCCCCCGTGACGCTCCTCCTCGCCCCGGATGCCCTGGAGCCTCGTCGCCACCCCCCTCCGTCGCCCGCACCCTCCTCCGCCTCCCCATCCCGCCGGCGACTTCGCCACCTAGCCCAGAGCAGCCACCTCCCCGGAGGAACTCCTCTCCCCTGCTAGCAAAAACGGTGAGATTCATTTCTTTGACTGCCAGTAGCTATTGGTAAATGAAACAATTAATCAGAGGAAATATTTATGTAGCCCAATTACCTACCAGATCATTGTACTTAAACTGCCTAATCAGATCACTCTAATAGGAGATACTATTAAGATTATGGAACATGTGTTGAAGTCATGGAGTATACCATTTAAGGGAATTGGCTTCTTACCGTGTACGTTCTTGTGCTTCTTCCAATACATGGTAGTCCATGTAAGCTTAGCAGGCTTGAGATGGTTGTGGAAATAGTGCCTACACTTTGATTTGGGACAAAAGGAAGACCTGATTTTGGGTGCCCTCAAAGAATGTGCAACACAATTTTAGCAAACTTCTACTTATTTCATTCGCTGCGCACTAACAATATGGGCACACAAGCTTACGTAAGAATGTGAAGCCATGAATCTTATACCCTTCCCCAGGTTTATCTTAGCACCACTGAAACGGCATCGCTCTATGTTGTATAAAAATAATTGCAGGTATAAGTAAGATTTTAGCGAGCAGTTTTACAAGTCTTTAACATTCCCACACAACATCAAAGAAAGTAGCATACATGAGAACCCTCTTCTCCGCCCAGAAAAACTTCCAAAGATCTTCCTACAAATAAAATGCAAAGATATCAACACTCACAATATCAATCAATATCATGAAGCATTACCTCTAATAACACAGCTTGAAAAACAAAGCCTCGCTGCAAGGTTGTTACACGGCATATCGAAAAGACTAACAAAATGAACTGAACTACAATGCATCATTATAAGTTTTATTAAACAACAGGAACAACTCCTAGGGACAATGTACAGAGCTGGGGACACTGAGCAAATCTTGCGCACAAGAGTAAATTTAACATAACCACAACACTATTGAGACGGACTTCTCCTAATTTATTAAAGTAAAAATATTTATTTTTATGTCCAATACTGCAAACAAGCTAAGCTAGATGGGGCTCTACTTGAAACATCAAATATACAGTGTCAAGTAATGCACACACATTGCCAGGTTCAGCAATCAGCATATACATTTTCTCTTACAAAACGTGAAAAGAGTGTTGTGGTTATCTCTGTACATGGGTGGGAAAACTTAATTTGTGCCTAGAATTTGTTTTACTTTTTCTGTTGAAAGTGTCATGCACTTCATCAAATATATATCATGGGGACACATCAAGTGATTTTAGACCCAAACTATTGGAAGAGCGGACCTTATAGAGCATATATGGTGTCCTTGTTTCTATATGTGCCTTCAACTTGTTTCTATATGTGCCTTCAAAATGCCAAACCAAATGGACCGTGTCATCGCTTTAACATTAAATTGTGTAGCAAGGTTATTACATATTGTTATCACTTCAAGAAATATGTACATCTAGTCCAGCTTACTTTTCTTTCATATTTCTTATGCGGATTATGAAAACTCATCATGAGAGCAATCAGCCAAACCTGGAAGTTTTCACGGAAACAAAGTAATTACAGTTGCTTATTATCTTACACCCTTTCCATGAATAAACCCTAAATCCAGACATTACAGAAAAGATCGTCAGCACAATTCTCCTCCTGTAAATGAACCAAGGAAAAACGGAATTGTGTACAAATTAGCAGACAAAAAGTATTAACGGGGGGAGGGGGTTAGAAAAAACATACTCCCTCCGTCCGGAAATACTTATCCTAAAAATGCATATAATGGATGTATCTACAATTAAAATAAGTCTAGATACATTCATCTCTAGGACAAGTATTTTCGGACGGAGGTAGTACATGTTTAATCTGTGGGGGAGAGAAGCTTGAAAAGGAGGATTCTGAAACATGTCCTGCAGGTAGTTATCCTCACTCCTGCAAGTAATGATGGACATTTATTTGCTGTAAATTGTCGCTGCCTCCACCATCGTCTCTCCTCAATCCCCCAATCCTCGTGTGTAACCCACCTCCACCCCGTTGCCACACCGTCCTTGCCCATCCTGCTGAACTGCGTCGTGCTCCTCGTTGATCTCGCTGCCACCAACCCCAAAATATTCAGGCATATAAGGAAAGGTGCCCATGGACAGATGGGCCTGCTAGTGTACTTAGCAGGAGTAGACTAATAGGTAACCTGAAAAGTTTTATTGGTAACCTGAAAAGTAGTATAGGTAACCTGGAAAGTTTTATAGGTAACCTGGAATGTTTTATAGGTAACCTCGACCCCCGACCCCCGACCCCCGACAACACTCACCCTCGACCCCCGACCCCCTACCCCGACCCCCGACGCCACTGACCCCCGACCCCCGACGCCCGACGCCACTGACCCTCGACCCCCGACCCCCGACCCCCGACAACACTCACGCTCGACCCCCGACCCCCTACCCCGACCCCCGACGCCACTGACCCCCAACCCCCAAGCCCCGACACCTCTTCGGCCTCTGGTTGACCGAAAAGACCCCAATCCCCGACGCCAGTGACCTTCGACCCCCGATGACACTGACCCACATAGTTATGAGTTAGGTCATATAGTTATGTTAATTTTAAAAACATCATATTTGTGTTGATCGGGTGAATTTCAATGTGTAGTTGTTCGACGACCTCCACGTGCGTTGGACGAGCTCCGCCCTTGCGTTTGTTGGTGAGCACAAATGACTTCTCCTCCTACCCCCTTAATTTGCTCTGTCCCGGTCTTCATGCCGATGAAACTTGCTAGCTATAGGTTTCTTCAATCATGAGTATGCGTGACCAGTATGCGTCTCCCATTCGAAAGGGCGACATCTATAAATATGCATTTCTTTGCATATTTATAACCGCCATCCTTTCAAATTGTCCAACATTATCCATGGATAGCCCGAGTATGTGTAGATTGGGTTTGTTTTCCCGTATGTTGTGCTCCGGATCCGATGCGGAATTTCTTCAGTGCCTCCCCTATTGTTCTCCGGGTACACATCCCCTCTCCTTCTTCTTCTCCTTCTTCTCCTTCTTCTCCTTCTTCTTCTCCTTCTTCTCCTTCTTCTTCTTCTCCTCTTCCTTCTCCTTCTCCTCCTCCTCCTCCTCCTTTTTCTTCTTCTTCTCCTCTTCCTTCTCCTTCTCCTCCTCCTCCTCCTCCTCCTTCTTTTACTTCTTCTTCTCTTTCTCTTCTCCTATAGTTAGCTAGGGTTCCACCTAAATGACATAATTAGCTTAGTTAGCTCCTAAATGGTCTATACTTAGCTAATTTCTCTCCGAAATAACCTATATATACAGTACTTCATCTAGTATTATTTTTCTAACTTTCTTATTTGTCATTTTGCAGATTACCTTCACTTCACGGGAAGCTTGGTTGATGGAATGCTTGAAGATGATTTCTTGTACCGTGGGTTGTATTGAAACTATTGTAGTATATGAATATATGAAACTTTGTATGCACGTGGATGAAACTGGTGTAATATATGGTTTGGTACGGATGTAACTTGCATAATATGTATGCACTATGGATGAGAGTTATTTTAATATGGTTATGAGTACGGAAAGAAATTTATTTATGTCAAATATATATATATATCCTGATTATTGTTAAAAATGCCGGATATAACAAAAAATAAATAAATAAGGGGCTGGTTCCCCTCTTTGCCGTCTGCCAACACATGGCAAAGGGGGGAGGCACATGGCAAAGGGGGAATCTGCCCCCTCTCTCTCCCCTCTTTGCCATCTGCCAACACATGGCAAAGGGGGGAAGGCACATGGCAAAGGGGGAATCTGCCCCCTCTCTCTCCCCTCTTTGCCGTCTGCCAACACATGGCAAAGGAGGGAAGGCACATGGCAAAGGGGGAATCTGCCCCCTCTCTCTCCCATCTTTGCCGTCTGCCAACACATGGCAAAGGGGGGAAGGCACATGGCAAAGGGGGAATCTGCCCCCTCTCTCTCCCCTCTTTGCCGTCTGCCCCCACATGGCAAAGGGGGGAAGGCACGTGGCAAAGGGGGAATCTGCCCCCTCTCTCTCCCCTCTTTGTCGTCTGCCCCCACATGGCAAAGGGGGTAAGGCAGACGACAAAGAGAGGAGGCCTGCCATTAACACTTAACGGGGACGTTGCAATATATGCCGTCCCATTTATTTTGCCGTCTGCCCCCTCATGGCAAAGATTCTTTGCCGTCCGCTTTGTGAAAGCAGACGGCAAAGAGCCTCTTCAACGGATTGTTTTTGCCGTCTACTTTTCCATGAGGGGGCAGACGGCAAAGCCTTTGCCGTCCGTGGTTGCCCCCTTTGCCGTCCGCCTTGGCAGATGGCAAATTTCTGAATTTCAGTAGTGAATAAATTTACCGATGTATTGAAGACGAAACAGGGCATGCCTTTCGAGGCATCCCCAAGCTTAGGATCTTTGGTATCCTTGAATATGGCTTGGGGTGCCTTGGGGATCCCCAATCTTAGGCTCTTGCCACTCCTTATTCCATAGCCCATCAAATCTTTACCCAAAACTTGAAAACTACACAACACAAAACTCAAAAGAAATCTCACGAGATTTGTTAGTATAAGAAAAATAAATCACCAGTTTAGGTACTGTTGTGAACTCATTATTAATTTATATTGGTGTAATATTTACTGTATTCCAATTTCTCCATGCTTAATACACCCCTATACAACCCATATATTCATCAAATTAAGCAAAAAACACAATGAAAACAGAATCTATCAAAAACAAAACAGTCATTAGCAATCTATAAACTTAGAATACTTATGTAAGTCCAACAATTCATTCAGGAAAATACTTATGTAAGTCCAAAAATTAGGAAAATCAGGGAAATTTTTATATCAATATTGTGTAAAACATTCAGACCAAAATCACGTTCGAGTGAATTTATAAAATTCCTGGACCAAGAGCGCAAGTTTCTATTTTTCACCAAAATCAACTTGCAAACATAGTAGACCATCCCAAAAGGTCTTACTTGGCTAAAACACTAACTAAAACAAGAAAACAAAATTATTACAGAGGTAATAATGTGTGCATCACTCAAAAACAGAAGCAAAAACAAAATCATAAAAATAAATTTGGGTTACCTCCCAACAAGCGCTATCATTTTATGCCCCTAGCTAGGCATGATGATTTCAATGATGCTCGCATAAAGGTAAATAATTGAAATATAAAGAGAGCATCATGAATCACATGGAAAGCATATTTAAGTCTAACCCACTTCATATGCATAGGGATTTTGTGAGCAAACAAATTATGTGAACAACAGTCAATTAGCATAGGAAGACAAAACAAGTATAACTTCAAAATTTCCAACACATAGAGAAGACACTTGATATTATTGCAATATGTAAAATAATATGTTCCTCTCTCATACTAATTTTCAGTAGCATCATGAATAAATTCAACAATATAACTATCACATAAAGCATTATTTTCATGATCCACATGCATAAAAGTCTTACAATCTTCCAATGTAGTGGGATTGAATTAACTAAAGTCATTACCTCTCCAAACCCAGTTTTATCAAAAAATTCATAAGATTAAACACTCTCCAAATATGTGGGTTTCCTTTTACCTAAAGTTGACACTCTTCCAAACCCACTTTCGATACTATTGCAAACCTTATGATCAATAACATATTCCTCATGAGGATTAAATAAATTTTCAAGATCACAAGAAGCATCACCCCAATCATGATCATTACTATGAGTAATGGACATGACAAAATTATCATCCCCAAGCTTGTAGTTTTGCATATCTTTAACATAATTGACATTAATAGAATTTATAGTAATTTCATTGCAATCATGCGTTTCAATCAAGGAGCTATCATGAGTCACTTTATAAATTTCTTCTTTCAACACTTCATAAAAAAATTGAGATTCATGATTTTCTAACAAAACTTCATAGAGATAATCAAGTGCACGCAACTCACTAGCAATTGGTTCATCATAATTTGATATTTTTGAAAAGATTAGAAAGTGGATGAGGATCCATATCAATACATTTTCAGCAAGCGAAGATGCAAGCAAGTAGAAGGCACATGGAAACACAAGCAAAGATTACAAACAAGCAAAAAAGCAAACGGAAAACACGGCGAATAAAACGGGAAATTTTTGTGAAGTGGGAGAGAGGAAAATGAGAGGAAATAGGAAAATAATGTAAATGCAAGAGATGAGTTTGTGATTGTTACTAGGTAGGCTTGATCTTTCTATGTACCATCCCCGGCAGCGGCGCCAGAAATCCTTCTTGCTACTTCCTGAGATTGTGTTGGTTTTCCCTTGAAGTTGAAAGGGTGATGCAGCAAAGTAGATAAGTATTTCCCTCAGTTTGTTGAGAACCAAGGTATCAATCCAGTAGGAGGAACAAGCAAGCCCCCAATATTATCACCTACACAATCAATCAAACACTTGCGCCCAATGCTAAAAAGGGGTTGTCAATCCCTTCACGGTTATTTACAAGGATCAGATTTGATAGAGATACATATAAAAGATTGTTAGAACTAAAAGTAAAACAAAATTAAATAAATGGCAGCAATATATTTTTGGTATTTTTGGTTTATAGACCTGAAAGTATAATATGGAAAATAGATCCCGGGGCCATAGGTTTCACTAGAGGCTTCTCTCATGAAGGACAATAATACGGTGGGTGAACAAATTACTGTCGAGCAATTGATACAAAAGCTAATAATTATGAAAATAACCAAGGCAATGATTATGCATATAGGCATCACGTCTGTGTCAAGTACACCAAAACGATTCTGCATCTACTAATATTACTCCACACATCGACCGACTCCTACCTGCATCTAGAGTATTAAGTTGATGAAGAACACAGTAACACATTAGGTAAGATGACATGATGTAGAGGGCTAAACTCAAGCAATATGATGAAAAACCAATCTTTTTATCCTCGATGGCAACAATGCAATATGTGCCTCGCTACCCCTACTCTGTCACTTGGTGAGGACACCGCAAGATTGAACCCAAAAATAAGCACTTCTCACATTGCAAGAATTACCAATCTAATTGGCCAAAACAAACCAGTAACTCGAACAGACTTAGAGTATTACATCGGATAGATCTCCATGAAGATCATGAAGAACATGGTATTGAAGAACAAAGAGAGAGAAGAAGCCATCTAGATACAATCTATGGACACGTAGGTCTGTGGTGAACTACTCACGCATCATCGGAGAGGCAATGGAGTTGATGTAGACGCTCTTCATGATCGATTCCCCCTCCGGAAGGTTACCGAAAAAGGATCCCAGATTGGATCTCACGAGACCAGAGGCTCCCGACGGAGGGAAAGTATTTTTTGGTGTCATTCTGGGACTGGGGGAATATTTGGGAATTTATAGGACGAAGATTAGGGTTAGGAGGTTGTAGGGGCCCACAAGCCAGGGGCGCGACAACCCCCCCCCCCATTGGGTGCGCCCTGCAGGCTTGTCGTCTCCCGAGTGGTCTCTTGCCCCCTTCTTGAAGTCTAGCAGTTTCTTGTGGTCCAAGATAATAATTCCGAAGATTTTATTTCGTTTGGACTTCATTTAATATTCCTTATCTACAATACTTAAAACATACAAAAAACGGGCACTAGGCCCTAGGTTAATAGGTTACTCCCAAAAATAATATAAAATAGCATATTAGTGCATATAAAACATCCAAAATAGATAATATAATAGGATGGAACAATCAAAAATTATAGATACGTTGGAGACGTATCACTCACCTCGAGTGCTGGGCTTTGACGAGGACCGGTAAGAGAAGCCACGGAAGACAATGCCACGCTCCGAGGAAGATCGTCTCCAGCTACATTGCATGCTGCTAGATACCAGCAGACCCTACGATGCTATCATAGTGACAAAGAGGGTGCCAGGAGTGTTGAGGAAGGCGGCCTTGTTCTTCCATGGATTAAATCCGCGAAGGTATCCAACAAGTTGACGCCAAAGTGCAAATGCCCTCACCTAGTGGGACGAGTCACTAGGTGTCACATCCCTGACACCTTAATCAAGTTAGCTTTGTGCTCATATTTTCTTTGCATTGCATCTAGGAAATTTTCAACAAGAACAAAGTAAGTGGTGAAGGAAAATTCAACAAACTCTAGCAACTTCTCAAATTAAGGGAAATTCCAAAACTAGTTAAAATCAATGAACCCAAAATGGCCTCAAGAAAAGTTCAATCTTTCTGATAATTCTTGAAAACAAATAAGCAATAAAGGAAACAATTTATTTTATACTCTTGGCATTTTAAATAAATGCAAAAGCTACTGGTTTCAAGTTTTAAGTTTGAAATCCGAAACTTTAAGTTTTCAAAAATGTTGAAAACTTTAGGAATGATTGGACACATTCCAACTAATATTTTGGTGTTTTCAAAATAATTTTTACAAACTATTTTGGGAGCTGAAATAAATAGCAAATAAATAGTTGTCAAAACACAAACAAAGCAGAAAAGAAAAGAGAACGAAAAGAGGAAAAACCTTACATGTCGCCGGCCCAGCCCACCAGGGGCTCCCCGGTCATCTTCCTCCTCCTGCCAGTAGGCAGGGAAGAAGATGAGCACGGC
Organism: Hordeum vulgare subsp. vulgare; assembly: GCF_904849725.1. Lineage (NCBI taxonomy): Eukaryota > Viridiplantae > Streptophyta > Magnoliopsida > Poales > Poaceae > Hordeum > Hordeum vulgare. The sequence continues at coordinate 282,353,771 of NC_058523.1, forward strand.
GGCCGAGCCCGGCCACCTCCTGCCTGCCTGCCCGCTGCTGGAGGCCTCCAGGAGCGCCAGCGCGACGCCTGCGCCTTCTTATCCTCCTCCCCGCGGTTCTATCCTCTCCCCTAAGCCTCGATCCCCTTTTCCCCTCTCGTATCTCTCTCTCCCCGAAGCTCCTTTCGCCATCGATCCATCGTCTCCCGGTCCTCCCCGACCCCGCCGGTAGCCTCACAAGATCCGCCATGAGCTCCTGTTCCTGTTCCCCCTCTTCCCGAGGCTTTCCTTCTCCTTTAACCACGTTAGCCGCCGAAGCCCGAAGGACCTCGTCGTCGGCCATGTCATTGCCGTCGTTGTGGTATTCAGCTCGCGAGGCCGAGCTCAGGAATGAGCTCCTCGAGCTCTGTAGATGGCGTAGGGCCTCTCTCCCAGCTAGCTAGTCCCCTGCATCGGCACTCCCGTCGATGCCCGAGCCGCAGCCGCCGCTGACCTCATCGCCGGCGTGGATTCCGGTGACCACCGGGTCCAGCTCCACTCCCTTTAGATGCGGCGTTTCACTAGCTGCCTGTAGCACTATTCTGCGCTCAAAACCGACGGTCGTAGCACCGTTTAGCTCTCTCCGGCGAGCCCTCCGCCGTGCCCGTGGTCGCCGCCGGCCATATTCCGGTGGGGGCCGACGTGGCCAACCTAACCCAGTAGTTTAAAGTCTAATCACTCACTCACAGTGGGCCCAAGGCCAAGTCAAACTCAGTTAGGGGCTGGTCAACGCGGGATTAGCCCCTGAGACGCTGACCAGTGGGTCCCCCCCTGTCAGGTTTGACCTGAACAGGTCAGTTGACCTGCTGATTTCAGGCTGACGCAATACAGGGGTTTTCCAGTATAAAAATAATCCCAGAAGTGTTTAAAATTTCTAAAATTCATAGAAATTAATTTGTAACTCCAATGAAAATAATTTTTATATGAAAAAGTATCAGAAAAATTCAAGGAATCTGAATATGTCATTTTCAAACATGTTTGAAAATGTTACAGAACCCAAACATGTAGGTTAATGAATAAGTTAATATTTATAAATACTTTGTAGATGGAATTTGGAAAATATTTAAATTTCACTATAAATGACATGATCAAACACTGTCCTAACTACAAACCACCAACCTAACATGTCATCCCATGCATGTTAACATCAAGTTGATCTGAGCATCGGGTCGAATCAATTAAAATGGTATCCGAGAATACCTCGTTTGAAGTGGTATTTGAACTTGATTCAAATCAACTTCAAACCTAATACATGTTAGCTATAATAATTACCATCTTGTATTCTCATAACATGCTCATGCATCATCTTGATTGCTTATGTTTGATATTGGTTGTTGTCATTCCTTTTGGTAGGCTCCGCTCCCCCGGATTCCACCGAATATCCGTCTGACGGATATTGTCACTCCTTTGAGCAACAAGGCAAGCAACCATTTTGATCATCCCGATAAATCCCATGTTCTTGCTCCTGCACTTACTTATTGCATTAGGAGCAAATGCTTCAAATGCTTTGCCACGTTAGTTGAACCCACTTCCTTTGCATGACCTATCCTTGTCACAGTAAATAGCTAAACCTTGCAACCTAGCATACCTGGTAGTTTGCTTGAGCCATGAGGTGCCGTATCCTCCTATGCATGCTATGCTTAGAGTTGTGTATGGTCTGTCATCTGGGAGATGAACAGAATTGAGAGAATGTGTTCGGAAAGCAAACGTTGCGTGTTGAACCTGATTTGGTAAAGGTACCGGTGAAAGGCTGTGTAGGAGTACATTGCGGGTTGTTTCATTGGAACCGTCCTTAGGAACTGAGTTCTGTGTATGTAATCCAAGACCAGATACTACCACACGTTGGGATACTTAATTGACCCTCTCGACTTATTAATCGCTTAGTAATTAGTCTAGGAGTTGCAAGTAGTTTCTGGTGTTTATAGTCATGCTGGAGGCCGTGCATAGCGCTGACCTGAGAGGTGGGCTGTGATGCTGTAGGCAGTGGCACCCGGATGGTGGTCTTGGGAACCCTGCGCACATCGTTTGAGGCCGTGGCAGAAACCTCGGCCGGACTTCCGTACGGGTTACTCTCAGATAGGCGATAAACCTGGACTAGGTACTAGTGTGGTTAACGGTCGTGGCCAACTCCCTCGCTGGGATTTCGCTTGAAGGTTGCCGAGGTGCATGACGTGCACCTGGCGATAAGTGGCGAGAACGTGTGTGACGAAGTACACCCCTGCAGGGTTATGATCTATTCGAATAGCCGCGTCCGCGGATATGGACTACTTGGAGACATATGTTGTTCATAGATAACTTAAATGGCTACTCATAAAATTGTCAAGATAAGCGTGAGTGTCGCGGACGGCATTTCCGTATGGAGGCGGAATGATTCCACGATGGTGTATTGTTGTGGTGTTAGTGGACTCGTGTGCAAGAAATCAAGTTGTCAAAATTATTTAAAAATGCAAGTTGTCTAGCCACGAGTCAAATGCTTGCTTTCCGCATGAAACCCCACCATACCTTATTGATACATTGCATGAGTTGTTAGTTATCCTAAAGTCTTGCTGAGTACCTCCGTACTCATGTTTGCTTAATAAATGTTGCAGAGGTTGCTAATGACCCTAATGGCGGGTTCTTCATAGACATCGACGACGACGAGTAGCTAGTGTCCCAGCTACGATCTGGCCCTAGGTTGGGTTTGTAGTATAGTCAGGCCATGTGCCTTCTAGTTGCACCTGTCTGTACTCAGAGAGTTTTAAACACTTCCGCTGGCTTGTAACTGAATGACTGCTATTATGGGTCGTGAGACCCTTACTGTGTAATATTATGTGTGTGGCTCTTTTGAGCCTCTTAAATAAAGATTGTATGTTTATGGTTATGTTGTGATGCCATCGATGTATCTATACATATCGGTATGCCATGCGTACGTGTGTCATACTTGATATGTATGGGGTTCGATTACCTAGCTGTGAACTTTAGTAGCACTCCTTACAGGGAAATGCCCCTTTGTGATCCAACGAGCCATGGTTGCTCGCTACTGCTCTGGACACATTGGTTGACCGGCATGTGTCCTTCTTAGCTGCTGTGTCTGTCCCCTTTGGGGAAATGTCACGCGATGTAATGGAGTCCTTGTAGCTTGCTACAACTCGTCTATATTCGCTGGTGACCGACACTTGCTTTGTTGGGTCATGTATGCCAGTCCCTGTGCGGTACTGCCACTTTGGTTTATGACTAGACTTGTCGATCCGGGTTCTTTGACATTGGAATGCTAGCGACATAATTGCATACAAGAGTCAAAAGATGCAAACGGTCCCGGCTAAGGTAAGGCTGCAGCCGTGGGGTTAACCGTGCGTGAGACCGCAAAGGGATGCGATGTGTTACAGGCTGGATTCCTATGGCTTAGGATCGGGGTCCCGACAGCGTTGGTATCAGAGCCTGACTGACTGTAGGATTACTAAGCCAAACTGGTCGAAGTTGAGTCTAGAATTGCTTTAGTTATATATAAGGGAATTGTTTGTGGAAGGGAACGTAAGACTCTTTTTCTCTCCTGAAGTTATTCTATTCTGGTCATCCTCGTCTTTCCTGCGGGAATTAAGGACTAGGTTACTCATCTTCTTCTAGGCTCGTGTTTCTGATCGGTAGATTATAGGACTACGGGTCAAGAGATATTTGGGTTTCTTTCATTCCTAGGAAAAAGGAAGTAAGTTTGATGATCAGAGAATTGAACTTGATAGCTGAGTGGTTACGCTATTCCATTTTGGGTTGTCTCAAAATTTGTTTTTGAGCATTTACAGCCGTTATGCTGCCCAATTTTGTATTCAGAGCTCTAATGCTTTTGCATTACTCTCTATTTATAGATGCCTGGTCATCCTTCTCGTCAGGTGGTACGTCTGACCAGGTGCATTGATGTGCCGGGTCATACGGCCATGCTGGTTAGGGTGATGTCGGTGTGCGGTTACCGCTGGTACCCCGAGTACACAGTGGAGTTACAGTACCGAGACTTCAACCAGAGCCAGTACATCTGCACTGTTAGGGTATTTCCAGACTACCCTGGAGCTGAGGATCCAATCCATTGGTCCTATGGGTTGGGAGTCACTGTTGACATGGCAGTACAAGATGATGCCTATTCAATGCTGACCATTATGAGGGCGAGTCATGCACTGCTGCAGAATTCAGAATTCTGCTATGTTCCGGCCTCTCAGCCTGGTGAACAGGGATACCTCAGCAGAGTCTATTTTGATTCTTCTATGGAGGATCCACTACTGCAGTCCACTGTTGAGATGCTAGAGAACAGAGACAGGGATGCTCGTGCTCTCCGCATGGAGCTTTATGCTACCCGTGCCCGTCTGTGGACGGCTTTGACGCAGCTGGCACCGATAGTCCAGACAGGGTACGGAGATATGGATATGCTGAACCCTGTTAGGACCCATCTTCCGGCCCACGTTGACTGGCCAGCTATAGGAGGAGTCACCCCTCTTCGGGGACCCCTCTTACCACTAGTCAGGGGACCAAGGCCACATCCGTGTCCTTATGGATCCCACGGATCTCAGGCCAGAGTGTTTCCTGATCTGCAGGTTGAGCTTCCACGTCATGGAGGTAATCTCTATGAGATGTTCTATGCGGATGCCTCAGCTGTGAGCGGAAGGATAGTATGGTAGTAGCCGTACGTTCATAGTCCTGCGTGACTTGTGAAGTATGCCTGTGATGTGAAATGAATTCCGGAGGCCTAGATACATAATGTATAGGAAGCTTGTAAGCCTCTGATGAGTAGTTTCATAATTTCAGTAGTTTGCTCTTCGGTTAAGGTTGTACTGAACTATGTAAGGGCGTGTATGAACCATGGTGTATATATAGCAGTTGCTTGTTACCATGCTGTTCGGATATTCATTTCCGCATTCCGTGTGTTCAGTAAATTCTTAATCCATAGCTAGTATTGATATTATATTGGTCTAAGCTGTGAGTTTGTTTGTCAGGATGGTGTTCACCAGGTTGAACCGTGCCCCTGCTCATGAGCAAGGCGAGGGTAGTCAAGCGTCGCAGGAAGACCTGCCTCACCCGCCCTCTGTGGTGGAAGTTATGCTAGAGGCAGAGAGAAACAAAAGAGAGACCAACCGACTGTTAGAGCGTATTGAGCAGAATACGGCTCGTCAGCCTAGGAATGCTGCAGTGTCCCTCAACGATTTTGTGAAGCTGAATCCTCCAAAGTTTCATCATTCCGTCGATCCCCTCGACGCTGATGACTGGTTGTGTAGCATCTCACGCAAGATTCGCTCTGCGAATGTTTCTGAGGCCAATAAGGTGACCTTTGCGGCATATTCCCTGGAAGGACCCGCCAATCTGTGGTGGGATAACTTTGAAGCTATGCGTCCTGCTGAACCAGCAGCCACATGGGCAGACTTCAGTGCAACCTTTCGTCTGCACCATATTCCAGAGGGCCTGATGGACAGAAAGAGAGAGGAGTTTTGTGCCTTCACTCAGGGCAAGTTGACCATGGATGCCTATAGCCGCGAGTTCGGTAACCTCGCCCGCTATGCACCAGAGGAGGTGTCTACTGACGCCAAGAAGCAAGCAAGATTCCGTAAGGGTCTGAGCCCTGAGCTTCGTCGTGATCTGCGCCTCCACGAGTGTGCAAGCTTTCAAGCCCTGGTCAACAAGCCGATCACTGCCGAGACTGGTCATACTGACTTTGAAGCCACAAGGAAGCACTCCCGTGACTTTGGCTCGTCTTCTGGTTCCGCGTTTCCCAAACGCAGGCTGTGGGTTCCGAATAGTTCTCTGCCGCCAAGATACACTCCGAGGCCATCCTACGTGGCGCCTCAGACGAATCAGACCAACCCTCCAGCAAAAACTTATGGTGGTCCAGCTAGAAATGCTGCACCACGTGCCAACCAAGTGATATGCTACAAGTGTGGAGAACCAGGGCACTACTCCCATGAGTGTCCTCAAAATGTGGGTGCCAAGCAACCCGAAAAGTCCGTCGGGCAAGGCAAGTCGGGAAAAGCTTACTATGTGAAGCCAACTCCTGCACGTGGCCGTGTGAACTATGTGTCAGCAGAAGAAGCTGCAGAGGGTCCCAACGTCATACTGGGTACGCTTCTTGTTAATCATCACCCAGCGTCTGTTCTCTTTGACACTGGGTCTTCTCATTCCTTCATTTCACAAAGTTATGCACAGTTGCATAACATGTATTTTTGTGATATGCCAATTCCATTGGTTGTCCAAACTCCTGGTAGTAAATGGCAAACCTCTAGGATAACCTATGACAATGAAATTCTAGTAGACAGGCTAGTTTTTCTAGCCTCATTGATAGCCTTGAAATCTTCGGATATTAATATCATCTTGGGTATGGACTGGATGTCAGCTCACTATGCCAAGATTGATACTTATTCTAGAAAGGTCCAGCTTACCCGTCCCTCGGGTGAGATAGTAACTGTCTCCACTCGAGTTGACAAATGCCAACTCTATTCCCTAAATGCCAACCCTCTTCCGGAACTTGAAAACATTCCGTTAGTCCGTGACTTCCCGGATGTTTTTCCAGAGGAACTGCCAGGAATTCCACCTGACAGAGATGTAGAGTTTGTGATAGATCTTGTTCCGGGAACCGTCCCAATAGCCAGAAGACCATATAAGATGGCACCCCTGGAGCTAGCCGAACTTAAGAAGCAACTAGATGAGGCCTTGAATAAAGGTTTCATTCATCCTAGCTCTTCTCCTTGGGCTTGCCCCGTCCTCTTCGTCAAGAAGAAAGACGGAACGGATCGGATGGTTGTAGATTACCGACCAGTTAATCTGGTCACCATAAAGAACAAGTATCCGCTTCCCAGGATCAACGATCTGTATGATCAGCTCGCTGGATCCTCAGTCTTCTCCAAAATGGATTTGAGGATGGGATACCATCAAATCAAGATCAAGAACGGGGACATTCCAAAAACGGCTTTTGTTACTCGTTATGGCCAATACGAGTACACCGTCATGTCCTTCGGTTTAACCAATGCCCCAGCCACCTTCTCTCGTCCTGATGAATTCAATCTTCATGGAGTATTTGGATAAATTCGTCGTGGTATACCTCGATGATATTCTCATCTACTCGAAGAACGAACAAGAACATGCCGAGCATCTAAGGCTGGTATTGATGAAACTTCGAGAGCATCGCCTTTATGCCAAGTTTTCAAAATGTGAATTTTGGTTACCATAAGTGACCTATCTAGGTCACGTAATATCTGGTAAGGGTATTGTTGTCAATCCCGAGAGAGTTCAAGCTATCCTTGATTGGACTCAACCTGATTCGGTTAAGCAAGTTAGGAGTTTTCTTGGTCTAGCGAGCTATTGTCGCCGCTTTGTCGAGAATTTCTCCATGGTTGCAAATCCTCTAACTGAACTCCTCAAGAAGGATAAAAAGTTCGAGTGGACACCACAGTGTGAGCATAGTTTTCAGGAACTGAAAAGATACCTGACTTCCGCACCTGTGTTGCTACCACCAGATTTTTCTAAGGACTTTGTTATCTATTGTGACACCTCGCGACAAGGATTAGGTTGCATTCTCATGCAAGATCGTCATGTGATCGCATACGCATCTCGACAGTTGCGTCCACATGAGGATAATTATCCCACACATGACCTTGAGCTTGCAGCCGTGGTCCATGCACTAAAAACCTGGCGACGTTACCTTTTGGGTAATCGTTGTGAAATTTTCACTAATCACCAAAGTCTGAAATATATCTTCACCCAGCCGGATTTGAATCTCAGGCAAAGACGGTGGGTTGAGTTGATCTCGGATTACGACTTAGGGATAACTTACACCCCGGGGAAGGCCAATGTTATGGCCGATGCACTAAGTCATAAATCTCATTGTACCAATTTGATGCTACAACAAGGTCAACCACATCTCTATGAGGACTTTTGGAAGTTGAATCTTCATACTGTTCCTCAAGGATTCCTTTCTACCCTGGTGGCGAAGCCTACTCTTAGGGATGAAATCATAGCCGTGCAGGCTTATGATAAGGGTATATCCCGGATCAAGGAGAATATTGCTAGCGGCAACGCTAGGGATTTCTCCATCAATGAGAAAGGTATTGTGTTCTTTCAGAACCGTTTAGTGGTTCCTAAGAGAAAACGTCTGCGGCAATTGATCCTTAAGGAGGCTCATGACTCTCCTCTCACCATTCATCCCGGTAGTACTAAGATGTATCAGGACCTACGCCAGAGGTTCTGGTGGACTAGGATGAAGAGAGAAATTGCTGAGTTCGTTGCTAACTGCGACGTTTGTCGTCGAGTTAAGGCAGAACATCAAAGGCCTGCTGGCACCCTTCAACCTCTAGCTATTCCTGAATGGAAATGGGATAAAGTTAGTATGGATTTCATTACCGGATTTCCCAAGACCAAGAAAGGAAATAATGCTATCTTTGTGGTCATTGACCGTCTTTCCAAAGTGGCTCATTTTCTTCCCGTTCGTGAGAGTATCACAGCTAGCCAGCTAGCAGAGTTATATCTCTCTCGAATAGTGTCTCTTCATGGTGTTCCCCTGGAGATTAACTCGCACCGTGGGAGTATCTTTACTTCCCGCTTCTGGGAAAGTTTTCAGAATGCCATGGGGACTCACCTATCTTTTAGCACTGCTTTCCATCCACAATCAAGTGGTCAAGTAGAAAGAGTGAATCAAATCCTAGAAGATATGCTCCGAGCTTGTGTTATATCGTTCGGTATGAATTGGGAGAAGTGCCTTCCATTCGCCGAATTCGCTTATAACAATAGTTATCAATCAAGCTTGGGCAAAGCTCCTTTTGAAGTTCTGTGTGGACGAAGATGTCGAACTACTCTTAATTGGTCAGAAACCGGAGAGAGGCAACTCTTTGGCCCGGATACGATCCAGGATGCAGAAGAGCAGGTTCGCATTATTCGTGAAAAGTTGAAAACAGCCCAGTCTCGTCAAAAGAGCCAATATGATCGTCGTCATAAGGCTGTGACCTTTGAAGTTGACGAGAAGGCTTACCTTCGGGTTACACCTTTGAAGGGTACCCATCGATTCAGTATCAAGGGCAAGTTGGCTCCTCGTTACGTTGGTCCTTTTCGCATTCTTGCCAAATGAGGAGAAGTTGCCTACCAGTTGGAACTTCCTCCGCATCTTTCCAAGGTTCATGATCTCTTCCACGTCTCGCAACTCAGGCGTTGCTTTTTGGATCCTATCCGTGAAGTGGACCACAAAACGCTTGATCTCCAAGATAACCTTTCATACCGAGAATACCCCGTGCGTATTCTTGATCAAGCTGAGCGTACCACTCGACGTCGAAACCTCAAGTTTCTTAAAGTTCAATGGTCAAATCATTCTGAAAAGGAGGCAACTTGGGAAAGAGAGGATCGGCTCCGACTTGAGTATCCTGCGTTATTTCCGACGACCTCTAAATCTCGGGACGAGATTCTTTTGAGTAGGGGTGAGTTGTCATATCCTTGACACCTTAATCAAGTTAGCTTTGTGCTCATGTTTTCTTTGCATTCCATCTAGAAAATTTTCAACAAGAACAAAGTAAGTGGTGAAGGAAAATTCAACAAACTCTAGCCATTTCTCAAATTAAAGGAAATTCCAAAACTAGTTAAAATGAATGAACCCAAAATGGCCTCAAGAAAAGTTCAATCTTTCTGATAATTCTTGAAAACAAATAAGCAATAAAGGAAACCATTTATTATATACTCTTGCCATTTTAAATAAATGCAAAAGCTACTGGTTTCAAGATTTAAATAAATCCGAAACTTTAAGTTTTCAAAAATGTTGAAAACTTTAGGAATGATTGGATACATTCCAACTAATATTTTGGTGTGTTCAAAATAGTTTTTAAGCTGAAATAAATAGCAAATAAATAGTTGTCAAAACAGAAACAAAACAGAAAAGAAAAGAGAAAGAAAAGAGGAAAAACCTTACCTGTCGCCGGCCCAGCCCACCAGGGGCTCCCCGGTCATCTTCCTCCTCCTGCCAGTAGGCAGGGGAGAAGATGAGCACGGCGGCCGAGCCCGGCCACCTCCTGCCTGCCTGCCCGCTGCTGGAGGCCTCCAGGAGCGCCAGCGCAACGCCTGTGCCTTCTTGTCCTCCTCCCCGCGGCTCTATGCTCTCCCCTAAGCCTCGATCCCCTTTTCCCCTCTCGGATCTTTCTCTCCCCGAAGCTCCGGTCGCCGTCGATCCGTCGTCTCCTGGTCCTCCCCGACCCTGCCGGCAGCCTCACAAGATCCGCCGTGAGCTCCTCTTCCTGTTCCCCTCTTCCCAAGGCTTTCCCCCTCCTTTAACAAAGTTAGCCGTCGGAGCCCGAATGACCTCGTCGCCGGCCATGTCATTGCCGTCGTTGTGGTACTCAGCTCGCAAGGCCGAGCTTAGGAATGAGCTCCTCGAGCTCTGTAGATGGCGTAGGGCCTCTCTCCGAGCTCGCTAGTCCCCTGCATCGGCACTCCCGTCGATGCCCGAGCCGCAGCCGCCGCTGACCTCATCGCCGGCGTGGATTCCGGTGACCACCGGGTCCAGCTCCACTCCCTTTAGATGTGGCGTTTCACTAGCTGCCCGTAGCACTATTCTGCGCCCAAAACCGACGGCCGTACCGCCGTTTAGCTCTCTCCGGCGAGCCCTCCGCCGCGCCCGTGGTCGCCGCCGGCCATATTCCGGTGGGGGCCGACGTGGCCAACCTAACCAAGTAGTTTAAAGTCTAATCAGTCACTAACAGTGGGCCCAAGGCCAAGTCAAACTGAGTTAGGGGCTGGTCAGCACGGGATTAGCCCGTGAGACGCTGACCAGTGGGTCCCCCGTGTCAGGTTTGACCTGAACAGGTCAGTTGACCTGTTGATGTCAGGCTGACGCAATAAAGGGGTTTTCCAGTATAAAAATACTTCCATAAATGTTTAAAACTTCTAAAATTCATAGAAATTAATCTGTAACTCCAATGAAAATAATTTATATATGAAAAAGTATCAGAAAAATTCAAGGAATCTGAATATGTCATTTTCAAACATGTTTGAAAATGTTACAGAACCCAAACATGTAGGTTAATGAATAAGTTAATTCTTATAAATACTTTGTAGATGGAATTTGGAAAATATTTAAATTTCACTATAAATGACATGATCAAACACTGTCCTAACTACAAACCGGCAACCTAACATGTCATCCCATGCATGTTAACATCAAGTTGATCTGAGCATCAGGTCGAATCAATTAAAATGGTATCCGAGAATACCTCGTTTGAAGTGGTATTTGAACTTGATTCAAATCAACTTCAAACCAAATACATGTTAGCTATAATAATTACCATCTTGCATTCTGATGCCATGCTCACGCATCATCTTGATTGCTTATGTTTGATATTGGTTGTTATCATTCCTTTTGGTAGGCTCCGCTCCCCCGGATTCCACCGAATATCCGTCTGACGGATATTGTCACTCCTCTGAGCAACAAGGCAAGCAACCATTTTGATCATCCCGATAAATCCCATGTTCTTGCTCCTGCACTTACTTACTGCATTAGCATCAAATGCTTCAAATGCTTTGCCACGTTAGTTGAACCCACTTCCTTTGCATGACCTATCCTTGTCACAGTAAATAGCTAAACCTTGCAACCTAGCATACCTGGTAGTTTGCTTGAGCCATGATGTGTCGTATCCTGCTATGCATGCTATGCTTAGAGTTGTGTATGTTCTGTCATCTGGGAGATGAACAGAATTGAGAGAATGTGTTCGGAAAGCAAAGGTTGCATGTTGAACCTGATTTGGTAAAGGTACCGGTGAAAGGCTGTGTAGGAGTACATGGCAGGTTGTTTCATTGGAACCGTCCTTAGGAACTGAGTTCTGTGTATGTAATCCAAGACCAGATACTACCACACGTTGGGATACTTAATTGACCCTCTCGACTTATTAATCGCTTAGTATTCATTCCAGGAGTTGCAAGTAGTTTATGGTGTTTATAGTCATGCTGGAGGCCGTGCATAGCGCTGACCTGGGAGGTGGGCTGTGATGCGGTAGGCAGTGGCACGGTGTACCAAGTGGCACCCGGATGGTGGTCTTGGGAACCCTGCGCACATCATTTGAGGCCGTCGCGGAAACCTCGGCCGGACTTCCGTACGGGTTACTCTCAGATAGGCGATAAACCTGGACTAGGTACTAGTGTGGTTAACGGTCGTGGCCGACTCCCTCGCTAGGCTTCCGCTTGAAGGTTGCCGAGGTGCATGACGTGCACCTGGCGATAAGTGGCGAGAGCGTGTGTGACGAAGTACACCCCTGCAGGGTTATGATCTATTCGAATAGCCGCGTCCGCGGATATGGACTACTTGGAGACATATGTTGTTCATAGATAACTTAAATGGCTACTTATAAAATTGTCAAGATAAGCGTGAGTGTCGCGGACGGTATTTCCGTATGGAGGCGGAATGATTCCACGATGGTGTATTGTTGTGGTGTTAGTGGACTCGTGTGCGAGAAATCAAGTTGTCAAAATTATTTAAAAATGCAAGTTGTCTAGCCACGAGTCAAATGCTGGCTTTCCGCATGAAACCCCACCATACCTTATTGATACATTGCATGAGTAGTTAGTTATCCTAAAGTCTTGCTGAGTACGTCCGTACTCATGTTTGCTTAATAAATGTTGCAGAGGTTGCTAATGACCCTAATGGTGGGTTCTTCATAGACATCGATGACGACGAGTAGCTGGTGTCCCAGCTACGATCTAGCCCTAGGTTGGGTCTGTAGTATAGTCAGGCCATGTGCCTTCTAGTTGCACCTGTCTGTACTCAGACAGTTTTAAACACTTCCGTTGTCTTGTAACTGAATGACTGCTATTATGGGTCGTGAGACCCTTACTGTGTAACATTATGTGTGTGGCTCTTCCGAGCCTCTTAAATAAAGCTTGTATGTTTATGGTTATGTTGTGATGCCATCGATGTATCTATACATATCGGTATGCCATGTGTACGTGTGTCATACTTGATATGTATGGGGTTCGATTACCTAACCGTGAACTTTAGTAGCACTCCTTACAGGGAAATGCCCCTTTGTGATCCAACGAGCCATGGTTGCTCGCTACTGCTCCGGACACATTGGTTGACCGGCATGTGTCCTTCTTAGCTGCTGTGTCTGTCCACTTTGGGGAAATGTCACGCGATGTAATGGAGTCCTTGTAGCTTGCTACGACTCGTCTACATTCGCTGGTGACCGACACCTGCTTTGTTGGGTCGTGTATGCATGTCCCTGTGCGGTACTACCACTTTGGTTTATGACTAGACTTGTCGATCCGGGTTCTTTGACATTGGAATGCTAGCGACACAATTGCATACGTGAGTCAAAAGACGCAAACGGTCCCGGCTAAGGTAAGGCTGCAGCCGTGGGGTTAACCGTGCGTGAGACCGCAAAGGGATGCAATGTGTTACAGGCTGGATTCCTATGGCTTAGGATCGGGGTCCCGACACCAGGCCTCGCGTTGTGTGCCTGGAGATCGAAGATGGCACCATGTAATTGCATCTAGTACCCCTTTATGATTTCGGTGTGCTGAAGATTTATAGGTTAAGGGATTAATATGTTTGTGATTGTACACAGGCTCTATAAGTCGTTGTGGAGATTGATATATTCGAAGAATGCCGCCCCCCTAAAAATGCATGTCTTCAACTAAAGCCTTTGATACTTTCTTGAAGACTTTGAAGGTGAGTAAATTGGTGTGTCCTTGAAGATACTAATGCAAGAACATTGAAGCGTGAATACTTTGGTTTTCATAGTTCCGCTTCCTTTCTTTTGAGTTATAGGAATATCGTACTCTTAAAGGGGTTCGAGGTAATACTAAGGAAAAATTTCCAACTGATGCTCATCTCAAAGCCTACACATAGCCAATCCTTCGAGTGAAGCCTTTGTAAATCTCTTGTAGTTAAGTCAATATCTTCAGTAACAAACACGAAGTTATTCTAGTCTTTGAGGAAATTATTCTGGTTAAGGATTTAGCATTTTGCTATTGCGAATTGCCTACACGTGAGGAACATGATAGGTATGAGGATTTTCATAGTCCAAATATTCCAACCGTTGTTGTGCTTTGTGCCAACTGTCCCCAATACCTTATCCACATTATTGTATATAATTGGGGGCATCTACGTCATATCATGTCGGGATTGCTCCCAGGCTATAAATAGCCACACTTTACAACCAATAACTCATTGGCTGCTCTGAGAGAGAACTTGGCATTTATCATTTGAGAGAAACCCATCCTCTAAGGAATTGGAGAGAAAACAATCAGCGACGAAACACACAAAAGCCAAAACCAAACCTTGAAACCTAAGCATACTTGAAATTCAATGTTGATGAATCACACTTGAAACCTAATCAGTATTCCAAAACCTTGTGGGTTGGCGCAAAAGAACCTCCTATAGGTCAATCTACATTATCTGGCATTACATGTGAATCTTCATATTCCTCTAATGAGTTACCTCCCTCCAACTATAAACTGTTCAGAAATAATAATGGTGAATTATTTGTTAGATATGTTGGAACTAACTGTAGGAATGGACCACCTTTGAGGAAGATTTAGGTCCCCAAAAGTTGTCTGGAAAATCTTGAGGTGAATGTCCTCATGACACCACCCACGAAGAATAGTATCCCGAGATCAGATTCCTCAAATGGACCAAAGTCTTCACATGGATCAAATTCCTCATATGGTCATAGTTCTGCTCACACTCGTGCTAATGCTTCTTCAAATCATGAATATGTGCATTATTCTTCAAATCATTATGTTCATAAATCCCCGAAGAATTTCTCTGCATATGCATTCGAGTACACTAACCCCCTTCTATGAAACGAAGTGCATTAGCTTCAATGCCTAAATTTTGATAGGATGCTCATAAAATAATGAACTCTTTGCCACCCCTTCACATGTGGGTGGTGACGCAAATGAAATAACCATTTATGCAGGTGAGGTCTCCAGACAAACTTAAATGTTTGAAGAATTTGCTTGAGACCTTAGGAAATACTTGAAAGGACATAAGCTAATCATGATGAAATGAGAGAATCATTTCACACAACCTCAGGTTATCTTACCTCTTTCTCATTTGATGAAATTCAAGTTGGTGAATTTGATATCATATTCTTCACTCTGAAGCATATGAGATGGTAAGATATACTAATTCATGTGCAGGATGAAACCCCTAAAGCCATTGAGTGGGTCCTCGACAGTCTAATCACATGACTGGCGAATAGAATCTATTAATGAACATTCCATTAACTCCATCTCATCTGAAGTAGATCATCTACAAAGACAAAGGAAAAACGCAAAGTATTGGGTCTAGGTAAGCTTGCAATATCGAAGGACGGACACATGGACAAAGTCATGCTTGTTGAATACCTCAGATTCAACCTCATGTAAGTCTCAATGCTTTGTGATCTTAATATGGTTGTCATCTTTTGCAAGTATTATTGCGTAGTCATCATGGAATATGAAAAATCCAAAGTCTTCGAAGGCTTTAGGAGAGGAGATTTGTGTATTTTTGTTTTCTCTATAGGTCCACAACCAACCACATGTCTACATATTGGGTCATGCTGGCATGAGGAACTTATACACACACGTGAAGAACAAGAAGCATGTCATTGGCATTGAGGGTGTCAAATTCCTCAAGGACCATTGTGTGGGGCTTGTGAGTCTTAAAAATGACCAGATCGAAGCATCCCTCGAAGACTATCATGACCACCACACGTCCCTTTGAATATTTTCACATGGACCCCTTTGTCCCTACTCATTCTGCCACACTAACCAATGTCGCATCTCTAGATGACTTTTTCATTGTTGATGATTATTCACGTTACACTTGGGTGCATATTATCAGTTATAAAAATAAAGTGCAGGAAGTATTGAGATGAGTTTCTTCAAGGGCATCGATGAATTTCAGTGTTAAGATCAAGCACATTAGGAGTGATAATGACACTCAGTTCAACAACACTAGTCTTGATGATTATCTAGATGAACTTGTTATTATTCATGAGTTATCTGTGCCATATAATCCTCAAGAGAGTGGCATCATGGAGCGCAAGAATAGGACTCCTTTTTAGATGGCTTGCACTATGCTTGAATAATACCACACTCCTCGTCATTTCTGGCCTAAGGCAATCAACACTACCTGCCACATCATCAACAAGGCATATATTCACAAATTCCTCAAGAAGACTTTATATGAACTCCTCACTCACAAGAAACCCAATCTAAGTTATTTCAAAGTTTTCGTCGTAAGATGCTGGATTAGAGATCCTTGGCATACTTCTAAATTTGCTTCAAAGGCACATGAGGGTTCTATGCTTGGTTACAGAAAGGAATCGCACACCTACAGAGTCTTTAACAACTACCACAACAAAGTTACTGAAACTATATATGTGCGGTTCGATGAAACTAATGGCTCGCAAAGAGAGCACCTACCTCTTGTGTTAGATCAAATGCCTCAGGAGGAGTCCATTTGGTTCAAGGCCACTGGAGATATCATATCCACTAAAGAACCACTACCTGCGAAACTAACTGCTCGCAAAGAGAGCACCTACCTCCTTTGTTAGATGAAATGCGTCGTGAGGAATCCATTTGGTTCAAGGCCACTGGAGATATCATATCCACTAAAGAACCACTACCTGCTATTGAAGTCATCCTAAACGATGAATAAATCCATACTGGTGCACCTGAGGAAAATGGTCGTGACAAAAATCATCAACCTCAACAAAGTCTTCAACCTGCTCATCCAAGGGTGGCAAATGAAGTGCAGATTGAGAATATCGTCGATGACATCAATGCACCAGGTCCCCTCACTCGCTCCAAACCTTCACATTTAACTAACTTTGGTGGGAACTTTTTTTGTGTGTATCACAGAACCCTCAAAGGTTGATGAAGCCTTTATGGACCAATGTAAGAGGAATTACATCAATTCAAGCTCAACAACATGAGGGAACTTGTCAAACAGCCTGATCCACACAAGCACACCATCATCTGTACCAAGTGCATCTACCGCAACAAGAAAGATTAAAATAGTCAAGTGGTGAGGAAAAGGCTCGTCTTGTAGCACAGGGCTACACATAGGTTGAGGGAATTGGCTTTAATGAAACCTTTGCACTTGTTGCTAGACTTGAAACCTATATTGCTTGCATATGCTAACCATCACAATATCAACTTATATCAAATGGATGTAAAAAGTGCATTCCTCAGTATTAAGCTTGAGGAAGAAGTATATCTTGCTCAGCTACCCAAGTTTTGAAGACCCTAAGCATCATGACAAAGTATTTAGACTCAACAAGGCTCTCTATGGCCTCAAAGAGGCCCCTCGGGCATGGTACCACACTGTGAAGGAATTCCTCATGAAAAAAGGCTTTGGTTGTACTGAAAAACGTTACAGAGACGAATTTGGATACATAATGAGTGAAGAATATCAAATGTACATGATGGGGAGTTGAAATACTTCCTAGGTATTCAAATTTGTCAACAATGCAAAAACATCTTCATCTCTCAAGAGAAATACCTCAAGGATGTCCTGAAGAAATTCGGCATGCAACATTGCAAAGGTATCAAGATTCCAATGCCCACAAATGGCCACCTCCGCACTAACGAAAATGGTAAAGATTTTGATCAGAAGGTATATCGTTCCATGACTATCTCTTTATTGTGCCTACATGCACCTAGGCTAGATATTATGCTTAGTGTTTGCATGTGTGCCCGTTTCCAAGAAACACCAAAGGAATCACACCATGATGCCGTGCAACATATTATTCAATATCTAGCTCACACACTATCCTTTGGATTATTGTACCCGAGTGGCTCAAATATTCATCTCATTGGATATTTTAAGTCTTACTATGCTAGTGATCGCTCGGACTGTAAGTCAACATCTGGCACATGCCATTTGCTGAGACAATACTTAGTTTTCTGCACCTCGAAGAAACAGAACTTCGTGTAACTTTCTACTGCTGAAGCTGAGAATATTGCTGCTAGTTTGTGTTGTGCTCAACTATTGTGGATGAAGCAAACCCTGAAGGACTACATCATCAAAGTGAAGAATGTGCCACTCTACTGAATGGGAGTGAAATCAAGATTGCTCATTACCCAGTAAAACACTAAAAGACCAAGCACATCAAGATACCTTGTCATTTTCTTAGTGATCATGTAACCAAGGGCGACATGTTCATCGACCACGTGAGAAGTGAAGAACAACTCATTGATATCTTCATTATGCCCTTGGATGAAAAAAGATTTTGCAAGCTGTGGTGTGAGCTCAATATCTTAGAATCTTCGAATGTTCTCTGAAAGGACACACATCCTAACACTTATGCAAAACTCATGACTTAGATGTGCAAGACAAAAATTAATATTTTTCTTCAACCAATGACCACTGACCCTCTAAGTGTGAAGAAATTAATCAAGAATTTGATACTCAGAACCCTATGACAATTATACATGGTGTGTGAAACCAACATTCTTATACGGTGGGTCACGGCCACCAACCAAAGTTGAAATTCTTCAAAATTGAGATATTTTTTCCAAATTCTTCAAAATTTTCAAATTCGTCAAGTTTGCAAATTACTCAATATGTTCAAATTCTTCATACTTTTTCAACATGTATTCTTCATTGACTATATACATATATACATATATTTGAGCTTTCAAAGTGTTGGTGTTCTGGGAACGAGGGTACCCAGATCTGTCTGTCTGCGGCCCAACGCTGGCCCACTTCATCAACGCAAGATTGGCAAGGAACAGCACCACCATGAACAAGGCCCTCACGAGGGGCCAAGCCTCGCGAGGAAGAGCGACATCAAGACCCAAAGGGGGCCTCCTAAGGACCCCTTCTCAGCGGCGGTTATTTCAAGGCAAGGTCGGGCCTAAGGAGTCAAGGGTGACACCATGGAAGGACATGCGAGCAGCAAATGGCAGGACAGAACAGTTTCCCTTTTAGTGCAAAGCAGGAAGGATTGTGTCAGGGTCCCAAAGGCATCTCCCAAGGGTTTCCCTTAGGGTGCAACAAGACCAGGGCCGCCCGCCGGCAGGAGGAGCGTCATCCATGCACCCACCTCTGCGGTGCTGGCAGCTGCTTTGTAGGTGAAGACCACTTTTGACAGGGGAAGCATGTTCCCTTATCCCCCACCGAAAATGGCCGTTGTGGGATCCTTCCCGCCTACGATAAGGGAAGAGGATCCGGGCCTCCAATATACATAGAGAGGGTAGGATACTTGGCAAAGGGATCGGATCATTGAAACCCTTGAGCAACACGCCTAGCCACTTGGCCTTCGGAGGCTCGAGAGTACTGTACTAGTTCATCCACCAACCTCCATGAGAGGCAATCCACCAAAAGCAGGAGTACGGTTTCACGCTTCGCAATGGCCCGAACCTGGGTAAACTATTGTGTTATGGGTTCCCCTCACCATCTTGTGAGTTCTTTGTCGTCTCCATCGAGTAGAGAGCTAGGTACGGTCGAGCCGAGAGAGATCTCCATTGATGACCCACAAGTGTAGGGGATCTATCATAGTCCTTTCGATAAGTAAGAGTGTCGAACCCAACGAGGAGCAGATGGATCTGACAAGTGGTTTTCAGCAAGGTAATCTCTGCAAGCACTGAAAATTATCGGTAACAGATAGTTGTGTGATAAGATGATTCATAGCAAGTAGCAAGTAACAAGTAGCAAAGTATCTCAATCCCTTTTGTAGCAAGGGACAAGCCTGGACAAACTCTTATAGGAGGTAACGCGCTCCCGATGACACATGGGAATTTCTGTCAAGCTAGTTTTCATCAAGTTCATATGATTCGCGTTCGCTACTTTGATAGTTTGATATGTGGGTGGACCGGTGCTTGGGTTCTGCCCTTACTTGGACAAACCTCCCACTTATGATTAAACCCTCTCGCAAGTATTCGCAACTAGGAAAGAAGAATTAAGACAAAGTCTAACCACAACATTAAACTAGTGGATCCAAATCAGCCTCTTACGAAGCAACACATAAACTAGGGTTTAACCTTCTATCACTCTAGCAACCCATCATCTACTTACTAATTCCCAATGCCTTCCTCTAGGCCCAAATAATGGTGAAGTGTTATGTACTCGACGTTCACATAACACCACTAGAGGAAAAACAGCATACAACGCATCAAAATATCGAATGAATACACAATTCACATGACTACTTATAGCAAGACTTATCCCATGTCCTCGAGAACAAAAGTAACTACTCACAAAGCATAATTCTGTTCATGACCAGAGAGGTATTGAATAGCATCAAGGATCTGAACATATAATCTTCCACCGAGTAATCCAACTAGCATCAACTACAAAGAGTAATTAACACTACTAGCAACCTTACAAGTACCATTCCGAGTCGCTAGACGGAGATTGGTTACAAGACATGAACTAGGGTTTGGAGATGAGATGGTGATGATGAAGATGTTGATGGTGATGAGTGCTCTCCGATGAGAGCAGTGTTGGTGATGACGATGGCGATGATTTCCCCCTCCGGGAAGGATGTTTCCCCGGCAGGACGACCCTGCCGGAGCTCTAGATTGGTTCTGCTCAAGTTCCGCCTCGCGGCGGCGGCGATTCCTCCCGAAATCCTCCTCTTGATTTTTTCTGGAATGAAACCCTTCTTATAGCAAAAGAGAGGAGCAAGAGGGCCAGCAGGGAGCCCACAAGCCCCCTACGCGCGGCCAGGGGGTAGGCCGCGCCTAGCAGGCTTGTGGCCTCCTGGTGGCTCCCCTCTTGTACTTCTTTGGCCCAGTATTTTTTATAAATTTCAAAATAATTCCTTGTTGATTTTCACGGCTTTTGGAGTTGTGTACAATAGGTATCTCAAACTTGCTCCTTTTTCAGGCCATAATTCCAGCTGTCGGCATTCTTCCTCTTCATGTAAACCTTGCAAAATAAGAGAGAAAAGGCATAAGTATAGTACCGTGAAGTGTAATAACAGCCCATAAAGCGATAAATATCAACATGAAAGCATGATGCTAAATGGACGTATCAACTCCACAGGCTTAGACCTCGCTTTTCCTCAAGCGAAAGCCGAGATCAATAAATATGCCCACATGTTTAGAGAGAGAGAGAGGTGTCGACAAAACAAGATATGGACATGCGGGCATCATGATCATAATCAGAACAGCAATACCATCATATAATATGCTAAAGTGATAATTCCTTCACAAAGTAAAGTATGGATCAAGAACCTTACTGAGAATTAACAACCAACACCCTTTAGTCATCGAAGCAATTGCAATTTATCATAACATCGGAAAGAGTCAAATAAGAGCTTGTAAAGAAAATCCACATACTCAATCATCTTTTTGTCTTCTACAATTGCTAAAAATCACGTGGTACTCATGAGATCAAAGTTTCTTTCGGACACAGAGAAAGATAGGGGCTTATAGTTTCGCCTCCCGACTATTTACCTCAAGCGTAATGTCAACAATAATAATTCATGAATACTTACTTCCAAGTTGACATATGAATATAGATCTTTCCCTAGCATATGACATTAGCCAAGATAAAGGCGAAATAAGGAATTGGTGTAGATCACCATGAATCTTTCAAGGAGAAAAAGTAAAGATACAAGATAGGCCCTTGGCAGAGGGAAGCAGAGGTTGTCAGGCGCTTTTGAGGTTTGGATGTGCGACCTCTTAGTGTGAAGTAACGTTACTTTATATTGCCTCCTGTGATAAAGAACTTTATTATGCAGTCTGTTGCTTTTCTGTCATCCTCATCAGAGGTTCTTACAAAGCTTATTTTCCACACATTAGTAGATAATACATATTTATGGAGCAATTTTTATTGCTTGTACCGATGACAACTTACTTGAGGGATCTTATTCAATCGATAGGTAGGTATGGTGGACTCTCATGGCAAAACTGGTGTTGAAAGTTTGTGGATGCACAAGTAGTATCTCTTCTTAGTGCGGAAGTTTTGGCTGATATGAGGTGGAAGCAATCGTCACATGCTTAGGGATCTCTAGTCATATAATCATTGTTCGGAACCAAGCAAACATAATTCATTATGTTGTCTTCCTTGTCCAACATCTACTTCTAAGCATGCAATAGTTTAGTGAGTCTTCACAATCATAGATGGTGTCAAAGATGATATATTTATATGTGAACCTCTCCTTCTTTATTACTTCCTATTAATTGCAACAATGACCAAGGTCTACGTTTGTCCATCCTCAACAAGTTTCAATCAACATTCTTTTTATATGTGAAGCCATCACTTCCCATAAGATCATTACAGCATCTTTCATGCTTTTGTTCTTTAATCATATTCTTGATCATGGCATGAAGCAAGGCCCTTAACTAAAACACTCTTTATTATATGACTCACGAACTCGACTACATCAGGGGTGACACAAAGAAAAACTCAAGCCTAAAACACTAAGAACTTTATTCTACTAGAGAAAGATAAGACCAAAAAGGATCGAACTAAGAAAGGTAAAGGCAAAAGATGTGATGGTGATACGATACCGAGGCAACTCCCCCAAGCTTGACACAAGCCAAGGCGATTGCCCATACCCGTGCTTAGTTGTCTTCCTTTGATAGTGATGGTGGTAGAGTTGTTGCGGAGGTCTTGAACTTGTTTAATTTCCTCTTGAGCATAAAGTTCGGCTCCTTCAGATCATTAATTTCCTCATCAAGCCTGAACACCCTTTGGCATAATTCTTGCTTACTCTCCTGCAAAAGACGAGAAGGGATAAACAAAATCTTGGGCTTCTTCCTTGAGTCAGGGAGGCTCGACTTCTTGAACTCCACATGTGTGTCTCCAGGTGGGGATAGAGGATCCTCCTCTTCATCGGAACTTGTTCCTTCCTTCCCCTTGGGATCATAATCTTCTTCCTCATTAGTGGTCCAACCATAATGATCCAAGTCCCCATAGACCTTAGGGTTAGCAAGGTAATCAGCCACATAACTGTCCCCCTCAGAATCTTGAGAAGACATCCTGCCCTAAATCTGCAGCAGAAATAGGCTCGAAACGAAAACAGAGGGAAATTGTGTGATACGAGGGTCAGACCTTTCGGGAGAGTATATAATGATTTTTTTTTCCGACCAGAAGGAGTACTCCTCAAGAAAACGGAGTCTAGGAGGCACACGAGGTGGTCACAAGCTCCCTAGGCGCGGCCGGGGGGTGGCCCGAGATTGGAAGGCTTGTCGCCTCCTTGTGCGCTTTCCGGACTGCTTTAAATTTTTCTAATTTTCTAAAAATTCCAAAACGAAGAAAATTCCTACTGAAAAAGTTTTGGAGTCTGTTTACTTACCAAATCACATACCTCTTTGTTTTCGGAGTCTCAAACAGGCTCATAAATAACCCTTATGTACTTCTTCGGAGTTATGGTATTGATAATATTGCTTTCAACATTTATGGGAGTACCTGAGATATAATGCTTGATTCTTTGCCCATTTACCACTCTCGGAAATTACCTTCCTTGTTGTTGATCTTGATGGCACCGGAACGATATACTTCCTCAACAATGTAGGGACCTTCCCATTTAGAGAGAACCTTGCCTGCAAAAAATCTTAAACGAGAATAATATAGCAAGACATAATCACCTACATTGAACTCACGCTTTTGTATCCTTTTATCATGCCACCTCTTAACCTTTTCTTTGAACAACTTGCATTGTCATATGCCTGAGCTCTCCATTCATCAAGTGAGCTAATATCAAATAACCTCTTCTCACTAGCAAGTTTGAAATCAAAGTTGAGCTCTTTGATTGCCCAATAAGCCTTATGCTCCAGCTCAAGAGGTAAATGACATGCTTTACCATAAACCATTTTGTACGGAGACATGCCCATGGGATTCTTATAAGCAGTTCTATAAACCCACAGTGCATCATCGGGCTTCTTAGACCAATTCTTTCTAGACCTATTAACAGTATTTTGCAGAATTAGTTTAATCTCTCTATTGCTTAACTCTACTTGACCACCGGACTGAGGATGATAGGGAGATGCAATTCTATGATTGACATCATACTTAGCAAGCGTTTTACAGAAAGCACCATGAATAAAATGTGAACCACCATCAGTCATTAGATATCTAGGAACTCCAAATCAAGGGAAAATAACTTCTTTAAGAGAGGTGTTGTGATCAGCACTACTAGTTGGGATAGCTTGTACCCACTTAGTGACGTAATCAACAGCAATTAGGATATGAGTATACCCATTGGATTTTGGAAAAGGTCCCATATAATCAAAGCCCCAAACATCAAATGGTTCAATGACAAGTGAATAATTCATAGGCATTTCCTAACGTTTACTGATATTACCAATTCTTTGACATTCGTCACAAGACAAGACAAACTTACGGGCATCCTTGAAGAGAGTGGGCCAATAGAAACCTGATTGCAATACCTTGTGTGCAGTTCTATCTCCCGCATGGTGTCCTCCGTAAGCCTCGGAGTGGCACTTCTATAGGATATGTCCCTATTCATGCTCAGGTACACAACGTCTAATAACACCATCTACTCCTTCTTTATAAAGGTGAGGAACATCCCAAAAGTAATGTCTCAAATCAAAGAAGAATTTCTTTATTTGCTAGTATGTGAAAGTAGGTGGTATATAATTGGCAATGACATAATTTCCATAATCAGCATACCACGGTGTACTACGTGAAGCATTGATGACATTCAATTGCTCATCAGGGAAGCTATCATCAATGAGTTGTGGGTCATCAAGAACATTCGCCAACCTAGACAAGTTATCTGCTACGGGGTTCTCAGCACCCTTCCTATCAACAACATGGAAATCAAATTCTTGTAGCAATAGAACCCATTTGATAAGTCTAGGTTTAGCACCTTTCTTTTTCATGAGGTACTTAATAGCAGCATGATCAGTGTGAATAGTGACTTTGGGATCAACTATGTAAGATCTGAACTTTTCACATGCAAACACGACTCCTAAAAATTCCTTTTCCGTAGTAGCATAGTTTCTTCGGGCACTGTCTAGAGTTTTACTAGCATAGTGAATAGCATTCAACTTCTTATCAACTCTTTGTCCTAGGACAGCACCAACAGCATAATCACTAGCATCACACATGATTTCAAAAGGTAAGTTCCAATCAGGTGGTCGAAAAATAGGTGCAGTTATCAAGGCCTTCTTAAGTATTTCGAAGGCTTCCTCACAATCATCGTCAAAAACAAAAGGAATATCCTTTTGCAAGAGATTGGTAAGAGGCCTAGAAATCTTAGCAAAGTCTTTAATGAACCTTCTATAGAAACCAGCATGACCAAGAAAACTTCTTATACCTTTGATATCTGTGGGGCATGGTATTTTCTCAATCGCATCAACTTTAGCCTTATCTACTTCAATACCTCTTTCAGAAACTTTATGTCCTAAGATGATGCCTTCATTAACCATAAAGTGGCACTTCTCCTAATTCAAGACAAGATTGATATCATTACATCTCTGCAAAACTCGATCAAGGTTGTTGAGGCAGTCATCAAAAGAAGACCCATAAACGGAGAAGTCATCCATGAAAACCTCAACAATCTTTTCACAAAATTCAGAGAATATAGCCATCATACATCTTTGAAAGGTAGAAGGTGCATTAGATAAGCCAAAAGGCATACGTCTGTAAGAAAAGGTACCGAAAGGGGAGGTGAAAGTGGTTTTCTCCTGATCAGATTGTGCAACGGGTATTTGGGAGAAACCAGAATAACCATCTAGAAAGCAGAAGTGTGTGTGTTTAAACAGTCTTTCTAGCATTTGGTTGATAAAAGGCAAAGGGTAATTATCTTTCCTAGTGGCTTTATTCAATTTCCTAAAATCAATCACCATCCTATAGCCAGTAATAATCCTTTGTGGGATCAATTCATCCTTATCATTAGGGACAACGGTAATACCTCCCTTCTTAGGGACGCAATGCACCGGACTTACCCAATCACTATGAGCAACAGGATAGATAATACCTGCTTCCAGCAGCTTTACAATTTCTTTTCTTACTACCTCTTTCATCTTAGGATTTAATCTCCGTTGATGATCAACAACTGGTTTGGAATCAGGATCGGTTTTAATTTTGTGCTGGCATAGAGTGGGACTAATGCCCTTAAGATCGTCAAGAGTATATCCAATAGCAGCATGGTGCTTCCTCAAAGTTTCCAATAATTTCTATTCTTCATGCTCTGAGAGGCTAGCACTAATAATAACAGGATATATCTCTTTTTCATCAAGATAAACATACTTAAGAGTATCTGGCAACTGTTTAAGCTCAAACATAGGATCACGCTTTGGTGGGGGTGGATCTCCAAGCAGTTCAAAAGCAAAATTATTCTTAAGGATAGGATGTTGTTCAAAGATAACCCTATCTATCTCATTCCTTTCATCCATATGCATATCATTTTCATCCTCAAGAAAGTATTGCTCTAAAGGATCAGTAGGAGGCACAGCAATAGAAGCTAGAGCAATAATTTCATCCTTACTAGACAACTCTTTTTCATGAGGTTGTCTACCAAACTTGGAGAAACTGAACTCATGTGACACTCCTTCAAAGCTAACAGTGACAGTTTGCTTCTCACAGTCAATATGAGCATTGACAGTATTGAGAAAAGGTCTGCCAAATATGATGGTACAAAAGCTATCTTGTGCGGTAGCAAGAACGAGAATATCAACAAGATACTTAGTTTTACCACACAAGACATCAACATCTCTAACAATTCCCAAAGGGTAGATAGTATCTCTATTGGCAAGCTGAATAGTGACATCAATAGGTTCCATCTCGAGAGGTGCAATCTCGTCTTTAATTTCATCATATAAAGATTGAGGTATTGCAGTAACACTAGCACCCACATCACATAAACCATGGTAACAATGATCTCCTACCTTAACAGAAACAACAGGCGTGCCAACAACAGGCCTATGTTTCTCTCTAGCATGTGGTTTAGCAATTCTAGCAGCATCTTCACAGAAGTGAATATCATGGCCATCAACATTGTCGGACAGGAGATCTTTGATAATAGCAATGCTAGGTTCAACTCTAATTTGCTCAGGGGGTGTAGATGTCCTAATGTAGCCTCTACATATCATAGTTGAAGCTTTAGAATGATCCTTTATTCTAACACGGAAAGGTGGTCTCTCAATGTAAGCACTGGGAACAATAGGATCATTATAGGCAATGACTTTCTTTTCAACTGGATTGGGTTTAACTACATTGACTTCTAAGGGAGGATGATAGTTAAACCACTTCTCTTTAGGGAGATCAATATGAGCAGCAAATGATTCACACAATGAAGCTACTATCTCAGAGTCAAGTCCATATTTAGCGCTAAAATCACAAAAAGTATTTGTTTCGACAAAGGATTTAACGCAATCAAACTTGAGATTCATACATGAATCCTTACCTTCTTAAAACTCCCAATCTTTAGAGTTGCGTTTAATTATTTCCAAGAAATTCCATTTGAAGTCAATATATCTCTTCAAAAGAACCGGTACAAGAAGTGTCAAGCATAGTGCGATTATCATGAGAAAGCCGAGCATAAAAGTTCTGAATGATAATTTCTCTCGGGAGCTCATGGTTGGGGCATGGATATAACATTTATTTAAGCCTCCTCCAAGCTTGAGCGATGCTTTATCTGTCACGAGGCAAAAAATTAAAAATATAATTCCGATCACGATGTACCAAATGCATAGGATAAAACTTTTGATGAAATTCCAATTTCAACCGGTTGTAGTTCCATGATCCAGTATCATCACATAGCGTATACCATGTCAATGCTTTATTCCTCAAAGATAAGGGAAAGACCTTCTTCTTGACCTCATCCTCGGGAAAACCTGCAAGCTTAAATAAACCACAAACTTCATCTACGTAGATTAGATGCAAGTCTGGATTTGATGTTCCATCTCGTGCAGAAGGATTAGCCAGCAGTGTCTCTAGCATACCCAAAGGAAATTCATAGAAAATATTTTCATTAGGTGCAGAAGGTTGAGGAGCAACTCTTTGTGCTTCCGTGCGAGGTGAAGATACCCCGAACAAGCTCCTCGAAGGATTAGTTTCCATAGTGACAAGTGACAATAAATTTCAGCACACTATATAAATGTTTCCTTACCAAATTCCACTTACCAAAGGCGCTTCACTCCCCGGCAACGGCGCCAGAAAAGAGTCTTGATGAGCCACAAGTGTAGGGGATCTATCCTAGTCCTTTTGATAAGTAAGAGTGTCGAACCCAACGAGGAGCAGAAGGATCTCACAAGTGGTTTTCAGCAAGGTAATCTCTCCAAGCACTGAAATTATCGGTAACAGATAGTTGTGTGATAAGATGATTCGTTGCAAGTAGCAAGTAACAAGTAGAAAAGTGACCGAATACCTTTTGTAGCAAGGTACAAGCCTGGACAAACTCTTATAGGAGGTAAAGCGCTCCCGAGGACACATGGGAATTTCTGTCAAGCAAGTTTTCATCAAGTTCGTATGATTCGCATTCGCTACTTTGATAGTTTGATATGTGGGTGGATTAGTGCTTGGGTGCTTCCCTTACTTGTACAAACCTCCCACTTATTATTAACCCCTCTCAAAAGCATCCACAAATATGAAAGAAGAATTAAGACAAAGTCTAACCACAACATTAAACTAGTGGATCCAAATCAGCCCCTTACGAAGCAACGCATAAACTAGGGTTTAGGTTTCTGTCACTCTAGAAACCCATCATCTACTTAATACTTCCCAATGCCTTCCTCTAGGCCCAAATAATGGTGAAGTGTTATGTAGTAGACGTTCACATAACACCACTAGAGGAAAAACAACATAAAACGCATCAAAATATCAAACGAATACCAAATTCACATGACTACTTATAGCAAGACTTATCCCATGTCCTCAGGAACAAAAGTAACTACTCACAATGCATAATTATGTTCATAACCAAAGAGGTATTGAATAGCATGAAGGATCTAAACATATAATCTTTCACCGAGTAATCCAACTAGCATCAACTATAAAGAGTAATTAACACTACTAGCAACCTTACAAGTACCAATCGGAGTTGCGAGACGGATATTGGTTACAAGAGATGAGCTAGGGTTTGGACATGAGATGGTTCTGATGAAGATGTTGATGGTGATGTGTCCTCTCCGATGAGGGGAGTGTTGGTCATGACGATGGCGACGATTTCCCCCTCCGGGAGGGAAGTTTCCCCGGCAGGACGACCTTGGCAGAGCTCTAGATTGGTTCTGCTCAAGTTCCACCTCGTGGCGGCGGCTATTCCTGCCGAAAGCCTCCTCTTGATTTTTTCTGGAACAAAACCCTTCTTATAGGAAAAGAGGCGAGCCAAAGGGCCATCAGGGAGCCCACAAGCCCCCTAGGCGCGGCCAGGGTGGTAGGCCGCGCCTAGCAGGCTTGTGGCCTCCTGGTGGCTCCCCTCTGGTACTTCTTAAGCCTAGTATTTTTTAAAATTCCAAAATAATTCCTCGTTGATTTTCACGGCTTTTCGAGTTGCGCAGAATAGGTATCTGAAACTTGCTTCTTTTTCAGGCCAGAATTCCAGCTGCCCGCATGCTTCCTCTTCATGTAAACCTTGCAAAATAAGAGAGAAACGACATAAGTATTGTACCGTGAAGTGTAATAATAGCCCATAAAGCGATAAATATCAACATTAAAGCATGATGCAAAATGAACGTATCAGCCGTACACGCCCCCTGTGTTCGAATTCTTAGGGTTTTGCGGAGCCCGAAATCCGACATTCGGCGTGCCAGGTAGGGGGCGTGTGAATGCCTTCTCCTAGATTCCTCCTTCCCAGGCCGCTGCACCGATGGCCGGCGACCAACTAGCTTCTCCGAGGTTCGTCGAGCTAGTCTCCGACCGCCAGGTTACAGGGGCTGGAAGCTCGCATTTCGGTTTCGCGGGACCAGGCGGCTCGTACCAGGCCGTCAACATCGTCTCCATCGTGACAGCCACCTGTGCCACCTAGGCGCATGGTGGCTGGGCGGCGGCCCAGGCACCCGAAGTGCGCCGCATCAACTTGGGAGACCACAACACACACGATGCATTGCGGATGGCAGGAGAGATGCTCCGCCAACGAATGACACCAGGGGGCTTCGATGCCTGGGTGGACCACATCATTGAGCTGATCGCCATCGCCCAAAAGACCATCCAGACTAGTGCATCCTCAAGGCCACATGCGTCGGGCACGGGGGCTCGCACCGCGTACCGAACCCCGGGTCTGCAAGCTTCGGCGCCCTGCCCGCTCTGGGTGGGTCGAAGAGAGACGCGCTTCACGCTGCCCTCCACCTCCTCCAAACCCCAGCGATCGGCCCCGAAGCGCACCACGCTGACAACCACCAGGCGCATGCTTAGCAGTCCCCAGCAACGACACTAGAAGAATGTCTTTGATGAGTCCGTGACTTGATGCCTTTGCGACAATAGAGCCAGAACTGCTCCGAGTTGCTCAACAATTAGCAATTGTCTTGCAATGGCCCACCAGTGGGTTCGCGGCAGTTTTCGAATATAGAGTATTCGTCCCAAATTTGTTGGTACGCCAGGCAGAAGGTGAGAGGATACTCTCGAGTATTAGCAGCTGAATGTGTCAGATTCAACCACACCTAAAAGATTAGTATCTGCAAGCGAAGTATCAGCAGCAAAGTAGTATGATAACAACGGTGTCAGAAACGATCTGTTGACGGCAGACTATTCCTAATTGTCATATCAATGGCGCCAGAAGTTGCCCGTTGACGGAAATTGTCTTTTGCCGTCAACGACGAGCGAACCAGAATTGTAGCAGGTAGCAGCAGTGTAACGAGTAACAGCAGTGGCAAGGAACAACAGTAGTGACAGCAGTAGCAAGTAGCAACAGTAGCAAGTAGCAGCAGAGCAAGCAACAGTAGTAACAGCAGTAGCAAGTGGCAACAATAGTAACAGCAGCAGTGCAGAGGAAGTAATAGCAGTAGCAGCAGCAGAGCAAAACAAGTAACAGCAGCAGTAGGACAAACTCGTAGGCAATGGGTCGGTGATTCGTTTGGATGATATTCATCATGCAACAGTTATAACACGGAGAGATATGTGGCTAGCTCCCGTTCGTCAATGTGATGTAGGCATGCATTTCGTGTGTAGTCATACCTGCTTAGGGAAAAAAACTTGCATGACATCTATTGCCCATCCCTCCCGTGGCAGCGGGGTCTAAAAGGATACTACAGGATATTAAGGTTCTCCTTTTAATAAAGAACCGGAACAACGCATTAGCACTTGGTGAACAAATGAACTCCTCAAACTGTGGTCATCATCGGGAGTGGTTCCGGTTAATGTAACTCCGGGGTTGCCGGGTCATAACACATAGTAGGTAACTACAACTTGCAATATCGGATCTAAAGCACACATGTATTGGTGACAACATAATAATTTCATATCTGAAATCATGGCACTCGGGCCCTAGTGACAAGCATTAAGCATGTCAAAGTAGTAGCAACATCAATCTCAGAACATAGTATATACTAGGGATCAATCCCCGTCAAAACTAACTCGATTACATGAGAGATCTCATCCTACTCATCACCGCCCAGCGAGCCTACGAATAGATTACTCACGAACAATGGAGAGCTTCATGGAATTGGAGAGGGAAGAAGGTTGTTGATGACGATGGCGACGATTTCCCCTCTCCAGAGCCCAAAACGGACTCCAGATCTGTCGTCCAGATGAAGAAGAGGATGTGGCGGCGCCTCCATATCGCAAACGCGATGAAATCTTCTCTTCTGATTTTTTTCTGGGCGAAAGTGAATTTATAGAGCTGGAGTTGGGGGTGGCAGAGCCACGTGGGCCCCACAAGCTTGGTTGTCGCGGCCAGGGGGTGGCTGTGGCAACACGACTTCTGGCCCACTGGCGCATCCCCTCCGGTGGATCTTTACGCAGGTATCTTTCATATTTTCTAGAAAAATTCTCCGTTAATTTTCAGGACGTTCCGAGAACTTTCATTTCTGCACAAAAACAACACCATGGCAATTCTGCTGAAAACAGCGTCAGTCCGGGTTAGTTACATTCAAATCATGCAAATTAGAGTCCAAAACAAGGGCAAAAGAGTTTGGAAAAGTAGATACGATGGAGACGTATCAGCGCACCACCAAGACCAGGTCGCCCCTCGACGGCCTGGGGTGGCTCGACAGGAGCGCTCCCTCCGGCGCAGCTATCATAGGGTGGAAGCGATGGCGCGAACGAACACCGGGTGGACACCAAGGAGGCAGCCAACACCGGGTGGCGGCGGGACCAGTCAGCGGCAGCAACCGGAACAAGCGACTTCGCGCGGAAGCTTATCGCTGGAAGATCTACGAGCAACACGGCCGGGGGGTCCCCCTCCTCCGCCAAGAGGGACCGCCACCGTCGCACTACTGACCAGCCATGGGGGACGGTCGAGTGAATACATGGAGCCATATGTGCCGGAGTATGCGGCACTACCTGACCTCCCTACGAGGAAGAGCTCCGAGTGTCCCCCAGGGCGCCTATCCTCCTCAGGAGTGAGGAACGTTTGGGGGCTCATCCTGGAGCCGGGCCCAAGAGGCGCGGGGGAGGCGCCCTCAAGCCGCGGGGCGTGGCACTAACCGCCCTCCCCGCAGAAGGACTACGCAAGGCCAAACCCACGGACCTTAGAAGGACGAGTCAAACATTGCGACGAGACGCAAGAAGCACAGGTCACCCGCGACGACCACGATGCAGGCTTGGGCGTCGGGGGCCTGGTCTCGCGAGGCGCTCCTAAGGCGCAAGGGGGCATCAACTATTTGTCGAGGTAATTTTTTGGATTTACTACCTTTAGGAGTGTCTGCTGACCACATGAACTTCAACTAGTCGAGGCATACTTCTGCAAGTCATATCTTTTACAATTTCCATTGCATCCACTTGGCGACCTGACGCACTACCTTGCTTGCATCCTTTGGTGATCCACCTTCCTCACTCAGGGGCAACGGCCGCTACTCATCGCCCTAATGCGGGGATTGGGGAGTCCCATGGCTCCTCCGGACCACAATCGACAGGATAAAATCAGAGTCACTTGAGCATCCAGGGGGCATCCAAAGCATGGCACTCGAGGGGTCTTACCGGTCATAAGGCCACATGCCGCCCTTGATATCATCCTCGGTGATTCGGTAGCTATCAGGGGTGGCAGGGCCTGACCCCGTAGCTGAGATCGTTCATTCGGTCGCAAGCAGCGGCGGTCGGGAAATGTGCGGGACCGGGTCCTTGCGACGCAGAGCTGCTTGAACGTCAAAAGGGGGCTCCGGAGCATGGCGCTTCAGGAGCCTTATTGGTCGCAAGGCCACGTACCGCCCCCGACAGCGTCCTTGGTGATCTGGTCGTTGTCGGGGGATGCAGGGCCAAACCCCGTGGCTACATCCCTGCACTCGGTCCCACGCAACGGCGGTCGGGAAATGTGCGGGACTGGATGCTAATGACGTAGAGCCGCTCGAACATTAGAGGGCGGTTCCTCAGCATCACGCCTCGGGGACCTAATCATTCACAAGGCCACCTGCCCCCCTTAACAGCGTCCTTGGATCCGGTCGTTGTTAGGGGAGGTAGGGCCCGACCCCGTACCTACGTCCGTTCATTCGGTCCCAAGCAACGGCGGTCGGGAAATGTGCGGGACTGGGACCTGTCAACATAGAGTCATAAAAATACCTCAATTGGCCTCCCCGGGAGGGAGCACGCAAGACCTGCATCAAGCCGTCGCACCTCTGCATCGTCCTTCAATCCTTCCGGAACCTACTTCATCCCGTGACACTCTCACATAATAACGAGCCGAGGCTGTATACGCCCAGGGCCACCCGAGGACGCAGAAGCGGTCCTAACCACGCCTAGTGGAAGACCTAAGGTATGTGCTTGGTACAACACATTCCACCAATGACTCTAGAAACTCAGGCCCCAATTCCTCGGGGGTAGGCACAGTTGCATGGCCAAAGCATCCTCGCGACCTCCCATATACACCCCCACCATTACACTCTCACGTAATAACGAGCAGAGGCTGTATACACCTAGGGCCCCACAAGGACGCGGAAGGGGTCCACCCCGGGCCTAGTGGAAGACCTAAGCTCCGCGTTGGGTAAAAGACGAATGCAATCAGCATGGTCCGCCAATGACCATGCTCGCAGCTGGCAAGGAAACCCATATAGTCCGCCAATGACTATGCTAGCTCTAATTCCGAATGCGGCGCTTGCTTGCTTTTTCTTGGATTCAAACTATCTTCTACTGAGTTTGAAGTGGCCGATTTCAAAAGTTCGTTTTTCCACTCGCAACCCCTGACGTTTGAAAAATAAAAGGGGGGAGACTTTCTCTGGTGTTCCTTATTTCACTGGCTTTGAAACCTCCCGTCCGGAGGACGTGTTTAGAGACAACCGCTCCACGCCAGCCCTAGGAGTCAAGGAGCATGAATGCAAGAACTTGCCACCGCAGGGGCAACATTTTTCAGTGGTCAACCCCCACTCGGGGATCCGGACCGAAACTTGATACCATCGAAAAGAGTCTCGGGAGGCCTCAGGGCCCCGTGGGGTGATGACCTAAGGAACGAAGTGCGGAACCGCTCGGGCGCCAGAAAATGGGGGTTCCTGGGCGTGCCTCATGAGCCTTACCGGCCATTAAGGCCGGGGCCTCATGATGCAGAGCCGCTTGAGTGTCAAAGGGGTCTCCTGAGTAGTGCGCCTCAGGAGCCTTACTGGTCGGAAAGCCATTCGGCCCCCACGGTGCCAGGGCTTTGCCCCGTGAGGAGCAGCCTTGGTAACGGGTTGAACCTCACGGCGGCATGGAAATGTGCGGGACAGGGACCTGCAGACATAGAGTGCACAAAGGGTCTTCACCTTGTCCCGCTTACGAAACAGGAGCTGCACCAGAGGAACTACGCAACGGACCAACACGAACCCACGAGCTAAATGCGTCATAGGCCCCAACCGGGACCCTCTCGCTTTACGACAAACTAACGGTGAACTAAAATCATGAGCACTAACGAAGGGATGCAGGGCCTAAGGATTCGACAGCAGTAGGAAGAGAGTCAAACACCCAAGCAAGCGGCGACATGAGAGGTGCCTCGGGAGGGCAGAACTTCCAGAAGGTCGTGTTTCCCTCGTTGCACCAAGCCATGGCAGGTGTAGCAACGGGCCCTTAGCTTTGCAGCGCGGCAAAAACGACCACCAACATGCAAGCCATCACCTGAGGAGCAAAAGAAAATAGGAGACAGGCAAAGGTAATAACAGCAAAATTTTAACGCCTGGCACGGCAGAGTTCTTGGTCCACTGTTACAGGAGCAGGCAAACAGAAGCTTGTGGCACTAAGGGGAGGGGTTGCTCACATCAGCCATGGCACCAGCTGACCCGGCGTCCGGACCACCCTCCTCGCTCGAGGCGGGCGCCTGGACGTACCGCCCAACTAGGGCGTCCACATGCGGGCATACCTCATCCTAGAGAAGACGGCGGGACTCAACAGGCGCCGGTTCGATGATGCGTCGGAGGTCGAGCTCCGGAGCGAGGCGGCGCAAGTTGGAGAAGACAAGCGTCAAGGCAAGGCCCAGAAGCTCGCGTGCGTCGGCCATGTTGTCCTCCTCCACGCGATAGACACCGGTCTCTAACGTCTCCACCACCCTCTCAAAGAAGGTGAGGTAGCCCTCGTTGCTCGTCATGTTGGGCAGCGTTGGGGCCTCCCCCATAAATCGGCGCGTCGCATCGACCGCCCGGCTAGCGATTCCGGTGAACTCCCTGGCGCGCTGGTGCGCTATCGTTCGGGCGTTTAACGCCTCGCCCTTGGCAGCCAGGACAGCGTCGGTTGCCTCCTAGACCTGCTTTCGCAACGACGCCAACTCTGCCACTGCATGTGCCTCGTCCCCACGGCCAGCCCGAAGGGCAGCTTCGGCATCCGCGAGTCGGGCCTGCAGCCCCTCCACGCCCTCCTGAAGCCCTTCAATTTTTGGCTTCTTGGAGGAGGGCGCGCTGAAGAAGAAGGAAGATCAACCGCGGGACGACATATGAAGCAACAAGCAAAGATACGCAATGAAGGGCTTACTCAGCAGCCATAACCCAGCGGTGGCGGACGCGAGAGGGCCCATAGGGCCCTCCGCCGCTGGCCCTGGGGGCGGACGAAGGCGTAGGAGGCGCCACATGCTTCCCCTGGCGAGAACCGTCTCCAGGGGATGCCATGAAGACGAAGGGCGAAGGAGAGAAGAGGTTTTCTCGCGGCGGACGGATAAAGCGGAGAAGAAGCTCCAGGTTGCGGTGCCCCCTCCCCCGAATGAGGCTTGGCGAATTTACAAGCGAGCCATGGCCACCAACCATCATGGGAGTGTGGGCATCGCACGCCCCACGAGGGCCGCGAGGTGGGCCGACGAAGGCGCCGCCGCCCATGTCGCCTCACCTGTCCACCGATCGGTCACATCCAAGAGGGCCATTGTGTGTGGTCACATTTATTGAGCAACATGATGGCTTGCGCGACTCTTCAGAATCGCATCGTCGTGACCTAGCACCATCCGGGCTCCTCGAGGACCGAGAGCTTCGCCGCACAGCTTCAGGACACGTGGGTTGCCTGACCCGCAGGCCAATGGGTACCACGACGTTTCGGGCCGTCTTCAAGGCTTCACCGAGAAGCCAACCGAGGCGCGCCTTGGGCCCGGAGGCTAGTGTCGGTGTTCTAGGAATGGGGTTACCCAGACCTGCCTGCCTGCGGTCCAAGGTTGTCCCACTTCATCAACGCAAGATCGGCAAGGAATAGCACCACCCTGAATAAGGCCCTCGCGAGGGGCCAAGCCTCGTGAGGAAGAGCGACTTCAAGACCCGCAAGCGTCCTCCTCAGGACCCGTGCGGAGCGGTGGATATTTCAAGGCAAGGTCAGGCCTCAAGAATCGAGGGTGACACCATGGAAGGACAGGCGAGCAGCATATGGGAGGACGGGGCAGTTTTCCCATTAATGAAAAAGAGGAAGGAATGTATCAGGGCCCCAAAGGCATCTCCCAAGGGTTTCCCTTCCGGTGCAACAAGACCACGGCCGCTCGGCGGCAGGACGAACGTCATCCCTGCGCCCACCTCTGCGGCACTGGCAGCTGCTTTGTAGGCGAAGACCTCTTTTGACAGGGGAAGCATGTTCCCTTCCCCCCACCGAAACTGGTCATTGTGGGATCCCTTCCCGCCTACAATAAGGGAAGAGGACCCGGGCCTCCACTATAAATAGGGAGGGTAGGATACTTGGCAAAGGGATCGGATCATTGAAACTCTTGAGCAACACGCCTAGCCACTTGGCCTCCGGAGGCTCGAGAGTGTTGTACTAGTTCATCGACCAACCTCCGTGAGAAGCAATCCACTAAAAGGAGAAGTAGGGTTTTACGCTTCACAACAGCCTAAACCTGGGTAAACTGTTGTGTTATGTGTTCCCCTCACCATCGAGTGAGTTCTTCGCTGTCTCCATCGAGTAGCGGGCTAGGTTAGGTCGAGCCGAGAGCGATCGCCGTACACGCCCCTGTGTTTGGATCCTTAGGGTTTTACAGAGCCCGAAATCCGACACAAACTCCTCAACAACATTCACTTATTGCTATTTCTTCAAATTTATTTTCATCTAATTGAATGTGATCGGAACCATTCAGCCTCTATTCTAAGCACAACCCAGTCTATTCACAAATTGTTCATACGCGTTCTAGTTGAAACTAGTTCAAAGTCTTCATTGGATCCTTGTCAGCTGAAGAATTTGCGAATGAAAATTTAGAAATATTTGATAAAATATTCGGGGGTGCCGTTCAAAACCGCTCACAATTCCCACGATTGTATAACGCACGATCCGCCCACAATAGCCACCTCTCTGTATGTGGGTGACACATGTCGCATGGATAGGAAGGGTTGGGGTAAATAGGTACATAATGGTTGGTCCGAACGGTTTTTACATCTCCGAAAATAACCCTTCACCCCCTTCACTGTCTCAGTTACTTCGCTCGATCACACCTCTCCTCCTACTCGAGCTTAGACCCAGCGTCATTCCTGCTCTACATCATTGTTGGAGAGGAAGAGCTTAGCTGCCTCAACCTCTTCATTGTCATACTCACACTAGCCGCGGAAATCTTCACTCCGCCGGTGTCGTAGTTGTCTTTACCGTCGACTTAGGGCACATGATTTCTGAATGAACAGACTCCTTCTCTTTCACTTCTTCGAGAAGGGTAAATAAAATCTGATTTTACTGCCCTATACTTCGAAAGGTGTTTATTTCTCCACAATCAATCCAGTAAACACCTCAATCAACTTCACTTCCATTGAACTATTTCATTAAGTCATGAATTTATTCAAAGATTCCTCAGTTGTGTAAATTTTTGAATCTGCACAACTCTCAAACCTAAAGCAAGAACACAACAAAATTCTTCAAGACACCTATGGCCAAATTCCTTAACTTGATATACTTTTGAAAAAAATTGAGAACACATATGGCCTCTTCAAATTCTTCGCACCTATAATTTGTTCATTGGTACAAAATGTCCGTTGATGAATCTCTAGGATCTCATCAAGTTAACTCATTTGCAGAGTTCCTAGAATAAAATTTGCATACTTGCTTAGAATCATCAGAAGTACAAATTCCTCAAGTGAACAAAATGATTGAAGGAAAAAGACCTCAAAAAGGAGAAAAGAAGGTAGAAACCAACAATGCTTTTGATATCCCTGAGGATGTATATGATGAATACTGCGCTCGCGATGAGGAAATTTATGGAAAGGAGACCAACGAGGAGCACAAATCGTGTATCCATAAAATTGAGAGGAGATGGGCAAAGGAATGAATGGATTACATATATGTTACTCCTTAGTACAAGAAGAAATTCGGAGTAAATCCTCCATGCCCAAGACCTCCACTCGCAGAAGGCCAAGTTGGTGATCCCACCAGTATCATAAATGGTGAAGAATTTCCAAAAAAGTGGGCCAAGTGTCAAACCAAGCTGAAGAAGATTTTAGCAGAGGCAGTGAGGAAATTCAACCTTGAGAGTGCTGCTACAGCCAACTCATCTGCTATTGAAGCACCTGCCACTGCTAGAGCTCAAAAGCGAGCTCTCCTGAAGAAATTTGATGTGAAGACAAAGTCTTAAACTACAATTCCCACATAGAAAATTCCTCAATCACCTCTAATTGTGGCTGCAACTTCCTGAGCAACTACCATGAAGTCCTCAATGCCAGCGCACCTCGCTACATGTGAGCGAACCATGGGATACACAATTTCCTCACGGACCTCTGCAACTACCTCCGCACTCACCTCTTCGAGTGTCACAACCATGAAAAAAAAGATGACTGTTGGATGAGGCAAAAGACCAAGTATTCACAAGGTGGTTTTATATGTACCCTTAGGATATGAGGATAATGAAGCTGATGATGAAGAACTCACATAAATCATCAAAAGCAGATAGGAAAGAGTGGCTCAGGCAAAGGGCACTAACATTCCTCTTATGTTGAACCCCCACAGATGTGCTAGACTTTATTGATTTTTGGTACGAGGGTCCTCAAACATCAACTCACAATCTGAAACTCCCACCTAATCCAAGCCATGTGCTGACGGCATTCATCACCAAAGAAAAATGGAAGTTTATAAAGGACGAAAGGACCAGAAAGGAGTAAACCATGAAGGAACGATTTCTGAAGAATAACGTTTTCTCCATTACTCCTGAAAAAGTCATTTCAGCACAGAGTGAGATAAAAAATCTCAGTGAAGAATATAGTCGATACCATGCTTACTCGAAAGGCGCCAAGGTTAGGTTCATCAATGTAGCGACAAAGGCCATAACTAACCACAACACTATAGTTGCAACTCCATCGCAAACATTAACTACTCACGATAGCTCTTCTGCTCGGCCTGAAGTAACTACTACCCACTGAAGAAGTTCGAGCGGCTGAAGAAATTGCCAGGACTGCTCAAGAAGATGTAGTTCCTGAAGATACAATTAGGCAAGCTGAAGAAACTGTTGCGCCTTAAGAAAATGCTCTTGTCAGGATGACTGCATCAGTCGTGCTTGAAGAATATGCATCAATTTCAACCTGTGCTCCAACTTCAATATCTTCAAGGATGAAGATATTGATACTTCCTTCTACATCAGAAACGAACAAAACAAAAGCTACAGAAAATGAAGCTGCACAAAAATGAAAGGCATCAACCACGGTAGAATCCTCAGAAGTCAAAAGCTTGAGGAGTTTGCCAAGTTCCTCGCATGAGCCCATTGATGCAACTCTCATCACTTGGGTACCCTCTTATGAAATGGTACCGTTGGGTGAAGAATATGGCATCCCTGAAGAGGATGACGAAAATCGATCTGCTACTTCCTCAGAGTTGATCGACGAAGAAATTGAGGTGGATGTGAACACTTCACCCCCTCGGGTATCATCGCCCCAGCCTTAGTTGACTGCTGAAGAGGCTCGTGTTGAAGAAATGGAAGAATACGTGGAAATTGGCCGCATCACCCCAGTTACTAGTCATGAATATTTGGAAACTGCACACCCAAATTCACCACAAGCCCCCACACTCCAACAAACTCTTTAGTCCCTGCTCAAACTGAAGAAATTAATATAGAGTCTGATGGATGTCCTACTCCGATGCAGTCTATTTTGGAGGAGATACCAGATGCATCAACTGAAGAATCTGTTGATCAAACTACTCACACAATAGAAAACAGGATTGAAGTTATTGTTGCACATATTCCTCACCCTGAAGAAGGAGTGGCTGAATAAACAACACCTCAAATTCTTGTGCCAATAGTTGAGGAACCTCAGGTTGATATCATCAATTCTGAGATTGCTGCCGATGAGCCCATAGTTCAAACTCCTCAGACATCATTTGTTGTGGCACAAGCTCCTCAAACAACTATTGTACCAAGAGGACTTGTTGGAATATACAAGCCAAATCATCAGCCCAAGATAATTCGGCCATACAAAGGAACAAAGCGACACAAATTCCTCGAGGAGAATTTCTATAACGAGCATCATTTATTCACGGATGAAAATCCCTATTAATGTTTGAGGATAAAGCGCAAGAGGTTCTGGACATCAACTCATATCAAATTTTACGGTGTTGTGATCTTTGAGAAGAACAAAATCTTCCAACACCGTCAAATTCCTCATGGAGATATGGAGTTTATTCCGTGCTTTACCCCATTACTCAATGTTCTTCATGAAGCTGGATTGTTGCCATTTTGCGTTGATATCTCGGACTGGAATGAAGAACTAATTTTTAAATTATATGCAACTCTGCAAATTTCTGGTGAAGCACAAGATATCAACACCTAGATACTTCACTGGATCACCGAAGACACACACTATACTACTCCAACAACTGAATTGCTTCATGTGGTCTCACTTGGTATTCCCTTAGAAGGGGCAAGATGCATCTACGATGATCCTGACTTGTCAAATCATCCGATGCAGGTGCTGATGAAGCCTTTGGCACCAAGCCAAGCTCCCCAAACCACCTTCCTAGTGAAGGACATGCTCTATGTTCCAAGAATGGCCTATCTCATCTTGGCCAAAACCCTCAGTCCTATCAAGGGTCATAATTTTGAAGCAGAAGATGCGGTGGCAATCATGAAGAATCTGTTGTTCAACGTTATTCATGTGATTCCCATAAACTTTCACAATTTCTTCATGAGGACTATGGACAACATTGCTCTGCCACCGTTTGAACTAAAGCCATATGCTTCCTGGATCATGAAGTTCATCAGAGCAAGATCCTCAATCCCTTATCAAGCGGATTTTGAAAATCATTTCCATTTTTCCCCACTTCAAGTCATCAACAAGTCATTCTCCTCAATTAAAGGTAAGGGAAAAACTGTCATTGATGAAGGATCACACCCCCTGGATGGACAATTTCGTCAAGATGCTTCTTAATCCACCAAAGATTACACGTCATCACAAGATTCTACAGCAAAAGCCTCACCTCATGTTCCTCGATAAAATGCCCCACGACTGATGACCAATCGTAATCTTCTTCTAAGTCTTCATAAGAAGGTCGATCGCAACCACAAGTGGGTGAAAGTTCGGTTTGGTGCAATTCTTTGTGTCATGACTGTCACGCATAACTCTATGAGGAAGAATCAATATTATCTCCATGAAATCTTCGACCGCAAATAGGCCATTGTGTCTCACCTCAAGACTCCAAAAAAACTATAAGAGATGGAATTTCAGCAGGACTTCGACTGGTCTTATCCGCCAAAGCAGAATTCAAGAAAGTTCAAGTTCCTTTGCTGGTCACTAGCTCATTTTCTTCATCACGCTCGATGAATGAAGCCGAGGATCTTGACTACACTACTACACGCCCTTCATCGACAAACGACCCCGACAGTGTTGGTGCTCCTGCACCACCATCAATATGATATTCTTCTGGGGCGTTAGTCCTGAATTTCATCCCTTTTCGTTACTTGATGACAAAGGGGAGAAATTTGAGTTACTATTCAAGTGGGTCTACCTATATGGTTTGTGGTTTTGTTAAGTTGCAACTCTCCTTGTTCTGAATTGTTTTGTTGTATGAGTTGTAAACTCAAGTCCGGTGGTGGTCTGACACTTTTGAACTACTTTCTCGCAAGCTTATTCCTCATGCTTATTAATGCACACATGCTGAATTTCGGCAGACACCACTTTCCGTCATGCATTTCAATTTCCTCATGATATACGCCATGTGTATGGATTACAAG
Source organism: Hordeum vulgare subsp. vulgare (assembly GCF_904849725.1). Lineage (NCBI taxonomy): Eukaryota > Viridiplantae > Streptophyta > Magnoliopsida > Poales > Poaceae > Hordeum > Hordeum vulgare. The sequence goes on from NC_058523.1 coordinate 282,396,316, forward strand.
ATATAAGAGGTATCTCTATGATGTTAATCTACAATATGTATTTTAAATCCAAAGAAAATTCCTCAGATATGCACATCTTCAGGGGGGGTTTCTCTATATCTTGCAATTAAATCCCTCAAACTCAGTACTTAGATGTCGTTTGCTAATCCCCGTTGAAAACTTAACCTATTTGTCATCAATAACCAACAAAGGGTAGATTGTAAGTGCATCTAGTACCCCTTAGTGATTTTGGTGTGTTAAAGACTTATAGGTTAAGGGACTAATATGTTTGTGAGTGCACACATGCTCTATAAGTCGTTGAGGAATTTGATATATTCAAAGAATGTCGACCCATAAAAATGCATGCCTTCAACTGAAGAATTCGATACTTTCCTGAGGACTTTGAAGGTGAGGAAATTGTTGTGTCCTTGAAGATACTAATGTCAGGACTTTGAAGCGTGAAGAGTTTTGTTTTCATAGTTTTGTTTCTTTTCTTTTGAGTCATAGAAACACTATATTGTTAAAGGGATCAAGGTAATACTAAGGAAAAATTTCGAACTGATGCTCTTCTCAAAGCCTACACATAACCAATCCTTCGAGTGAAGCCTGGAAATTTCATGCAGTTCAGTCAATTTCTTGAGTAACAGAGACAAAGTTCTTCTCATCTCTCAGAAAATTGTACTTCCTGAAGTGATAGGATTTCGCGAGTGAATTGCTTACAAGTGAAGAACATGATAGAATTAACAATTTTCATAGTTCGAAAATTCCGACCGTTGTTGTACTTTGCGCCAAATGTCCCCAGAACCTTATCCAAATAATGGTCATATCATTAGGGGCATTTATGTCATATCATGTCGGGATTTCTCCCTGGTTGGGAGATGTGAGAGAGAACTTGACACTTGTCATTTGAGGGCATCCTACACTCCGAGGAATTTAGAGAAAATCATCAGCGAGAACAAACCCCAAAACCCAAACCAACACCAAAACCAAAAGTGATTGAGCTTCCGTGAAGAGATTGTTCTTGTGTTGAACCGACGCTTGTTACCTTTGAAGATTGTGTATCTTTTAGACGTTTAGGAGTTAATGGTATAGTGCATACAAAAGTAAATTAACGATTGCTGGGTGACCGAGTTTGTAAGGGTTTGGAAGTCTGTCCTAAATACATACCACGATTGTTGGGCGAGGTTTGTGTGATCTTATCTCAAGAAGAATACGGTAAGGACTGTTTCTCCTCGGACTATGTGCCTTTTGGCTTAAATACCAAGCCCTTCAACAACAGACGTACGACTGTCACAATAGTTGCAACTGGGTCATCAAATCATTGTCTTCATCAAGCTCCTGGTTCTATTTCCTCAACTCCTTTACTTCGAGTGTCACAACCATGAATAATTTAATCAACGAAATTGATTGCTGCTGTTTGAAGTGTTTGACAGATGACTTTCTCAATTTACTCATTTCAAATTCTTGAGTCACCTTGTTCTTCACCTGCTTATCCTGTGTACACGCTACATGTGCTTTGTGTATGTTTCATTTCATCCCGATGAATATGCGACTCCTATGTTTTGCATGCACTTGAGTACTTATTCCACTCATAGTATTTTTGTCATTAGTATTTATGTTATGTATTTTTACATGAACCATGGTGCTCGCTCATGGCTATCCAAGGTGTATACGGGACCGACAAGGTTTGTTGGCTCCTCTATTTTCTGTTCTTTCTTTTTCTCAAAAGGAAAAGAAGCCCGCCCCCCATCCCGAGCATATAGGCCTACCGGGGGAGGATGAAATGGACCCATAGGGACGTGACAACAACCATCTTGCGACAATAAAACGGCAAAGAAAAAGCTAAGTCAAAAATTTTCTAAAAACTTTCCCGTAAACCGGGCGACACTCGTGTAAAAAGACCTGCACACGGAGCGCCTTCGTCAGAATTGTTGCACGTTTAAGTGTTCTAAGCCCTCTCGACACGCAAAGAAACCACGGAAAGGATGTCAAAGAGGACTTGCCGGCGGCGGCATTACTGCTGGGATACTAAGGAGTCGATCCCGCTAACGATGAATGTATGCCCCGGCAAGCGACGCATAGGACCCGTGTCAGGATTGTTGCGCACTTAGGTGTTTTGGCTAAACATCTCAAGAATTCGTGGCAAGAACGGTGGGATGATACTACCGGCGACACGTTCGCAAGTGTTCCTGAGAAGGGTAAGAAATAGGTACACACAAGTGTGGGTTTACAACAGAGAAAGACAAGAAGGTTCACACCATGTTTTCCTGACGTTTTCATCAAAAAACAATGTGAATTTGTAAAATTTAACAGGGCAAACACCCAGTGTTTTCTTTGGATAATTCCTCACAGGATTACATAGGATGCTACCTCAACGAGAGAGGACATCTACAACTATGATATGGCATCTCGTCCGGAAACGAGGCCTCACGGATGGAGCGCCAAGTTCAACCAGCCAAGCGAGGACGAGATGATGCCTTCCAAATCCTGCGGCGGCACCGTCGGGGCTACCCAGAGTCGTCTCCCTCGAGCTTGGCACCCGGGAGTCTACCGTCGTCCTCATTATTGTTGGGCGTGTCTTTCCCGCTGTTGCTGGAGCTTTATGCAAAACAACCTAGCCGACTGCCAAAACACCTGAAGAACCTAACCCAGAGCATGGTCTCCCCGTTGAACCAGATGTGAAGAAGATGCTCTGGACCCATGCCCCGAGAACGTGCGAACGACTTCCACCCTCATGCTAGAAATACAACATCCAAGGGGAAATGTGATAGGGATTTACGCTCCGTGTGGCCCAAACCTGTCTATACCACCTGTGTACGTTGATGTCGGTGATGCTCTTTGTGCATCCGTAATCCCCATAGAACCGTAACAAAGGGACCCTACTGGTCCCATGGATCATCGGTCAAACACTCCGACACACTTGGATATAGAAATCCATCAGATTGGACCCGCTACAACGCACCTCTCTCAGTGAAGAAAGATCAATCAACTTGGCCAAAGCAAATCAATAGATGAGAGAGATTTACGAAGCTATGATGATCATGCACATAAGAATCATATTTCTAATTTAGAGAAGACTCAAATATTTATCATGAATAATCTGAACATAAACCCACAATTCATCGGATAGATCAAAGCGAAGATGTGATGATCATTGTATGGAAGATCAAAAGAGAGAGAGAGAGAGAGCTATCTAGGTACTATCGACCAGCAAGTGTGTGGTGAACTACTCACACATCACCATGGGAGCCACAAGGATAATTATAGGTCCTCTCTAATCGATTCCCCCTTAGACAAGACACTGGAAAAGGGCTCAAGTTGGCCTCGCAGCGGTATGCGGACTTGCGGCGGCGGAAAAAGTGTTTTGGGGTTGTCCCTTGGGTTTTTGGGACTAATGTGAATTTATAGGAGGAAGAGGTATGCTAGGAGGCATCTGAGGGGAGCACAAGGCAACAGGGCGCGACCACCCGCCCTGGGCAGGACCTGTTGTGTGATGCTCCTCTCGTGATGCTTGTTGCCTCCGCCCGAAGCATCCGGTTCTTCTTTTGGTCCAAAAATATCACCAAAAAGTTTGATGGCAATTGGACTTTGTTGTGTACTATAACCTGAAAATCTAAAAACACGCAGAAAACAACAACTAGCACTGTGCACTGGGTCAATATGTGAGTGCTCAAAAGTGATATAAATTGGTGTATAAGTACCCAAAAAGTGTCCTATAAAGATAATCTAATAGCATGGAACAATAAAATATTATAGATACGTTGGAGAAGTTTGAGGATCCCCAAGCTTAATTCCTGCTCATCCTCGAGGAGGTAAATGATAAAAACAGAATTTTTGATTTGACATGCTACCCAATGTATAATCTATTGCATGTTTGATTATTGGGAAACAATGAGTTAACAAATATCAACAAAAAATGCGCATAAACACAAGCAACATAGTCATCAAGTTCCAAAGCATACGATCCTTAAAGAATGTTCTCCCACTATTCATTTTATCATATAAATACAACATGGCTCTGTCCTCACCACATAAATACAAATGTTAAGCACCACAGTGTCAAGTCAGGAAATTGGATCGTACTTCTTAATGTGTTTCTGCTTTTTATTACCTACGCGATATATGAGTGTGAACCATGGATGTAACATAAAGGTAGAATAGAATATGTTGGTAGGTTTCGGACGGGTGAAAGTGGAGAAGAAACTTTATCATCATCTAGGCATATCAATGGGATATAGACATGCCCCTCGATAGATATTAATGCGACGAGTAGGGATTGCCATGCAACAGATGCACTTGTGCTATAAGTGTGTGTGCATCCAATTTGCTATATGGAGATGCCCATGAATAGATACCAAATGAAGCTAAGGGGGTGTGCATCCAAATTGCTTGCTCATAAAGACCTCGGGCATTTGAGGAATCATGTCATCGGAATATGCAATCCAAGTTATATAATGAAAAATTCCTATTAGCATATGGAACTAACTAGTCAGGAGATTCTCTATACGAAGAACATGGTGCCACTTTGAGGCACAAATGTGGAATAAGAGGTAGTAGCATTGTCCTTTCTATCTTTACTGTCATTTATTCCATTTTATTTTATTTTCCTTTATTCTTTTTTCCTTATTTATCATTTTGTTTTTTCTTTCTTTCTTCTTCTTTTATTTTTCGTCCGGAGTATCATCCCGACTTGTGGGGGATTTATTGTCTCCATCATTCTTTCATCACTAAGATAGTGCCCTAATAATGATGATCATCACACTTTTATTTACTTACAACTCAACATGAAGGCCGATATGATATGAGTCTATATGAATGCCTATCGTAGTGTACTAGGATGTGCAATGATCTAGCGTAGAAAAATATATCCAAAAACGGACAAGCCATATAAATATCATGCTCGCTATCTTAGGATCATGCAAAGCAATATGACAATGGAAGTATAATCATATGAATTGCTGGTGGAAATTGCATGGTAATATATCTCGGAATGACTATGGAAATGCCATCATAGGTAGGTATGGTGAGTGTTTGGAGAAGAGGGTTATGTGCAACAGAGCATATGTTGTCACTGGTTTTGGATGAACCTGCAAAAGTTGCACCGATCCTCGAGGCGAGAATGAGCAATGCACGGTACCGAAGAGGCTAGCAAATATGTGGAGGCGACAGTGCGTATATCCATGGGTTCACATTATGCATAAAGAACTCACATTCTTATTTCCAGATATTATTAGCTTTGTCTAAGCAAAGAAATACATGCATGCCCTGAGGGAGGAGGATGGTAGGAGTTAACCATCGCCCGCCCCCGACTAATACTACACTAGGATTTCAACGAGGAATAAGTATACTCACACATCATCACCATGCCGTAAAAATATTTGGTAGAACAACAAGCTAACACCTCTAATTCAGGATACTCCTGTTAATCAATGATCGGGAACTCGTGCTTTTTCATATAACCATAACCACATTAATATCATTAACCATGATTTATCTTCTATGTAATACATGTGGTTTTGGTTATGCATTCTATGAATACCTATTATTTTTTAATTAATCTTATAACCTGTGGAGATTACTGTCACTATTTATTAACTCTCAAACAAATATAAGTGAAGAACATGAGTTCAATTATTTCCATAAAATCTATATGGAATCATGCTTTAAAAGATATAAGTGAAGTACTAAAGAACTAGTAAGCTGAAAAGATATAAGTGAAGCACAAAGAGTATTCTAACAAATCTTGGTGATCGTGTGTCTCTCTCGAAATCAAGGTGTATTCGGGGAACAATGATTGTGGGAAACCAAAACAAAAATAAAACAAAATCAAATAACACTCCAAGAAAAATTCATATCATGTGATGAATATAAAAGTAGCTCCAAATGACATACCGATGGATTGAGATGAAAGAGGGGATGCCTTCCGGGGCATCCCCAGTATTAGACGCTTGAGTCTTCCTTGGAATATTTCCTTGGGGTTCCATGAGCATCCCCATACTTAGGCTCTTGCCGCTCCTTATTCCTTCATCCATCGCGATAACACCTAAAACTTGGAAACTTCACAACACAAAACTCCACAAAAACATCGTGAGATCCGTTAGTATAATAGACATAACAAATACTTTACGTAATGTTATAAATTGATTCATATTTTATTAGTGCAAAAGGTACCATATTATACCTTCTCTATTACTTATACCCCCTGATCTAATCCATAACAACATCAAAACAAACAAACTATGCATACAAAAAATAGAATTTGTCTAAATCAAAACAATCTGTAATCATATCATTGATTACCAAACTTACGTAAATCCAAAAATTATGAAATATTACAAATACCTCACGCATTTGTGTAGCAATATTGTGTACAAATTTCAGATTAAAAAGACGTTCCAGAAAAATCAGAGAAATTCTACACTGCATTAATTCTACTATTATCCAAATCATTCCAAAGGATTTACTTGGCACACACACTAATTTAAATGCCAAAAAATAATTATTACAGAGGCAACAATCATGTAATTACACACAAACAGAAAGTAAAAAGCAAAAATTACGATAACTATTGGGTTGCCTCCTAACTAGCGCTATTGTTTTACGCCCCTAGCTAGGCATAATGCAAATGATTAAAGTGTTGTTATTTTGACAATCCACCCATATGTATCCCTCATGAAACTTTCATAAGGTAGTTTGACTCTATTTATAGGGAAGAGTTCCATCCCTTTTCTCAATGGGAATTGGAACCATATATTTCCCTCTTTCATATAAATTAATGCACCTATAGTTTCTAGATAAGGTCTCCCACGTATTATTGGACAAGATGGGTTGCAATAAATATCAATAACTATAAAATATACATGCATATAATTTCTATTAGCAATTACGAGAACATCATTTATTCCTCCCAAAGATTTATTGATAGTAGAGTCCGCAAGATGTAGATTAAGGGAACATTCATGAATATTAGGAAGACCAAGACCGTCACATAAAGACTTAGGTATAGTTGAAACACTAGAAAGTAAATAACACAAGGGATTGCATTCATCTATAATCTTAATTTTGATAGCGGGTTCCCATTCATCATATAATTTCTAGGGATAGAGACTTCTAGCTACAGTTTTTCATCCTAGGCTTTTATCATAGCTTCCACTATATGTTGAGTGATAGCTTTATTTTGTTCATAAGCATTGGGTGATATAATAATGTATTGAAGCAAGGAAATACATTCTACTAAATAGAAATTATCATAATTAAAGTCCTTGGGATCAAGATAGTGGACACGTCACTAGTTAAAGTTGTGACCTCTCCAAACCCACTTTTTCCAGTTTCAACATTAAAATCGTCACCCTCCAAGCAATTCAGATGCTCTATAGCTAGAGTTGACTCATATCCAATCCCATTATTATTCATATTCAGATAATTAAGCAACAATACAATAGAATAAGTACCAAGCATTTTGAGATCTTCATCATGAGTTCGGTAAAGACCGGGTAGAAGAGATTTTTCTAGGAATACCCACTTAGCTTTCAACTTGGCGGCCCTCTGCCTACTTTTATTCAAAGATATTTGGATAGATTTAATAGTCTCATTAAATTCTTGCTTTGGTGGAAATTTTTTACATTTAAGAGTTTCCACATCAAGGGCAATTATATCAATGTTCCTAGGTAAATCATCAACCTTATGCAGCTTTTCCTCTACCGTAGTGTTGAATTTTTTTGAGAAATAATAAATTCTTTAATGGTGTTTTCAAGATCAGAGGATAAATTACTATTATTGGCAGATGGATTTCCATCCGAATTACCATAAGATCTCTCAGAACCAGTAGAAGAGTTACCAGGATATGGCCTAGCATTAAAATTACCTCTATATGCATTGTTGCTAAAACTATTTCGCAAAATTAAATTCACATCAACGGCATTATAATTTTGCTCACTAGAAGTAGACAAGAGGATGTCATTAGTATCAACATGAGCATTTTTTAGCAACCACATTCATAAGAGCATCACCTTTTTCACTCAAGGTAGCGATCTCCTCAACGGAGTTTACCTTCTTAGTAGTTGGAGCTCTTTCGATATGCCATTGAGAGTAGTTGGTCATGATGTAGTCCAGAAATTTGGTGACCTCTCCTAAGGTCACCTCAATGAAGGTACCACATGAGGCAAAATCTAGAACATTTCTACATAAAAGTTTAGCCCAACATAGAAGTTTCGGATACTCATCCACAAGTTTAATCCATGAGTAGGGCAATTTCTTATCATAAATTTCATCCTGTCCCCATCTTACGAAACATGTTAATGATCATGTTGTTTAAAATCCATTATTGTATTTCTAAGAGAGATGATCTTAGTAGGAGGAAAATACTTTGTAATAAAGGCATCTTTACACTTATCCCATGTTCCAATACTATTACACGGTAAAGATGAAACACAAGATTTAGCTTTATCTCTTAGTAGAAAAGGACATAACTTTAACTTCACAAATATCATTATCCATGCCCTTTTTATTTTATCTTATCACAAATTTCAACAAAGGTATTTATTTGAGCAGCGGGATCCTCATTAGGACCTCCTAAAAATTGTTCTTTCATGTCAAGATTCAACAAGGCAAAATTTATATCAGAAGCCTCCACACTAGTGGTGGGAGGTATAGGAGTAATAATAAAATAATTATTGTTAATCTTTTATATGTCACACAACTTAGTAGTATCTTGATATATGGTGACCTAGAAAGCAAGGTGACAAGCAGGACAAGAAAACAAGGAAATAAAGCGAGCAAAGCATTAAACTAGCAACAAGCAAAGATAAATATTATTGTATTTTTGATTTTTGTGGAGAAAAAAAATATAACAACAAATATAAAGAAGAACAAGTGAATGATACTTTATGTAAAGTGGATTGATAGTAGGTTGATGATACTCCCCAGAAACGACGTCGGAAATCCTTGCTGATGCTTGTGATCTTTGTTGGGTTTTCCATGAAGAGGAACCGGTGATGGATCACAGTATAGGTAAGTATTTCCCTCAGTAAAGAACCAAGTTTTATTGAACCAATAGGAGTGAAAACCAACCCCTTCTTCAGTAGCTACACACAAAAAAATAGACACTTGCACTCAACGTGGGTAAGAGGGTTGTCAATCCCCTTGTCTCGTTATTGGCAAGCAAATAATTTGTGTTGTTCAAAGTTGCAAACTGAAAATTAAATAACAAGTAACTCAAGTCAGCCAGGAAATTGTAGTGTTTGTAAATTTATAAGTGAATAGACCCGGGGTCCATAGTGTTCCCTAGTGGCATCTCACAAGAAAGCAAGCATACGGTGGGTAGATAAATTATTGTTGGGAAACACATGGAAAAGCGGATAATTGTGCGATATTCATGGCAATGATCATATGTATATAGGCATCCCGTCTATAGAAAATAGGCCAACTTTTGCCTCCACCTATTACTATTACTCCACCCATCGACCTCTATCCAGTATGCATCTACAATATTAAGTAAAACAGAGTAATGCTTGGAAAATGCTGACATGATGTAGACAAAGGGAACTCAACTAATATGAATTAACCCCATTGTTTTATCCTTAGTGGCAATAATACAAAGACGTATATTGCCCCTACTATGTCACTGGGATATAGAAATCCGTCAAATTGAACACACTATAACGCACCTCTCTCAGTGAAGAAAGATCAATCTACTAGTCCAAAGCAAATCGGTAGATCACAGATAATTACGAAGCTATGATGATCATCCACATAAGAATCCTATTTATAATTCATAGAAGACTCAAATATTTATCATGAATTATTTGAACATAAACCCACAATTCATCGGATCCCAACAAACGCACCGCACAAAAGAGTCACATCGGGTAGATCAAAGTGAATATGCAATGATAATTGTATTGAAGATCAAGAGAGATAGATAGATAGAGAGAGAGAGAGAGAGATAGCCATCTAAGTACTAACTACGGAACTGTAGGTCTTTGGTGAACTACTCACACGTCATCATGGGAGCAGCGAGGTTGATGTATAGGTCCTTCGTGATTGATTCCCCATCCGGCAGGGCACCGAGAAGGGCTTAACATGGCCTCACGGCGGAACAAAGACTTGCGATGGTGGAAAAAGTGTTTCGGGTTGGTCCAAAAGTTTTTGGGAGTAATTTGAGTTTATAGGACAAAGAGATATGCCAGGAGTCAACCCAGGGGAGCACGAGGCATTAGAGCGCCCCCTCTAGGCGCACCCTGTTGTGTGGTAGTCCTCTCATGATGCTTCAGGCCTTCTACGGAAGCTTCCACGTCTTCTTTTGGTCTAGAAAAAATCACAAAAAAGTTTTGTGTCTATTGGACTTTGTTTGGTATAGTAAACCTGAAAAGCGAAAAACACGTAGAAAATAGAAACCAGCACGTCGCACTGGGTCAGTAGGTTAGTCCTGAAAAGTAATATAAATTGGTGTATAAATACCCAAAAAGTATACTAGAAAGATACTATAATAGCATGGAACAATCAAAAATTATAGATACGTTGGAGACATATCAGCATACCGAAACTTAATTCTTGCCCGTCCTCGAGTATGTAAATGATGAAAACAGAATTTTTGATGTGACGTACTACCCAACATGTAAGCTATTGCCGGTTTCATTGTTGGGAAACCGGCAATAGCTTACATGTCATTTCGAAGAAATAGGAAAATCAAAAGAAAGAAGAAGAAGAAGAAGAAGAAGAGAAGAAGGAGAAGGAGGAGGAGGAGGACAAGAAGGAGAAGGCCAAGGACCTTCTAGTGCTTCTCCTCCTCCTCCTTCTCCTCCTTCTCCTCCTTCTTCTTGATTTCTTCTTCTTCTCCTCCTCCTCCTCTTTATTCTCCTCTTTCATATTATCCTTGATTTAATTTCCCCAGCAATGACATAATTAGTCCATTTAGCTCCAAAATACCATAATAAGCTCAAAATGGCATACGAACCTTGGTTAGCAACATTTCAGCATAATTATGTCATTATACGAAATGACATAATTATCCTACGAAATGACATAATGACATAATTATTGCTAGACTTTGCCAAGTTTGCAACATTTCAGCTCAAGGGGCAGGCAGCACAGTGGTGGCAACAATTGAAGGATTCCAGAGGCGACAGAATGACCAGCTAGGATGATTTCTATAGGGATTTCAGGGCTCACTATATTCCAGCAAGTTTCATGGAAGAGATGAGTGAGAAATTCACGCGCTTTAAGAAAGGAGGTTCGTCTGTGTACAAGTTCAATGTGGAGTTCCAGGAGCTGGCTTGTTATACTAAATAGGACATTCGAGATCAGAAGAGCAAGATTTATCAGTTCCGAGGTGGTTTGAAGGAAGACTTATAGCTGGCCCTTGCCTTGCACGAGCCTCTCGAGTTTCACTAGTTTTACAATTTGGCTGTCAAGGGTGAGGCGGCTTTGCTCAAAGCGGAGAACTCAAGGAAGCCTTTCAGAGATTCCAGTTCCTTGTCCTCAACTCAGGTGGTTTAGAAGCAACAGAAATATTGGTGTCTCCTCTTCTAGACAGCTTCAGCAATTCCAGCAGTCTAGTGGTCATGATTCTTCCCACCCACCCAACCCAACTTTCGACCAGAGATTTTAGCAAGACAAGCAAGGAAATCCTCAAGTGCGATTCCGTTCGCTGTCATAGGTGACTTATCACAGGTGTGGTCACAAGGGTCATTACTCTAACAAGTGCACCACTCAGCAGCGTCTTCTGCCTCCTCCTCCAGTCAAGCCTCCAGGCAATGCAATGGTGAAGTTCAACCCCATGTCTGGAAGGGTAAACATGGTGAACGCAGCTGAAGCAGAAAACTCCTCAAGCATGATCATGGATAATCTCTTTGTTAATGATATTCGTGCAAATGTTTTATTTGACTTAGGAGCATTGCATACTTTTATGTCATTTCCCTTTGCATCTGGCAATAATTTTGGAACAGAGTTTTTACCAAAGGCATTGCAAGTTGTGTCTCTCGGCAAACATCTCAGTTCCAATTTGGTGGTTCTCGATGTCTTTGTCAAGATGGGCAGCTATTCCTTTCTGGCTTGTCTGATTGTCATGGACCAGTCGGATATTGATCTAATCCTTGGTAGGGATTGGCTGGCGATGAACAAGGCGTATATTGATTGTTGATGACCCACAAGTATAGGGGATCTATCTAGTCCTTTCGATAAGTAAGAGTATCAAACCCAACAAGGAGCAGAAGGATCTGACAAGTGGTTTTCAGCAAGGTAATCTCTGCAAGTAGTGAAATTGTCGGTAACAGATAATTGTGTGATAAGATGATTCGTAGCAAGTAGCAAGTAACAATAGTAACAAAGGTGCAGCAAGATGACCCAATCCCTTTTGTAGCAAGGGACAAGCCTGGACAAACTCTTATAGGAGGTAAGGCGCTCCCGAGGACACATGGGAATTTCTGTCAAGCTAGTTTTCATCATATTCATATGATTCGCGTTCGCTACTTTGATAGTTTGATATGTGGGTGAACCGGTGCTTAGGTGCTACCCTTACTTTGAAAAACCTCCCAATTATGATTAACCCCTCTCGCAATCATCCGCAACTACGAAAGAAGAATTAAGACAAAGTCTAACCATAGCATTAAACTAGTGGATCCAAATCAGCCCCTTACGAAGTATCGCATAATCTAGGGTTTAAGCTTCCATCACTCTAGCAACCCATCATCTACTTACTACTTCCCAATGACTTCCTCTATGCCCAATTAATGGTGAAGTGTTATGCAGTCGACGTTCACATAACACCACTAGAGGAAAAACAACATACAACGCATCAAAATATGGAACGAATACCAAATTCACATGACTACTTATAGCATGACTTATCCCATGTCCTCGGGAGCAAAAGTGACTACTCACAAAGAATAATCATATTCATGACCAGAGAGGTAGTGAATAGCATCGAGGATCTAAACATATAATCTTCCACCGAGTAATCCAACTAGCATCAACTACAAAGAGTAATTAACACTACTAGCAACCTTACAAGTACCAATCAGAGTCGTGAGACGGAGATTGGTTACAAGAGATGAACTAGGGTTTGGAGATGAGATGGTGCTAATGAAGATGTTGATGGTGATGAGTCCGCTCCGATGAGAGGTGTGTTGGTGATGACGATGGCGACGATTTCCCCCTCCAGGAGGGAAGTTTCCCCGGCAGGACGACCCTACGGGAGCTCTTGATTGGTTCTGCTCAAGTTCCGCCTCGTGGCGGCGGTTATTCCTCCTGAAAGCCTCCCTTTTATTTTTTCTGGAACGAAACCCTCCTTATAGCAAAAGAGGGGGGCCAGAGGGCCAACTGGGAACCCACAAGCCCCCTAGGCGCGGCCAGGGGTAGGCCGCGCCTAGCAGGCTTGTGGCCTTCTCGTGGCTCCTCTTTGGTACTTCTTCGGCCTAGTATTTTTTATAAATTCCAAAATAAATCCTCATTGATTTTCACGACTTTTGGAGTTGTGCAGAATAGGTATCTCAAACTTGTTCCTTTTTCAAGCCAGAATTCCAGCTACCGGCATTCTCCCTCTTCATGTAAACCTTGCAAAATAAGAGAGAAAAGGCGTAAGTATTGTAACGTGAAGTGTAATAACAGCCCATAAAGCGATAAATATCAACATGAAAGCATGATGCAAAATGGACGAATCAATTGTGAAGCCAAAGAAGTCAAGTTGACTCATCCTTCGGAGGACGTGATCATGTTTGCTTCTCGTGAGGACACTATTCGTCTCTTTTCCCTCAATGAGAAGGGTGAGATCTCTCCAATTTCTCAAGTTCCAGTCTCTGTGAGTATGAAGATGTCTTTCCTGAAGAATTGCTAGGAATGCCTCCACACCCGCCAGTTGAGTTTGTAATTGAACTTGAACCTCGAACTAAACCGGTCTGCAAGCGGTCATATAAACTTGGTCCCGAGGAGCTGAAAGAGTTGAAGAAGCAACTTGATGAGAAATAGCGTCTGGGTCTGATCAGACCAAGCTCATCTCCTTGGGGTTGCACTGTTTTGTTTGTCAAGAAGAAGGATGGCATGGACCGACTCTGTATCGATTATCGTCCATTGAATAAGAAGACAATCAGAAACAAGTATCCACTTACCAACATCAATCAATTAATCGAGCAATTGAAAGGGGCCAAGATTTTCTCTAAGCTCGATCTCCGGATGGGCTATCATCAGATCCGCATTCGCGAAGAAGATATTGCCAAGACTGCTTTCACGACAAGCTTTGGCTCTTATGAGTACACAGTGATGTATTTTGGTCTCGCCAATGCTCCTCCGACCTTCTCCCGGATGATGAATTATATCTTCTCCCCGTTCAAGAATGAATTTGTCTTGGTGTATCTTGATGACATTCTGGTCTTTTGTGAAACTGAGGAAGAGCATGAAGAACATCTTCGGCTTGTGCTTGATAAGCTAAGAGAGCATAGCTACTATGCTATGTTTTCCAAATGCGAGTTCTGGTTGAAGGAAGTTGTGTACCTTGGGCACATCATCTCTGCCGAGGGCATCAAAGTTGATCCTACAAAGGTGAAGGCCATTGTTGAGTGGGATCCTCCTCAGAATGTGAAACAACTTCGAAACTTTCTCGGGCTTGCAAGCAATTGCGAAAGGTTCGTTGAGAACTTCTCCAGGATTGTTAAGCCTCTGTCCAACCTTCTTCAGTAGAGTGTGAAGTTTGTCTGGTCTCTAGGGTGTCAATTGGCCTTCAATACACTCAAAGATAAGCTCACTTAAACTCGAGTCTTAACTCCTGCTGATGATTCCAAGCCTTATCAAGTGTTCTATGATGCCTCTCTCCAAGGTCTTGTTGCAATTCTGATGCAAGAAAAGAAAGTGGTAGCTTATACATCAAGACAGTTGAAGCCAAGTGAGAAGAACTATTCTACTCATGATTTTGAGTTGGTGGCAGTGGTCTATTCTTTGATGACTTGGAGACACCTCTTGTTGGGAAGATAGGTTGATGTCTACACCGATCCCAAGAGTCTCAAATACATCTTCACCCAGCCTAGTCTCAATCTTCGGCAAACTCTTTGGGTGGAAATGATCCAAGATTGTAATCCGAGCATTGACTTCACTCTAGGCAAAGCAAATGTCATTGCAGATGCTTTGAGCAGAAATGCTTGGTACAACAGTCTCATTCTGAAGCCTCTCCAGCCTAATCTTTGTGAATCTTTCAGGAAGTTCAACCTTCAGATAGTACCTCAGGGGTTTCTCGCTAATATCCAGATTTCTCCTACCTTGGAAGACCAAGTCCGACAAGCACAACTTCTTGATGCGATGGTGAAGAAAGTTAAGATTGGCTTGGCAAAGAGCATTCCAAAATATAAGTCCTTCCATGTTGATGACAGAGATACTTTGTTCTTCGAGGACCACCTTGTCATTTTGAAAGGAGAGCTCAGGAAAGTTATCATGGATGAAGCCCATAATTCCCTCCTCTCGTTACATCTAGGAAGCTCCAAAATGTATCAGGATCTGAAGCAGACCTTCTGGTGGAGTCGGATGAAACGTGAAATTGCTCAATTTGTGAACGAGAGTGATGTGTGTCGCAGAGTGAAGGCAGAGCATCAACATCCAGCAGGCCTCCTTCATCTCTTGCCTATACCTTAGTGGAAATTTGATCATGTGGAGGTGGATTTCGTGACCGAGTTTCTGGATTCCAAGAAGGCAATGATGTCATCTTCGTCGTCATCGACAAGTTGGCCAAAGTTGCTCATTTCCTACCGGTCAAAGAGTCTATCTCGGCATCTCAACTTGTGGAGTTGTATACGTCGAGGATACTCTTGCTGCACGGTGCTCCTATGCTCATTTCTTCAGATCGTGGAAGCATCTTTACTTCCAAGTTCTGGGTTTCTTTCACACTTCTATGGGTACTTAGATCCGTTTCAGTACAACTTTTCATCCAAAAACAAGTGCAAGTTGAGAGAGTCAATCAGATCATTGAGGATATGCTCAGGGCTTGTGTGATTTCTTTTAGCATGAAGTGGGAAGATTATCTTCCATTTGCCGAGTTCTCATACAACAACAACTTTCAAGCAAGCTCAGGCAAGGCACCATTCGAGATTCTATATGGCAGGAAGTGTCGTACCCCGCTCAATTGGTCACAGACTAGCGAGCACCAGAATCTTGGGAATGACATGATTGCTGAAGCAGAAGAAATGTGCCATGTCATCTAGGATAATCTCAAAGTAGCTCAGTCCCATTAGAAGAGTTACTACGATAGCAAACATCTCAAAGTGTCTCACATGAAAGGCACTCAGCGCTTCGGCATCAGAGGAAAGCTTGCTCCTAACTTTGTTGGTCCTTTCAAAGTTGTTGGCAAGAGAGGTGATCTTGCATATCAGTTAGAGCTTCCATTCAACTTTTCAAATGTGCATGATGTGTTCTACGTCTCTCAGCTCCGGATATGCTTCAAAACTCCCGAGCACATAGTTGATCTCCAAGATATCGATCTCCAGCCCGACCTATCCTACCATGAGCATCATATAGCAATTCTTGAAGAGACTAAGTGCAAGACTTGCTATAAGTCAATAAAGTTGCTCAAAGTGCAATGGTCACATCATTCAAACAAAGAAGCCACTTGGGAGCGCGAGGACCACCTCCCTTCCGAGTACCCGGAGTTCTTTAAGTCATAGATCTCGGGTCGAGATCCTCTTGTAGTGTGGGAGAGTTGTGACAGCCCCAATGCAATTCCTTTCCCCCCTTGTAATCTTTCCTTGTAAGGCAACCCTTTGATGTTATGTCAAGTGGTTTGACTTGATGGTGTCATCATTTTATGTTCAATAATGCCTTTATGCATTGCATCTTTTCCTTTTGGTTTGGTTTGTGTTGATGTGGGTGAACCATGATGTGATCTGCAAGTGTTATGTGGATGTGCTTTTGTGTTTGTCGAGGTGTGGGTGCAACAAGTGCATTTCAAACCCACTAGTTGCACCATAGGATCAAAACCCCTTCTCTCCTCTCTTATTTTCTTTTGAGACAGATTTTTAAGTTTCTATTTTGCCCCAATATAAATGTTCCTCCCCTTCAAAAACTTCTTATTAATTGTGTAAGCAACCCCTCTGGTTTTATCTTTTTTTACTTTTGGTTTTATTTAAAATAGAGCCCATTTAAGAAATAAAGGCATTTAATTTTTGCCTCCTAAAATGTCCCACTTATTTTTATAAACATTGGCAACATTTTAGGAGCCCAAATATATTTTTATTTTTGTTTTACTCCTTTTCTTTTGGTCTCTAGCTTTTATTCAAAATCTATTTTATTTTTTATTGCAAAAGAGTTTCCAGAGAGAGTTAGGGAGAACCAGGCCCAGTCCTTGCAGTTTCAGCCCAGGTCCGCAGCGCGTTCCTCTTCCTCCTCCCGACATCACTGTGTACGGTGCCAGGGACAACCACCGATCCCTCCCTCCATAGAATCGGACAGCCTGCAGCGTGAGCACCGAGGCTATATGCAGCCTAGTTGTGGCACTCCAACCCTAACCCTCGCCAGATCCCCTCCTCCTCGTCCCTTCACACCGTTGGAAGGGATCCAGAGCCGCCGTAGCCAAGATCGGCCCGATGCGAGCTCGATGCTGTCGCTGATCATCGCCCCCTTCTTATCTAGCTGTAGCCGGAGGACGCGGACGCCAAGGGGGGCCCATTTTCGCGAAGAGAGGACGCCAAGGTCAACCACCTCGATGTCCATGATGACAAGGACTTATTCATCTCTGGCGAGCTCCTCCAGCAGCAGATCAACGCGCCATCCTCTCCGTCCCCGGGCCCTTTCTCCTCTGAACCCTCGATGAGCCCCGCGTCTCCGCTTCCCCTCTCTGTCGTAACCGGCGACGTGCTAGTCCGACGCCTTGCCGGACTTGCACCGGCATGCTTAGCCGCAACACCTGCAGCACTTGCGCATGCATGCATGCATGGCCCCGTTGATCCCCTCTACTCGCGTACCGTAGGCCCCTCCGCTTCGTAGAATAGTTTGGCACGTAGCCCCGCGTAGAGTACGTGCATGAACGTGCGGTTTCTCCGGCGAGCAGAGCCCCGTCGTTGCCTCGCTGTTGATTAGGAAGGTGGCTCCTTGTTTGATGTTAGCTAGGGTGGATCCCCTCTCAGAGCAGATCCCCCTCTGTGTCTGGAATGGTTCGAGCCTTGCGCAGTTACCATTGGTTATCTAGCTTGGTGCCTCTTAACTAGCAGATGCACCCGATAGTGTCTTGGCAACAGAGCCAAAGGCAGTATAGTAGGTTCAGGGTTGGAGCCCTCATGACTCCCCTTTTACTCCCTCCGTTCCTAAATATAAGACCTTGTAGAGATTTCACTATATACTACATACGGATGTATGTAGTCATATTTTAGAGTGTAGGTTCACTCATTTTACTCCGCACGTAGTCTATAGTTAAATCTCTAACAGGTCTTATATTTCGGAACAGAGGGAGTATTTTTCTTGGGTTTCCTTTGTTGCGCTAGGGGTGTAGCTGGTATAGGTGGTGCGCAACCCCTCATAGTGTATAAGTGGATGAGGTGGTGGGTTCGACCCCCAGCAAGCCGCATTTTGCCTCTTTTACATTTTAGTTGTGTGTGTCTCTATGTGGTGTGTGACAGTTGGGTCCAAGGTGCACTTGGGATGCTCTAGGGGCCCTCGTGAGTATGACCACTAGGACCCCCTGTTGATTATGTGTGTATTTTATTTTTGTTTGTTTGTGATGTTTTGTTTCCAATCTGGAATATTCTAGAAGAATGAATTGCCTAATCTGGCATATGCTAAATTTGGCAGGTTCAACAAGAGTTCGTGTTCTTGACATTAGTGGAGTTTGATCATGTGTAGATTTTCCTTGCTGATTGAGGTGTTTTTCTGCATGTATATATAGGAGTATGATATATGGATTTGGGGTAGAAAATCCCAAGGAATCCAATGGTTGTACTGGATTTCAGTATTGTGCAATTTTGTAAAAGTGTAATTTCGTGATGAGATGGCACTTTGTAGAATGAGTAGGATTGTTTTTTGTACATGTTTGGAGTTGTGCATACATGCTTCATATTTTCTGTTGCATCATCAATTGATGGTGTTTATTGGCTGTTTGTTTGGGTAGCTAATGGGTTCGAAAACGAGTTTGAGGAGTCCGGTGAGTTGGTGCAGGAAGATCAGGAACAGTTCCACTCTAAAGATATCACAAGCAAGATAATCGTGACCTTGATACCGTTACTAGATTTGTTATGCTTAGTTTATTCGTTTCTATCGTTACGTCTCCGCTGCCTACCACATGATATATAGTGGCTTATTGTTTTCCTTTTTGTTTTAATTTAAACATGGTCTTATTTAATAAAAAACAATTATTTTACTTAATTATAAAATGCATCCTTTGTTTTTACAAATAGGGGGCTCTTTTATATCTACCAAAAGTATTATTTTCCCCTGTCAAAACCCTTCCTTGTTTTTCTTTTCAACTGATTTTGTTAGTAATTAGTTAGGGTGTTTCTTTTAATTTGAGAGGGAGTGTGAGAGAAGTTGGGCTCTCAGGCCCAACTCCTTTTCCTTCTCTGGCGCTAGGCCCAGCTCCTCCTCTCTGGCGTTATAGCCCATCTCCCTTTCCTTCTTCTTCCTGACGCCTTTCCCCTCCTCCCTGCTTTCCGTCAGTCAACCAGAGAGAGAGCGCGCCCTGGCTCACGAACATCAAGGAGCCGTCCCATCGCGCCTATTTAGAGGCCCCCCCTCGGCGTGTTAGCCTAGTGTTCCTTTTCGCCGCCGCCAGCCTCTCCTTTCTCTCCTTTCATCTCCCTCTCAGGTAACATTTGTAGTATTCAGTCAAGTTCAGAGAGAGAAAGGGGATCGTTGCCGCCGTTCCCCTCGTCGCCGGCAGCTTCCCCGTGGAGACCAAGATGGGGACGAGGATGCAGGAGGCATCCCCGTTCCATCCCCGTCGCTAGCAGGGCAGATCCCCCTCCCTGATGTCGCCTCCGACTTCGTCGTTGCTGGAGAAGGAGCAGCAACATTGTGGGACCGCCTCGCCTCTTCTTCCTCTTCCCCGCGCCGATCTTCTTCGTCGAGGTGCTCCAGGGTGAGCGTCTACTCCCCATCTTCCTTCCCCGAGCGTATAAGGGCTCCCCTATGCGAGGTTGTCGTCGTCGTCGTGGTCCGCCATGGATGGAA
This sequence comes from Hordeum vulgare subsp. vulgare, assembly GCF_904849725.1. NCBI lineage: Eukaryota > Viridiplantae > Streptophyta > Magnoliopsida > Poales > Poaceae > Hordeum > Hordeum vulgare. Next base: position 282,416,425 of record NC_058523.1, read on the forward strand.
GCCAAGCCCCGTCGCGCCGCTGTGGTAGTCCACCTCCCGGTGCGTTTGCAACGGGAATGGAATCCTATTGGTTCCTGTTTTCCCTGCCTCCTAGCCAACGTTCCATGCCTTCTAGCTTCTAGCCGACGTTGCCGCCTCCTAGCTCGCCGACGTTAGCTCCCCCTTCTCTACCATTCGGTCTGTAGGTAGGAGAAGCCCCGTGGCTTAGGATAAGAGGAGATGAACCACCTTTTGGTTGAACACCTCGTCCTAGCGCACTGGTTTGAATGCAGCGCGTGACCCTGTGGTCTCGGTTTCGACTCCCCCTGGCGCCCCTTTTGTTGTTCGATTTATTTTCCCGTGCATTATCAGTAGAGGCAATCTTAGCTTCTCTCTTGCTCCCTCTAGTTCAACACTGAGCTGCTATCATAGTGGTAGCTGGTGAGAGTGATTAGCAGGAGGTGGTGGGTTCGACCTCCCTCTTGCACCTTTTTATTTCTTTCTTCTTGTTTTTTTCCATGTGTATGTGTATGTGTGTGTGGCTGTAGCATATGTAGAATAGTGTGTGTGTATGACAGTGGGTCCAGAGACCCACATGTCACCCTGTAAGAGAGCCACTGCCAAGTGGATCCCCTCAACATGTTTATATTTTTCTTAAGTATTGCACTTAGCTTCTGTCTTGCTCCCTCTAGTTCAACACTGAGCTGCTATCATAGTGGTAGCTGGTGAGATTGATTAGCAGGAGGTGGTGGGTTCGACCCCCCTCTTGCACCTTTTTATTTCTTTCTTCTTGTTTTTTCCATGTCTATGTGTATGTGTGTGTGGCTGTAGCATATGTAGAATAGTGTGTGTGTATGACAGTGGGTCCCGAGACCCACATGTCACCCTGTAAGAGAGCCACTGCGAAGTGGATCCCCTCAACATGTTTATATTTTTCTTAAGTATTGCACTTTATGATTTCATGACCTGTTTAGAGCTTCTTATTAGGTGGAGCTTTGATCTATTGTTGGTGATACCTTGATGGAATGGTAGTGGGTGAACCCCTATACAACTTGGGGTAAATATGTTGCTCTTAGGATTTTGCATGTGCTTATTACACCTTGTCAAAGTGGGCACTTGACTGAAAATGACAGGTTTGTGAAAACCTGTGAATTTCACTAATTCAGGGAATATGGGGATATTTTCTTCCCATGTTGTCTTGTTCATATTTGCTCCTCTGTTGGGAATTAGCCCAAGTAACACACTAATGTTTGTTTGCTGGTATGTTTGTATAGCTCTATGTAAAATTTCATGCCCATATACCTCCTGTAGATATCATTTTGGAGGATGCCAAAATGCTTTAGAGCATAAGCAGCTGGTGAAAATCTGTAATTTTCAGTAAGTCCCAATCTATGTTTTTTTGTCCAAGTTAGAGGTTGCATATCGGCTGATGTGTGAGCCCTTTGCTTTAGCTACTTGTTAGAGGTTGTAATGCAGTTCGATGGCTTTAGCTTCATGTCTTGTTTGATTTATTTAGAGGGTTGTAGCTGCTGTAGATCATGTAGTCAAAGTGTTATGTTGCTGTTAAAAACAGATTGTGTGTCTAGATGGTTTTTTGAGCTTGTGTGAGCTATAGTTGATGGTGTGATGTGTCCTCAAGCACCATTCCACTTTAATTTGCGTGCTCGATCATTTGGCGTCCTGGTTACACCAGTGAGTGCCCATTTAAGTGAGTTTGTGGTTGTTTTGAACCCGTAGACCTTCGTAATTTGTTTTGTAGTTTCCGGTTGAGCCGAGACTACGTTCACGACGTTCTTCATATGTTTTTTGCATGGTTTTCTCGTGATGCATATGATTATGCCATGTTCGTGCAAGTCAAGATAAATTAACATGAGGTTTTGTCCAGAATATAAACAACTCAACTAATGCATGTGAAAGTGACTAGAATAGTGGTGCATGCCTTCTTCTTCACACATGCATCATATTGGTTGTTGCATTACGTTTTGCTGGTGTTTATTTGTTGTTATCTTATCTTTGGGTAGCATCGGGAACGGAGAGTGAGTACGTGGATTCTAGAGAGTTCGTGGAGGAAGAACAATAGCAGTTCCAGGCTGAAGAAATCACAGGCAAGATGACCGTGACCTTAACACCGTATCCAACTTTGTTATGCTTATAATCGTGTTTTCTTCGTTACATGCCCGCTGCCTACCACATGATATATATGCCATCTATCTTTGCCATGAAGCCTCAAACACTTCCCTGTCGTAGCAAATATTGTGTGTCTAAGTAGGCTTGCTCAACCACTAATGGATAGCATTACTAGTTGCAGGTGCCAGCTGGTCCATGTGATAACATGGGCATGTTGATATCATTATGTTTAAGCTGATATTTAATTAATGCACCTATATACTTGGTAAATAACGGAAGTCCTAGCCTTTTGCCGGGTGATTTGTTCCATTGTTGCCGCCTTAGTTTCAGCTACCGGTGTTTTATTCCATAATTGATCGCTCCTACCACGTTCGGGGTTGTCATGGGGACCCCCTTGATAAATCGTATAGTATTAAGGCTTGTCTGGCAGGACCCAACTTTGGTTTTAATTCCTACAACTTAATAATAAAAATGCATAGGGAATAGCTACCCCGAGGATTTAATCAACAACCCGGGCCAGTGCTCCTCATGAGTGTTGGTCCAAACTGGGCAGACTATGGGGCCACTGCGGGGCAACACAATGTTTGGTTTAACTTCTAGTGTGACTCATCTGCCGTGTCCTGAGACTGAGATACGCGGCTCTTATCGGGATCGTCGACACGTCGGGAGGTCTTACCAGATTTGTCTTACGTTAGTGATAGATCTTGTGCATAGGAATTCCGGTGAAACTTTGGGTCTCTTCAAAGTTGAGGTTTTCCTCTATGGAATCCGAGGAGATCACGAGTCTCACGATAGAGGATTACTATGCAACCTATGGTAATTTGTGATGGACTAGTTGGAGCACCCCTGCAGGGTTTAATCTTTCGGAAAGCCGTGCCCGTGTTTATGTGGCAAATATGTATATTTTGTTAACATCCGGTTCTATTCAATTTAGAGTAATTCTAATAAAACTGCCAAACTCAGTGCGTAACTGTGACTGTCTCTTTCAGAGCTCCTTCTTTGATCGAGAACATGGTGGGGTTATGTTTGACGTAAGTAGGTGTTCAGGATCAGTTAGTGATCAATCTAGTCTTCGAGTGTCTTGCGTAGGCCACCATATGTTAACTCTGATAATCGTAAGATAGCCACCATATAAGCTTAGGTTGCTGCAAACCCATACACTTAACCTTCCTCACCCATTAACTCAGCCAGATTCGATACCAAGGTCATTCGATTGCTGAGTCCTCGTGGCTCATGGTTTACTACAAACACCCAGAGCTACAGGTACGCTTGATGCAGGAGATCCCGATGATAGCCAGTTGAAGTGGGAGTTCGATGAGGACTCTAGCAGACAGTACGAGACTTATCCAGATGACTAGAGGTCGTGGTCGTGATCGTGGGGCCAGCATGCGGGATATCATAGCTTTATCTGTTTTCATCTTGTCCGTAGCTGGACTATCATGTTCTGAATAAGTGTGCATGTATGACTATATGACTATGCTCTTATCAGATGGCAAGTGTATGCCCTACTTGTCACCCTTTCAGTTATGTAATGTTATGATTATCTCGCTTGCGAAACGTGTAGATGCGCCCCTTTCCCTTTTGAGGCCTTGCCCCCAAATAAGAAAAGGGTCGCATCTTAGTCGTTACAAGTTGATAATCACAGCCTTACGACCATAGGAGCCTTTGTATGATCGAACTTGGCCGAGTCGAGTCTAGCAAAAACTATTTGCGTCTTAGTTATATCAGAGAGTAGGTTTCTTTTTTCTCCTCTTCTATGCTCTGGTGAGGTTCACGAGATAGGAAATGTTAATTCTACTCCTCTTCTCGCTCAAAACAAAATTAGGATCATGGGATTCTTGAGCACATCGCTATGATGTCGATGTGACGGAGTTGTGTCTTGGTGCCTCCTGTATGACTTGATTTCTTCTAGGGAGTTGAGCTCCATGGGATTCTTGAGCACATCGCTATCATTCAGATTTCTTAGTATCTCAGGACGGAGGATGTTTGTAATTGCGTCAATACTAATAGTGACGAGAGGAGTCCGGCTTCCCTAGTACTGGTGCAGAGAGTTCCGGATGTATCGTCACACTTAGTATCATTGTGATTACGAGGGTATGTGATAGATGAATTTCGAAGTTCTAGTTATGTATTGACGGATGTGATACACTGGACGGGTTAGTATAGGAGTTGAGTGATTTAATACTCCTTGTATCCATGGACCAGATTGCATTACCAGATATTTCAGAAGTTCATAGGTGGGATATCAGGTAGTGACTTATAGGGCAATCTTCCTACACATGCATGATGTGAGGTTGGGATTCGACATTCAGTGGGTCCGTTTGTTCACAGTCGTCTTATAGCGGTTCTCGTTGTGTCTTATGAGTCCTTGTAGCTTGCTACTACTCGGGGACGCTTCGTATGTCGTGTGCACTGCCTTGCACAAGACGGCTACTGTAAGCTCGAGCCCGTGCGATCATATCCACGAACATATGAGATGGAATCTCTGTCATAAGTTTGTTCCGAGCAATTCTAGCTCATACTTGGTTGGCGAGTGGTCTTTGATCAGATGTTGTCATAAGTCACTTTGAGGAAGCATTCTTAGTAATTTTTGTTCGAATGCAATTGGTAAGTACTCTTGTTCAGATATTTCTGCCTATTGATTCAGCTTTACCTTCAATGTTATTCTCTGGTCTAACGTGTTGTCCGTCTTCACGATGGCTCCACCAACTCGCCCGAATCTGGGTCGCGAGGGTGCTGATGCTCCGCCACTCCGTCCTCCGCCTCCTCCACCACCGTCGCCTCCTCCTCCAAAGGCATGGCAAGCAGTGATGGCTGCAACAAATGCTAATACCCAGATGTTACTTCAGCTGTTGCAAGAGAGGAACAATCAGCAGCAGGGCAATTTCAACCATGGTGGTCATGAATCTGCTTCTCTGAATCAATTCTTGGCGATGCAGCCGAAGTCCTTCACGTCTTGTGACCATCCATTCGACGCTGAGGACTGGATTCGGGACATGAACAAACACTTTGAGTGCAGCAATGTCCGTCCAGAGGACTTCGTCAAGTTTGCAACGTTTCAGCTCAAGGGGTAGGCAGGAGTATGGTGGCAGTAGTTGAAGGACTCCACGGGAGGCAGAATGATCAATTGGGACAATTTTTGCAAATATTTCAGGTCCACTATATCCCGTATAGCTTTGTGGAAGAGATGTGTGAGAAGTTCAGAAGCTTGAAGCAAGGAGGATCCTTTGTGTACAAGTACAATGTCGAGTTCCACGAGATGGCTCGATATGCTTTGCAGGATATTCCAGATCAGAAGAGCAAGATCTATCAGTTCAAAGGTGGTTTGAGAGAGGACTTGCAGTTGGCCCTTGTCTTGCAAGATCCTGATGAGTTTGATAAGTTCTATGACTTGGCTCTCAGGGTTGAAGCAGCTTTGCTCAAACTGGAGAATTCGAGGAAGCGTTTCAGAGACTCCAGCTCCTCGCCCTCAACTCAGGTGGTCCAGAAGCAGCAGAAATATTGGGTGTCTCCTCCTCCTCGGCAGACTCAACAGTTCAAGCAGTCAGGTGGTCGTGGTTCTTCCCACCCACCCAACCCAGCTTTCCATCAGAGGTTTCAGCACCAGAAGCAAGGGAATCCTCAAGTGCAATTCCGTCCGCTCTCAGATGTTACTTGTCACAAGTGTGGGCAGAAGGGTCACTACTACAACTAGTGCACCTCTCAGCAGCGTCTTCCGCCCCCTCCTCCAGGGAAGCCTCCAGACAATGCTATGGTAAAGTTCAATCCCAGGTCTGTGCGAGTCAATATGGTGAATGCAGCTGAAGCAGAAAGCTCCTCACATGTGATAACGGGTAATCTCCTGGTTAATGATTTTCCTGCAAAGGTCTTGTTTGATTCTGGTGCATCGCATTCTTTCTTATCTTATCCGTTTGTGGCAAAGCATGATTTGCATCTTGAAGAGTTGCCTAAGGCTTTAGATATTGTTTCTCCAGGGATGCTCATGAGTTCTTGTTGGGTTGTTCCAGATGCCTCTGTGAAGATGGGCGATTATGCCTTTCTGGGTTCTCCTATTGTCCTTGGCAACTCCGAAATTGGTCTCGTCCTTAGGATGGATTGGCTGCCTATGAGCAAGGCATCTATTGATTGTGAAGCTAAAGAAGTGAAGCTAACTCATCCTTCGGAGGACGTAATTATCTTCGCTGCGCGTGATGACACGGTCCGTCTGTTTTCCTTGAATGAGAAGGGTGAGATCTCTCCAATTTCTCAAGTCCCAGTGGTCTGCGAGTATGAAGATGTATTTCTGAAAGAGCTTCCAGGAATGCCTCCACACCGGGCAGTTGAGTTCATAATTGATCTTGAACCGGGTACTGATCGAGTATGCAAGCGGTTGTATAAACTGGGTCCAGAAGAGCTGAAGGACCTGAAGAAGAAACTTGATGAGCAAGAGCGTCTCGGTCTGATTAGACCAAGCTCATCTCCTTGGGGTTGTGGAGTTCTTTCCGTCAAGAAGAAGGATGGCACGGACCGACTCTGTGTTGATTACCCTACATTCAATAAGAACACGATCAAAAACAAGTATGCACTTCCCAACATCAATGAGTTGTTTGAGCAATTGAAAGGGGCTAAGATCTTCTTGAAGCTTGACCTCATGATGGGCTATCGTCAGATTCGCATTCGTGAGGAGGACATTCCCAAGATTGCTTTCACGACAAGCTTTGGCTTGTATGAGTACACGGTGATGTCTTTCGCTCTGGTGAATGCTCCACCGACCTTCAGTCGGATGATGAATTATATCTTCTCCCAATTCAAGAATGAATTTCTCTTGTTGTATCTTGATTACATTCTGGTCTTTTCGAAAATTGAGGAAGAGCACGAAGAACATCTCAGGCTTGTGCTCGATAAGGTAAGAGAGCATTAGTTCTATGCTAAGTTTTCCAAATGTGAGTTCTGGTTGAAGGAAGTTGTGTACCTTGGGCACATCATCTCTAGCAAGCGTATCAAAGGTGCTAGCCATTGTTGAGTGGGAACCTCCTCAGAATGTGAATCAGCCTCGGAGCTTTCTCGGGCTTGCAAGCTATTGCATATGATTCGTTGAGAATTTCTCCAAGATTGCTAAGCCTCTATCAAGCCTTCTTCAGAAGATTGTGAAGTTTGTCTAGTCTCTAGAGTGTCAGTTGGCCTTCGACAAACTCAAAGAGAAACTCACTTCTACTGCAGTCTTGATTCCTTCTGATGATTCCAAGTCTTATCAAGTGTTCTGCGATGCCTCTCTTCAAGGTCTTGGTGCAGTTTTGATGCAACAGAAGAAAGTGGTAGCTTATACCTCGAGGCAGTTGAAGCCAAGTGATAAGAATTACCCCACTCATGATCTTGAGTTAGCGGCGGTGGTATATGCTCTGATTACTTGGAGACATCTCTTGTTGGGCAGATGAGTTGAGGGATACACCGATCACAAGAGTCTCAAATACATCTTCACCCAGCCTAACCTCAATATTTGGCAAACTCGTTGGGTGGAAATACTCCAAGATTACAATCCGAGCGTTGACTACACTCCAGGCAAAGCTAATGTCATTGCAGATGCTTTGAGCAGAAAGGCTTACTGCAACAGTCTCATTCTGAAGCCTCTCCAGCCTGATCTTTGTGAATCTTTGAGGAAGCTCAACCTTCAGTTAGTACATCGGGGACTTCTTGCTAATCTCCACATTTCCCCTACCTTGGAAGACCAAGTCCGACAAGCTCAACTTCTTGACGCAATGTTGAAGAAAGTTAAGATTGGATTGGCAAAGAGCATTCCCAAATATAAGTGCCTCCGTGTTGATGACAGAGATACCTTGTTCTTTGAGGATCTCCTTGTCGTTCCAAAAGGGGAACTCAGGAAGGTTATCATGGAAGAAGCCCATAATTCCCTTCTCTCGATACATCCAGGAAGTTCCAAAATGTATCAGGATCTGAAGCAGGCTTTCTGGTGGACTCCCATGAAGCGTGAAATTTCTCGGTTCGTGAATGAGTGTGATGTTTGTCGCAGAGTGATAGCAGAGCATCAATGTCCAGCAGGTCTTTTGCATCCCTTGCTCATTCCTGAGTGGAAATTCGATCATGTTGAGATGGATTTCGTCACTGGGTTTCCGAAGTCCTAGAAAGGCAAAGATGTCATCTTCGTCGTCATCGACAAATTGAGAAAAGTCGCTCATTTCCTTCCAGTCAAGGAGTCTATCTCGGCAACTCAGCTTGCAGAGTTGTATACGTCAAGGATAGTCTCATTGCATCACGTTCCAATGCTGATATCTTCGGATCACGGAAGCATATTTACTTCCAAGTTCTGGGATTCATTTCAGATTGTGATGGGTACTAAGATTCGATTCAGTACAGCCTTCCATCCTCAGACTAGTGGATATGCTAAGAGCCTGTGTGATTTCGTTTGGCATGAAGTGGGAAGACTGCCTACCTTTTGCTGAGTTTTCATACAACAAGAGCTATCAGGCAAGCTCAGGCAAACCTCCATTCGAGATTCTTTATGGCAAGAAGTGTCATACCCCGCTCAATTGGTCAGAGACTGTTGAGGGTCACATTCTTGGGAATGATATGATTGCTGAAGCAGAAGAAATGTGCCGTGTCATTCAGGATAATCTCAAAGCAGCGTAGTCCCATGAGAAGAGTTACTACGATAGCAAGCATCATGACATGACGTTTTAGCTCGATGATTTCCTGTATCTCAAAGTGTCTCCCATGAAGGGCACTCAACACTTCTGCATCAAAAGAAACCTTGCTCCTCGTTTTGTTGGTCCTTTCAGAATTGTTCGCAAGAGAGACGATCCTGCATATAAGTTAGAGCTCCCTTCCAACTTCTCAAATGTGCATGACGTGTTTCATGTCTCTCAGCTCCGAAGATGCTTCAAGACTCCTGAGCGCACAGTTGATCTCCAGGATATCGACCTCCAGCCGGACCTATCCTACGATGAGCATCTAGTTGCAGTTCTTGAAGTGACTGAGTGCAAGACCCAGAATAAGTCAATCAAGTATCTCAAAGTGCAATGGTCACATCATTCCGACAAAGAGGCCACCTTGGAGCGCGAGGATCACCTCCGTTCCGAATTTCCAGAGTTCTTCCAGTCTTAGATCTCGGGTCGAGATCCTCTTGTAGTGTGGGAGAGTTGTAACAACCCAGATGCTTTCTTTCCTTATTTGTAACCCTTTCCAATTGTGGAAACCTTGTTGAACCTTTCTTATGGAAGTGATGAGGTGGTTATCATTTCATGTGTTTGTCATTTCATGTGCATCTCATGCATCATATCATTATTGTGTTGGTCTTGATCTTGCCTACCTTGGTGTTGAGATCTCATGTGGCTTGTGATGGTATTGTGGAGTGTGGTGTGGGTGCAACAGAGACGTCAAACCTTAGTTGCGCCATAGCCCAAACCCCCCTCTCCTTTATATTTTTTGACGCATAATTATGTTGCTGATTTGGGGTTTTAAACATATTCAACTTCTTTGGTAATTCTTCAAATAATTGTGGATGACAAACCTCACTCATTTCAAATTATTTTCCCTTTTGTTTTAATTTAAACAGGGGCTTATATAATAAAAAACAATTATTTTACTTAACTATAAAATGCATCCTTTGTTTTAATAAATAGGGGCCTCTTTTACATCTGCCAAAAGTATTATTTTCCCGTGTCAAAACCCTTCCTTTTATTTCTTTTCAACTGATTTTGTTAGTAATTAGTTAGGGTGTTTCTTTAAATTTGAGAGGGAGTGTGAGAGCAGTTGGGCTCTCAGGTCCAACTCCTTTTCCTTCCCTGGCGCTAGGCCCAGCTCCTCCTCTCTGGCGCTATAGCCCATTTCCCTTTCCTTCTTCTTCCTCACGCCGTTCCCCTCCTCCCTGCTTTCCGTCAGTCAGCGAGAGATAGAGCGCGAGAGGGAGATCGTGCCGTGGATCACGGACATCGAGGAGCCGTCCCATCGCGCCTATTTAGAGCCCCCCTCGATGTGCGAGCCTAGGGTTCCCTCTCATCGCCGCCAGCCTCTCCTTTCTCTCCTTTCCTCTCCCTCTCAGGTAACATCTATAGTATTCAGTCAAGTTTAGAGAGAGATAGGGGATCGTCGCCGCCGTTCCCCTCATCGCCGGCAACTTCCCAGTGGACGAGGATGCAGGAGGCATCCCCGTTCCATCCCGTCGCTAGGAGGGCAACTCCCCCTCCCTGGTGTCGTCTCCGACTTTGTCATTGCTGGAGCAGGAGCAGCAATGTCGCAGGACCGCCTCGCCTCTTCTTCCTCTTCCCCGCGTCGATCTTCTTCATCGAGGTGCTCCAGGCTGAGCGTCTCCTCCCCCTCTTGCTTCCCCGAGCGTATAAGGGCTCCCTTGAGCGAGATTGTCGCCGCCGTCATGGTCGGCCATGGACGGAAGCCAAGCCCCATCGCGCGTTGTGGTAGTCCACCTCCCGATGCGTTTGAAACGGGAATGGAACCCCCTTGGTTCCCGCTTTCCCTGCTGGTAGCTTCTAGCCGCTGTTGCCGCCTCCTAGCTTGCCAGCGTTAGCTCCCCCTTCTCTGCAATTCGGTTTGTAGGTAGGAGAAGGCCGCGGCTTAGGATAGGAGGAGGTGATCCCCCTTTTGGTTGAACACCTCGCCTAGCGCACTGGTTTGAGCTCAGCGTGTGACCCTGTGGTCTCCGGTTCGAATCCCCCATGGCGCCCCTTTTGTTGTTTGATTTATTTTCCTGTGCATTATCAAGAGAGGCAATCTTAGCTTCTTTGTTGCTTCCTCTTGTGCAACAATGAGCTGCTAGCACAGATGTAGCTGGTGAGAGTTTTTAGCAAGAGGTGGTGGGTTAGACCCCCCCTCTTGCACCTTTTTATTTCTTTCTTCTTGTTTTTTCCATGTGTATGTGTATGTGTGTATGTGTGTGTGGTTGTAGCATATGTAGAATAGTGTGTGTGTATGACAGTGGGCCCAGAGGACCCACATGTGACCCTGTAAGAGAGCCATTGCCAAGTGGACCCCCTCACCATGTTTATATTTTCATAAGTATTGCACTCTATGATTTCATGACCTGTTTAGAGCTTCATATTAGGTGGAGCTTTGATCTATTGTTGGTGATTCCTTGATGGAATGGTAGTGGGTGAACCCCTCTACAACTTGGTGTAAATATGTTGCTCTTAGGATTTTGCATGTGCTTATTACACCTTGTCAAAGTTGGCACTTGACTGAAAATAACAGGTTACCTATGAATTTCAAGTCTGGGAATCTGGGGATATTTTCTTCCCGTGTTGTCTTGTTCATATTTGCTCCTCTGTTGGGAATTAGCCCAAGCAACAAACTAATGTTTGTTTGTTGTTATGTTTGTCTAGCTCTATGTAAAATTTCATGCCAAGATACCTCCTATAGATATCATTTTGGAGGCTGCCAAAATGCTTCAGAGCATAAGCGGCTGGTGAAAATCTGTAATTTTCACAAAGTCCCAATCTGTAATATTTTATCCAAGTTAGAGGCTGCATATCTGCTGATGTGTGAGCCCTTTGCTTTAGCTACTTGTTAGAGGTTGTAATGCAGTTGGATGGCTTCAGCTTCATGTCTTGTTTGATTTATTTAGAGGGCTGTAGTTGCTGTAGATCTTGTTGTCAAAGTTCTATGTTGCTGTTAAAAATAGATTGTGTGCCTAGATAGTTTTTTGAGATTGTGTGAGATATGGTTGATGGTGTGCTGTGTGCTCAAGCACCATTCCACTCGAATTTTTGTGCTTGGTCATTTGGCATCCTGGTTACACCAGTGAGTGCCCATTTAGGTTAGTTTGTGGCTGTTTTGAACCCGTAGACCATCGTAACATGTTTTGTAGTTTCCGGCTGAACCGAGACTCCGTGCACGACGTTCTTCATATGTTTTTGCATCGTTTTCTCGTGATGCATATGATTATGCCATGTTCGTGCATGTCAAGATAAATTAACATGAGGTTCTATCCAGAATATAAACAAATCAACTAATGCATGTGAAAGTGACTAGAATAGTGGTGCATGCCTCCTTCTTCACATATGCATCATAGTGGTTGTTGTATAATATGTTGCTGGCGTTTATTTGTTGTTATCTTATCTTTGGATACCATCATGAAACCTCAAACACTTCCCTGTCCTAGCAAATATTATGTGGCTAAGTAGGCTTGCTCAACCACTAATGGATAGCATTGCTAGTTGCAGGTGCCAGCTGGTCCATGTGATAACATGGGCATATGGATATCATTATGTTTAAGTTGCTATTTAATCAATGCACCTATATACTTGGTAATTAACGGAAGGCCTAGCCTTTTGCCGGGTGATTTGTTTCGTTGTTGCCACCTTAATTTCGGCCACCGGTGTTTTATTCCATAACTGATCGCTCCTAACACGTTCGGGGTTGTTATGGGGACCCCGTTGATAAATCATATAGTGTTAAGGCTTGTATGACAGGACCCAACTTTTGTTTTAATTGCTAAAACTTAATAATAAAAATGCATAGGGAATAGCTAACCCGAGGATTTAATCAACAACCCGGACTAGTGCTCCTCATGAGTGTTGGTCCAAACTGGGCAGACTATGGGGCCACCACGGGGCAACTCGAGGTTTGGTTTAACTCATAGTGTGACTCATCCGCTGTGTCCTGAGACTGAGATACGCGGCTCTTATCGGGATCGTCGACACGTTGGGAGGTCTTGCCAGATTTGTCTTACCTTAGCGATATATATTGCGCATTGGGATTCCAGTGAAACTTTGGGTCTCCTCAAAGTTGAAGTTTTCCTCCAACGAATCCGACTAGATCACGAGTCTTGTGATAAAGGATTACTATGCGGCGTGTGGTAATTTTTTATGGACTACTTGGAGCACCCCTGCAGGGTTTAATCTTTCGGAAAGCCGTGCCTGCGGTTATGTGGCAAATATGGATATTTTGTTAACACCAGGTTCTTGACAACTTAATGTAATTCTAATAAAACTACCAACTGAGTGCGTAACCGTGATTGTCTCTTTGAGAGCTCCTTCTGTGATCGAGAACACGGTGGGGTTATGTTTGACGAAAGTAGGTGTTCAGGATCAGTTAGTGATCAATCTAGTCTTTGACCCTCTTGGGTAGGCCACCATATGTTAACTCTGATAATCGTAAGATAGCCACCATATAAGCTTAGGTTGCTGCAAACCCATACACTTAACCTTCCTCACCCATTAACTCGGCTGGATTCAATACCAAGGTCATTCGATTATTGAGTCCTCGTGGCTCACGGTTTACTACAAACACCCACAGGTACAGGTACGCATGATGCAGGAGATCCCGATGACAACCAGTTAAAGTGGGAGTTTGGTGAGGACTCTGGCAGACTGCACGTGACTTATCCGCAGGACTAGAGGCTGTGGTCGTGATCGTGGGGCCAGCATGCGGCATATCATAGCTTTATATGTTTTCATCTAGTTCGTGGTTGGACTATACCATGTTCTGAATAAGTGTGTCAGTATGACTATATGACTATGTTCTTATCAGATGGAAAGTGTATGCCCTACTTGTCACTCTTTCAGTTACGTAATGTTATGATTATCTCGCTTGCGAAACGTGTAGATGCGCCCCTTTCCCTTTTGAGGCCTCGTGTGATAGCCTGGCTTATTAGGGATGATAGACTACTCATATCAATAAGGAATTCCTTCTTTTCCGGGAGCCCATTCAAACAGAACTCCCAGGTTAAGCATGCTCGGCTTGGAGTAGTTCTAGGATGGGTGACCGACCGGGAAGTTCATCCCGGGTGCGCATGAGTGAGGACAAAGTGCGTAGAAAAGACTAGTATTAACATGTGGGGCCAGTCTAGATCCCGCCAGGAGTAACGACCGCCGGCGGGTGTCTCCGGGGCGTTACACCTCGCCCCCAAATAAGAAAAGGGACGCATCTTAGTTGTTACATATAGGCCATCAAACATTGCCTTGAAACCTCAAACATCTCCCCTCCTAGAAAATATTGTTTGGCTAAGTTAGGCTTGCTCAACCACTAATTTATTAGCATTGCTACTTGCAGGTGTCAGCTGGTCCATGTGAAAACATGGGCAATTTGATATCATATTACTCAAATGCTATTTAATTAATGCACCTATATAATGGTAAATAGTGGAAGTCCTAGCCTTTTGCTGGTTGATTTGTTCCGCTGTTGTCGCCTTAGTTTTGGCTACCCGTGTTTTATTCCATAACTGAGCACCCCTAACACGTTCACGGTTGTTATGGCGACCCCCTTGATAAATCATTTAGTGTTAAGGCTTGTCTGGCAAGATCCAACTTTGCTGTTAATTTGCTAACAACTTAATAAAAAGCATAGGGAATAGCTACCCTGAGGAACTAATCAACCCCGCTGGGACAGTGCTCCTCATGAGTGTTGGTCCAAAACAGACTTCCTGCGGGGCCACCACGAGGAAACTCGAGGTTTGGTTTTCCCCGTACCTAGTTCCATCCGTCGTGTCCTGAGAACGAGATACGTGGCTCCTATTGGCTTCATGACACATTGGGAGGTCTTGCTGGACATGTCTTAGCTTAACGATATATCTTGCTCATTGGGATTCCGGTGAGACTTTGGGTCTTCCCAGAGTTGAGGTTTTCCTCTATGGAATCCGACGAGATTGTGAGTTTCGTGGTCGAGGGTTAAATCTTTCAGAAAGCCATGCCCGCGGTTATGTCGCAAACATGGATATTTTGTCAACATCCGGTTCTAGATAACTTAAAGAAACTTAACTAAAATCTGCCAACTGTGTGGGTAACCGTGATTGTCTCTTTTAGAGCTCCTTCTCTAGTCGAGAACACGGTGGGGTTATGAATGACGTAAGTAGGTGTTCAAGATTACTTAGTGATCATTCTTAGGTCTCGACCATCTTACGTAGTTCACCATATCATATTGCTGATCTTCCTAAGTTAGCCACCATATATGCTTAGGTTGCTGCAAACTCAAACACTTAACCCTACCTCACCTATTAACTTAGTTAGACTCGATACCAAGTTCATGAGATTATTGAGTCCTTGGGGCTCACAGTTTACTACAACCACCCACAGGTACAGGTACCCCAGATGCAGGCATTCCCGAGGATACCCAGCTGAGGTGGGAGTTCGACTAGGCTAGTGGTAGGTTATACGTGACATATCCCAAGGATTAGAGGCGCCTGGTCGTGATCGTGGGCCTAGCAAGGAGGGATATCATTGTTTTGTCGTTTATCTTATCCGTAGTGGGACCTTGTCTTATGTATTAATAATGAATGCTAGTGTGGATTGTAATATAGTATGTCGCGAGTGTAAGCCAAATCTTAATACTCATCTCTCTATTTATGTAATGGCTATGTTATCCTGCTTACAAAACATCGAGATGCGCCTCTTTCCCCTTTTGAGGCCTCGACCCCAAATAAGGAAAGGGCTGCATCTTAGTCGTTACATTTGTCTCCCCTGATTTCATTTCATTTGGTTGAAATGAAATGAAATGAAATCTCTATCAAGATTTCATTTGGCTAAATCAAGATTCCAAATCCAAATTTCATGTTTGGCTCGAACTAGGATTTTGAGGTCAAATCTGTAGTAAAGGAGAGGAAGAGGAGAAGCCTTACTGGCGGCAAGAGGGATATGTGGCCTCCTTCGTGGTGTCCTTACCTTGCTGGAGGA
This sequence comes from Hordeum vulgare subsp. vulgare, assembly GCF_904849725.1. NCBI lineage: Eukaryota > Viridiplantae > Streptophyta > Magnoliopsida > Poales > Poaceae > Hordeum > Hordeum vulgare. The sequence continues at coordinate 282,432,147 of NC_058523.1, forward strand.
GAGGATCAGTCCATGGCGACCTGGGCAGAGGAGATGGACCAGGACGAGGCAATCTAGGCGAAGGAGAGGGACTAGGATGGGGCGATCTAGGTAGATCAACGAGTTCCGTATGGAGCGACCTTGCCGGAGGAGAGGGTGGCGTCTGGGTGGAGGAGAGGTTTGCGGCAAGGAGGAGATGGTGGTGGCGGCAGGAGGAGGAGAGGGGTTGGGATCGGGAGAGTGTTGTGTTACAGAGGGAATCCACACAAAAGATAGGGTCTGGGGAGGGAATTCGACCTAGCTATGGTACCTGTTCGCCGGATTTCAGAAATGAATTCATATCTTCAATTTTGTGACGGGCAAACACGTTGGGGACGAAATTCGGAAATGAAATCCGTGAATTTTGACCTAAATGAAGGGAGCCAAACAAGCTGCTAGGACTTTGTGATGGCGTATCAGTCTAATAACTATAAATTATGCTTCCTAAGAGACATCTCCGGCACTATTGTGCAGCGGACACTGTTGGTCCCACTAGAAAAACCATCTAAATAGAGCCGTGTATGACTTCTAGCCATTAAAGCGTTTGTGTGCTTGTCGAATAATTTGTTTGGACGGTGCCTGATGTTGATTGTTAGATCATCTCCAATAGCTTGTCTATAGAATGTCTATACTTGGTTTTCACGATGTGAGTCCAAAACAGACGTCCAACAACTTGTCTATATGGTCTTCAAACATGCATGTCCTCTAAATCAACCTCCACAATGTCCATGCATGGACAATGGCACTGATTGGATACTCTAACTCTGTTAGAGGTTAGAGTTAGATTCTAACCCTAAACTAACCCTGAACTAACTCTAACCAAAGAGGTGTTTGGATGGAGGGTTAGATTGCCAATAAATACACTTTTTCCAATCATTTGACTGCTTGAACCAGAACTTGGTGTGGTGGAGGTAGAGCGA